>NC_141016.1:16068364-16775864 GCF_052327205.1 Somniosus microcephalus
TCCCAAGTGCTTCCTGTTGACCTGTCCAAACTAGAGGTGAGGTTTTGCTGAGCTCTCAAGTAAGACTATAAAAGTGAAGAGAGCCGAAGCAGGATGTGTCTGAGGAACTGGCCACCAAGGGCCAGTTTAAGCTGTAATACAAAAGCAAAATACTGCAGATGCTGGAAATCTGAAATAAAAACAGAAAATGCTGAAAATACTCAGCAGGTCAGGCCGCATCTGTAGAGAGAGAAACAGAGTTAACGTTTCAGGTCGATGACCTTTCGTCAGAACTGGAAAAGTTGGAGATGTAACAGGTTTTTAAGCAAGTGTAGGGGCAGGGAGAGGGGGTAGGGGAGGAAAGAACAAAAGGGAAGGTCTGTGATAGGATGGAAGGCAGGAGAGATTAAGAGAAAAGGGATAATGGTGCAAGGCAAAAGGAGATGGTAATGGGACAAGAAAAGAAACAAAAGATGACTCTAGATGAAGTGTAAATGGCAATGGCTGAATGATCAACAGCTGCCATGTGAGAGAGAGAAAAAAAATGATCGGGGCAGAGGTTATGGTCTGAAATTGTTGAACTCAATGTTGAGTCCAGAAGGCTGTAAAGTGCCTTATCGAAAGATGAGGTGCTGTTCTTCGAGCTTACGTTGAGCTTCATTGGAACAGTGCAAGAGGCCGAGGACGGTGAGGTCAGAGTGGGAGTGGAGCGGAGAATTAAAGTGACAGGCGACCGGAAACTCGGGGTCATCCTTACGGTCTGAATGGAGGTGTACCGCAAAGCGGTCGCCCAATCTGCATTTGGTCTCCCCAGTGTAGAGGAGACCCCCCGTACAACTGACTCTCTCCCGTTTTCAGAATTCTCCTTCTACCTGGACCCCTCTGTGGTAAACCACTGTTATCGTTTTCATTGTTGTTCACTACTGTTATCGTTATTGCACATTGTTACCTCTTGCTACTCACTGTGTACCAATGCATGCCTCAGCTGGCTCCACCCATGGCTGCGCCTACATGACCTGGTATAAAGGTGGCTGCTCGGCAACCCACTTCCTTCTTGGAACCAGTCGTCCACGAGAGGCATGCTCTGTTCTTTAGTTAATAAAAACCTTTTCATTACTATCCTAATTCATCGCTTTTTATGGATTAATTGATAAGCGTATCAATTTTATTAACTAAAGTTAAAATGTCGGCACCTGAGCAGCAACAACAGCAGGCGTTGCTGCGAGCCCTCAGACCAGCATGCCTGGACCTCGACCCTCAAGCGGCGGGTTCATCTACCAATTTCGAACACTGGCTGAGCTGCTTTGAATCCTTCCTAGAAGCCTCCGCCGTGATATCGGAGGAGAACAAATTAAAAGTTCTGACCGCCCAGGTGAGCCCTCAAGTATATACACTCATCCGGGACGCTACTGCGTACACGGCGGCTCTCGACCTGCTAAAAGGGCAATACACGCGCCCAGTGAATACGATTTACGCCAGACACCTCCTGGGATCCCGCAGGCAGCAACCGGGGGAATCGGTAGAGGCATTTTTACGGGCGTTACAGACACTCTGCAGGGACTGCGACTGTAAGGCGGTATCGGCTGCGGCGCACGCGGAGGGACTTATCTGTGATGCCTTCGTTAAGGGCCTCCAGTCCAACTACTCCCGGCAGAGACTGCTCGAAAGCAGGGAGCTCGACCTGAAGACGGCCGTAGCCCTCGCGCTCTCATTAGATGCGGCCCACCGAAACCTCGAAGCATACTCACGTAACGGTGCCGCGCCATGGTCATCGCGACCTTGGGACACGGGACCGCCGCCCCCGGTACCAACTACTGCAGCGATGTCCCGAAATCAACTGGGACCGCCGCCCCCGGTACCAACTACTGCAGCGATGTCCCGTAACCAGGCCCAAAAATGCTATTTCTGTGGCCAGTTAAAACACCCTAGAGCGCGCTGCCCGGCGAAGACCGCTACCTGCTCTGGCTGTGGGAAGAAAGGCCATTTCGCCAACGTCTGCAGAGGGAAACCCGCGAACGCCAGCAGCGCCGCGTGTGAACCATGGGGGCAGCCATCTTATCCGCCATTTTGTGCACCTCCGGCCGCGTGGGGACCGGAATCATGGCCGCCGCCATTTTGTCCGCCGCACTCAACCGCCATTTTGTCTCCGGACTCGACCACCGTCTCGTCTGACGACCACATCGGCTCACTCAGCCATACACTGGCCTCCGTTACGCTGGATCAAGCTCTCCCTCATCATCTGTCCAGGTCCATGATGGACATTACGGTAAACGGCCGCGCCACTACTTGCCTGTTTGACAGCGGGAGCACGGAGAGTTTTATTCACCCCGACACGGTGCGTAGCCACTCCCTCACGGTCCTGCCAACGCGCCATCGGATTTCTATGGCGTCCAAGTCCCATTCAACGGACGTCGGCGGCTACTGTGTGGTGACCCTTTCGGTTAGGGGCACAGAATATAAAAATTTTAAACTTCTTATCCTGCCCCGTCTTTGCGCTGCCGTTCTGCTAGAGTTGGATTTTCAGTGCCACCTTAAAAGTGACACATTGGCATACGGTGGACCCCTCCCCCCACTCACAGTCTGCAACCAGCAGCTTTTAAATCGCCCGCCGCGCACCATTTGCAGTCTTTCCACACTCAAAGTCTCCCCCCCTCCCTTGTTCGCTAACCTCACCCGCGACTGTAAACCCATCGCTACCAAGAGCAGGCGGTACAGCGCCGGGGACAGAGCTTTTATTAGCTCTGAGGTGGAGCGGCTCCTGAAGGAGGGCATTATCGAAGGGAGCACCAGCCCCTGGCGAGCCCAGGTTGTAGTCGTTAAGACCGGCAATAAACACCGCCTGGTCATTGACTACAGCCAAACCATAAACCGGTACACTCAACTGGACGCGTACCCCCTTCCCCGCATATCTGATATGGTCAATCAGATTGCGCAATACAGGGTATTCTCCACCATTGACCTTAAGTCAGCATACCACCAACTCCCTATCCGCCCTGAGGACCGCCAGTATACTGCCTTCGAGGCAAACGGCCGCCTCTACCACTTAGGGTTCCCTTCGGCGTCACCAACGGGGTTTCGGTCTTCCAAAGGGAGATGGACCGGATGGTTGACCAGAACGCGCTGCAGGCCACCTTTCCCTATCTGGATAACGTCACCATCTGCGGCCACGACCAGCAGGACCATGACGTTAATCTAGAGAAATTCCTCTGTACGGCCCAGCGGCTGAATCTAACATACAATAAGGAGAAATGTATGTTTCGCACCACGCGCCTTGCCATTCTCGGCTGCGTAGTGGAGAACGGAGTCATCGGCCCCGACCCCGACAGAATGCGCCCCCTTATGGAGCTCCCCCTCCCCCACTGCCAAAAAGCACTGAAGAGATGCCTGGGGTTTTTCTCTTACTATGCTCAGTGGGTGCCCAACTATGCGGACAAAGCCAGACCCCTCATCAAGTCCACCTCCTTCCCCCTGACATCAGAGGCGTGTGCAGCCTTCACTCTTATCAAGAGTGATATTGCGAAGGCCACAATGCACGCAGTGGATGAGTCCATCTCTTTCCAAGTGGAGAGCGATGCATCCGACTTCGCCCTAGCTGCAACCCTTAACCAGGCGGGGAGACCCGTGGCCTTTTTCTCAAGGACCCTCCAGGGCCCCGAAATTCGACACTCCTCTGTCGAAAAGGAGGCCCAGGCTATTGTGGAAGCGGTGCGACACTGGAGGCATTACCTGGCCGGAAAACGATTTACCCTTCTCACTGACCAGCGTTCAGTTGCTTTTATGTTCAATAATAAGCAGAGGGGCAAAATCAAGAGCAACAAGATCTTGAGGTGGAGAATTGAACTCTCCACCTACAATTACGATATCTTTAACCGGCCCGGGAAACTCAATGAGCCCCCAGATGCTCTATCACGAGGTACATGCGCCAACGCACAAGTTGATAGACTGCGGACCCTCCACAATGACCTCTGCCACCCCGGGGTCACCAGATTCTGCCACTTCATTAAGGCCCGCAACCTGCCCTACTCCATCGAGGAGGTCAGGACTATGACCAGGAACTGCCAAATCTGTGCCGAATGCAAACCGCACTTTTATAGGCCAGACAGAGCACGCCTGATCAAGGCCACTCGCCCCTTCGAGCGCTTGAGCATCGACTTTAAGGGGCCTCTCCCTTCCTATGACCGCAACGTGTACTTCCTCAACCTAGTTGATGAGTACTCCCGTTTCCCTTTTGCCATCCCTTGCCCAGACATGACCAGTACCACGGTCATCAAATGTCTGAATGACCTCTTCGCCTTGTTCGGGTTCCCTAGCTATATACATAGCGACCGGGGCTCATCTTTCATGAGCGACGAACTTCGTCAGTACCTGCTCGCGAGAGGTATTGCTACGAGCAGGACCACCAGCTACAACCCCCGGGGGAACGGCCAGGTGGAAAGAGAGAACGCGACGGTTTGGAAGGCCGTCCTCTTAGCCTTAAAATCTAAGGGCCTTCCGACCTCTCGCTGGCAGGAGGTCCTCCCTGCGGCGCTCCACTCCATCCGGTCACTGCTTTGTACTGCCACTAATGCCACCCCTCATGAGCAAATGTTCGTTTTCCCCAGGAAGTCCACATCGGGAACCTCGCTACCGACATGGCTGACTTCTCCTGGGCCCGTCCTACTGCGGAGGCACGTGAGGACCCATAAAACGGACCCCCTGGTCGAGAGGGTGAACCTCCTACACGCCAACCCCCAGTATGCCTACGTGGCATACCCAGACGGGCGGGAGGACACGGTCTCTATACGAGACCTCGCACCCTCGGGCGCCCCTGAATCACCACCGTTATTCTCCACCACTTCTCCCAACCCAACCCCTGTAGACGGCATGCCGGAGCCCCAGGACCCTTCGTTGACCACTCAGACACCAGATTCGACGTTGGATACTGCACCACCGCCACCGCTGCTACGACGATCAGGACGGCATACAAGGCCTCCTGATAGACTTACCTACACGAACTTTTAGTACACTTCACCCCGCCGGACTCAATTTTAAACAAGGGGTGAATGTGGTAAACCACTGTTATCGTTTTCATTGTTGTTCACTACTGTTATCGTTATTGCACATTGTTACCTCTTGCTACTCACTGTGTACCAATGCATGCCTCAGCTGGCTCCACCCATGGCTCCGCCTACATGACCTGGTATAAAGGTGGCTGCTCGGCAACCCACTTCCTTCTTGGAACCAGTCGTCCACGAGAGGCATGCTCTGTTCTTTAGTTAATAAAAGCCTTTTCATTACTATCCTAATTCATCGCTTTTTATGGATTAATTGATAAGCGTATCACCCTCCCTCTGGCCTTTTAACCTCTCTAGATCTATTCATTGCAAACTGCCGGCGTGACATCGGCCGTCTCAATTTCTCTGCTCCCCTCACTCACTCCAACCTACTTCCCTCTGAACTTGCAGCACTCCATTCTCTCAGATCCAACCCCAACATTGTCATTGAACCTGCTGACAAGGGTGGCGCTGTTGTTGTTTGGCGAACCGACCTCTACCTAGCCGAGGCTGAACAGCAATTCTCCAACACCTCCTCCTACCTCCCCCTGGACCATGACCCTACTACCGAACATCAAGCCATCGTTTCCAAGACTGTCACTGACCTCACCTCCTCTGGAGATCTTCCCTCCAAGGCCGCCAACCTCATAGTTCCCCAACCCCACACAGCCCACTTTTACCTTCTTCCCAAGATCCACAAACGGGACTGCCCTGGTAGACCCATCGTTTCAGCCTGTTCTTTCCCCACGGAACTTATCTCTTCCTATCTTGACTCTATTTTTTCTCCCCTTGTCCAGTCCCTTCCCATCTACATCCGTGACTCTTCCGACGCCCTCCTCCACTTTAACAGTTTCCAGTTTCCTGGCCCCAACCGTCTCCTTTTCACTATGGACGTCCAATCCCTCTACACCTCCATCCCCCACCAGGATGGCCTGAGGGCGCTCCGCTTCTTCCTTGAACAGAGGCCCGACCAGTCTCCTTCCATCACCACCCTCCTTCGCCTGGCTGAACTTATTCTCACATTGAACAATTCCTTTGAATCCACTCACTTCCTCCAAATTAAAGATGTTGCTATGGAAACCTGCATGGGACTTAGCTATGCCTGCCTTTTCGTGGGATATGTGGAACAGTCTTTGTTCCAGTCCTACTCAGGTCACCTCCCTCACCTCTTTTTCCAGTACATTGATGACTGTATCGGTGCTGTTTCCTGCTCTCGCCCTGAACTAGAAAATTTCATTCACTTTGATTCCAATTTCCACCCTTCCCTCACCTTCACATGGTCCATCTCCGACTCTTCCCTTCCCTTCCTCAACTTCTCTGTTTCCATCTCTTGGGATAGGCTATTGACAAACATTCACTATAAGCCCACTGACTCCCACAGCTACCTGGACTACACTTCGTCCCACCTCGTTTCCTGTAAGGACTCTATTCCATTCTCCCAGTTTCTCCGTCTCCGCCGCATCTGCTCTGACGATGCCACCTTCCGTACTAGTGCTTCCGACCTGTCTTCCTTTTTCCTCAATCGAGAATTCCCCTCCACTGTGGTTGAAACGGCCCTTGACTGTGTCCGTTCTAGTTCCCGCACTTCTGCTCTCACCCCTCCCCATCCCTCCCGGAACCTGATAGGATTCCCCTTGTTTCACCATGACCCCACTACCGAACATCAAGCCATCGTTTCCAAGACTGTCGCTGACCTCATCTCCTCTGGAGATCTTCCCTCCATGGCCGCCAACCTCATAGTTCCCCAACCCCGCACAGCCCGCTTCTACCTTTCACCCCACCAGCCTCCACATTCAACAGATCATCCTCCGCCATTTCCGCCACCTCCAGTGTGATCCCACCACCAAACACATCTTCCCCTCACCTCCCCTTTCAGCATTCCAAAGGGACCGCTCCCTCCGCAACACCCTGGTCCACTCCTCTATCACCCCCAACACTCCTTCCCCTTCGCCCGGCACTTTCCCGTGCAAGCGCAGGAGATTAACACCTGCCCTTTTACCTCCTCCCTTCCCACTGTCCAGGGCCCCAAACACTCCTTCCAGGTGAAACAACGATTTACTTGTACTTCTTGCAATTTAGTACTTCTTGCTGCTCACGATGCGGTCTCCTCTACATTGGTGAGACCAAACACAGATTGGGTGACCGCTTTGCAGAACATCTCCGTTCAGTCTGTAAGGGTGACCCCGAGCTGCCGGTCGCCTGTCACTTTAATTCTCCGCTCCTCTCCCACTCTGACCTCTCCGTCCTCGGCCTTTTACACTGTTCCAATGAAGCTCAACGTAAGCTCGAGGAACAGCACCTCGTCTTTCAATCAGGCACTATACAGCCTTCTGGACTCATCATTGAGTTCAACAATTTCAGACCATAACCGCTGCCCCAATCATTTTTTTTCTCTCTCTCACACGGCAGCTGTTGATCATTCTGCCAGTGCCATTTTACACTTCATCTAGAGCCATCTTTTGTTTCTTTTCTTGTCCCATTACCATCTCCTTTTGCCTTGCACCATCATCCCTTTTGTCTAACCTCTCCTGCCTTCCATCCTATCACAGACCTTCCCTTTTGTTCTTTCCTCCCTCCCCCCTCTCCCTGCCCCTACATTTGCTTAAAAACCTGTTACATCTCCAACTTTTTCCAGTTCTGACGAAGGGTCATCGACCTGAAACATTAACTCTGTTTCTCTCTCCACAGATGCTGCCTGACCTGCTGAGTATTTCCAGCATTTTCTGTTTCTATACCAGTTTAAGCTGCTTCCCTGAGCTCACAGCCCACACAGATTGTGAGGTACCTGTCTTTGAACTCATGAAGGAATCCCTGAATTCAACATTGAGCTGCACGTTTAATGAGCTCTCGGACTTGGAGACCCAAGATCATCTTGCATTATTCCTGTAACGTCAATGTGTTATCTTGGCTCGGTTGGTATTATTCTTGCCCGAGTCAGAAGGCATTAAGTTCAGGCTCCTCCCACCCCTCCCCACTATCCCTCACTACCTGTAACATTGCTTCTGTTTACACAGAACAGAAATGACACCACAGAAAGAGGCCAACTCTGTCCATTGTGCCTGTGCTACTGCAAATGGAACCAAAATGTTTTGAGAATTATTTTAACTCCAGGATTGGAATGGCGGTCTATTACCAAAGAGACCTGACCACTTGCATCTGGTCGTAGGTGTGGTGTATGTAACCTGTTCCACCTTAAGAGAACTTAAGCCTGTTCCACCTTAAGAGATGTACTACTTTCTCTGGCTGCTGTATACGTAATACCGGTGGTGACCACCGGTATATAAGCACTGTGTAGTAAGATGTATTTCAGATAGTCCTGACCTCCAACCAGTAAAGACCTGTTGAACTTTAATCTTGTAGCCTGTGTGTTATTAATTACAACTAGAACACACAGACTTTACAGTGGCGACGAGTCAGATTCTTACCCTGCGGCAGTTATATCCACGGCGGCTTCGTCCACTGAACGGACGTCGAAGAGAGGTTTCCACCCTCATCACCCTGCTGGAAGACACGTCGCGCGGCAGACATCGAGAAACCAGAGTGCAGAAGACACCCTGAACTCGAAGCCTCCATCAGCGGCTGTCAGCTATCTTCTTTCTACCTCGGTAGTGGGTAAGCCGGGCAGCGACGCGACCAGAAAATCGGCCACGTTGGCTGTACAGACGGGGAGGGAAGACGGAGGAATAAGGGCGGTAAGATCGATCGCGACCGGAGATAAGGGCCGGGCCGCATTCAGGCCGAAAGGCGCAGCGCGGGGACATCGATTGCGGCTGGTGATAAGGGCCGGGCTGCATTCGGGCTAAAAGGCGCAGCGTCTGGGGGCAACTGAAGGCGCGAGAGCCGCGGTGAAGCGGAGACAGCGTCGGGGGAAGGGTGAAGACCGCCAAGCGCAGGAAAACCGCCATTTTGTAGGCGGAGGACGAAGAAAAGAGCGCGGAAGCCGCCATCTTGGATAAAAATAAGAAAGATTACAAAAGGTTATTCCAACATATTCCCCTACGGGATACGGAGATTATATTGAAAACCTACACGGGGCAAAGAGTGTACCCCGTCGGAAAGATAGAGGTAAAAGTGGTCCACAAGGGCGAAGAAAGCCAAGTAATGGACTTATATGTGCTACCTGAAGGAGGTCCACCACTACTGGGATGGGAGTGGATTAGGAAAATGAATATGGACTGGCACTCCTTGAAGGCACTAACGGTAGATTCCGGAGAAACAGATGTCAAACCTAAACGATTGTCCAGAATATTGGATGATGCTAAAGAGGTGTTCCAGCAGGGACTGGGAACACTGAGAGGAATTACGGCAAACATCAAGATTGATGAACATGCACAACCAAAATTTTTTAAAGCCAGACCGGTACCCTATGCAATACGACCTACTGTAGAAGCGGAACTGGAAGCGCTAGAACGTTCAGGTGTACTGTCTAAGGTAGATTGGAGTGAGTGGGCTACGCCCATTGTTCCCATTATGAAACGTCCTTCGAGCAACAAGCCAGGAGAACCAGGGAAGGTTCGCATCTGTGGAGATTTCAAAATCACCGTTAATCCGGTGCTTCACACGGTGCAGTATCCGCTTCCGCGGATTGAGGATATTTTTGCTTCGTTGTCTGGAGGGAAACACTTCACCAAGATAGACCTGGCGCAGGCGTACTTGCAGATGGAGGTTGAAGAAGAGTCACGCCAATACCTCACGATCAACACGCATCGAGGTTTGTACCGGTACAATAGACTGGTTTTTGGAGTGGCATCGGCTCCAGCAATTTGGCAGAGGGCCATGGAGCAGGTATTACAGGGAATTCCAGGCACACAATGTTACCTGGACGATATTCTGATTACAGGTGATGGTGATGAAGAACACCTCGCAAACTTGGAACTAGTGCTCAACAGACTGAAAGAGTATGGACTTAGAGTTAATCGGCAGAAATGCGAGTTCTTCCAGAAGCGGATCTCGTACTGTGGTCATGTCATTGACCGGGAGGGGCTTCATAAGTCTCCTGACAAGATAGAGGCAGTTGTAAAGGCTCCCGCTCCGGATAATGTCTCTCAGTTGAGGTCGTTTCTAGGATTGATTAACTATTACCATAAATTTCTACCAAATCTATCCACGGTACTGCACCCGCTAAACGCTCTTTTACAGAAGGGGGTACCATGGGAATGGAGCGAAAACTGTAAGAAGGCATTTCGCAAAAGCAAAGAATTGATCACCTCAGAGGAAGTGTTGGCTCACTTCAATCCGACACTGCCTATTCGGTTGGCTTGTGATGCTTCTCCATATGGTATTGGGGCAGTACTCTCACACAAGTTGCCAAATGGCACGGAAAGGCCAGTCGCGTTTGCATCCAGATCATTGACCTCTGCTGAGCGCAACTATGCGCAGATCGATAGGGAGGCTCTCAGCCTTGTATGGGGAGTGAAGAAGTTTAATCATTACCTGCAGGGCCAAAAATTCACACTTCTGACAGACCATCAGCCGTTGGTATCCATTTTTAACCCTAAGAAGGGTGTTTCAGTGATGACAGCACAGCGTCTCCAGAGATGGTCCCTTTTCCTAGGGGCACATCAATATCAAATAGAATTCAAAGGTACGAAGCAGCATAGCAATGCTGATGGGCTGTCGCGCCTGCCACTACCTGAAGAAGAAGAAGCGACGAAAGTTGACCCTGTTGAGTTATTTCATTCGACCATCATCGAGTGTTTACCAGTCACCAATGCAAGTATTGAAAGAGAAACCAGGAATGACCCGACACTGTCCAGAGTCTACGAGGTGACAGTGAAAGGATGGCCAACACGTGGTGATCCTCTGTTACCGGCATTCTCGGCAAGGCGAGACCAGCTGTCCGTCTGCCATGGTACTTTGATGTACGGGACAAGAGTGATTATTCCTCCCAAGTTAAGGGAAAGAGTTCTAAAAGAACTGCATGAAGGTCATCTGGGGGGAGTTAAGATGAAAAGTCTTGGTAGGGCTTATGTATGGTGGCCGGGTATTGACCAACAGATAGATGAGTTGACGAAAAGCTGCGCTGGGTGCCAAAAAGTGCAAAATGCACCTCCGATCGCACCACTACACCCATGGGAATGGCCTTCAGCCCCATGGCAACGCATACATATTGACTTTGCTGGTCCATTCATGGACTCCATGTTCCTAATTGCGGTGGACGCACATTCCAAATGGCCAGAAGTGATCAAGATGAATACCACTACTTCAGAAAAGACAATTGCGGTGTTAAGAACAATATTCGCAAGGAATGGATTGCCAGAACAGATCTGTTCGGACAACGGACCACAGTTCGTGTCGGAAGAATTCCAAAAATTCTTAAAGAAGAATGGGGTGAAACATTATACCTCTGCCCCATATCACCCGGCGACAAACGGGTTGGCCGAGAGATTTGTCCAAACATTCAAAAAGGCAATAAAGGCCATGAACGATGATCAGATTCCGCTACAGCACAAGGTGGACAATTTCCTAATGGCGTATCGAAACGCCGCTCATGCAGTGACTAACCAAAGTCCTGCCATGATGTTTTATAACAGGAGGTTGCGGTCCAGGTTGGACTTGTTAAAACCAAATGTGCGGAGGGAAGTGGAAAACAAACAGTTCCGGCATATTAATAACAAGTCCACTCGAAGTTTCGAAGTAGGACAACCAGTGTTGGCAAGGGGCTATGGAAACGAAAAATGGCAGCCCGGAACAATTCGGGCCAGACAAGGACCTCTGATGTACACAGTAGATATTGGTAACAATGTGATAAGGCGTCATGCGGATCAACTGGTAGAATCAAGAGCAAGAGTCGAACCCATGGTTGCGACAGAGACAACTGTGGAAGACGTTAATGAACCTGAAGCATCTACCTCAGCAGGGACTGTACCTGATGATGACGTCCAATACATAGGGAACCAACAAGCAGAGTCACCTCAGCAACAAGAATCAGAGACCACTGAAAGGCGTTATCCAGACTGAATCAGAAGGCCTCCTGAGAGACTGAACCTTTGAACTGTTATACCTGAAGTTTTTTATGTATATATGTTATGATGTTATGTTAAATGGGGATATGACTATTAAGCTAAAAAGGGAGGATTGTGGTGTATGTAACCTGTTCCACCTTAAGAGAACTTAAGCCTGTTCCACCTTAAGAGATGTACTACTTTCTCTGGCTGCTGTATACGTAATACCGGTGGTGACCACCGGTATATAAGCACTGTGTAGTAAGATGTATTTCAGATAGTCCTGACCTCCAACCAGTAAAGACCTGTTGAACTTTAATCTTGTAGCCTGTGTGTTATTAATTACAACTAGAACACACAGACTTTACAGTAGGCTTCTGCCAGGGGGCGAGTGTCACAGTCTCAGCTGGGAATTCGAGGAGATTGACGCCCTGATTGTTTCTGTTTAGAGTCTCCTCGATACCCATCATTAGTCTGTGGTATTTAATGCTGTTAATTAGGGGCAGGGGCTGGTGTCGCCTGCATCTGATGAGCAATGTTTTGGTTGTTTCAGGTGTGTAAAAGAGCCGATCAAACCTACTCGCTGGGGCCGAAATGGTGACATGCGTAAAGGAGTGCCAACCATGGCAGTGGCTGAAGAAGGCGAGGCAGTCCAGGATAATGCTGCTAGTTATTGTTTATATAGCACTCTTTCTGGACTATACCCTGCTAACTGTCATTAGTAAGTTCAAGTCTAATATTATCTGGAGAGAGTCAAATAAAACATCACATTCTGTCCTTCAGGTAAAATAGGGGAGCAATATTGAAGGGGCCGGGCCCCTCACACACTGTGGGGCCGAGCCTCTCACACACTGTGGGGTCGAGTCTCTCACACACTGTGGGGCCGAGCCTCTCACACACTGTGGGGCCGAGCCTCTCACACACTGTGGGGCCGAGCCTCTCACACACTGTGGGGCCGAGCCTCTCACACTGTGGGGCCG
This sequence comes from Somniosus microcephalus, assembly GCF_052327205.1. NCBI lineage: Eukaryota > Metazoa > Chordata > Chondrichthyes > Squaliformes > Somniosidae > Somniosus > Somniosus microcephalus. The sequence continues at coordinate 16,081,301 of NC_141016.1, forward strand.
AGCCTCTCACACACTGTGGGGCCTCTCACACACTGTGGGGCCGAGCCTCTCACACACTGTGGGGTCGAGTCTCTCACACACTGTGGGGACGAGCCTCTCACACACTGTGGGGCCGAGCCTCTCACTCACTGTGAGGCCTCTCACATACTGTGGGGTCGAGCCTCTCACACACTGTGGGGCCGAGCCTCTCACACACTGTGGGGCCGAGCCTCTCACACACTGTGGGGCCTCTCACACACTGTGGGGCCGAGCCTCTCACACACTGTGGGGTCGAGTCTCTCACACACTGTGGGGACGAGCCTCTCACACACTGTGGGGCCGAGCCTCTCACTCACTGTGAGGCCTCTCACACACTGTGGGGTCGAGCCTCTCACACACTGTGGGGCCGAGCCTCTCACACACGGTGGGGCCGAGCCTCTCGCACACTGTGGGGCCTCTCACACACTGTGGGGTCGAGCTTCACACACACTGTGGGCCCGAGCCTCTCACACACTGTGGGGCCTCTCACACACTGGGGCCGAGCCTCTCACACACTGTGGGGCCGAGTGTCTCACACACTGTGGGGCCGAGCCTCTCACGCACTGTGGGGTCGAGTGTCTCACACACTGTGGGGTCGAGCCTCTCACACACTGTGGGGCCGAGTGTCTCACACACTGTGGGGCCGAGCCTCTCACGCACTGTGGGGTCGAGTGTCTCACACACTGTGGGGTCGAGCCTCTCACACACTGTGGGGCCGAGCCTCTCACACACTGTGGGGCCGAGCCTCTCACACACTGTGGGGCCGAGCGTCTCACACACTGTGGGGCCGAGCCTCTCACACACTGTGGGGTCGAGCCTCTCACACACTGTGGGGCCGAGTCTCTCTCACACACTGTGGGGCCGAGTCTCTCTCACACTGTGGGGCCGAGCCTCTCACACACTGTGGGGCCGAGCCTCTCACACACTGTGGGGCCGAGCCTCTCACACACTGTGGGGCCGACCCTCTCACACACTGTGGGGCCGAGCTTCTCACACACTGTGGGGCCTCTCACACACTGTGGGGCCGAGCCTCTCACACACTGTGGGGCCGAGCCTCTCACACACTGTGGGGCCGAGCCTCTCACACACTGTGGGGCCGAGCCTCTCACACACTGTGGGGCCGAGCCTCTCACTCACTGTGAGGCCTCTCACACACTGTGGGGTCGAGCCTCTCACACACTGTGGGGCCGAGCCTCTCACACACTGTGGGGCCGAGCCTCTCACACACTGTGGGGCCTCTCACACACTGTGGGGCCGAGCCTCTCACACACTGTGGGGTCGAGTCTCTCACACACTGTGGGGACGAGCCTCTCACACACTGTGGGGCCCAGCCTCTCACTCACTGTGAGGCCTCTCACACACTGTGGGGTCGAGCCTCTCACACACTGTGGGGCCGAGGCTCTCACACACTGTGGGGCCGAGCCTCTCGCACACTGTGGGGCCTCTCACACACTGTGGGGTCGAGCTTCTCACACACTGTGGGCCCGAGCCTCTCACACACTGTGGGGCCGAGTGTCTCACACACTGTGGGGCCGAGCCTCTCACACACTGTGGGGTCGAGTGTCTCACACACTGTGGGGTCGAGCCTCTCACACACTGTGGGGCCGAGCCTCTCACACACTGTGGGGCTGAGCCTCTCACACACTGTGGGGCCGAGCGTCTCACACACTGTGGGGTCGAGCCTCTCACACACTGTGGGGCCGAGTCTCTCTCACACACTGTGGGGCCGAGTCTCTCTCACACTGTGGGGCCGAGCCTCTCACACACTGTGGGGCCGAGCCTCTCACACACTGTGGGGCCGAGCCTCTCACACACTGTGGGGCCTCTCACACACTGTGGGGCCGAGCCTCTCACACACTGTGGGGCCGAGTCTCTCACACACTGTGGGTCGAGCCTCTCACACACTGTGGGGCCGAGCCTCTCACACACTGTGGGGCCGAGCCTCTCACACACTGTGGGGCCGAGCCTCTCACACACTGTGGGGCCGAGCCTCTCACACACTGTGGGGCCGAGCCTCTCACACACTGTGGGGCCCCTCACACACTGTGAGGTCGAGCCTCTCACACACTGTGGGGCCTCTCACACACTGTGGGGCCGAGTCTCTCACACACTGTGGGGCCGAGTCTCTCACACACTGTGGGGCCGAGTCTCTCACACACTGTGGGGCCGAGCCTCTCACACACTGTGGGGCCGAGTCTCTCACACACTGTGGGGCCGAGCCTCTCACACACTGTGGGGCCGAGCCTCTCACACACTGTGGGGCCGAGTCTCTCACACACTGTGGGGCCGAGCCTCTCACACACTGTGGGGCCGAGCCTCTCACACACTGTGGGGCCGAGAGTCTCACACACTGTGGGGCCGAGAGTCTCACACACTGTGGGGCCGAGGGTCTCACACACTGTGGGGCCGAGAGTCTCACACACTGTGGGGCCGAGTCTCTCACACACTGTGGGGTTGAGCCTCTCACACACTGTGGGGTTGAGCCTCTCACACACTGTGGGGCCGAGCCTCTCACACACTGTGGGGCCGAGCCTCTCACACACTGTGGGGCCGAGCCTCTCACACACTGTGGGGCCGAGTCTCTCACACACTGTGGGGCCGAGAGTCTCGCACACTGTGAGGCCGAGAGTCTCACGCACTGTGGGGTGCAGTCTCTCACACACTGTGGGGTCGAGCGTCTCACACACTGTGGGGCCGAGCCTCTCACACACTGTGGGGCCAAGCCTCTCACACACTGTGGGGCCGAGTCTCTCACACACTATGGGGCCTCTCACACACTGTGGGGCCGGGAGTCTCACGCACTTTGGTGCCGAGTCTCTCACAGACTGAGTGGCCGAGTTTCTCAGATTGGGGGACGGGCGACTCACCAGCTCTCGATAGTTGGGGTCAGTTATTTAAATATGCTAACGCGGCTGTGTAGCCCCAAGTTTAGCAGGCTTTTATATTTAACGGCTGCGGGCCGGGTTTGCTCGGGCTCGAGAAACACAGCAGTTGAAGGGAGGCGAGAACGGTTGGATCGAGCAGCTAAGTGCTTTTCCAGCACTGCTTGTGGGCCAGCAGGAGCGGGAATGCTTCCCCCGGCTTCCCGAAGCTAACCCTCCGCAATCGACCTCCCCCACCACACCCCCCGCCCCCCTGGAATTACGAATTACGCCATTCGAAGACCCGCGATCTGAAGTTCTCCCGCGATCTCTTCCCTCCATCCTCCCTCCCGCCTCTCTGCTCTGCTCTCTGACTGCGGCCTTGTGCTGCAGGCTTCCCGCCTGACAGCCAGTTAGCCTCTCAATCTGGCTGGCTGCCAGCTGGGAAACAGACAAAAAAATTCAAATGAGGTCCTGCCGTTAAATTGGGCAGGACCTCCATGTTGCCCATCGTTCCGGGATTCCTGGAGGCTACAACCCCCCACCCCACCACTGCTCCTTCCCTGTCTCCCTTTAAATATCGGGGCCAAAGTCTTTAATGTGCTGTATTTTTCAATGTCTGCCTACTTTCATGTAAACTGTCTGTCTAAAGAGGAATCAGTTTGCACCGACTACAGGAGCAAAATAATAGATGCTCGTGTCTTTTTGACGCTCAGCAACAACCTGTTCTCTTTCATTCCTGCAGTACTGGGGAGAGCAAGTTGTTGTGAATAGGGGACTGCACGGCGTCTTAGTCAAGTGTTAACTTTACAAGAAAGAACCAGTTCCATTACTCCTCCCACACTGCCACAATGCTCTCACTCTCTGAAGTGCTTTTGATTTACAGCTACAATTTTTTGAATCACTTTTACAATCTGGCAATTGCACCAGTTGGCCTGTTGAACTGGTGAAAACAGTGAGAGTTGCTCCAGCTCCTCATACTATAATGAACAGCAGTGGCAGAGAAAGTAGACAGTAGCTCTTCTTCCTCCTCCTTTATTTTTGTTAGCTATTCCCCCCGCCCCCCCACCCCGTCCCAGCCAAGAGGGAAGCTCGGCAATCTGCTCCCAGGCCTCCAACAGTGACCATTCTGAGCCACCCTTAGAAGGTCCAGGTTGACGTGGTCCACAGTGTTTCACCAGGGAAGTTCCTTGCCGTGGCTCGGTATCTGCCCAACCAACTTGAATGTAGGAAGAAACTATGTGGGAAATTCTGGTTGGAATCTACAATCTCCCACGCTGTAGGGCAGCATGTTAGCAGAACAACACTTTACATTATTGGGCTGTCCCCCCATCTTATCTCTAAGTAATGTAAAGAGATGACACATATAGATATCTCCAGTGGCACGTGTCTCCAAATGATAACTCATAGTTGTTACAAAGAGCCATTGCCCTTGGTCAAGGCTGTATTCCAAGGCTTCAGAGAGCTGAGCCATTTTTCCAATGTGCTATCATCTAGGCGACAGGCTACAGAGGGAGAGAATAAAAGTGCACCGCAACTTTTCATTCTACAGCTAATGGGATTTTAAACGCTGGTGAACAATAATGATCTGTTTTCTGTTTCAGTACCCATCATCCCCAGTTTCTTGTACGAGAAACATAACGCAGAAATGAATAGCTCAGCATCACTACAGCAGCCTCCAGCACTGCTCCCCACTCCCTCCCCTGACTTCCCCAATTCCAGTGGCGTGGATCTTACGATTGGGAAGAACACTGCAGGAGCTGAGAGCGAGACGGAAGGTTTTGAATGGAGGAACACTACAGAGGCTGCCATTCTAGGCTTGAGGCCGGCCACTGGAGGGGCCCACTGCAGCAGGAACGACTCATTTCTTGCAGAGGAAAATGTTCGCGTTGGCTTGTTATTTGCCTCCAAAGCCATTGTGCAGCTCCTGGTGAATCCATTGGTAGGGCCACTGACCAACAGGTAAATGAGAAAACCTTCGCACCAGCAGGTAACTGAATCTGGGTCAATTCTGGCACAGAAATTCTAGGTACTGGGCACCGAGCTGCACAGAGTACCAGCGTACCGTGCCACGCAGTGGTGCCCCAGTGTGCTGTACCACGGAGCCTTGAAATTACATAAGAACATAAGAAATTGGAGCAGGAGTAGGCCATTCGGCCCCTCGAGCCTGCCCCACCATTCAATAAGATCATAGCTGATCTGATCTTGGCCTCAATGCCACTTTCCCGCTCGCTCCCCATAACCCTTGACTCCCCTGTAGCTCAAATATCTGTCAATCTCCGCCTTGAATATATTCAATGACTCCACCTCCACAGCTCTCTGGGGGAGAGAATTCCAAAGATTCACCGCCCTCTGAGAGAAGAAATTCCTCCTCATCTCCGTTTTAAATGGGCGACCCCTTATCCTGAAACTGTGCCCCCTAGTTCTAGATTCCCCCACGAGGGGAAACATCCTCTCTGCATCTACTCTGTCGAGCCCCCTCAGAATCTTATATGTTTCAATAAGATCACCTCTCATTCTTCTAAATTCCAATGAGTATAGGCCCAACCTGCTCAACCTTTCTTCATAAGACAACCCCTTCATCTCAGGAATTGACCTAGTGAACCTTCTCTGAACTGCCTCCAATGCAAGTATATCCCTCCTTAAATAAGGAGACCAAAACTGCACGTTGTACTCCAGGTGTGGTCTCACCAGCGCCCTGTACAGTTGTAGCAAGACTTCCCTACTCCATACTCCATATACTCCATCCCCAATTGGGCTTGTGCTCTCAGTTTCCCAGACAACAGATCACCAGTCATGGCTTAAAGTGGCACAGGATCTGGAGCTGAATCAGCCACGTTGCCCTCACTTGTCTCCCGGCAGCCACAACAAAACGGGCAGTGCCAAAGGTTGGGGTGTGCCTCCTGCCAGCCCCTTGGCTGGGGGAACGGTGCCTGCTGTGGGGAGACCCGGGAGGTAATCTACCATTCCCTTTGTGGAGAACTCCGGTATACAATTCCTGCTTTGGGAGCTGCTGCATAGGGCTTTCAGCAGGAGAGCCCTGGGCTCTTTGTTTAAGATTGCAATTTACGTCACCCTTTTCTCAACTAATTCTAGGCTAAAGGAAAAGTGAAAATCCAAGTGCTTCTGCTCCTCCCTCAAGCTGTGGAGGAGGTACAGTAGCATCGTGGTTGTATTACTGGACTAGTAACCCAGAGGCCTGGACTAATGATCCAGAGAGAGAAGAGTTCAAATCCCACCATGGCAGCTGGGGCGTTTATATTCAATTAATTAATTTAATAAATCTGGAATAAAAAGGCACCTTAAAACAATGAAACTACCAGATTGTTGAAGGAAATCTGCCGTCCTTACCCGGTCTGGCCTCTTTGTGACTCCAGACCCACAGCAATGTGGTCGACTCTTAACTGAAATGGCCTTAACTGAAGGCAGTTAGGGATGGATAATAAATGCTGGCCTTGCCGACAACGTCTACATCCCGTGAATGAATTTGAAAAAAACCTGGAGGGCAGCTTGATTTAACTTCAAACCAGACGAATAGGTGCGCTGGAAAGCTAAAACCAGGACAAGAAATCATTTTATTCTGCTTTACAACTGACACCGGTCACACTAGTTCATCTCTGGAACTTGAATCAACTGAATCTGTCTTCTTTACAGAGTCTAAAATTTAAAAAGGCCTCTGGTCATAAACAAACTGACCAATTTGCCCAGTCAAGATAGTAAGAGTCTGAATGCACTGCCTTCGTTACAGTGGTGATGCCGTTGAAATGTATAAAGGAGTTGCCTTCATATTAAAATATATAATACTAGCTGGGGGTGCCCGGCGTTGCCAGGGCAATTTTGGGCTGCGCGGTCTCCCTGCCCCTGTCTGTCCCCTTTCTCTCTCTCTCTCCCTCTGCCCATCTCATGTCCCTCCGTCCCCTGTGTCCCCCTCTCTGTCCCTGCCTCCCCTCTACCTGCGTAGCGCGTCAGGCCCGGTGTGGTTGTGATACCGGCCGTGTGGGGCCTAGCGCTTGAGGCCCGGCCGGGATCTCGGGCCGAGACGGACCGCAGCTGAGCTCCCCCGCGGGTCGCGCGGTTGACGGGCGGCCGCTGCTGCTCCCCCGCCCGCTGTGTGTCTCAGGCTGAGCGGTTGTGAGGTGTGGCCCGAGTGACCCCAACTCACCTGCTGCTGCCGGAGCCGGAATGTGGGGGTTTGTTTGGCTGGTGCTGTCGCTGTGGGGATGAAAAAAATGGCGGCGAAGTTTCGGGAGGCTAGAGGATTAGGTCCCGCCCGTGACGCACCGATTGGTCAACCATCAGGTCACTGAACTGTAGGATTGGTCAACCAGCACGTCACTCAACGGGAATGAGAGGTAGGATTGGTCAACCGTTAATGAGCGGATTTTTGAAAGTTTTTAGTATACTGTCCGAACAATTTTTGTCTGACCAAAAAGTAAATACGCCTATTAGACTCCCCTAATGATAAGCTTTCTTTTGATATAACATATCTGTAGGTACGCTCTAACTTTTGATTGTATAGCCGGACAGACAGACAGACAGACAAACAGACAGACAAACTCTTTTATATATATATATAGATACAATGTTTAAACTTTCCTCCTGTAAAGACCATGAAGATCTTCAGCTAAGGCAGCAATGTGGATACTCCTTGCTACTGCAGCTCTTATCACTCTTTGTATAAAGTGCATTTTCTTTCTTTCAGGATCGGATATCACATTCCAATGTTCACTGGTTTCCTGATAATATTTGTGTCAACGATAAGTGAGTAGCGTTTTAATTGCACAATCTTACGGTAGAAATTATGCACGGGACACTGCTGGATGATGGGAATGTGGTGCATGTTCTACAACTCACTTTCAGAAAGCACTTGATAAGGTGCCGTATAAGAGACTTGTGATCAGAGTGCAAGCTCTTGAGATAAAGGAGTGTGTTATAAACTGGCTAATAAATTGACTGAATAATAGGAGAAATTGGGCAGTGGTCAGTAGGAGCAGGTCCAAGTGGAGAGCTGTGACTAGCAGAGTTCCAGGGGTCAGTTCTAGGGGCTGCTATTGACCACAATATTTTGTCATCGCACTGACCGCATTACAAAATATTTCTGAGTTCAAGTGTGATATAAGGGAGGTACACTGGAGGTCAGTGGAATAATAGAACGGGGCGGGGTGGGGAGGGCTGGGGGAGTGGGTAGAGCAGGGAAACAGAAGAATGCTGCATTCATCCCATTCGTGAGTTATAAGGTTTTCCTCACTGAAAGGATGAACTGTGTCCTCCCTTGATGTGGAAGAATGCATCGAATTTTGGAAAGCTCATTCATATTCTTGTACTCCCCATAATCAAAATTCTATTGACATAATTTCTATTCCTCTCCTCTTGTCCACAGTGTATGCTTTCTCGAACACCTACACCTGGCTATTTGTTGCTCGATCTCTTCAAGGAATTGGCTCATCGTGTTCCTCGGTAGCAGGTATTTCTTTTAGGTATTGAGAAACCCCAGGTGAAGGGCCAAGTGCAAGACACCAGTACTAATAGGATAGGAGAGAAATTGAAGTACATCAGAGAGTAGTGATTGGGCAATACCAATCTTGGGTTTATAGGAAGAAGAGTTTTGAGGTCTTGGGGAAAAAATAAATTAGAGTAGCAGACTGTAAAATGAGCCTTGATCTCAACACAATGTGGAGGTCATAGAATCATAGAATGATGCAGCACGGAAGGAGGCCATTTGGACCATTGTGCCTGTGCCGGCTCTTTGAAAAAGCTATCCAATTATTCCCACTCCCGTGCTCTTTCCCTATAGCCCTGCAAATTTTTCCTTTTCAAGTATTTATCCAATTATCTTTTGAAAGTTATTATTGAATCTGCTTCCACCAGCATAGGGAGGAGGATTGGCTGGTAGGATACTGTATTTGGAACAGAAGAAACACGAGAGGGAAGTTCAGAGGAGCACAGGGCATAGTCGTAGCAGTAAAGTTGTGATTGAGAGAGAGAAAGAGAGAGAAGTGGCGGCCAGAGGTGACTGAAGGATTACCTGTCAGATGACGCTTGTTTGTGTCTGTCCATGTATGTGAGCGAGGTGCTTGAAGAGTGTCCCAGACACAGGAGCAGTGTTGAAATCTTGGGCTTTACAGAGAGTTATGAGTTCAGAGAAGACTAAAATTGTTGGTATGAAAGGGAAAATCAAACTTCCTGGAGACCACTTTAGAGCTGGGGATCTACTTGAGGTCAGGTGAGGTCGTGAAGCCAGGACACCAATAGATTAAGGAGGACCAAAAATGGAGCAAACGAAGGTAAGAGGTGGTAGCTTTTGGTTACACTTACAAGAGATTTGCCTTGTAAGCATTGAAAGAAATGTTTTATTGCCTAACTGACATTGTACTTCAAGAAGACTGTAGCTGGCAAGCATTGGTGGTATGCACTAAAGGAAGTTGATGAATGTAGAATTGCACTGTCAGCAAAAGAGTGGATAGGGTTGGATGATGCGTAAACGAGTTACTGAAATGGAACAGAGTGGCTGTGAGAACAGAGTCACTGGGAATCACTAAGATAAAGAAAAAAACAACTTGGAGGATGAGCCATCAACCACACCACAGATAGAACAATTGGAGAGGAAACTGGATAGCCATAAACATAACTTTGGAAGGAGGCAATGATTAGAAGAGCGTGGCACCAGATCTGTCCAATGAAATGACAGAAGATTTATCAAAGTTTTATAGAGCAGAATTCTGGAGGTGAGAAACCAGGGCAAGATGATCACCAGTGCAACAGCCAAGTCTGAACCATACTGACGATCATGGATTAGGCCAGAACTTTCAAAGTGATGGATAATTTCAGATTTAACAGTGACTTCCCTAACTTTACAAAGTACCATTGTGAGGGCAATAGAGCAGTGGTTACAGGGTTAGGAGGGAGTCATCTTTCTTAGGGATAGGATGAGCATGAGGACATTTCCAAATAGAAGAACAAATGGAGTTGGAATAAAAGAGAATAAAGATACAGCTTTAAGAGGGCCTAGAAGTACATATCTTAAAGATGATGGGAGGGAATCCAAGAGGACTGGAGTCCAGAGAGTGAAGGATCAGTGAAAAGGGCTGAACTGAACGTAAGAATGCGGAGGAGGGGGCGGGATTTACCGAGCATGAAGATTAGAGATTAGATTGGTCAGTTTTCCTTCTCCCAGTCACAACATACCTTCACATCTGCCTGCTTCTGCAAGAAGTAACTGTAGTGGATTTAAGAGAGTGTTAATAAACTCAGTCAAATAATGAACAGAAGCCAAATAGCTCAGCCCACTCCAACACTGAAGCATTGGGCTCCTGATCAAGACTGGTCAGGTGTTCTAAATAATCAGAAGCTTTGAAATGTGACAGTGCAATGGTGACAGGTTCACTGAAACTCTAAGCTTCTAGGTGGGTAGACAGACTGAGAATGACTTCCAGCCGAGTGCAATGCCTGAGGTGAAGTTTCAGTGTTTCTCTTTAAGGGTTAATGTTTGTTGGACTAATGGTTTCTTCCTCTGTAGGTTTGGGAATGTTGGCCAGTAATTATACAGATGACAATGAAAGAGGCAAAGCCATGGGGATAGCGCTGGGAGGCATGGCACTGGGGGTGCTCGGTAAGTAATTGGTACTTTGCACTTAAATTGAACATGTGTGCTGGTACACTTGTGGGGAAAAAAGCACCAAACATTCTAGCATCTGCTTCCATTGTGCCTGCTCCAGCAAGCTAAACGCCTCATATGGGTGCTCAATAGAAAGGCACAACCCCAGCCGTGAGTTTTCCCCACGTGGTGAGATGCTGATCTCAGCCAGGCTGCTTAGGTTGAAGTGCAGAACAGAGGCAGGGAGGATAAGGCAAGAGGCCAGCAACCTCATTGCTCTCATGCACCTCCCAAGCGCCAATTCTCAGCAGCACTGACGGAGCAACACAAGAGCGTGAGTGGGATGAAGTGAATGACCTTTTGTCCGCCTACTGATGCTTACAGCTGGTACTTTATCTGTTTAGTGTGGATTCATTCCGGTTATTTCATTGCTTGCAGTTGGAGCACCTTTTGGAAGTGTGATGTATGAATTTGTAGGAAAGTCAGCTCCCTTTCTGACTTTGGCAGCCTTGACCTTATTCAATGGAGGTTGGTATAATCTTGTTAAATTATAAAGGAGCCCTAATTTACTGGAAAGCTTTATGGACAACATGTTCTCCCAATTAAATGTTCCAGTTCATGTGAATCAGCAGTTTGATATCATTGTCAGGCAGATAGTACTTTCCCCCCACCCTTCAGCCCCGCCATTCTATGCATCATCCTCGCTGGAGACAGCGGGCAGTGATCGCCAGCCTAGTCTGGGCCAATCCGGTTCTTGAACCAGCTGCTCTCACCTGTGGGATCTTTCCAACCTTAATTAAAGGTGCTTCTTCCCAGCTGTGCCAGCTAGGATTCTGGGAAGTCACTATGTGGGCAATCACAGAGCAAACCCACGGCCCGCCATTCCAAAGAGGCCCTCTTCAATTGGTTTTATTGTATAGCATTTGTTAACAACATACGATTTTACCAGTTGACAGGCAAATTGTCATTGTAAAGAGATTTCCTAAAATCTGACTCTTGTTGCTCCCCCCGCCCCCCCCCTCACATTTATACTGACCTAAGAGGACTGGATTCTCTCCTTGTATCGGCAGTGGCATCTTTTCCATGTGCATCATTTAGCTAATTATAATATCAATCTCCTTGACCATCTGAGGAATTGCTGCAGAGTGGATTGGTACATCCATTGGGTGTTACCTCTGTGTGTAAAGGGTCCTCTCTCCAATCCCCTCCCACAGTGGTCACTCTCACAGGAGATTCCCTGGTAGATGCTCTATGATACAATTAACTAGGCTCAGTAACTGTGAGCTTCCACCTCAGCCATGAAATTCGGAAGTCCCCAGGGCAAAGTTCAGCCCCTTTCCCACTGGGGGAGGAACAGGCCGGCAGAAGAGTCAGCCCAGCATGTGGGCATCTGTCAGAGGCAGAGGTTGGAGAGCAAGTCATCTCCTGTCCCCTTAGTTAGGAAATAATGCATATGGGGGGGGGGGGGGCGCGGACAGAGGTCAAAGGTTCTTTCCATGTCACAATCTGGGATCCACAAAAATAAATTGAGGGAAAGATAATCAAGAGAGATAAAGCCACTGCACATGGCACCTAGGAATGTCTGTAATGTACGAGAAGCCCAACCAAAATAATTCATTTTAACTAATAGCTTGCTTAAATAACATGCTTTATCTAATAACTTACTACTGTATAACTACGAACTCGCTTTAATTATTGAATTACTAAATTCCTGTCTCTACTTTACTTAGCTCTCCAGCTCTGCATTCTTCAGCCCAGTAAGGCTACTGCAGAAGTAAGTAATCAGTCTGTTCTCTCCTCCATCAGCAACTTACATTTCTATCGAGAACCTCACAACAATAACTTGCATTCATATCGCACCTTCAGACTAGTAAAACATCTGAAGGCGCTTCACAGGAGCGTTATCAGACAAAATTTGATACCGATCCACATAAGGAGATATTAGAACAGGTTGGTCAAAGAGGTAGGTTTTAATGAGCGTCTTAAAGGAGGACAGAGAGGTAGCGAGGTGGAGAGATTTAGAGAGGGAATTCCAGAGCTTAGGACCCAGTCAGATGAAGGCAAGGCTGCCACTGGTGCAGCAGAGGAAATTGGGGATGATCAAGAGCCCAGAATTGGAGGAACACAGAGTTCTTGGAGCATTATACGGCTGGAGGAGGTTACAGAGATGATTGGGTGGGCGAGGCCATGGAGGGATAGGAACACAAGGATAAGATTTGAGGCGTTGTTGGACCAGGAGCCATTGTAGGTCAGTGAGGATAGAGTTGATGGGTGTCACGTAAAGTAAACTTCTCAAAGAGCTTAACAAGGAAGGAAAAAGTAGACACAAAGCCATAGAAGGAAAATAATTTAGGGGAAAGAGTCTGATGGCACTGTAAAGGGAAGGGTTTTTAAGTAGGCCTTTGAAGCTGGGTAAAGAGGTAGCAAAGCCACGGAATCTTGGAAGAGAATTCTGGTGGGCAGGATCGTAGTGGGAAAGAAGAGGAAGTGGAAATGGCAGGAATACAAGAGCAATCTCTAATAGTGTATCTTTCAATTCAGAGAGTGAACATTAAAAATCTGGATCTACAATGAGGCTTCTGCTCAGACTGATCTCACTCTTTCTGTCTGTTCTACTCACAGAACCAGCTGTTCAACATCCTGAATTAGACAGGTTATATGAGCAGAACAGGTGAGATTCAACTGAGGAGGACATCCAATTCTGTTTTAGCACTCGATCAGGAATTTACAATATATCTGAAAGATATGTTCAGGATTTTAATGAGAAACCCATTACTTCAGTTTTGGGACTTGATTTCATCTGTTAATGCTACACTAGGGTCTATGCTTCCCTATAAACAATTTGCTACATTAGCACTTTGCCTCTTCTGTCAGAATTCAAGCTGCCCCCACTGTTGGATCTCTTCAATGATCTGAGGGCTTACATGGCAGCTCTCCTCACTGCTATTTCTGTTACTATGGTTACAGAGTCAGAAAGGGTCATCACTACTAACACTGTTGAGAGACCCCTACATTCTGATCGCTGCCGGTAAGCAGATCCATTCTTTATGCATTGTACCGGGCAGAGCTGAGATCTTCTTAGGGTTTGTCCAGTATTTTGAGAAACATTAACTTGGCCATCTATTGGGGATGGTTTTCAATGTACAGGAAGCCTGGTTTCTAAGATACTCTGTAGCTTGCTTTGTTGGGTAATAAAGCGTGAATGTTAATCTAGAAGAACTACAGGGAGCTTGTACAAACAAGGCAGTTCATTTGTACCTCTGCCTCAGACCTATGTGCTCTATCGGTCTGTTCCTAAGGGAAGTTTCAGAGACTGTGACACAATCAGAATCCAAGAAGTAATGGGTGCAGTAGTGTAGTGGTTGTGCTACTGGACTAGTAATCCAGAGGCCTGGACTAATGATCCAGAGAGTGACCATAAAGCTGTCAGATTGTCGTAAAAATCCAACTGGTTCGGGGAAGGAAAGCTGCCGTCCTTACCCGGTTTGGCTTACATGTGATTCCAGTCACACACCAATGTGGCTGACTCTTAATTGCCCTCTGAAGTGGCCCAGAAAGCCACTCAGTTGTACCAAGCTGCTAACAGTGGTTCAAGAAGGCGGCCCAACACCACTTTCTCAGGGCAACTAGAGATGGGCAATAAATGCCGGCCTTGGCAGTGATGCCCACATCATGAGCATGAATTTTTAAAAATTAAGAAAGGAATACAATGTAAGAGAATGTCATTTTTTCCCAAAGAGTTGGGTCAAAGAGTGGGTACCAATCTGTCACGCCAAGACTGGATACACCTATGCACCAAACCACTGTACAGGCATAGCCTGATACCTTTAATGGTAAAGTGCTGAACTTTCTATAATCCCTGTCCTTATTATGTTGGAAGCTCAATTCTCCTCAGGAGCTGACTTTTGTTGAGCTGAATGGGGCTCTCTGCATGAAGAGTGTATCCCAGCTTAGTGGTGAGGTAAGTAAGGGTTGAATCACTTGCGTACGACCCTGCAATGATAGTGTGTCTTGTGGAGTACACAGATGGGGAAAGATCTAAGTGAGTGGAACACTTTGGCTTCTTTCTCATCTGAAATGCTCTGGGGAAATCTCCCATTTGTTCAGACTTTCATCACAGATTTGTCAAGTATGCATTCAGATAAGTCTATGTACAGATTAATAGGTGAGCCTGTTATTTATTTCAAGGAAGCCTGTGCTTCTCAAATATGGCCATTGCTATGCTGGAGCAGGCACTGCCAATCTGGATGATGAAGACCATGTGTTCTCCTAAACTGCACCTGGGTACGTTTACACAAAGACCGAGTTAAAACCATTTTATCAAACATCAGGTCTGGTGACACATGAGATAGAGGTACAGTCAGCTTCTTCCCCCATTTCCTGACCTGGATTAACCCAATATTGTTTCTTCTGATAGGTTTGGCCTTCCTGCCTTCCACCATCGGCTACATGATGGGCACAAATCTCTTCGGTGTTCTTGCCAACAAAATGGGCAGGTAGGAACGATATGGGACATGTGCACTGACTGGCTCAGAGATGAAACTCAGTCATTCTTTATAGTGTGGTAATTAAGAAACAATAACATATCCTATGGGATCTACACCCACCAGATTTAAGGTACAAGATTCGTTGAAACAGTGACTGCACTTCAAAAGTACTTACAGGAAACTTTTTTTTATCTGGCACCGACGGGACCGACGTGGTGCCGGTTCATCAAAAATTCCGGATAACCGAACGCTATAGTAAAAGATACGGAGAGCCGAGAGCTCCGTATAAAGCAACAAACCCTGTTGCTTAGCAACAGGTTCAGAACAATGGCCAAAAGTTCCAAGCGTCTCTGTAGCTTAACAACAGCTGCAGCCACACCCTTGCACAGCAACAGATGGAGGAAGGCAAGTAATAAAACTTACCTGAACCTACTCCTGAATTTTGCCGGTTAACCGAGATTTCTGGTTATTTAGGTGCCGGTAAATCGAAAGTTTCCTGTAATTGGTTGTGAAGCGCTTTGGCATGTCCTGAGATCGTAAAAGGCAGTCTATAAATTCAAGATCTTTCTTTCTAATTCTGATCCACACCCCCTGGGTTACACTCCAAACCAAACAGCTCTCCCCCCATCCCCTCCTCACAATTTTCTCCTGAAGGTGAAGACTCTTGCTGAGTCACTCTTCAGTACCTCAACCAAATGGCCATTCTTAATGTGTGAGCCTTTAAGTGGGAGTTGGCATCACAGCCCATCCCACCCTGGTCTCATGTGCACGTTCCAGCAGGGGTCACTGAGCAGTAATCCAGTGCAGGTATCCCGGTTGATTTTTTTCCCCTGAGCCAGGGACACTGAGCTCCGTTGCACCTGCCCCCTATCGCTGCACCAGCTCATTCTAGCCAACTCAGCAAAGTCTGGGACTCTTGTGACCTTTCTGGTCTGTGCAGTTCAGCTACTTGCTGAATAAACGTGCTGAGTTAGCAGGGAAATCAACTGCAGAGCTCTCTCAGAATGTTTCTGTATATTTCTGCTAATTACAGTTTAGAAGACTGTTTAGATAAATGTGAATTTACATTGGGTCAGCTATTGGTGCTAACCTGGTTTGAGTGAGTTCAGTCTGCGACTGCAGTGATGTTCATCAATCGCAGCCAATCACTATTGGACCTTTACCTTGTATTAATGGTTCAGATAAAAACCTGGTATAAGGAAGGAATTGAAGGGTCCTTAAAGCTCTGTGATTACTCAACTTTCCTGTTATTTGCACTTTGATTCCATTCCACATGGCAAGTCCATCAATGCAGCTGTGGTCACAGAGTGTGTTATGCCATCGAAGAAGCAGAACTCCTTACTGTAATGGTGAGCTCTGTACAGCATAAACTCAATGGTCTCATTACTACCTCAAGTGATTTCATTCAAACAAACACCTTCCTACAGATCCGTAGCTGCTGCACCATCTGAAGAAAGGGTATGGGAGTGTAGTGGTTATGTTACTGGAGGGCCTGCACGGCCCATTCAAGACTGCGCATGCGCGGTTTATCCTATTTAAAAGCAGGTGAGCCGGCTCCGTGTGCACTGCAGAGCGGCCGCGCAGCTTATGAGGAACATTAGTTGTAGGGCCGGAGGAGGTTACAGAGATAGGGAGGGGCGAGGTCATGGAGGGGTTTGAACATGAGGATGAGAATATTAAAATCGAGACGTTGGGGGACCAGGAGCCAATGAAGGTCAGCGAGAGCACAGGGGTGATGGGTGAACGGGACTTGGTGCGGGATAAGAAACGGGCAGCTACTAAATATTCATCATTACTCAGACACAACTAAACAATTATTTCAATTCGACACAGCCCCGATGATTTAAAAGACTGAGGTACAAACTTCATACAATGGTATTGTGCAGCTCGTAGAAATCATACGGTTAACCAGTGGCAGGAATACTCTACCATAACAGTTAGCATCTGTGTGCACATTTGTTTAAACACTTCCTCTCTCTGTATCTGCAGGTGGCTGTGCTCCCTGATTGGGATGGTGGCTTTGGGGATCAGTGTGAGCACTGTAAGACGCTCAATTTGATTTTAAGCATGTTTCACTATGCACTTTGTACTATTTTAAGCTCCATTGAGTGCTTGTTTTTCTTGTTCCTAATATAAATATCATTTTTGCTTTAGATTCCTCTTGCAACTAATATTTATGAGCTGATAGCGCCCAGCTGTGTAGCAGGCATCACAATAGGTCAGTAGCAGAAAAATATGACTACACCTGTAACCAGGATCAGACAGGAGGCAGGCCCAGTTCCCCTCCAACCGCCTGTCATCTAAGTAGCCAGCTAGCTTGCTATCCATTCATAAGATCAGTGTCCCTCACACTTCAAAGTATCAGGAAAGGATGAACAGGCTGGATCTCTGTTCTCTGGAAAAGAGAAGGTTGAGCGGTGACCTAACAGAGATCTTTAAAATTATAAAAGGTTTTGATAGAGTAGACGCAGAGAGAGTGTTTTCACTTGTAGGGAAGAGCAAAACTAGTCACCAAGAAATTAAAGAGAGAATTCAGAAGAAATTTATTTACCCAGAGGGTGGTGAGAATGTGGAACTCGTTAACACAGGGAGTGGTTGAGGCGAATAGTATAGATGCATTTAAGCGGAGGCTAAATAAGCCTATGAGGGAGAAGGGAATAGAGGGTTATGTTGATAGATTTAGATGTGGAAGGATGAGAGGAGGCTCGAGTGGAGCATAAATGCTGACATGGACTGGTTAGGTTGAATGACCTGTTTCTGTGCTGGATATTCTATGTCATTTTATGTAAAAAGTATAGAAACAGTCATTTCTTTCTTATTTCTACTGACTGGGAGATGGAAATTTACCAGCACCTCACCATCTGCAAACTTCCCTCCTCAACAATCTCTAACTGACCTCCAGATGTCCTATTTACAGCAATTCGATTTTATGGCTTTAAAGGGCAAGTTAAACACGACAACAGAATAATATTGTGCATCGTATGATATCACGCTTCTGTTGTTATGAAACAGCTTCTCCTCTGACAGACCGTCAGCAATGTACAAGAGGGCACTAAGTCATTCAATAAAAACACACGTAGCTTGACCTGGGAATTGTACCCAACTGTGATAAAGTCATTCTGTCTCTTTCTACTCTCTGAAACCTCCAGCACCCCTCACAGTGACACAGAAAATCTACCTCACTGCCCAGGTCCCGTAGTCCTATCTCCTCTGCTCATTGGTAGAGTTACTCTCCCTGGGCCCAGTATCCTTGATAAAGTTACTTCAGTTTCTGTACTCCTAACTCCACAATATTGCTCTCTGTTCTGGCATATGGCACGATTTTCCTTCGATGTTTCCTATCTGTATTCCAGGTCCTCTCACTCAGCCCTCCTGAATTGGCAGGCCCGAGCTCTTTCTTTCACACAAATGGTGGTTACTATGACGTTACTGATGAACTACAGCCAGAACCAAGGCCCCGACGACAGTCTTCATTCCCATCAGCGAGGAAGCTTCCTCTGATATTTCAGCCAGGATTGGCATCTTGTGTTTGGGGAGCCTGAGTGTGTGTCAATATGGGTTGGGACTTGAGCCAAGTCTCCATGTCTGAGGGCGGGATTCGAGCTGCTTGCTAATGGTTGGGGCACTGAGCTGCCTGGCACAGCACAAGTTTAATCAGGGATCCAATATTGGTCAGGATTTAAAATGGCCCTGTTACTAAACCCTGGTCATGAAGTTGGAGACCTGCTCCCAGTTTCAGTTGGAGTCCAGCTTGCGGAATATGAAGGGAAGAATTTATTTTTAAATGTAGACAATGTCTAAAAGTTTAAAAGCCAAAATAAACCTCCTATTGTCAGACGCTCAACAAATTGATTCAAAGTGAATCGTAGTGCTGCCTGTTTCACACTATCAACCAACAATGTGCATGTGAGGCACAAGGTTTAACTGGGTCCAGGCCCCTCCTGAACACAGACTCCACAAAGAGAATCCTGGAGAAAAGACCGACCCCAGCCCATGGGTGGAGGGTACATAAAGCGGTTCGGTTTCTAGGGCTGAGAGCACCCCCACCCCAATCACTCTGCGTATATCAGTGAAGGGGTCCCTCCATTATTGTCAAGCTGAACAGTATGATGCTTCCAATCTGATTCCCTATTTGGAAATTATTGCCGGGTGTGTAGAAACCTTAATTCTGAGTGTGTCCTTTGATGTGACCAGGGATGATTGATTGCTCGATGATTCCCATAATGGGCTACCTGGTGGACATTCGTCATGTGTCCGTGTACGGAAGTGTTTTCGCCATCGCTGACACAGCACTTTGTGTGGGATTTGCAATCGGTGAGTCAATACCAACGCTTTCTTGGGTGCGCTTTTGCTTAGATACAAGTCCTCTCTCTCTCTGATAGTGGCCAATGATGGTGCTGGGCTGGGCGGTGTTAACCATTTCGAATTAACGCACTTTCTCACCCCAGCGCCAACCCTCAATTCTGCAGCTTTCCCATTTCTGTCCAGTGATGATATTCTACTGTTTCTTTGATTTCCCAGTTTCCTCCTGCCTCTCCTGAGGCACTGGCTTTTGCTGGGGTACAGTTCCACCTGTGACTCCTTGGTAGCTCACTCGTTCTTTGTGTGTGAGCCAAGACAACAGGTGTTTTCTAAGCAGGGTCAACAGGGGGACAACTCATTACCCTGCTGATGTTGTCTAGGATGCTAAGTGAAATTGCACAAGATTCCCACTGTCCAACATCAAGACACAGTTGCCTGCTCAACTCTTAACAGTCCTAAAGGAACGCTTAACTTTTAAAAATTAATTCATGATAATGTGGGCGTGGCTCGCAAGGCCAGCATTTATTGCCCATCCTAATTGCCCTTGAGAAGGTGGTGGTATACAACTGAATGCCTTGCTAGGCCATTTCAAAGGCCAGTTAAGAGTCAACATTGCTTTGGGTCTGGAGTCACATATAGGCCAGACTGGGTAAGGATGACAGGTTTCCTTCCCTAAAGGACATTAGTGAACCAGATAGGTTTTTAAGACAATCCGACAGTTTCATGATCACCATTACTGATACAAGCTTTTATTCCAGATTTATTTAATTGAATTTACATTCCCCAGCTGCCCTGTCTCCAGATCATCAGTCCAGGCCTCTGTATTAAAAGTCCAGTAACGTAAGCACAATGTACCCCTGAAATGTCAAGGCTCTAGAGCAAAGCAGAGTTTGGGGTAAAAATAAGCAGAGTGGGTCAGGAAGGGGCAGAGAGATGAACATAGATAATAGGGCATCAGTGACTAAGGTGACATCAGGGAAAAATAGAAAAAAGTCAAAGCTAAAGGTACTTCATCTGAATGTGCGAAGCATTCGCAACAAAATAAATGAATTAATAGCGGAGATAGAAATGAATAAGTTTGATCTAATAGCCATTACGGAGACGTGGTTGCAAAATGACCAAGGTTGGGAACTAAATATTCCAGGATACTTAACTTTTAGAAGAGATAAGCAAAATGGAAAAGGAGGATGGGATAAAGATAGTAGAGAGAAAGGGGTGAAATTGGGTGCCTTTGCGCTTCCTATTAGTGCCCCCGGGGGCGCTAACGTGGCGCAATGGCTTTGCAACCGGGCGCAGCGCTGACATCGACTCCCACCATATTTGGCGGGAGTTTTGCGGTGGCGCTACAGCGTTGCACCCTGATCACCTTCACCCGAAGATTGTGACGTCATCACCGTGCGCATTGCCCCAGTAACGCCCCAGATCCGAAATTGACTTCCGCCCCCTGCAGCAGCGCCGGTTGAAAACACCGACAGCTGCAGGAGGCGTGCATCGGGCGGCGATTCAAAGAGCTCGGGTTGGGAACCCGCCTCCGTGGGATTTTGCCGGTGCCAGTTTTGGAGGTCAGGAAACTCTCCCGCCTCCAGCTGGCCATTGCTCTATTTAACATCCTTAAATGCTCGTTAAGGGCCTCTCTAAGCCTATTTTGAGAGGCCCTTGTGATTTTTCCAGCTTTTCAGAGTGATCCACGCACCTCCTAAACCACGCCAGGTAAACCTGGCGAGTTGACTCGTGGGTGGCCTCCTCACTGCTGCAGGTCTAACGAGGATTACTTGCAGGTGCCAAACCTTGGCTTTAAAAGGTCTCTGAGCACTTTTAGAAGGCCTTCCGAAGTCGGAGGTGCTGCAGCTTGACTCCATCAACTGTGGGACCTCCTTGGAAGACCCTCTCCCTGCTTGCAATGAACGCTTCCCCAAAGGAGGCATCTGCAAGCAGCATGGGAACCATTCGTTTTCTTTCTGCATGGATCTCAGATGAGGATGAGGAGGAGGAGGAGGAGGAGGAGGGGGAGATCAGAGCCCGGGATGCACGGGATGAACTTAGCATGGCCAGATTTGCATAGGTTGCCCAAGCTGGCACATGTCCTTTGCTCCATCCTAGGACATCATTGACAATGGACTCTCTGGCCTCCTTTCACTCAGGCCACCAACCTGACAATGCAAGTGTGGCAGAGGCCGCAATGTGGAGCTGCCTAAGGCGAAAGAACAGATGGCATAACGCCAACATTTTGGCTTCAAATCATTTTAATGCTTTCCAACAGGGATGGCATTTCATCAATACACAGAAACAGTCTCCCCATCTACACACAAATCTGGAGGTTATATCCCTTGCCAGCTGGACCCACACAGCCTTGGTTTCTTTGGCAGGCCTCTTCCTCCGAGATAAGTGGAAGAGCTCCTCCATGCTAGCTGTCACCCCCTCCAACAACATTTGCAGCGCCTCATCCAAGAGCCTCGGGTAGGCCCATGCCTTGGAATTGGACATAGTGGTTTCTCAAAAGATGTTGGAGGTGGTGCAGGAGACGCAGAAATGCTGTGGAATGAGCCAAGGGAGCAAGAAGCCATAAAATCAGACTGGAAAAGTGCTGTCAACAGAGGCGAGTTTCAGTCCCAAAACACGAATTGACCAAGAGCATCCCACACTTCTGAATTCAAGTGGCCAATCATGAGAAAATCGCAAATTTTTGAAACCTATCAGTGGAGGCGGGTTTCAAACCCACCCAAACTGAAACCCGCCTCCATCTCGCCTCCAGTGGGAAAATCGCCCCCTTTGTGTCTGTCTTCACGGAAGAATACGCAAAAAACCTCCCAGAAATAGTGGAGAACTAAGGGTCTAGAGAGAATGAGGAACTGAAAGAAATTAGTATTAATAAAAACATAGTACTGGAGAAATTAATGGGACTGAAAGCCGATAAATCCCCTGGACCTGATGGCCTACATCCTAGGGTTTTGAAAGAGGTGGCTATAGAGATGGTGGATGCATTGGTTGTCATCTTCCAAAATTACATTGATTCTAGAACAGATTGGAAGGTAACAAATGTAACCCCACTATTTAAGAAAGGAGGGAGAGAGAAAACGGGGAACTACAGACCAGTTAGCCTGACATCAGTAGTAGTGAAAATGCTAGAATCTATTATTAAGGACATGGTAACAGGGCACTTAGAAAATAATAATAGGATTGGGCAGAGTCAACACGGGTTTATGAAAGGGAAATCATGCTTGATGAATCTGTTAAGAGTTTTGTGAGGTTGTAACTAGCAGAATAGATAAGGGGGAACCAGCGGAAGTGATTTTCAGAAGGTATTTGATAAGGTGCCACACAAGACGTTATTAAACAAAATTAGGGCTCATAGGATTGGGGGTAATATACTAGCATGGATTGAGGATTGGTTAACAGACAGAAAACAGAGAGTAGGAATAAACGGGTAATTTTCGGGTTGGCAGGCTGTAATTAGTGGGGTACCGCAAGGATCAGTGCTTGGGCCTCAGCTAATCACGATCTACATCAATAATTTGGATGAGGGGACCAAATGTAATATATCCAAATTTGCTGATGATACAAAGCTACGTGGGAATGTAAGTTGTGAGGAGGATGCAAAAAAGCTTCAAGGGGATATAGACAGGCTAAGTGAGTGGGCAAGAACATGGCAAATGGGATATAATGTGAAGTTATCCACTTTGGTAGGAAAAATAGAAAAGCAGAGTATTTTTTAAATGGTGAGAGATTGGGAAATGTTGGTGTTCAGATGGACACTTGCCATAGAGGGAGTGCAACGAAGGTTCACCAGACTGATTCCTGGGATTGGGGGGATTGTCCTATGAGGAGAGATTGAGTAGACTCTGTAACATTTGCATATTGAATTATCATTGGCCCGCAGGCAGCTGTAAGGAATACCTATTATATTCACATGTGATCACATGCTGAGTTGTCATTGGCCTGCAGGCATCTGTAAGGACTGCTATTGTTTTGAAGACCCAGGCTAGGGGTCCTAACGCCACCTTGTCCCCACGGTGCTGTATGAGTCAGATCATCAGACCTAATGCTTAAATAAAGAGTTAAACTGTAATACTCCGTTGTCCTGCAATTCATTATTTTTGTACAAAGTGTGCAAAAGAAGACATGGTGTCAGAACAGGGATTTGAAATGGGCATCGTTGGAGCTCCCTTACCGCGAATGAATTGGGAATCTTTGAACTTACATAGAGAATGGCGCAAGTTCAAGCAACATGTGCAGTTGATGTTCTCGGGTCCGTTGAAAAGCAAAGGGGAGGAAGAAAGATGCAGCTACCTACTCCTGTGGATCGGAGAAAAAGGGAGAGACATTTTTAACACATGGTCTCTCACTGCGGATGAAGCAAAGGTACTGAAAAGTTATTTTGACCGTTTTGAATCATATGTGATGCCCAAGACAAATACGATATTCGCTAGGTACAAGTTGCAGGAGAAAGTACAAGGAGCTAGTGAGTCGTTTGAACAGTTTGTGACTGAGTTAAAACTACTGGTAAAAGACTGTGTATATGCAGATAAAGATGAGATGGTCTTGGAATACATTCAGCTAAAGTGAGAGAGAAACTTTTGAATGTTGGGTCCGGGCTAACGCTGGACAAAGCTATGGACATAGCTAGATCACACAAGATAGCCCAAGCACAGTTGAAAACCATAACCGGCGCCACGAGCAGCTCGAGTGAACAGACAGTGCACGCAGTTAATAGACACACACCAAAGAACATCGCCCAGAGTATGTGTTTCAGAACAGAGAGAGTTCTAAAAATGAGCGACACAGACATAAAACGCTTCAAAAACTGTGGATATTATGGAAACAACTGGCATGGGGAAAAGGTGCAATGCCCTGCCAAAGGAAGGCACTGTGCTAAATGTGGTAAACGGAACCACTTTGCTAAAGTTTGCAGGACTGTTTTCGGAACAGCAGTACACACAGTGAGTGACAGCCAAATGCCAGATAGAGAGCCAAATGCAGAGGAACTGTTTATTGATTCTGTGTCACAGAAAAAACAGATTTCAGAGACTGAGCAAGCTTTTGCTGATATTGAGATAGGAAAAAAGGGCACAGAGCTTAGGTTTAAACTAGACACTGGAGCTCAGGTTAATGTAATTCCTCTGAGTGAGTATCACAGCTTGAAGGATGAGTGTGAGCTACAGCCCATCTCACACAGACTGACCAGCTATGGGGGTGAGCAGCTCATTGTAAAAGGCACATGCGTGATGAAATGCAAGTACAAAGAAAGCGACATGATGTTGGACTTTTACATTGTTGACACTCGAGTACCTCCACTGCTAGGTATAAAGGCATGTTTAGACATGGACCTCGTCAAGCTAGTGCTATCATTGACAGCACCAGTTGAGAAGCAGACAGTCATGGAGGAGTTTGCTGACGTTTTCAAAGGAATCGGACTATTCCCAGGCGAATGCACTATTCACCTTGAC
Organism: Somniosus microcephalus; assembly: GCF_052327205.1. Classification (NCBI taxonomy): domain Eukaryota; kingdom Metazoa; phylum Chordata; class Chondrichthyes; order Squaliformes; family Somniosidae; genus Somniosus; species Somniosus microcephalus. The sequence continues at coordinate 16,106,007 of NC_141016.1, forward strand.
CCAGCAGCAACCCCTGTGGTTTGCCCACCGAGAAGGATACCCCTTGCTCTACGTAGTCGCCTGAAGGAGGAGCTGCAGAGCATGGAGAATACAGAAATCATCGTCCGGGAAACAGAACCGACAGAGTGGGTCAACGCGTTAGTAGTGGTTGAGAAACCACGTACAGGCAAGCTCAGAGTCTGTCTCGACCCCAGAGATTTGAACAAGGCTATCAAACGCCCTCACTACCCTCTACCAATGCTAGATGACATCACACCCAAGCTAGTGGGAGTACGTTACTTCAGTGTAATGGACGCACGATCAGGATACTGGACTATCAAGCTCACGGAAGAGTCATCTAAGCTAACAACGTTCAACACACCATTTGGACGCTACCGATTTCTGCGTTTACCATTTGGTCTTATCTCAGCTCAGGATGAATTCCAGCGGAAGATTGACGAAACCTATGAAGGCCTTGACGGAGTAGTCGCAATCGTAGACAACTTCCTCATCTATGGCAGGAATAGAGCGGAACATGACAGGAACCTCCGTGCGATGCTACAAAGATCACGGGAGAAAGGTAACCGGCTCAACCCCGAGAAAAGCATAATCGGATCCACCGAGATCAGTTATTTCGGGCATCACCTCTCAACTGGTGGCATTAAGCCGGATCCAGAGAAAATCTCCGCCATCAAGAAGATGGAGCCGCCGAAGAACCGCGCAGAGCTAGAGACAGTACTAGGCATGGTTAACTACTTAGCCAAGTTTGCCCCGAGCCTCTCCGAAATCAACGCACCCATGCGTCAGTTGCTCAAACAATCCAATGAGTTCCTGTGGGACAAACAACATGACACAGCATTTCAGAAAATGAAAGACCTAATCACCAGAGAACCAGGATCCGTTCTTGCCTACTTTGACCCCCAACAAAGAGCTCAGACTACAAGTGGACGCGTCAAAGTACGGACTAGGTGCAGTATTACTGCAAGAAGAAAAGCCCATCGGCTACGCTTCCAGATCTCTCTCAGACAGTGAAACCAACTATGCTCAAATCGAGAAAGAGCTGTATGCAATTCTGTTTGGATGTAAGCGTTTCCACCAGTACGTCTATGGCCGACAAGTCAATGTGGAATCCGACCACAAGCCCCTCAAGTCAATCATGAGGAAACCACTAGCCGCAGCCCCACCAAGGCTACAGAGAATGATCCTTCAGCTACAGAAGTACGACTTCACAATCATTCACCGTCCAGGCAAAGACATTCCTGTCGCAGACACGCTCTCCAGAAAGTCTCTTAGCTACCAGGACAGCAGCCTCAGTGAAGGCATGGATGTGCAGGTGCACATGGTGTACAACAGCTTACCTGTGAGTGACTCAAAACTGAAGGAGATCCGAGCAGAAACAGAGAAAGATGCACAACTCACACTGCTGAACAAAGTCATACATGAAGGATGGCCTGAGGAAAGGAGGAAATGCCCTCAGAGCATATCTGAATTCTGGAACCACAGAGACGAACTGTCACAAATCAACAGAATCGTCTTCAAAGGGGAGAAAATCAGTCCAGTCTCAGAGAAGAGATGTTGACAAAAATTCATGCTGGACATATGGGCATGGAAAAATGCAAACAAAGAGCACGTGACATTATGTTTTGGCCCGGAATGTGCAAACACATTGAGGACATTGTCGGAAAATGTTCCATTTGTCTAGAACGCCGCCCATCAAATGTCAAAGAGCCCATGATACCTCACCGTATCCCAGACAGGCCCTGGCAGGTCGCGGCAACGGATCTGTTCACATGGAACAACGAGGACTACATAGTGACTGTTGATTACTACAGCAGATTTTTTGAACTGGACAAGCTTCACAGCACCACATCTGCAGCTGTGATCCACAAAATAAAGGCAGCCTTTGCCAGGCATGGCATTGTAGAGACTTTAGTCTCAGACAATGGCCCCCAATACAAATCAAAAGAGTTCGAGTCATTTGCCAAGGCATGGGATTTCACACATGTCACATCAAGCCCACATTACCCTCAAAGTAATGGCCTTGCTGAAAAAACTGTCCAGATTGCAAAAACACTCATGGACAAAGCCAAAGCGGACAAAAGAGACCCCTACATCAGTCTCCTTGAGCACCACAACACTCCGGTTGACAACTTCAAGTCACCAGCACAGCTGTTGATGAGCCGCAGACTTCGCTCAATCCTTCCAAGCACCAACCAGCAGCTGCAGCCAGAGGTAGTCAGCTGCAAGCAAGTGCATGCAAAACGTGTACAGAGACAGCAACACCAAAAGAGATACTATGACAGGTCAGCTAGACAACTGCCGCCGCTGCACAATGGAGAATCCGTCAGAATCCAGGAGCATGACTACTGGAAGCCAGCAGTCGTCATCCAGCCAGCTGACACTGAGCGATCGTATCACGTCTGCACCCCAGAAGGACAGGTGTACCGCCGCAATCGCAGGCCCCTCCTGAACACCAAGGAACAACACCGTCATTCCGACGAGAGGATCAGTTCAACAGAGTGTGATGAACACATCATACTTACCTGAACCTAAACCTGAACCTCATTTGTTGACCGATTCAGGAGCATGCTCAGTTCCATACCACACAAGGTCGGGACGAGAGGTCAAGCCTAGAGTTATCCTTGACTTGTGAACTGTCAAAGGGTGTAGGCGGATCGCTGCCCTAAAAAAAACTGTACATCGTTATTGAAACGTTGAGATGTTTTCAGTGCTAGTTAAATGCTGAGTTTACTTATATGTTTATGCTACCGAGAACATTATGTAGAAGAAAGGTTTAAAAGTAATGCATAACATTTTTCTTTTAAAAGAAAGACCCAGGCTAGGTGTCCTAACGCCATCTTGTCCCCACGGTGCTTTATGAGTCAGATCATCAGACCTAATGCTTAAATAAAAGTTAAACTGTAATACTCCGTTGTCCTGCAATTCATTATTTTTGTACAAAGTGTGCAAAACAAGACAGACTCGGCCTATATTCTCTGGAGTTTAGAAGAATGAGAGGTGATCTCATTGAAATATACAAAATTCTTACAGGGCTTGACAGGGTAGATGTAGGGAGAATGTTTCCCCTGGCTGGGGAGTCTACAACCAGGGGTCACAGTCTCAGAATACGGGGTTGGCCATTTAAGACTGTGATGAGGAGAAATTTCTTCACCCAGAGGGTGGTGAATCTTTGGAATTCCCTACCCCAGAGGGCTGTGGAGGCTCAGTCGTTGAATATATTAAAGACAGAGATCGATAGATTTTTGGATATTAAGGGAATCAAGGGATATGGGGATAGTGCAGGCAAGTGGAGATGAGGTAGAAGATCAGCCATGATCTTATTGAATGGTGGAGCAGGCTCGAGGGGCCGAATGGCCTACTCCTGCTCCTATTTCTTATGTTCTTATGTATCCTCTGCCCCTACTGCACTCACAGCACAGGAGGAGTAGCTGAGATACCCAGTTTTGTTTGCAAATTTAACAAGCTTTCAATTAATTTATGCATTCATCATTCATGTAGAAACACCAGGGTCCAAGCACCAACCCCAGTATTGCTCCCTCCATCCCCAGGGTGACACCACATCTCTCACAAGTTCTCGGTTTTCTGTTTTTCTCACCAATTTCTTATACAGTGCCACATTCTACCTTGGATTCCTTTGGTTCTTAGTTTAACTGATAGTTTTCCATGTAGGATCTTGTCATCTGGAAATCCAAATATTGTAGAAACTTCCACTATTTTATACTAATGTTCTCAAAGAAAATCGAGGAGCTCCTGCCCTTGGTAGACAGGAATTGTTGGTTAATTTAGTCTGAGAACAGAGGATGTCACATGTGAAAGATTAATAATTTTATGCTTACCATCCAGGGCCCTCAGTCGGAGGAGTTATTACCAGAGCAATTGGATTCCAATGGCTAATGGTCATCATCGGTGTCATTAACATGTCCTACGCTCCACTCTGTGTCATCCTACGAAATCCTCCTGCCAAAGAAGAGAAAATGGTAACAGATGTTATTTTATAAAGATAATTTACTGGAGGGAGTGAGGAAGGAAGGAAGACTTGCATTTATATAGCACCTTTCTGGACCTCAGGATGTCCCAAAGCTGTTATAATGTAGGAAACCCAGCCAATTTGTGCACAGCAAGGTCACCCAGGGAGAACCTCCATGTGCTTCTTGAAATCGTGTCATGGGATCTTTTACGTACACCTGAGAGGACAGTTTAACGACTCATCAGAAAGACGGCACCTTTGACATTGCAGCACTCCTTCAGTACTACACTGAACTGTCATCCTAGTATTTTGTGCTCAAATCCCTGGGGTGGGGCTTGAACACACAGCCTTCTGACTCACAGGCGAGTGTGCTTCCCACTGAGCCACGGCTGAATGAGGAGGGAGAGAGTGAAGGAATGAAGAGTGAGTGCATGAAGAAGTGATTGGCAGAGAGGAACAAATAAGTGAGTGAGAACAAATGAGTTAGTGAGGAGGCGGGGTGAATGAGTGGGGAAATGAGTGAGGAGCAAGTGAGCGAAGGATGAGCCAAGAACAAGTGAGCGAGTGAGTGAGCTCCAAAGCCATTCACAATTCCGCTCTGACACTGAGCTATGAAACCACTGAAGCTGATGGACAGGAAGTTCCTGTCCCAGGCACGTCGTGTCTCATTCTTCCATGTGCTGTTCAACAATTTGTATCCAAGGTGAGAGGTTGGACTTATCTCTGGGCTTCTTTGGCCTAACGGTTTCTTGTGATCCTAAAAATTCTCGTGCTCCGAGGAGAAACTCAAGAAGAGTCCAGCGGGTGATTTCACTGTTCAGTTATTCCAGTTGTCCTAGGTTGGCCAGTCCATCCCCACACTCCATTACTCCTCAGGCCTCAAATATACTGACAGACCATTAGAAAGAAGGAACGAACCAAATTGCACAACACACCTCGATTGAACGTACAGGTTGCACCAGTCTTGACAGTGGAAGCTCAGCCGGTGGTCACATGGGGATTGTCCTCAACTTCTCCCATCCTCCCTCGGTTTATCATCTCATCTGTCTTAAGGATAAAATGCTAAACCAAGGTTCTGTTTGCCCTTAGGTGGACGTAAAAATCTCATGGCACTATTTCGAAGAAAAGCAGGGGCGTTCTCCCTGGAATCCTTACAAATATTTATCCCTCATCCAAAATCACAAACAGATTATTTGGTCATTATCACATTGCTGTTTGTGGGAGTTTGCTTTGCGCAAATTGGCTGCCTCGTTCCTACATTACAACAGTGACTACACTTCAAAAGTACTTCATTGGCTGTAAAGCACCTTGGGAGGTCCTGGGGTTGTGAAAGGTGCTATATAAATGCAAGTCCTTTTTCTTTTGAGAAGGGAAGAATCCACTGAACTGCAGTCTTGGAATTATAGGGCTTGATTTTTCCAACCGGGGCGGGTGACATCGGTGGCGTGTGGGGACCTTGCATCTGTCTCGATCCCGGCCTCCAGCAAGATATTCCAATGATGGGCCTTGTTAAGTCTGCCCTGCGAGGCTCCCGGCCAATTAATAGGAAGCGGGTCTGATGACATAATTTGATGACGCGTCATCAGCCGGTTTCCTTAAAGGGGCCATGTCCAAATTGAATTTGACAGTTCTGCTGTCAGTGTTCTGCAGCATTGAGGTACTGCAAACACTGACGAGCACTGCAAAGGTGCACGGCTGCACCCAGACTCTCCCATTAATCCCTCCATCTGCTTTTGGAGGGAGTCACAGCACGCAGGGAGGTTCTCTTCCCTTCCACTGGGCGGAAGACACCTCCCTAGGACACCCAACGCAGCCTGGTTGCACATTGCACAGGAGGACACAAGCAAGGATGTTGTCAGGAGGACCAGGCTGCAGTGGCACAAACCTTTTTCTGATCTCAGTAGATCATGAAACATTACTGCCATGCCACATTCAATCTCATCCTGCTGTGCCATTCATCACATCCCCATCACTCTGCCTTCCCTACCCTACTCCTTCACATCTTTACTCACACCAACTTACCTTGCACCTCCACCCGTCTCTCTATCTACATTATTACTTCCCCATATCACTCACCACGCCTCACACTCACCCTCATCCTACTACAAGCATACCAACTAACAACACACAAGGGTAGGCACTTGGGTGGTTTAGCCAATGTTTATGTGAAGTTTCTGGTAAATTGCTGTCAAACATTGAAATCTTTATTTTCAACACTTGTGTTCTTGGACAGAGTGGGATACTGGCCCGCTGTCAATCTTTTGTCAGCCTCCAAACCCGCCCTCTGAGCGCCGGCAAAATTCAGCCCATAGTGTGTGATATTGATGTGTGAACACTTCACAAGGAATTCCTTACTCTGCTTCTTTAATGGAGACATTAATCGGTTTATTTTAAATGGGCTAACACTTCTGCTAAAATAATGATTAAAAGAAATTTCATAGGATGTGTTCAGAGTTTGTGCGCTAATATTGCAGTGTCTATGAGTCAAACACTAATTCTTTTGCTTTTATTGACAGATGATTTTGCAACAAGACGACGCTGTCAATACAAATGGCTACACTGCCGAGAGGGACAAGCCAAAATTCCCGATGACAGAGGCCAGGAATGAGGAAGCGGGGAGAATGGAGTAAATTCAGAACAAGGGCAGGTGTACTGACGGTCAGGCAGAGGCCTGTAACTCCTGTGTGTAGTGTATGTACCTTTAAGAGTCCCTGTGTACTGTAATACCGGTAGTGACCACTCGGGTATATAAGCCTGTATAGCGTCTTGTATCTTTAAGTTCACCTCCAGACTTTGTTCAGTAAACACCTGTTGAACCAACTTCTGCATTCCGTGTCTCCATTAACACACGGATACAACAGTGGCGACGAATTGGAAACGGACTTACCTGCAATTCGGCAGCACCTCAAGGAGATCGATTCCTCAGACGAAGGTCGAAGAAAAAAAAACTGTGGTTTCACCAGCTAGCCGGGCTGGTGGCAGGTACTGCACTAATCCTTCCTGGGCGGCGGGCTGGGGGCTTGATCGGGTGGCTCTGCAGCGGGGCCGAGCAGCGAGTCGGAAGGCTGAGGCAAACAGAGACGGAGGGTGGAGCACCCGGGAGATGGCCGGCGCTGCAAAGCAGGTCGGCGTTCGGACCAAGCAGAGGGAGGGAAAAGTCCCAGAGAGTCCGGCGGGAACGAGTCTCCCAACTATTAAAAATATGTGTAAATAAAAACCGCGGAGAACAGCGTTGTCAGCAGCGGCAGCGGCGGGAAAGCGCGGGAGGCGCCATTTTTACTCGGCAGGGAAGAAGAAAAGCGCGGGAGGCGCCATTTTTGATTTTCAGGATGCCTAAGACCTGCAATATTACTGCTTTCGATAGTGATATAGAGGATTGGACCACATATGTGGAAAGAGTGGAGGTATATTGCACAGCAAATGAAGTAGAGGATGATAAAAAGGCATCGGTACTTCTAAATCTGATGGGCGCAAGGACATACGGGCTGTTACAAAACTTAATCACTCCAGCCAAACCGATGGACAAGAATTTTAAGGAGATTGTTGATACCCTACAGGAGCACTTAAACCCAACACCGCTGCTAATAGCGGAACGATTCAAATTCTTCAGGAGGAATCAGCACAAGAATGAAAGTAACGCTGATTACCTCACCGAATTAAGAAAGCTGTCAAAGCACTGCCAATTCGGGGCAGGACTGGCAGATTCTCTACGAGACAAATTCGTCTGCGGTCTCCTAAGCGAAGGAACACAGAAAAGGCTACTTTCTGAGAAAGATTTGACACTGGACAAGGCTTTCAGTGTGGCTGTATCATACGAAGCAGCAGCACGAGGAGCTGCAGAGATACAGCAAAAGCCACAGGAGTTCGGCACCCATGAAATGACACAGGGTTTCGAGAGATGTTATCGCTGCGGCAGATCCACCCATGACCAGAGGGACTGCTGGTTCAAGGACAAAGCATGCAGGCAATGCGGAAAGATGGGACACATTGCACGTGTATGCCGATCTGGAAACAAAAAATCCACTGACAGAAAAAAAATCAATAAGGAAAAGTACAGAAAGGTACAAATGATGACGGGCAGTAGTTCCGAAGACCAGAAGAGCGATAGCGACTCCGGAAACAAGAGACTAAGCTGTCTCAAATTACATAATGTAATTGCCAAAGAAGATTACCAGACCATTTGGGTTACCCTCACGATAGCGGGGTCCCCAGTTAAAATGGAGCTAGATACAGGATCAGCTCTGACCGTCATAAGTCGACGGGATTACGAGCGGCTATTTCCGCATATACCTTTGAAAGACACATCCATTATCTTGAAGACATATACGGGGCAGAAAGTATACCCCAGAGGGAAAATAAGGGTGCCTGTTGTATACAACGGCAAGGAAATACAGAAGTTGTATTTATACGTTCTGCAAGATGGTGGTCCACCGTTGTTGGGACGTGAATGGATCAGGAAGATACGTTTAGACTGGCACTCCATTCAGGCACTGACGGTGACCAGTAAGTAAAAAAATGATGATGACGTCATAGCTGAACGATTAAAAGACATCTTGGCTAACGCCAAAGAAGTGTTTCAACAGGAACTAGGAACCTTGAAAGGCATCACCGCCTCAATAAAAGTGGAAGATGCGGCAATTCCCAAGTTTTTTAAGGCAAGGCCGGTGCCATACGCAATTCGTCCAGCAGTCGAGGCAGAGCTGGAGAATTTGGAAAAAGCAGGCGTGTTATCCAAGGTAGATTGGAGCGAGTGGGCAACACCCATCGTCCCGGTCATGAAGAAAATGTTGAATAATGATAAATCTGAAGAACAGAGAAAAATTCGCATCTGTGGGGACTTCAAGGTGACTGTAAACCCGGTCCTTCACACGGTACAGTATCCTCTTCCGAGGATAGAAGATATTTTCGCCTCACTATCCGGAGGGAAACGTTTCACCAAAATTGACTTGGCACAGGCATATCTACAGATGGAGGTTGAGGAGGCCTCTAAAAAGTATCTCACGATAAACACACACAAAGGCCTGTACCAGTACAATCGACTGGTTTTCGGAGTAGCATCAGCTCCAGCTATCTGGCAAAGAGCTATGGAGCAAGTCCTGCAAGGGATTCCGGGGACTCAATGCTACCTAGACGACATCCTTGTAGCAGGAGAAAACGACAACGAGCACCTTGCCAATTTGGAGCAGGTGCTCACTAGGCTGAGAGAACGGGGCCTACGAGCAAATCGCCCCAAGTGCGAATTTTTCCAGAAACAAATATCATATTGTGGCCATATAATTAACGAAGAAGGGTTGCATAAGTCACCTGAAAAAATTGAAGCAGTCATAAAAGCCCCAGCACCTGAAAATGTCTCACAATTAAGGTCGTTCCTGGGATTGACAAATTACTATCATAAATTTTTACCGAACTTGTCAACTGTTCTGCACCCTCTTAACGCACTGCTACAAACGGGAGTAATTTGGAAATGGAGCGAAGACTGTAAACGTGCCTTCCATAAATGCAAAGGCTTGATCACGTCCAAGGAAGTGTTGGCTCATTACAACCCATCACTGCCAATCAGACTGGCGTGCGATGCATCCCCTTACGGCGTAGGCGCGGTATTATCGCATAGATTCCCTGATGGCTCGGAGCGGCCGATAGCTTTTGCGTCACACTCATTGAACTCAGCTGAGCGTAATTATGCCCAGATCGACAGGGAAGCACTCAGCCTGGTGTGGGGAGTGAAGAAATTCAACCATTACCTACACGGACAAAAATTTACCTTGTTGACTGACCATCAACCCCTCGTCTCCATATTCAACCCTAAAAAGGGCGTTCCCATTCTGACAGCGCAAAGGCTTCAGAGGTGGTCCCTTTTCCTAGGGGCACACCAATATGACATAGAATACAAAGGATCAAAACAGCATGGGAATGCTGTCGGTTTATCGCGCCTACCGTTGCCAACGGTAGAAGAGGCACCTACAGTGGACCCAGTGGAGATGTTCCACTCGACCATAGTGGAATGTCTACCAGTAACAAATTCTACCATTGAAAAGGAAACGAGAAATGACCCGACTCTCTCACGAGTCTACGATTTAACGGTGAAGGGATGGCCAGCACATGGCAAACCACTGTTGCCAGCATTCTCGCAAAGAAGAGAACAGCTGTCAGTGTGCCGAGGAACCTTGATGTGTGGATCCAGAGTGGTGATTCCTCCCAAACTCCAGGATAAAGTGCTAAAGGAGCTTCACGAGGGGCATCTGGGTGGAGTGAAAATGAAGAACCTAGCCAGAGCGTTTGTGTGGTGGCCAGGTATCGATGGAGACATCGAAGAAATGACCAAGAGCTGTCTAGAATGCCAGAAGGTCCAAAACGCCCCACCACAAGCCCCTCTACATTCATGGGAGTGGCCCTCATCTCCATGGCAAAGGGTACATATCGACTTTGCTGGTCCATTTATGGACTCAATGTTCTTAATCGCGGTTGATGCACACTCCAAGTGGCCGGAGTTAATAAAGATGTCCTCCACCACCACGGAAAAAACCATCACAGTATTAAGGACCATATTTGCCAGGAATGGGCTGCCTGAACAGATCTGTTCTGATAATGGACCGCAATTTGTGTCCGAAGAATTCAGGAAGTTCTTAAAAAAACAATGGGGTTAAGCACTACACGTCCGCCCCATACCATCCCGCCACCAATGGATTAGCTGAAAGGTTTGTCCAGACCTTCAAGAAGGCCATAAAGGCCATGGGTAATGAAGACATAAATCTACAACATAAGGTAGATAACTTCTTGTTTGCGTACAGGAATGCAACACATGTGGTTACAAACCAAACTCCCGCCATGATGTTTTTCAATAGAAGACTAAGATGCCGGCTGGATTTGATCAAGCCAAACATCAGAAGGGACGTAGAGAACCGGCAATTTCAAGGCATGAATGAAAGGCCAAGTAGAACCTTCCAGATAGGTCAACAAGTTTTGGCCCGGGACTACCGTACCGAGAAATGGCAGCCTGGAACTATTTGCACACGACTAGGACCGCTGATGTATACCGTGGACATTGGAGAAAGCATAATAAGGCGCCATACTGACCAGATCATAGAGTCATCCGAAAAGGGACAACCTACACCACAACTCTATACACCTAATGATGAAGCAGAGATACCCATAGTATCTACCTCCGATCCGGTGATACTGGAACCAGATGAACCCGACACTGGCATTCAAGCCGAATCGACCTTGCCAAAAGAATCTACTACACCACCGAAAACTACTACACCACCGAGGCGTTATCCGGACCGAGTCAGGAAGCCTCTAGAGAGACTGACTTATAATTGATTAACTGCAGCAAATGTGTAGATTATTGTTCTTGTAAACATGTTAATTAATGATTACTTAAAATGTTATGTACTAATTATCTAAAAGGGGAGGAATTGTAGTGTATGTACCTTTAAGAGCCCCTGTGTACTGTAATACCGGTAGTGACCACTTGGGTATATAAGCCTGTATAGCGTCTTGTATCTTTTAGTTCACCTCCAGACTTTGTTCAGTAAACACCTGTTAAACCAACTTCTGCATTCCGTGTCTCCATTAACACACGGATACAACACTGTGTTCCACTTTCACCCCTTCTAATAAATCCACACCACTGTTCTGCTGAGAAAGAGAGTCTCAGACAGGTAGTACGACAGGAAATAACATGGCAATACAGATACCAACAAGGAATTAAAGAGGCAGTGAGACATCAGATTATATAGAACTACATCGAGTCTACAGCACAGAAACAGGCTATTCGGCCCAACTGGTCTATGCCGCCGTTTATGCTCCACACGAGCCTCCTGCAACTCCTTTTCATCTAACCCTGTCAACATATCCTTCTATTCCTTTCTTCCTCATGTGTTTATCTAGCTTCCCCTTAAACTAATTTATGCTATTCGCCTCAACTACTCCCTGTGGTAGCAAGTTCCACATTCTAACCACTCTTTGGGTTTGGAAGTTTCTCCTGAATTCCCTCTTGTTTTTATTGGTGACTATCTTATATTTATGGCCCCTAGTTTTGATCACCCCCACAAGTGGAAACATTTTTTCTACATCTACCCTATCAAAACCTTTCATAATCTTAAAGACCTCTATCAGGTCACCCCCTTAGCCTTCTCTTTTCTAGAGAAAGTGCCCAGCCTGTTGAGCCTTTCCTGAGAAGTATGTCCTCTCAGTTCTGGTATCATCCTTGTGAATTCTTTTTTTTACACCTTTTCCAATGCCTCTATATCCTTTTTATAATATTGAGACCAGAACTGTGTACTGTACGCCAAGTGTGATCTAACCAAGGTTCGATACAAGTTTAATATAACTTCTCAATTGCTTTTCAATTCTATCCCTCTAGAAATGAACCCCAGTGCTTGGTTTGCTTTTTTATAGCCTTATTAACCTGTCTCGCTACTTTTAGTGATTTGTGTACCTGTACCCCTAGATCTCTTTGCTCCTCTACCCCTTTTGGACCCTTATTATCCAAACAGTATATGGCCTCCTTATTCTTCCTACCAAAATGTAACACCTCACACTTATCTATATTGAACTTCATTTGCCAATTATATGTCCATTCTGCAAGTTTATTAATGTCTCCTTGTAATTTGTCACAGTTTTCCGCAGTATTTACTATACTCCCCAATTTGGTGTTAGCCGCAAATTTTGAAATTGTACTTCCGATTCCAGAGTCCAAATTGTTTATGTAAATTTTGAACAACAGTGATCCCAGCATCGATCCCTGTGGAACACCACTTCCCGCTTTTTGCCTGGCTGAGTAGCTACCCTTAACCCCCTACTCTGTTTTGTAGCCAACTTTCAATCCATTCTACTACTTGTCCCCTGACTCCACATGCTCTGACTTAAGTCATGGGTCTACTATGTGGCACCTTATTGAAGGCCTTTTGAAAATCCAAATATATTACATCTACTACACTATCCTTGTATACTCTTTCTGTCACTTCTTCAAAAGAATTCAGTAAGCTTGGTCAAGCATTTGAACCTTTTGAAATAAGTGCTGACTACGCTTTAAGGACACCCTCAAAGCCTCCTTGAAAAAGTGCAACATCCCCACCGACACCTGGGAGTCCCTGGCCTAAGACCGCACAAAGTGGAGGAGAAGTATCCGGGAAGGCGCCGAACACCTCGAGTCTCTTCGCTGGGAGCAAGCGGAAGCCAAGTGCAAACAGCGGAAAGAGCGCACGTCAACCCAAGCACCCCACCTGCCCCATCAAACACCGTGTGCCCCACCTGTGACAGAGACTGTAGGTCCCGCATTGGACACATCAGTCACCTGAGAACTCATATTTTTTAGTGTGGAAGCAAGTCATCCTCGGTTCCGAGGGACTGCCTAAGAAGAAAAAGATTATATCTTCGGTTTTAGATGTTTTTCTATTACATCTTTGAGTAAAGGTTCCATTGTGTTTCCTACCATCGACGTTAACCTAACTGGTCTATAAGTTCCCTGGACTTGCTCTATTTTGTATCTACTTGATTAATGTTTTCTTCACGCATCTTGTTGAGAAACTGGCCTCGTTTGTACAAAGAAAGAAGAGCCCAAGCTGTAGGCTGCGATTCCTCACGTATGATGCACAGTGATTGCCGGTAGTTATGTGTTAGACAGAGTGACCCGGACCTTTCTTACTGTACCTCGCACTGTGCATTTAGACTGTCAAGTAAATTAACTGGAACACATTATCTCAGGTTTTTACATCCATTTTACGACTAATTTCTCCTTTGTGTTTTATTCTAATTTTCAGAAGGCCTTTGATAAAGTCCCACATAAGAGGTTAGTGTGCAAAATTAACGCACATGGGATTGGGATTGATACTGGCATGGATTGAAAATTGGTTAACAGACAGGAAACAGAGTAGGAATAAATGGATCATAGAAACATAGAAGATAGGAGCAGGAGTAGGCCATTTGGCCCGTCAAACCTGCGCCGCCATTTAATGAGATCATGGCTGATCATCCAATTCAGTACCATGTCCCTGCTTTCTCCCCATATCCCTTGATCCCTTTAGCCTTAAGAAATGTATCTAACTCCTTCTTGAACATATTTAATGAATTGGCCTCAACTGCCTTCTGTGGTAGAGAATTCCACAGGTTCACCACTCTCTGGGTGAAGAAATTCCTCCTCATCTCAGTCCTAAATGGCTTACCCCTTATCCTTAGACTGTGACCCCTGGTTCTAGACTCCCCCGCCTTTTTAGGGTCTTTTTAGGGGTGGCAGACGGTGACTAGTGGGGTACCGTAGGCATCACTGCTTGGGCCCCAGCTATTCACAACATATATCAATGATTTGGATGAGGGAACCAAATGTAATATTTCCAAGTTTGATGGCGACACGAAACTATGTGGAATTGTGAGTTGTGTGGAGAATGCAAAGAGGCTTCAAGGTGATTTAGACAAGTTGAGTGAGTGGGCAAATACATGGCAGATGCAGTATAACGTGGATAAATGTGAAGTTATCCACTTCGGTAGAAAAAACAGACAGGCAGAGTATTATTTAAATGGTGATAGATTGGGAAATGTTGATGTACAAAGGGACCTGGGAGCAAGGATGTCTTACTACAGTTATACAGGGCCTTGGAGAGACCCCGCCTAGAGTACTGTGCAGTTTTGGTGTCCTTACCTAAGAAAGGAAAGAAAAAAAAAGAAAGGATACATTTGCCATAGAGGGAGTGCAGCGAAGGTTCACCAGACTGATTCCTGGGATGGCAGGACTGTCGTATGAGAGATTGGGTCGACTAGGCCTGTATTCACTAGAGCTTAGAAGAATGAGAGGGGATCTCGTGGAAATGTATAAAATTCTGACAGGGCTAGACAGACTGGATGCAGGGAAGATGTTTCCCCTGGCTGGGGGTGTAGGGGGTGGTGTGTGCGGTCAGCTTCACCTCTGATTCACGATTCGAATCGCTCCCACTCGCTTGGTTCTAGACCTTGGACTTATTTGGGGGTCGTAATGAAATTGCAGCAGACAACTGAGTTGGTGAAAGAACTTGGATTTTATTTGAGACAAGAAAATATACACAACACAACAATCTTATCACTCTAAAAGGGGGAACACTTCGGAATATATGAGGGAGAATAACAATAGACAGAATACTTCATCCCTCCCAATCCCACTACACTAACTAAGTTGGACTCCAGAGGACCAGGGATAATGCTCACCAAGCGACTTCCTTTTGACAGTTGTAGAAGTTTGCGATTTCGGGGTTCTCTAGATGTGGCGGTTGGGGCCTGCCGGACGCGGTAGAAGACTTCACCTGCGTTGCTGTTTCAGTCTCCGCGTGTCCGCTGATGCGGTCGGGTGCGTATTGGATCTATCGGGTAAGTACCCAATTTCTTTTGGTCAGAAATAGGGTCTAGAGTCTTTTCATCAAATCTTACCCAAGGGTAAGTCAGGATAGTTTGTAGAGTGGAAACAAACTTGCGAATCTTCGGTTTCTTCCAGGTTGGTTTCTTGTCGGTCGCGGTGGCCCAATATTACCTAGTTGCTGGTAATATTCTTAGTTGTTTGTCGCAGCCTTTCACAGGCCTGGACATGCCTTTTTAAAATAACCAAAATCCTGGGGTTTTTGACTTTAAGCCCCCTTGTGGCCCAATATTCTTTAAACAGTCCAAAAATCTCTTCTTTTGGCGTAATCTTGGTTTGGGGGGATCTGCAGAATTTTGCAAATCTTACAGGGGTCTAGAACGAGGGGTCACAGTCTCAGGATATGGGGTAGGACATTTAGGACTGAGATGAGGAGAAATTTCTTCACTCAGAGGGTGGTGAACCTGTGGAATTCTCTACCACAGACAGCTGTAGAGGCCGAGTCACTGAATATATTTAAGAAGGAGATAGATAGATTTCTAGACACAAAAGGCATCAAGGGATATGGGGAGAGAGCGGGAATATGGTATTGAGATAGAGGATCAGCCATGATCATATTGAATGGCGGAGCAGGCTCAAAGGGCCAAATGGCCTAATCCTGCTCCTATTTTTCTGTGTTTCTAGATTGAAAAGTTAAAATAATGCTTCCTTACTCTTTAGTGTGTCATGCTCACAGCACAGAGAACTTGTGTCTTGAGCATCAGTACTCGAATGGGTCTGCTCCCATCTGCTACTGTAGTGGTCATGTCTATTTGCAACACCAAATTTCGGTTTGGTCCCCTTGGAGGGCAAGACCAGATTTTTGATTGGTCCCCTTGGAGGTCAAAACACACCCAAAAGTTTGTCTGGAATGTGTAATTTAATCCTCTCTGCTGGAGTAATCAAGATCTTTGCAATGTGCAATTTGATCCATTCATTGTGATAGCCAGACTCCAGAGCTCACAATGCTAACACTGCTTTCAGAGAACAGACAGGGCTCACCCTCATGGGTGAGGAGCACCCACAGCGCTCGTACTGCCGAGTTCAGATAGGAAGGGGTGAGGCCAATGGAGGGTTTTAACATGAGAATTTTGGAACATTGGAATGTTCGAGTCTGGCAAATAACACATAAATGTAATGTTATGCATGTTGTAGGACCAACACAGAATACACTCTCATTTTAAAAAATTAATTAATTTATTGCCCATCCCTAGTTGCCCTTGAAAGGGTGGTAGTGAGCTGCTTTTTTGAACCACTGTGGTATGGGGGTGGGGAGGGCGGAGGAGAGGGAGACTATGGGGGAGGTGTAAAGGGGGTGGGGTTAGAAGAACGTGATTGAGGCCAAACAGAGGGAGGGAGAACGTGATCGACCTCCCCACCTGGATCACGGTCTTGCTCTCATTTCCCCCTGCATCTTTAGACTTGGATCACGTGCTTACATAGATACATAGAAGATAGGAGCAAGACATCCTTGTTCTTGTACTCGAACCCTCTTGCTACGAAGGCCAACATACCATTTGCCTTCTTAACCGCCTGCTGCACCTGCATGCTTACCTTCAGCGACTGGTGTACAAGAACACCCAGGTCTCTTTGCACTTCCCCTTCTCCCAAACTATTACCATTCAAATAATAATCTGCCTTCCTGTTTTTGCCACCAAAGTGGATAACCTCACATTTATCCACATTATAGTGCATTTGCCATGTTTCTGCCCAATCACCCAACCTGTCCAAATCGTGCTGGAGTTTCACGACATCCTCCTCACAGCATACCCTCCCCCCCAGCTTTGTGTCGTCTGCAAATTTGGAGATATTACATCCAATTCCCTCGTCCAGAACATTAATATATATTGTGAACAGCTGGGGTCCTAGGACCGCTCCTTGCGGTACCCCACTAGTCACTGCCTGCCACTCGGAAAACGACCCGTTTATTCCAACTCTTTGCTTTCTGTCCGCCAACCAGTTCTCTATCCAAGTCAATACCTTGCCCCCAATCCCATGTGCCTTAATTTTGCACGCTAATCTCTTATGCGGGACCTTATCGAAAGCCTTCTGAAAGTCCAAATACACCACATCCACTGGTTCTCCCTTATCTATTTTACCAGTTACATCCTCAAAAAATTCCAGTAGATTAGTCAAGCATGATTTACCTTTTGTAAATCCATGTTGACTTTGTTCGATCCAGTCACTGCTTTCCAAGTGCTCTGCTATTACATCTTTTATAATGGACTCTAGCATCTTCCCCACTACCGATGTCAAGCTTACCGGTCTATAATTCCCCGCCTTTTCTCTACCACCTTTTTTGAATAGTGGGGTAACATTAGCTACCCGCCAATCCATGGGTACCGTTCCAGAGTCTATCGAGTTCTGGAAGATGACCAGCAATGCATCTACTATTTCTAGGGCCACTTCCTTAAGTACCCTGGGATGTAGATTATCAGGCCCTGGGGATTTATCGGCCTTCAGTCCCATCAATTTTCCTAACACCATTTCCCTACAAATACTGATTTCTTTCAGTTCCACCCTTTCATCAGACCCTATGTTCCCCGGCATCTCTGGGAGGTTATTTGTGTCCTCCTTTGTGAAGACAGAACCAAAATATGTATTTAGTTGGTCTGCCATTTCTTTGTTCCCCATTATAAATTCCCCCGATTCTGACTGCAAGGGACCTACGCTTGACTTCACCAATCTTTTTCTCTTCACATATCTATAAAAGCTTTTACAGTCAGTTTTTATGTTCTCTGCAAGCTTACTCTCATATTCTATTTTCCCTTTCTTAATTAATCCCTTTGTCCTCCTTTGTTGAATCCTAAACTGCTCCCAATCCTCAGGGTTATTGCTTTTTCTGGCCAATTTATATGCCCTCTCCTTGGACCTTATGCTATCCCTAATTTCCCTTGTTAGCCACGGTTGGGTCACCTTTTTTGTTTTATTTTTATGCCAAACTGGGATGAACAAATTCTGTAGTTCATCCATTCGGTCTTTGAATGTTTGCCATTGCCTATCCACCGTCAACCCTTTGAGTGCCATTCCCCAATCAATCCTACCCAACTCGCTCCTCAGACCATCATAGTTTCCTTTATTTAAATTGAGGACCCTAGTCTCCGAGTCAACTAATTCATTCTCCATCTTAATGAAGAATTCGATCATATTATGATCGCTCCGACCCAAGGGGCCTCTTACAACAAGATTGCTAATTAATCCTTTCTCGTTACATAATACCCAGTCTAAGATGGCCTGATCTCTGGTTGGTTCCTCGACATATTGGTCCAGGAAACCATCCCGTAAACACTCCAGGAATTCCTCCTCCACAGTATTGTTACTCATTTGGTTGACCCAATCTATATATAGATTAAAGTCACCCATGATGACTGCTGTGCCCTTATTGCACGCTTCTTTAATTTCTCTTTGAATGCCATCCCCAACCTCCGCCTTACTGTTTGGAGGTCTATAAACCACTCCCACTAACGTTTTTTCCCCTTAGTATTTCTCAATTCTACCCATACAGATTCCACCTCATCAGAGCTAATATCCTTCATTACAATTGTGCTAATCCCTTCTTTAACCAGTAATGCTTCTCCCCTCCCCACTGTTGTCACCATGCTCCACCGCCCCCAACAAGTTCCTGACACCTCCCTGAGTTCCTGACCTTCCCCGCCCCCGAGCACCTGACTGTCCCCCCTCCTGAGTTCCTGACCTCCCCCTGCAACCAAGTTTCTGACCTCCCTTCTCCTGAGTTCCTGACCTCCCCGCAAACTGAGTTTTTGACCTCCCCGCAACCGAGTTTCTGACCTTCTCCCCACCTCTTCGAGCTCCTCTCTCCCCTTCAATCCCCACCCTTGATCCCATCCCCCTTGCTCCTCTCTCCTCCCCCTTTCGATCCACTCTCCTTCCCCCTTTCGATCCACTCTCCTTCCCTTTCGATCACCTCTCCCTCCCCACTTTCGATCCCCTCTCCCCTCCTGCCTTCAATCCCCTCCCCCCTTCAAACCCCTCTCCCCTTCGATCCCCCTTCCCTTTCGATCCCCTCACCTCTCCCCCTTCAATCCCCTCTCCCCTTCGATCCCCTCACCTCCCCCTTCAATCCCCTCTCCCTTTTGATCCCCTCGCCGATCCCCTCCCCCGTTCGATCCCCTTTCTCCTCCCTCTCTTCCCCCCATCCCCTCTCCCCCCTCCGATCCCCTCTCCCCTTCGATCCCTTCTCCTCTCTGTTATTGTGCATCTGACTGGGATTACAAACTCCTGTTGGGTTTCAGTTATGGCTGCATAAGATAGGCTGGAAAAAACAGCATCGTTGAACGGCCACTTTGAATCGTTGTTCTCTTGTTCTTTCGAGCCCTGGTTACAATATTTGGGGTAAACACATTCAACCAGGGATGGCAGTCAAAGTTTTCGCCCTTGTGTCGCTGTGCACATTTTTTCTTTCCCCCCTCCCACTATCATTTTCCTCTTCCGCTGTCGGAAATACGGGCTCACTCTCAGTCTCCTCTGCACATCGTTCCTCCTTCCAATACTCGCACTGTCAAACTCGGCGCGGAGTTTAATTAACAGAAATAGGAATAAAAACACCATCAGCAGCATGGTCTGGTCCGCCATGTTGATTGTGTGCGAGGTTTAACCTGGGATGGGTTCGGGCCCACCGCCACCCCTGGGCCGGAACTCCCGCCCGCTCGTTGTGCCATCGGCAATTAGAACCAAATTCGAGCGCTCCCCAAGTCTACTGCTTCGATCCCATCTCCTCCCTACACTCCCACCCACGCCTTCGATCCCCCCCTACACCTCCACCCATCCCCTCTCCCCCCTACACCCCCACCCACGCCTTCGATCCCCCTACACCTCCACCCATCCCCTCGCTCCCCTACACCCCCACCCACCCCTTCGATCCCCTCTCCCTCTACACCCCCACCCACCCCTTCGATCCCCTCCCCCTACACCCCCACCCACGCCTTTGATCCCCCTACACCTCCACCCATCCCCTCTCCCCCCTACACCCCCACCCACCCCTTCAATCCCCCCTCCCCCTACACCCCCACCCACCCCTTCGATCCCCTCTCCCCCTACACCCCCACCCACCCCTTCGATCCCCTCCCCCTACACCCCACCCACCCCTTCGATCCCCTCTCCCCCTACACCCCCACCCACCCCTTCGATCCCCTCTCCCCCTACACCCCCACCCACCCCTTCCATCCTCTCTCCTCCCTACACCCCCACCCACGCCTTCGATCCCCTCTCCCCCTACACCCCCACCCACCCCTTCGATCCCCTCTCCCCCTACACCCCCAACCACCCCTTAGATCCCCTCTCCTCCTACACCCCCACCCACCCCTTCGATCCCCTCTCCCCCTACACCCCACCCACGCCTTCGATCCCCTCTCCCTCCTACACCCCCACCCCCCCACCCATCCCTTCGAGCCCCTCCCCCTACACCCCTTCGATCCCCTCTCCCCCTACACCCCTTCGATCCCCTCTCCCCCCTACACCCCCACCCACCCCTTCGATCCCCTCTCCCCCTACACCCCCACCCACCCCTTCGATCCCCTCTCCCCCCTACACCCCCACCCACCCCTTCGATCCCCTCTCCCCCTACACCCCCACCCACCCCTTCGATCCCCTCTCCCCCTACACCCCCACCCACCCCTTCGATCCCCTCTCCCCCTACACCCCCACCCACCCCTTCGATCCCCTCTCCCCCTACACCCCCACCCACCCCTTCGATCCCCTCTCCCCCTACACCCCCACCAATACCTTCGATCCCCTCTCCCCCACCCACCCCTTCGATCCCCTCCCCCCCTACACCCCTTCGATCCCCTCTCCCCCCTACACCCCCACCCACCCCTTCGATCCCCTCTCCTCCTACACCCCCACCCACCCCTTCGATCCCCTCTCCCCCCTACACCCCCACCCACCCCTTCGATCCCCCCTCCCCCCTCACCCACCCCTTCGATCCCCTCTCCCCCTACACCCCCACCCATCCCTTCGATCCCCTCTCCCCCCTACACCCCCACCCACCCCTTCGATCCCCTCTCCCCCCTACACCCCCACCCACCCCTTCGATCCCCTCTCCACCCTACACCTCCACCCACCCCTTTGATCCCCTCCCCCCTACACCCCCACCCACCCCTTCGATCCCCCTCTCCCCCTACACCCCTTCGATCCCCTACACCCCCACCCACCCCTTCGATCCCCTCTTCCCCCTACACCCCCACCCACCCCTTCGATCTCCTCTCCCCTACACCCCCACCCACCCCTTCGATCCCCTCTCCCCCCTACGCCCCCACCCACCCCTTCGATCCCCTCTCCCCCTACACCCCCACCCACCCCTTCGATCCCCTCTCCCCCTACACCCCCACCCACCCCTTCGATCCCCTCCCCCTACACCCCACCCACCCCTTCGATCCCCTCTCCCCCTACACCCCCACCCACCTTCGATCCCCTCTCCCCCTACACCCCCACCCACCCCTTCCATCCTCTCTCCTCCCTACACCCCCACCCACGCCTTCGATCCCCTCTCCCCCTACACCCCCACCCACCCCTTCGATCCCCTCTCCCCCTACACCCCCAACCACCCCTTAGATCCCCTCTCCTCCTACACCCCCACCCACCCCTTCGATCCCCTCTCCCCCCTACACCCCCACCCCCCCACCCATCCCTTCGAGCCCCTCTCCCCCTACGATCCCCTCTCCCCCTACACCCCTTCGATCCCCTCTCCCCCCTACACCCCCACCCACCCCTTCGATCCCCTCTCCCCCTACACCCCCACCCACCCCTTCGATCCCCTCTCCCCCCTACACCCCCACCCACCCCTTCGATCCCCTCTCCCCCTACACCCCCACCCACCCCTTCGATCCCCTCTCCCCCTACACCCCCACCCACCCCTTCGATCCCCTCTCCCCCTACACCCCAACCCACCCCTTCGATCCCCTCTCCCCCTACACCCCCACCCACCCCTTCGATCCCCTCTCCCCCTACACCCCCACCAATACCTTCGATCCCCTCTCCCCCACACCCCCACCCACCCCTTCGATCCCCTCTCCCCCTACACCCCTTCGATCCCCTCTCCCCCCTACACCCCCACCCACCCCTTCGATCCCCTCTCCTCCTACACCCCCACCCACCCCTTCGATCCCCTCTCCCCCCTACACCCCCACCCACCCCTTCGATCCCCCCCCCCCTCACACCCCTTCGATCCCCTCTCCCCCCTACACCCCCACCCACCCCTTCGATCCCCCCTCCCCCCTCACCCACCCCTTCGATCCCCTCTCCCCCTACACCCCCACCCATCCCTTCGATCCCCTCTCCCCCCTACACCCCCACCCACCCCTTCGATCCCCTCTCCCCCCTACACCCCCACCCACCCCTTCGATCCCCTCTCCACCCTACACCTCCACCCACCCCTTTGATCCCCTCCCCCCTACACCCCCACCCACCCCTTCGATCCCCCTCTCCCCCTACACCCCTTCGATCCCCTACACCCCCACCCACCCCTTCGATCCCCTCTTCCCCCTACACCCCCACCCACCCCTTCGATCTCCTCTCCCCTACACCCCCACCCACCCCTTCGATCCCCTCTCCCCCCTACGCCCCCACCCACCCCTTCGATCCCCTCTCCCCCTACACCCCCACCCACCCCCTCGATCCTCTCCCCCCTACACCCCCACCCACCCCTTCGATCTCCTCTCCCCCCTACACCCCCACCCACCCCTTCGATCCCCTCTCCCCCTACACCCTACCCACCCCTTCGATCCCCTCTCCCCCCTACACCCCCACCCACCCCTTCGATCCCCTCTCCCCCATACACCCCCACCCACCCCTTCGATCTCCTCTCCCCTACACCCCCACCCACCCCTTCGATCCCCTCTCCCCTACACCCCCACCCACCCCTTCGATCCCCTACAACCCCACCCATCCCTTCGATCCCCTCTCCCCCTACACCCCCACCCATCCCTTCGATCCCCCTCCCCCCTACACCCCCACCCACCCCTTCGATCCCCTCTCCCCCCTACACCCCCACCCACCCCTTCGATCCCCTCTCCCCCCTACACCCCCACCCACCCCTTCGATCCCCTCTCCCCCCTACACCCCCACCCACCCCTTCGATCCCCTCTCCCCCCTACACCCCCACCCACCCCTTTAATCCCCTACAGCCCCACCCATCCCTTCGATCCCCTCTCCCCCTACACCCCCACCCATCCCTTCGATCCCCCTCCCCCCTACACCCCCACCCACCCCTTCGATCTCCTCTACCCCCTACACCCCCACCCATCCCTTCGATCCCCCTCCCCCCTACACCCCCACCCATCCCTTCGATCCCCCCTCCCCCCTACACCCCCACCCACCCCTTCGATCCCCTGCAGCCCCACCCATCCCTTCGATCTCCTCTCCCCCCTACACCCCCACCCACCCCTTCGATCCCCTACACCCCCACCCATCCCTTCGATCCCCCTCCCCCCTACACCCCCACCCACCCCTTCGATCCCCTACAGCCCCACCCATCCCTTCGATCTCCTCTCCCCCCTACACCCCCACCCACCACTTCGATCCCCTCTCCCGCATCAATCTGATCTCCTGACCTTCTCACGTGGAGCTGAGGAAAGCGTGGCGGAACTGGCCACAGCCTCCGCACCGTTTGGTACTGCGCGTGCACAGAGAGTCAAGACATCGTGGAAATAATCATTCCGCCCCTTCACAACATGACGTGTAACCTAAATTTGCCCCTCAAATACTGATGTGTAAACGGGACTTGGTGCTAGTTAGGATACGGGCAGCAGAGTCTTGGATGAGAAGTGAAAAGCTGGTGCCTAACTCACTGCTCCATCCAGCCCCTTGTTTGAGCACCATTCTGCTTTAGAGATGTGTGAAAATATTACTGCAGTCATCAAATTTAAACTCCAATTAAAAATAGTACTTCATTATTTGCTATCTTTTATTCTGTAAAAATAACTTGTGTGGATATATTTTAAGACATAAAGGAACTCTTGTACAGGTAAAACATTTGCCAACCCTTTCGAATATTGCATTTCCAATCTATTCAAAATAAATGTTTTCTACTATATAACAGTTGCACGAGAGAACAAGTATGGCTGCAATATTAAATACAGAGCTCTCCCACATATCTGCTTTTTACCAAAAATCCCACAGTAGAGTAAGTTCAACCCCCTCTCTTACCCAGTCCGTTTCAAACGTGGCTTTCCAGTTTCCAGGCTAATCGCTGAGCTGAGTGGAGCTCCACTTCACTCTGAGCATCAAATCAATAAACACTCCCCCAAACACCTGCTTTTCAATAACCAGTATTGAAAGTCTATTGCCAGTGATGCAAAGCTGAAATTGGTACGTAATTGGACAGAACAGATTCCAAGCAATATGCATTCACATTCGGAACTAAAATGTGTATTTTCAACCACAGATGGTCACAATGGGGTTTTCTTCAACCTGTACACATCCTGAATGGTACTTTGTATTGGTAATGCATGTGTTTCTTCATAATCATAAAACTTTAGTGGTAGGATAATCTAAAACTTTGTTAGATATATAATTCTACTGTTCACCTGGTGCAAAAATCTCATTGATAATCCTTGCCAGGGTTCACGTATAAGCTGTAGCTGTGAGAGTTTGATATCCAAGGTAGGGATAAAGGGTAGTTCGAGTGAGCACCTTTAAATTCTCCCACCGTGCCTCATGCTTTTGCTGCTGTGAGGCCTTGCGTGGTCGCTTTGTTTCCTTATCTGATTCGATGTTTTAGCAGGAATTCGGTTCTGAATCGAAGCCCAAATGGCAAGCATTTTGTTCATTGCGTCTCCCAGCCTGCTAGAGGCCAGACTGCTCAGTGGTAGCCTGCGTGTAACTTGTGAACCCTAGTATACATCCCACAGATCTGCCAATGAAGGGATATATTCAGTGGGGCAATAGTTTTTAAATCTGTTAAAGAAACTCCTGTTTTAATTGACCAGAAATCCGCTTCACAGGTTGTAGCAGGGCGATGATTATTGAAATCTTTAATGATTCCATTTGACTGGAGCTGGAATCTAAAGCAACCAGCCTTGTGCCATGAGTCCACAGGTTTTAAGCTCTGGCTTCCCGTGTGAAGCGGATGCTTCTTAAAAAAAAAATTGTGACCATGATTGGTTTCAGATCAATAGTGCAGTTAGTAAGGATTGGGCCTGATTGTGAAAGTTTACTGCTTTTACAACCTTGTCCCCTTCATCAAACTGATTGTATTTTACAATCAGTACCAGGTCGGAGCTTGGACTCCAGAAAATAGCCTTGCATTCTCGGGTGGAATAGCGTTTCTGAAGACCCAAGCTTGAAATATCTGTGACATGGGTGAGAGAGGCCAGTGCAGGGTGTGGTTTCACTGTACCTGTGCCTGAGCGGTTGTTCAGCATCTGTGTATGTGTGCTCCGGTTCCAATGCCTGCAATCACTGGACAGCACTTAGAACGGGGGGTCTGAGGGCCCAAGTTTACACCCTTTCATCTTGATGCACCAGTGTCGAGCTATGTCTTGAGACTTACTCCTTCTGTTTCCCTCCCTCCCTCCCCGATGAAACCAGGAAACATTGCGCCAGTATCATTACATGGCAGGTACTGTACTATTACTAGTACTGCTAATGTTTTTGTAGGTCAGGTTACACGACTGCTGGCTGCTGCACCTCTTTCCAAAAATGAAATCTGTTTGCACTAAAACCCAAAACTCGTTTCCAGATAACCACTCGCACCCTCATGAAACTGAAAGGATGGATGGTAGGTAATTCACAATATTGGTATGACTGTTAACGTGTACTGATTTTTTTTTTTTACAAGCATGTTTTTTTATGATTAACAATCCTCCAGTGACACATCTTAGCTTCTAAACAAAAAGACCTTAATCCAAGTTCCCCTAATTCAATCCGTGGATCTACAAATAAGCGCGTCCCCTATTGTAAAGTCCGAGTCTGGTTTTGCTGATGCACCCGCTGTCCTGGGCGCACCCGAATCCTGCGGATCTTCTTCACTCTCCTTCCTCGCTTCAGGATCACATTGATGGGCTTGCGTCCATATTGTTCCATGATTTCTTGAATCCTGTGCCAGTTGGATTTGCGCAAACTAAAGTTGCACTGTGTGGCCTCGTTGTCATATCCCACATGGCATACTCGCGCACTGGGCGCATAACCCACTGCTTTGGCGGTCACCCGATAGTCGCCAGGGTTCAGTATTCGCCAATAGTCCCCATCACTCGCTAGAAGAAGAAGAAGATGAAGAAATAAGCAACATATTAATCACTGGGAATGCTGGAAACACTCAGCAGGTCCGGCAGCATCTGTGGAGAGAGAAACAGAGTCAGCCTTCCATCAGAACTGGTCAGTATTTTGCTTTTGTTAAAATATTGATCAACTTGTTACTTACCTATTCAATACAGCCTTCAGTTTACCAGCTGGAGTGCCTTTTGTACCTGAAAACTGCAGTTTCTTTGGGTGAACATGAGGTCAAGAGGTTAAACCATAAAACTCCAGTCTGTTCAAGACTTGAATACTGCACCTATACAAGATCAGACTCTTCCAGCATCTCTCACTCCCAGGCAAAAAGAAATTGTCATCCAATCCTCCTATCACCTCTCACTTTTTAGCCTCTCTCTCTCATTGGAACATTAGTAGGCCATTCTTCCCCTTGAGCCTGCTCCGCCAATCAATTAGATCATGGCACCTCAACTGCATTTTCTCGCCTTGGCTCCATATCCCTTAATATTCTTACCCAACAACATTATCGATCTCCGTCTTGGAAGCTGCATTTGCCTGAGTATCCACAGCCTTTTGGGGAGAGAGTTCCCCATTTCCACTACCCTTTGTGTGGAAAAAGTGCTTCCTGATTTCACTCCTGAATGGCCTGGCTCTAATGTTAAGATTATGTCCTCCTGTTCTTGAATCCCTCCCTCCCCTTCTCTCTCAATCTGTCTTAACTCTATTTCATCAATGCTTGGGCCACAAAAACTCTTCTGAACTTCCTACTAAATTAACCATCCTGCATTCTTTTACTGCCTTAAGGTCCATCACACTGTAACTCACTCCTTCTGAGACCTTGCCTGTCTCATTCTCCTTTACCTCCTACATGCTTTTCAAACCCATTTTTGGTATCACTTGATCAATACTTCCTGAATTATCTCGTCTCTTCTACTCCTTTCAGTCTTGGTGTCCTGTACTGTGGGCCTTGCTTTTTATCTTGGCAAATGGAACTGGCGTGGATAAATTGCATCTATTGGAATTCTGTAGATGGGATTATATTACCTGTCTGCACGTCATGGTTTATTCCTTCAACTGACACTGTGGCGTTTGCAATTGCATTTCCCTCCAAATCGCGCACCAGTCCTTTAATCCCACGATGTACCTGCAACAGATGACGATGAGCGAAAGGTCCTTGTACTCAACATACTTCGCAATGACATTCCTGGTGTTGATGTGTTGGATCCTGCTCCCAAGAACTTAGAAAAAGGCCACTCAACCTATCCAGCACTGCATCATCAGGACCAGAACTGACCATTTTAAAACTTTTTGCCTATAAATCTACTCCCTTCTGAATCAGAAGTTGATCCAATTCTCTTTTGAATGCTCCAGTCGTGCTTTATTGCACATGGCGGAATACTACTCCAGTAGTTAATGATTCTAAACCTGAAATTATCCCATTCATTTTTAGCTTATGGCTTGTTTTCCTCATAATTGCACCTACCAGTTAGTCCCTTTGTCCTAATTTGGCATGCATACCTCCCCCGCACACCCATTTTATTGATTCTTTCATTATGTTAAAAACTATGATCGTATTTGCTCCTCTTTTTTTCCAAATGGGAATATTAGCTTCCTCCATTTCTCTTTCTAGATGAGTGACCCAAACCTTCAATCATCTATTTTCTCCCTTCCTCTCCTGCAAGGGTCGCAGTTCTACAGGCGCTGCCTGCTTCCCGGTAGCTCATCCCTTCTCAGTATAAGAACATAAGAAATAGGAGCAGGAATAGGCCACTTGGCCCCTCGAGCCTGCTCCGCCATTCAATAAGATCATGGCTGATCTTGGGCTCAAAGCCACTTCCCTGCCCGCTCCCCATAACCCTTCACTCCCTTATCTTGCAAAAATCTATCTCCACCTTAAATGTATTTAATGACCCAGCCTTCACACTCTCTGGGGCAGAGAATTCCACAGATTTACGACCCTCTGAGAGAAGAAATTCCTCCTCATCTCAGTTCTAAAAGGGCGACCCTTTATTCTGAAACCGTGCCCCTGCGTTCTAGATTTCCCCACGAGGGGAAACATCCTCTCTGCATCTACCTTGTCGAGCCCCCTCAGTATCTTATATGTTTCAATAAGATCCCCTCTCATTCTTCTAAATTCCAATGAGTATAGGCCCAACCTGCTCAACCTTTCCTCATAAGTCAACCCCCTCATCTCTGGAATGAACCTAGTGAATCGTCTCTGAACTGCCTCCAATCTCGTCCAAGTGGCCATTTTCCATGCGAGCCTAGGCGTGGATGTTGGTTCTTGTTGAGCGTTGTATTGGGCGGTACGCGCAGAATCCCGTTACCTGTTCCATAAAGAAGAGCAGTGCCTCCTGGTTGTTCTCCCATTCCTTTGCCAGCTCGTTCTTGTGAGGGAACTTGTCACAGCTGACATAGATGGAGAGCTGGAAGCAGTTGGTGTGCAGATAGGCGAAATCATTCATAGCTGTGGAAAAGAAGACAATTACCAGGAGACTGGAGATTGCTCCCACTGAGGCAACGCCTCGCTTTCAAAGAGGTTTCAAGCATTTCCCTATCAACAACAACAACAACTTGTATTTATACAGTGCCTTTAACGTAGTGAAACATCCCAAGGCGCTGCACAGGAGTATTTTAAGACAAAAAATTTGACACCGATCCACATAAGGATAAATTAGGGCAGGTGACCAAAAGCTTGGTCACGGTGGTAGTTTTCAAGGAGCGTCTTAAAGGAGGAAAGAGAGGCGGAGAGGTTTAGGCAGGGAATTTCAGAGCTTGGGGCCAAGGCAACAGAAGGCACGGCCACCAATGGTTCAGCGATTATAATCAGGGATGCTCAAGAGGGCAGAATTAAAGGAGCGCAGATATCTCGGGGGGTTGTGGGGCTGGAGGAGATTACAGAGATAGGGAGGGGCGAGGCCATGGAGGGATTTGAACACAAGTATGAGAATTTTGAAATCGAGGCGCTGCTTAACAGGGAGCCAGTGTAGGTCAGCGAGCACAGGGGAGATGGGCGAACGGGACTTGGTGCGAGTTAGGACACGCAACAACAGGAGAGCTAAATCTTTGTAGGCATTGCAGCAGCTATCAATACATCATTTCTAAATAGAATGGAGTAAGTGTGAGAGAATTAATGAATAACTGATACTTTCACTGATCCTCAATTTCTAAGTTGCATATCTGAGGCCTTATAATTCAGTTTAACCTACCTCAGTAAATTTACCTGTAGAGCAGTCGATACTCTAAACGGCCTTTCATAACTTTTATACTAAATATTCTCTAAGGAATGTTGTGCCTATTAAGGGTATGATGGCCCCTCTTGAGTGAAATAGCCAGTTTGCACTGAGCTTTGTGCTTTTTGGGGCTGCCCAAATTTATTTTATGTTACCACATAACCAGCAGAGGGCGAGCACACCCTTATCCCAGCAGTGTGGACTGGCTTCAAGCACAGGTCTCGGAGGCGAATGGACAGTGTTCTTGTAAAGCCAGTTTTCAAGTCTTTCCATCACAAGACACCTGTAGCACGGGAACGAACCTCTCACCCTCTCTGTGTGGGAGATGATCGCAGCCTCTCAGCTTCTGTAGGTTCGATGGATACAGAACTTGAGCACATAAAGCTAGGCTGAAACTCCAGTGCAGTGCTGAGGGAGTGCTGCACTGTCAGAGGTGCCATCTTTCAGATGAGATGTTAAACTCTCTCAGGTGGATGTAAAAGATCCCATGGCACTATTTCGAAGAAGAGCAGGGGAGTTATTCCCGGCGTCCTGGCCAATATTTATCCCTCAATCAACATAACAAAAACAGATGATCTGGTCATTATCACATTGCTGTTTGTGGGAGCTTGCTGTGCACATATTGGCTGCCACGTTTCCCACATTACAACAGTGACTACACTCCAAAAAAGTACTTCATTGGCTGTAAAGCGCTTTGAGACGTCCAGTGGTCGTGAAAGGCGCTATATAAATGTAAGTCTTTCTTCTTTACAGCTCTGAAATACTGATTAGTTATTGTCTCCTGCTCCTAACCGAGCAGGACCGAAAAATTCTGATTCTGTGTAAGTATAAAATGAAGGGCGATTCTGAAACAAGCAGCTGGACACTAAGGGTGGAGATAACTGCTGTTTATAAGATCTGTTACAGTGAATGTGTCAAAGCAGGGTTGTAACGTGATTAGGTACAAAGGAATATTATACATTATAAAACTTCTAATAGCTTTTCCTAGTTTTTACAAAATATTCATTTTGGAAACTGGATTAAATATATGTAGTTTGGGATTATTTGTTTAAACTGATACAGATTCATAGAAACTTACTGCACGGAAGGAGGCCATTCGGCCCGTCGTGCCTGTGCTGGCTCTTTGAAAGAGCAGTGGTGCTCAGTCCCACATCCCCGTTTCTTGTCCGTAACCCTGTAAGTTCCTCATCCTCAAGAACCCGTCCAACTCCCTTTTAACATTATTGATGGAATCAGCTTCCTCCACCTATTCAGGTCGAGCGTTCCAGATCCCCACAACTCTGAGTGAAAACATTTCTCCTCATCTCCCCTTGTGGTGTATGTGCCTTTAAGAGCAATTATGGTGTATGTGCCTTTAAGAGCCCCAGGTGTGCGTAATGCCGGTAATTGCCACTTGGGCTATATAAGCCTGTGTATTGTGTATATCCTTTAGAACCCCCCCCCCAGACTTGCTTAGTAAATACCTATGAACCAACTCCTGTCTTCAGTGTCTTTATCTACACACGGACACCACAGTGGCGACGAAGTGGAAACGGACTTACCTGCAATTCGGCAGCACCTCAAGGACATCGATTCCTCCAGCGTCCAGAAGACTCAAGGAAGTAAGAGAAACTGTGGTTTCACCAGCTGGCCAAGCTGGTGACAGGTACTGCGCTAATCCTTCCTGGGCGTCAGGCTGGAGCTCCAGCGGCGGGCTCTACAGCTGAGACAGGCAGCGAAATCGGAGGCAAGCAATAACGGACTGGGAGGGTGCACTCGAGAGACGGCCGGCGCGGCAAGCAGGTCAGCGTTTAGACCTCCGTCGGGAACGAGTCTCCAACAGTGAATAAATGGAAACCACAGTAAAACAGCGTTGTTATCGGTAGCAGCGGCGGGAAAGCGCGGGAAGCGCCATATCGTTGCTACAGAGAGAGAGAAGAAAAAAAAAGCGCGGGAAGCGCCATATCTTTTCTGAAATGCCTAAATCTGGTAATATTGAGGCTTTTGATGGCGAAATAGAAGATTGGACCACATACGTGGAAAGAGTAGAGGTTTATTGCACTGCAAATGGAATAACAGATGAAAAAAAAGCTTCAGTACTTCTGAACTTAATGGGCGCGAAGACATACGGGCTGTTACGAAATTTAATCACTCCAGCCAAACCAAAGGACAAGACTTTTAAAGAAATTGTTGATACCCTGCAGGAGCATTTAAACCCAACACCGCTGCTGATAGCGGAACGATTCAAGTTCTTCAAGAGAAATCAACGCAAGAATGAAAGTAACGCTGATTACCTAACCGAATTAAGAAAGCTATCAAAGTACTGCCAATTCGGAGCAGGACTATCGGATTATCTTCGAGACAAATTTGTTTGCGGTCTCTTAAGTGAAGGAACACAAAAAGGACTGCTTTCTGAAAAAGATTTAACATTGGACAAAGCTTTCAGTATGGCTGTATCATATGAAGCAGCAGCAAAAGGAGCTGCAGAGATACAACAAGAGACACAGGACTTCGGCACCCATAAAATGACACAGGAGTTCGAAAGATGTTATCGCTGCGGCAGATCCACCCATAACCAGAGGGACTGCTGGTTCAAGGGCAAAGCATGCAGGCAATGTGGTAAGATTGGACACATTGCACGGGTATGCCAATCTGGACAAAATAAATCCACTGACAGGAAACAAAAAATCAATAAAGAAAAGTACAGGAAGGTACAAATGATGACGGACAATAGCTCCGAAGACCAGAATAGCGATAGCGACTCCGGAAACAAGAGACTAAGCTGTCTCAAATTACATAATGTACTTGCCAAAGAGGATTACCAAACCATTTGGGTTACCCTCACAATAGCAGGGTCCCCAGTTAAAATGGAGCTAGATACAGGATCAGCTCTAACCGTAATAAATCGACGAGATTACGAGAGGCTATTTTCGCATATACCTCTAAAAGACACATCCATTATCTTAAAAACATATACGGGGTAGAAAGTCTACCCCAAAGGAAAAATAAGGGTGCCTGTGGTATACAACGGCAAAGAAATACAAAAGTTGTATTTATACATTCTACAAGATGGTGGTCCACCGTTGTTGGGACGTGAATGGATAAGGAAGATACGTTTAGACTGGCACTCCATTCAGGCACTGACGGTGACCAGTAAGGAAAAAAACAATGATGACATCATACCTGAACGATTAAAAGACATCTTGGCCAACGCCAAAGAAGTGTTTCAAGAGAAACTAGGAACCTTGAAAGGCATCACCGCCTCAATAAAAGTGGAAGATACAGCAATTCCAAAATTTTTTAAGGCAAGACCGGTGCCATACGCGATACATCCGGCAGTCGAGGCAGAGCTGGAGAATTTGGAAAAGGCAGGCGTATTATCCAAAATAGATTGGAGCGAATGGGCAACACCCATCGTTCCAGTCATGAAAAAAACTTTGAAAAATAACTCTGAGGAACAGAAAAAAATTCGCATCTGTGGGGACTTTAAGGTGACTGTAAACCCGGTCCTTCACACGGTACAGTATCCTCTTCCGAGGATAGAAGATATTTTCGCCTCACTATCCGGAGGGAAACGTTTCACAAAAATTGACTTGGCACAGGCATATCTACAGATGGAGGTTGAGGAGACCTCTAAAAAGTATCTCACAATAAACACACACAAAGGCCTGTACCAGTACAATCGACTGGTTTTTGGAATAGCATCAGCTCCAGCTATCTGGCAAAGAGCTATGGAGCAAGTCCTGCAAGGGATTCCGGGGACTCAATGCTACCTAGACGACATCCTTATAACAGGAGAAAATGACAACGAGCACCTTGCCAATTTGGAGCAGGTGCTCACTAGGCTGAAAGAATGGGGCCTACGAGCAAATCGCCCCAAGTGCGAATTTTTCCAAAATCAGATATCATATTGTGGCCACATAATTAATAAGGAAGGGTTGCATAAGTCACCTGAAAAAATTGAAGCAGTTATAAAAGCCCCAGCACCTGAAAATGTTTCACAATTAAGGTCATTCCTGGGATTAATAAATTACTATCATAAATTTTTACCGAACTTATCAACTATTTTACACCCTCTTAATGATCTTCTACAGACAGGAGTGATTTGGAAATGGAACGAAGACTGTAAACGTGCCTTCCATAAATGTAAAGACTTAATCACATCCGAGAAAGTTGTGGCTCATTACAACCCATCACTACCAATCAGACTGGCGTGCGATGCATCCCCTTACGGCATAGGAGCGGTATTGTCCCATAGATTCCATGATGGCTCGGAACGGCCGATAGCTTTTGCGTCACGCTCATTGAACTCAGCTGAGCGTAACTATGCCCAGATAGACAGGGAAGCACTCAGCCTGGTATGGGGAGTGAAGAAATTCAACCATTACCTACACGGACAAAAATTTACCTTGCTGACTGACCATCAACCCCTCATCTCCATATTCAACCCTAAAAAAGGTGTCCCCATTATGACGGCACAAAGACTACAGAGGTGGTCCCTTTTTCTAGGGGCACACCAATACAACATTGAATACAAAGGTTCAAAACAGCACGGGAATGCTGACGGTTTATCGCGCCTACCGTTGCCAACGATAGAAGAGGCACCGACAGTAGACCCAGTAGAGATATTCCACTCTACCATAGTGGAATGTCTATCGGTGACAAATTCTGCCATTGAAAGGGAGACAAGAAATGACCCTACTCTCTCACGGGTCTACGATTTAACAGTGAAGGGATGGCCAGCACATGGCGAACCACTGTTGCCAGCATTCTCGCAAAGGAGAGAACAGCTGTCAGTGTGCCGAGGAACCTTGATGTGTGGATCCAGAGTGGTGATTCCACCCAAACTCCAGGATAAAGTGCTAAAGGAGCTTCACGAGGGGCATCTGGGTGGAGTGAAAATGAAGAACCTAGCTAGGGCGTTTGTATGGTGGCCAGGTATCGATGGAGACATCGAAGACATGACCAAGAACTGCCTAGGATGCCAGAAGGTCCAAAATGCTCCGCCACAGGCCCCTCTACATCCATGGGAGTGGCCCTCATCTCCCTGGCAAAGGGTGCACATCGACTTTGCTGGTCCATTTATGGACTCAATGTTCTTAATCGCAGTTGATGCACACTCCAAGTGGCCGGAGGTAATAAAGATGTCCTCCACCACCACGGAAAAAACCATCACAGTATTAAGGACCATATTTGCCAGGAATGGGCTGCCGGAACAAATATGTTCTGATAATGGACCGCAATTTGTGTCCGAAGAATTCAGAAAGTTCTTAAAGAACAATGGGGTAAAGCACTACACGTCCGCCCCATACCATCCCGCCACCAATGGATTGGCTGAAAGGTTTGTCCAGACCTTCAAGAAAGCCATCAAGGCCATGGGTAATGAAGACATAAAACTTCAGCACAAGGTGGATAACTTCTTATTTGCATATAGGAATGCAACGCATATGGTTACTAACCAAACTCCTGCCATGATGTTCGACAATAGAAACCTAAGATGCCGGCTGGATTTGGTCAAGCCCAACATCCGAAGGGACGTGGAGAACCGGCAGTTCCAGGGCATGAATGAAAGGCCAACTAGGGCCTTCCAGATAGGCCAACCGGTTTTGGCCCGGGACTACCGTACCGAGAAATGGCAGCCTGGAACTATCTGCACACGATTAGGACCACTGATGTATACCGTGGACATCGGAGACAGCATAATAAGGTGCCATGCTGACCAAATCATCAAGTCATCCGAAAAGGGACAACCTACACCACCACTCTATACATCTAACGATGAAGTAGAGATACCCATATCTACCTCCGATCCGGTGATACTGGAGCTCGATGAACCCGACACTGGCCTTCAAGCCGAATCAGCCTTGCC
This sequence comes from Somniosus microcephalus, assembly GCF_052327205.1. Classification (NCBI taxonomy): domain Eukaryota; kingdom Metazoa; phylum Chordata; class Chondrichthyes; order Squaliformes; family Somniosidae; genus Somniosus; species Somniosus microcephalus. The sequence goes on from NC_141016.1 coordinate 16,141,625, forward strand.
AGAAGAACCTACTACACCACCAGAAACTACTACACCCCCGAGGCGTTATCCGGACCGAGTCAGGAAGCCTCCTGAGAGACTAACTTATAATTAATTAATACAGCAATGTATATTATTTTGCATATAACATGTAATTAATAATTACTTAAAATATGATGTACTAGTTAACTAGAAGGGGAGGAATTGTGGTGTATGTGCCTTTAAGAGCAATTATGGTGTATGTGCCTTTAAGAGCCCCAGGTGTGCGTAATGCCGGTAATTGCCACTTGGGCTATATAAGCCTGTGTATTGTGTATATCCTTTAGAAACCCCCCCAGATTTGCTTAGTAAATACCTATGAACCAACTCCTGTCTTCAGTGTCTTTATCTACACACGGACACTACACCCCTCTAGATCTTTTTGCAATGATTTTAAATCTATGACCTCTGGTTATTGACCGACTCGCCATAGGGAAGATTTTTTCCCTATTTACTCATATCAAAACCTCTCCTCATCTTGAAGACCTCGATTAGGTCACCTCTTAACCTTATTTGCTCCAAGGAGACCAGTCCTAACTAATGGGGATGTGGGGAATTATATTTCACTGGCCATCTGCTGAAATTGTTTGCCAAGCAGCATCCGTGGAGAGAGAAACAGAGTTAAACGTTTCAAGTCTGGGACCCTTCGTCAGACCTGGAACATTGGGCTCGATTTTCTTGGGCCGTGGAGTCGGGATTGGAGGCGTGCGGGGAGTTAAATTCCTGAAATTGGGGGTCCCGACCCCATGTCAGTTTCAAAGGAGGCGGGTACTTGCCCCGCACTGGGACCCGCCTCCCTGAGGCGGGAAGGGATTTTTAGCCTAATCCCTATTTTTAAGCTTGAACTGTGGGATTCCCGATGGCTCCAAACCACGCCAGGTTGGAGGAGTCGGGCCGTCAGGTTGATGGGCTTGGAGGGGTCGAGATGTCGGTGTTCAGGTGAGTGATGTGTGCATGAGTGCAAAGGTAAGTGTGTTTGGTGTGTCTAAAGTGATTAAATAAGTTTTACATACATTTTCTTACCTTTTCAGCCTTCCATTCTTTAGGTTCGGGGAGTCCCTCATCTCACCGGCACAGAAAGCAGAATGGCTGCGATCTGTCAAAAGTGACAGCCTGCAGCTTTCAGTGCCGGAGAGATTTCTAACTGAGTTTGTGGCGAAGGACTCAGGTTAGAAGTAAGACTGTCAGTGTTTGACAGCTTCAAACAGCTGTGAAACGCTGATATTTCATCTGTCAAAATCTCTTGACAGATGAAATTTCAGTCTGTGACGTCACCTGTTGCCGGGTGGCCCTTAATTGGCCTGCTGAGCCCGCTGGGCGGGCTCAACAAGGTCAATCAAGTTAAAATCGCGTGGATTGGCCGCATCTCGATGGAGGCGGGACTACAACCCCGAAAGTTGTAGTCCCGCCTCCAACCCGACTTCTGAATGAAAATCCAGCCCATTAACTCTGTTTCTTTCTCCACGGATGTTGCCTGGCCTGCTGAGTGTTCCCAGCATTTTCTGTTGTTATTTCAGATTTCCAGCATCCGCAGTATTTTGCTATTGTGCTGAAATTGTTTGTCTCTTTAAGAAATCCATGCAGAACTGGTCATCTTTAAATTATATTTTAAAAACTTCAACTATCTTTCTTCCTAGATCCTTTTTCTTCCTATACCCACGATTCCAGTTTCTGCCCGCTCAGCCATGTACCATGTGATCCATGGAGCAGAGAGGAGTGCTGATGGGTCAAGATGTCTCCATGGCCGCTGCTTGTGCCACTTGCTTTCCAGTTGCTGGAAGGTGACCCAGTGCAACCAGAAGTGGCCATCCTGACGGTTTCCTTCCCTCCTATCCAACATTTGACGACTTTATTTCTGCTTAGCAATACGTTTGGCAGTCTGGGACATTCCAGCCAAGATTACCAACTTATCATTGGGGGTAAGGTGCGGATATGAATGCCAGTTATTTTATGTGGTGCTTTGAGAGCAGTGGCAGTTGTTATTGGAGCCCAAATCCTATAGCAACAAACTGTAATGTGGAATGTTTGAAAAGACTGACTAAGTGCGTGTTTTGCTAGTCAGCCCAGCCTAACTTGCATAAAATATATCATTATTCGCAATGTCTCCCTCTTTATTCATAGTGACAGCATCAAATACATGGATTGGATACAATACAGAATGACATGAATCTTGTCATTCATGTGGAAATTACTTATGAAGTAATACTGGGCGGCCTGCTGGTGGCGCTGTCCAGGGAGAGTATAAATACTCGGGCATGGGCCCAGCTTGCTCAGGACATTCTTTAACAGGAACTAGTAAAGGACACAACTCGATCTCCATGTTGAAAAACAGTTGATTAAAGCTTTGTTTAACGCTTAGACCAAATGCCTAGTAGTTTTCTTACGTCACAGAACTTCTCCCTTCACTCTCTGGAAAGGAGAGTGGAAACTATTCCACAGAGGAGTGCCTACCACTGCATTAGTGCTTAATTTGCACAACCCAAACACTATCACCGTGAGATTCTGGGTTAACATTCCTGTGTCCGTATGGTGCTGTGGGATTGTGATTACTTACTTCCAACAGATGGATGCCATTCTCCACCATTGATGATTCCAAAGCCGTTAGTAAAATCTTCAGTATGACATTTGCCTCGATGCGTGTCCGTCATAGTAAGATGTGCAGACGCATAAGAGATCGCCAGCCACTGGAATATCGGGTCATCTGGTGTTTCCATGTAATGTAACTTTTCACCTTCCTCGTCTTCCTCATAATGCTCTACCATCTGTGCCCGTCGCATCATCTCTTCCTTCTCCTCCTGGGGTCTGCCCATGTTGTATGGAAACGTCACCACTTGTTCGCCTCCAAGAATATTGGCTCCAAGCACAAAAGGGATTTTTTCTAACCATGCTATAATAGCACGCGTTTCCATAGCAACCTGGGGAAGAAAAATCACGAATAATAGTGAGAGAGTTGCTCACAAACCATGTATACTCGTGACAGGGTGGAAATAAAACTTCTCGTTCCACAGTTACCATATCTTTGGTCGGTTTGCCCCACACTACTCCCACATCCTGCATTCCCTTGAGGTCGTTCAGTCTGAGCCTACCTAGAGATTTCCTTAAATATAAACAGAAAATGCTGGAAATACTCAGCAGGTCAGGGCTGGTGCAGTCAAGTGTAAGTGAATTTTTAACAGCGTAATAAGTCTTAATTACTGCCAAACAACCGCTCTGACACTGAAAATTAACTTTTACAAGCATGGAGTCTCATTCCTTCAGATTTTAATTATTGTTGGAGAGTTAAGAAAAATTAAAAATTAAAATAAAACTTTTTCTTTCTGTCCCTTTTATCTCTCTCTCTTAATCCCATCTCCATCTTTCTTTCCCTCTCTTTATTTTGCTTTCTGTACACGATTTTACATTGAATTCACTATTCTAACTTACACTTCCTGGTTCAGACTCGGCGTGCCTCAGTAAGGATTCTTCAATCCAATTGGTTGAAGAGAGACGCTGTGGCTTGTCCTGCCCACATAGGTCCCAGATCCCCTGTAGTGGGCGCCATGCTGAAATGAATTTCTAATAACCATAAGTTGCCGCAAAAAAGGCCACTAAAAGTCTATGGGCAGCTGAAAGCATAATGAACGGCGAGTGGACTGAGAGGTGGCCTGATAGAGGCCTTTAAGATTATGAAAGGGTTTGATAAGGTAGACGTGGAGAAGATGTTTCCACTTGCAGGCAAGCCCAGAACTAGGGGCCATAAATATAAGATAGTCACTAATAAATCCCATAGGGAATTCAGGAGAAACCTCTTTACCCAGAGAGTGGTGAGAATGTGGAACTCGCTACCACAGGGAGTGGTTGAGGCAAATAACATAGACGCATTTAAGGGGCAGCTAGGTAAACACATGAGGGAGAAAGGAATAGAGGGATACGCTGATGGGGTTAGATGAAGAATGGTGGGAGGAGGCTTGTGTGGAGCATAAACACCAGACTAGAGTGATCTGTTTCTGTGCTGTATAGGGCTAACACAGCAAGGGAATATGCACTAAATGGTAGGATACTGAGAAATGTAGAGGAAGTGCATGTCCACAGATCCCTGAAGGTAGCAGGACAGGTAGATTAGGTGGTTAAGAAGGCATACAGGATACTTTCCTTTATTAGCCAAGGCATAGCATTTAAGAGCAGAGAGGTTATGCTGGAACTGTATAAAACACTAGTTAGGCTACAGCTAAAGTACGGTGTACAGCTCTGGTCACCACATCACAGGAAAGATGTGATTGCACTAGAGAGGGTGTAGAGGAGATTTATGAGGATGTTGCCAGGACTGGAGAATTTTAGCTATGAGGAAAGATTGGATAGGCTGGGGTTGTTTTTGTGCAACAGAGGCTGAGAGGAGATTTAATTGAGGCGTATAAAATTATGAGGGGCCTAGATAGAATGGATAGGAAGGACCTATTTCCTTTAGTAGAGAGGTCAATAACCAGGGGACATAGATTTAAAGTAATTGGTAGGAAGTTTAGAGGGGGTTGAGGAGAATTTTTTTCACCCAGAGGGTGATGGAGGTCTGGAACTCACTACCTGAAAGGGTGGTAGAGGCAGAGACCCTCATTGCATTTAAAAACTACTTGGATATGCACTTGAAGTGCCGTAACCTGCAGGGCTACGGACCAAGAGCTGGAAAGTGGGATTAGGCTGGATAGCTCTTTTTCGACCATCACAGACAGGATGGGCCAAATGGCCTCCTTCTGTGCTGTAAATTTCTATGACTGTATGAAATACAATGTAATTCTATGTATTTCCCGCAATTTCTGTTTTCATTTTTAGATTTTTTTTGCAGGTTTTTTTTTCATACAAGTTACAGTTTTGAATGAAGGTTTCAGACAAAACAGCCCCCTTTGCATCAAACTTTCTGTACAGCTGGCAGGTAACTGCTGCTTGCTCACCGCGCCTTCTTCTGATTGGTATTCCTCTGGGATGGGAAGGTGGTGATTGGCGACTCTTCGGACACCACTTCTTTGGTCTTTCGCACCCCAGATGATTGAGGTCAGCTCTGGAAAGTTGTCACTGAGGTCGTATCCTTCTTCTGTCCAGTACCCCAGTGCCCAGCTGCTTAGCTCTGACCCCTGTGGGAGAATTCAAACAATTTGATTATTTCCTTTCTTCCTTCAATCCTTGAGACCCACAACACTTGGTTTTTGCACCAAAATGAAGTCCCAGTTTTTTTTTTATTCACAGTTTTGGACACTGCCAATCCAGTCTCATTCAAAACTGCAACAAACTGACGTTAACTTTACAGTCGTATTCAAAAAGGAATGGAAATATTACACCTGCTCCTTCTGAAGCTACAGTGTGAAGCTGGGAAGTACTGCAGTGGTTCCATCTTACACCATGCCAGATCTAAACCATTGTTCCACTGTAGCTCAACGTAAGCTCGAGGAACAGCACCTCATCTTTCGATAAGGCACTTTACAGCCTTCTGAACACCGAGTTCAACAATTTCAGACCATAACCACTGCCCCTGTCTTTGTTTCCCATTTTTTCCCCTCTCTTTCACATGGCAGCTGTCGATCATTTTGCCATCGCCAGTTTCACTTCATCTAGAGCCATCTTTTGTTTCTTAACTTGTCCCATTACCATCTCCTTTTGCCTTGCACCATCGTCCCTTTTGTCTCTTAATCTCTCCTGCCTTCCATCCTATCACAGACCTTCCCTTTTGTTCTTTCCTTCCCCTCCCCCCTCTCCCTGCCCCTGCTTAAAAACCAGTTCCATCTCCAACGTTTTCCAGTTCTGACGAAGGGTCATCGACCTGAAACGTTAACTCTGTTTCTCTCTCCACAGATGCTGCCCGACCTGCTGAGTATTTCCAGCATTTTCTGTTTTTACTTCTAAACCTTGTGATATTGTGATTTTAGTGCAAAGAGGAAAAATCTTCCATTTCACCAATCTCATCGTCACCTTGGTTAAGTGTACGGTTCCCGCAGGAACACAAATGCATGTGTGAAAGGGCACTGAGTACAACGTTGATGACCCCATGCACGGTAGCTGAAGCTCGCGTGTGACCAGTTTACATTGACAGTCATTTACAGCAGGGTCAGGGTTCACTGCCGTGGAAACAAGATGTTGAACAATGCATATTCAATCAATCAATCAATAGTACAATTTTCCTGCTCTACATCTGGGGCCCCGTCGGCCAGTTAAAGACTCTTGGACTATATTTCCAATCAGGTGCTCACTATTTCATAAGCCAGTTCGTAACCGTCTGGATTGAGAGAGGGTACAAGGTGTATCCTTGTGTTATCGATTATATGTGTGATCCGGGGGTTTCCGTAGATGTATTCCTTACACAGGAATTGCATTAGAAGCAGGAGTAACTCCCGGCCTAAGACCTCGTTGCCATGCATTCCAGCAGTGTAATGAAATTCAGGCTCCCCTGCAAAACAACAATTTATCACAATTAGGTGTAAGCGCGAGTACAGTGGTACAGTGTTAAAATGGTGACTGATCTCAGAGGCCTGGTAATGATTGCAGCCCAAAGTATTGCAGGTTTAAACTTAAAGTTGTCACTTAATTCTCTCGCACACTTCACTTGGATACGTTTTTCATGTCTCCTCTGCTCGCGGTGATAACTTACGCTGGGCTCTAGCTCCAAGAGCATCAACAGATCTCCTCAACTGGCTACTCTGCATATGTGAATCAAGAGAGCCGATTGTTGGAGGCACTTTGACTATGATGTTCATCACAGCCAAATCTAATCTGGTCCTCGCCCAATATCCACACATTTCACTTTCTCACAAAGGCAATCACTTGGAACCCAGGCACAACTAGGGATTATATCGGATATATGGCACAGAAACAGGCCATTCGGCCCAACCAGTCCATGCCGGCGTTTATGTCCCACTCGAGCCTCCTCCCGGCTTTCCTCATCTAAATCTATCAGCGTAACCCTCTATTCCCTTCTCCCTCATATGCTTGTCTAGCCTCCCCTTAAATGCATCGATACTATTCGCTTCAATCACTCCCTGTGGTAGCGAGTTCCACAGTCTCACCATTCTCTGGGTAAAGAATTCCCTATTAGATTGCTTGGTGACTCTTATATTCATGGCCTCTAGTTATGCTCTTCCCCACAAGTGGAAACACTCCCTCTGTATCCACCCTATCAAAATTTTCCATAATTTTAAAGACCTCTATTAGGTCACCCCTCAGCCTTTTTTCAAGAGAAAAGAGGCCCAGCCTGTTCATCCTTTCCTGATATGTATACCCTTCTCATTTCTGGTATCATCCTTGTAAATCTTCTCTGCACCCTCTCCAATACCGCTATATCCTTTTTATAATATGGCGACCAGAACTATACACAGTACTCTGTAAGTGTGGTCTAACCAAGGTTTGATACAGGTTTAGCATAACTTCCCTACTTTTCAATTCTATCCCTCTAGGAATAAACCCTAGTGCTTGGTTTGCTTTTCTATGGCCTTGCTAACCTGTGTCGCAACTTTTAGTGATTTGTGTATTTATACTCTTAGATCCCTTTGTTCCTCTACCCCACCTAGACTCGCACCCTCCAAGGGATGTGACCTCTCTACCAAAATGTAATACAGGTAGACTATCCTTTATCCGAAAACCTCGGGACCAGCCGAGTTTCGGATAAAGGAGAATTTCGGATTTCGGAAGGTGGGTCGGCGGGGGTCCGCGGGGGGGTCGGCAGGGGGTCGTGCGCACGACTTACGCTGACGCTCAGCGTAAGTCAGTCGGGGTCGGGGCCGGCGGGGTATGTGGGGGGGTCGGCGGTTGTCGGGGCCGGCGGGGTCCGCGGGAGGGTCGGCGGGGGGGATCGGCGGTTGTCGGGGTCCGCGGGGGGGGGGGTCGGCGGTTGGCGGGGTCGGCGGTTGTCGGGGCCGGCTGGGTCCGCGGGGGGGTCGGCGGTTGTCGGGGCTGGCGGGGTCGGCGGTTGTCGGGGCCGGCGGGGTCCGCGGGGGGGTCGGCGGTTGTCGGGGCCGGCGGGGTCGGCGGTTGTTGGGGCTGGCGGGGTCCGCGGTTGTCGGGGCCGGCGGGGTCCGCGGGGGGGTCGGCGGTTGTCGGGGCTGGCGGGGTCGGCGGTTGTCGGGGCCGGCGGGGTCGGCGGGGGGTCGTGCGCACGACTTACCCTTTATCCGAACTTCCGAAACCGGAACCCTCTAAAAACCGAAGGTTTTTTCGTTCGTACGCACGACTTACGCTGAACGAAAAAACCTTCGGTTTTTAGAGGGTTTCGGTTTTCGGAAGTCCGGATAAAGGGTAGTCTACCTGTACCTGTAATGTTCTCTGTTAAACTTCATTTGCCAATGATATGCCCATTCTGCAAGTTTATTAATGTCCTCCTGTAACTTGTTGCAGTCCTCCTCAGTATTGACTACCCCCCCCCCCCGCCAATTTTGTGTCATCCACAAATTTAGAAATTGTGTTTTTGATTCCTAAGTCTAAATCGTTAATGTAAATTGTGAACAGCAGTGGTCCCAGCACTGATCCTTGTGGAACACCACCACCCACCTTCTGTCACTGTGAATTGCCACTGCTACCCTTTACCCCTGCTCTCTGCTTTCTGTCCTGAAGCCAGCTAGCAATCCATTCTGCTACTTATCCCCTGACTCCGCATTCTCTGACCTTGTTCATCAGTCTATTATGGGGTACCTTATCGAAGGCCTTTTGAAAATCTAGATAAATTACACCTACTGCATTACCACTGTCTACTCTCTCTGTTACCTCTTCAAAAAATTCAATAAGGTTGGTCAAGCAAGACTTTTCCTTTTGAAATCCATGCTGACTATTCTTTATTATATTTTTGGTTTCTAGATGTTCTTCTATTTTCTCCTTTAGTAGGGATTCCATTATTTTTCCTACCACCGATGTTAAGCTGACTGGTCTATAATTCCCTGGACATGTTCTATCCCCCTTCTTAAATATAGGTATTGCGTTAGCCATTCGCCAGTCCTCTGGCACTATACAGGAAACTTTCGATTAACCGGCCACTAAATAACCGGAAATGTCGGTTAACCGGCAAAATTCAGGAGTCGGTTCAGATAACTTTTTTTACTTTTAGTTACTTTTTTTTACTCATTTCTGGCTGTGCAAGCGTCTAACTGAAGCTGTTGCTAAGCTACAGAGACGCTTGCAAGCTGTGCTGATTGTTTTGAAGCTGTTGCTAAGCAACAGGGTTTGTTGCTAGATACGGAGCTCAGAAGCTCCGTATGTTTTAACTATAGCGCTCGATTCTCCAGCAATGTTGATAGACCGGCACCAGCTCGGTCCCGTCCGTGCCGGATACCAGAAAGTTTCCTGTACCATTTTCTAACGAATTATTAAATATGCGTAGGGACTAAGAGTGATCTCAGTAGCATGAAAAGCACATGGTACTGACACTTTTTCCAAGAAATTAAACAATATTAAAGACATTTAATGTAAGGTAAACAAAAGAGTGACCTCCAAAAGACATTGAGTTAGAGAGCCACAGATTAGGACACCCAAGAGATGGGGCACAAGCTCCCTTAAGATACATAGGAGGAAAAATTCAGTTGCTTTGCGCCTCCCGTTAGTGCCCTAAGAGGGTGCTAATGGGTTGCAAAGCAACTAGCGCCCGGGCATGGCGATGTTTGCGCTGCTCGCGAAATTGACCAGACATTTTGCGGCAGCGCTAAACACTACCACCACAATCTCCTGCACCCGCAGATCGTGACGTCAGTCGAGCGTGCAATGCCCCGGACTGGATATAGAGTGGCGCCCCCTGCCTTTCCGCCTGCCGCTAGCAGCGTCAGGTTGAGGGGAATGTTTTGCAGTCGGGAAGGGACTGGGGGAGCGCTATTTAAAGGCCACCGCTTCCTGCCTTTTTTGTCAGCGACATTTTTGCACCACGCATTCTGAGAGAGAGAGAGAGAGAGACTTCTGGAGAGATTCAGCGCTGTGTGAAGGAGTTTTGGGTACTGAGCAGCACTTTGCAGATTCATTTTGATTTGACCTTCCTTGCATCGATTTAGAAGAGACTATGGGGGCTGCACTCTGAGCTCTTTCTCTGGGGGTCTCCATTGTTCTTTCCAGCAAATTTGATGTAGTCTCTCCAGGCTGAGATTCAAGGCTACAATAAGCAGGATGTGGATGGAGAGCAAGATCAACCCTCCCCTTTAAGAACTGGCCGGCCAATAATTGCGCCCCAGAAGGGGTGATACTGAATTTCTCCCCCATAGAATTAAGATTAAGATTTTCCTCTACCCCAAACTGGTGAGAGACTTGCTTGGTAAAGGACCAAGTAAACTGACCTACTGATGAATGACCAAAACCAGAAGTAAAGAGAGCTAAGATCTGGCGCCAGCAAGCCCAAGCACTAAGAACCAGACAATGAGCTTTCAAGCCCAGAATCTGGGAGAAGAGACACAGAGTGACAGATTAACAGATACCAGCAATTATTTCAGGGAACGTTACTCAGAAGATATAAAAAGATTTTCGAAGTTTCTTTTAAAGTTGGGTTCAGCATTTGTGAGAAAAAGGGTTTAAAAACTCTCATGTGTCATACTGGGAGCTGAGCCCAAGCCAGACACTGGCAATCACTAACTGAGACATTGCTCACTGTTAACTGAAGTAGACAACCAATAGAGATATACTGAGGAACGTTACCGGGTTCGTGTTCTCCTGGGTTATCTGACAACTCCATGGCGTAGATCTTCACTCCTTGGGAACTTTTTCCGATGTTATAAATCCGGGTAATGTTTGGGCACTGCTCATTCACAACCTTCATCAGCTAACAGATAATTTTCAAAAAGTGTTAAATTGTTAAAATAAAATCATTGCATACTTAACAAGGCACAGGTCAATGTGAAAGTTACAGAGATTGAATGTATGGAACAAAAATTAGTAATTTTGCTCGCTCCTTCCAACAGACTTTGTAAAATTTGTACTGTCCCTGACTCTATCTGACTTATTTGATCCCAAGATGGAGTGAAGAACCACAGGGATAACTTTCGAGAAGATAACACCCTCTCAAATGTTCCTTGACTACTGAAAACTATCAAGGAAAAAGCAGAAAATAACAATCTAATATTACCACACTAACCTGCTACGTTACATGGATGACATTTCCTTGACCCCAGTAGCACAACCTGTACCATAGGCTACTTGATCATCCCAATCTATCCCTATACTTACAACTTTGATTTCCATCCTTATACAGATATTTATCCCACCCTTTTTTAAATAAGTTAGCATTCTTCTAATCCCTGGTATTGCTTCAGCTGTACTCGTGTTGCAGTGAGCGATCATGTTATTCTACAGTGGAACCCACTTACTGTCCAACACCATTTACTTGGAAAGATTGTGATTAAGAACATAAGAAATAGGAGCAGGAATAGGCCACTTGGCCCCTCGAGCCTGCTCCGCCATTCAATAAGATCGTGGCTGATCTTGGGCTCAAAGCCACTTCCCTGCCCGCTCCCCATAACCCTTCATTCCCTTATCTTGTAAAAATCTGTCTATCTCCACCTTAAATGTATTTAATGACCCAGCCTCCACAGCTCTCTGGGGCAGAGAATTCCACAGATTTACGACCCTCTAAAAGAAGAAATTCCTCCTCATCTCAGTTCTAAAAGGGCGACCCTTTATTCTGAAACTATGCCCCCGAGTTCTAGATTTCCCCACGAGGGGAAACATCCTCTCTGCATCTACCTTGTCGAGCCCCTTCAGTATCTTATATGCTTTAATAAGATCACCTCTCATTCTTCTAAATTCCAATGAGTATAGGACACACATTGAGAGAATAATATCAACATTTACTGGCAACATCAAATTAGGGGGTATGGAAAGCTGTGAGGAGGAATGCAGAAGATAAATGGAGGATGTAAACAATTAGGAGAGTGGACAGATATGTGGCTATGCATATAAATGTGAAATAGTATGTTGTGTTTTAGATATTTCTCTTGAGAAGCAAAGGTCACTGTTGCAAATGAGCTCTTGCTCCCTACGAACCGGAGTATGACTTTACATGCCCAATATCTGATACGCGGCATCAGTCTGGCCGTACCTGTCGCATGTCCTTGTAGTTGTGATGCCTGAAGTCAAGACCATTTTCTGCAGTCACTTCATTGGACTCGTATGGATTGACGGCTGTGAGAGAGACATAGCACGTTGTCAGAGTTGTAGGTTTGGTAGCAATAGTCATGATCAGTTGATCCGTAAGTACAACCTAACCCCGTTTACAAATTTAGGAAAGGTTCAGAGGAGCTAAGTAGTGAAAGATTGCTTTTGCTGGTTAGCAAATTGTCAACAAGGAGGCATAGACTGAATATTATCATTGGAAGAAAGAGGGAAGTGAGAAGTCTTCACACAGAAGGTCATTGGAACATGGAGTGCTTTACCACAAGGGGGCGACTGAGGCAGCGACGACAGCATTATTTGAAGGAATTGTATGAATTTCGAAAGGAAAAATATAAAATGATACTGAAAAAAGGGCAGGGAACTGTGACTAGAGCAAACAGCTCCAGTGGAAGAGCTTGTCGTGGCACAGGCACGGTGAGCTGACTGACCTCCTGTGCTATGATTCTATTCAAATATATTTTAAGAACAAAATCCTTTTTTTTCATCTTTGATTTCATGAGCCCTTCATCTAAATGAACACTTGTGAAAATTAAACTACAGCTACAGCCGCCGTGTATCGTCAATGAATAGAGCATGGGACACTGTTTCACTGATGTGCTAAATCAACATCGACTCCACAGCACAGACACAGGCCATTCAGCCCAACTGGTCCATGCTGACATTTATGCTCCACACGAGCCTCCTCCACCCCTCTTCCTCTCACCCTGTCAGCATACCCTTCTATTCCTTCCTCCCTCATGTTCTTATCTAACTTTCTGTGGAAATAAAGACGTGGATAATTTGGAGAATCCAAACTGGCACTGGAGTCACTGAGTTGGAACAGTTTGAAAGATAAAGGGGGAAAAATGCGGTTGGTTAGCGCCTCGCGTTAGCACCTCCGGAGGGCGCTATCAGGTGGCTAGGAACTTAGCGCCTGAGCGCGGCGATTTTAGCACCCGAGCGAAATTGACCAGTCATTTTGTGGCGGCGCTAAACACTACCGCCACGATCTCCTGCGCCCGCATATCGTGACGTCAGTCGAGCGTGCAATGCCCCGGTAACACCCCGGACCGGATATTGAGTCGCGCTCCCTGCCTTAACGCCTGTCGCTAGGAACGACAGATAGAGGGGAACGTTTTCAAGTCAGGAAGGGGCTGGGGGAGCGCTATTTAAAGGCGGGCGCTTCCTGCCTTTTCTTGTCGGCAAAATTTTTGGTTTTAACGCTGTCCTAAGGAGTTTTGGCCCTCAGCACCACTTTTGAGGTTCCTAAGCGCCGAGCTCTTTCCCTGGGCCTGTCCATTAGTGCTTCCAACACAATTACTTTCGAGGTCTCTCCAGGCCGAGATTCAAGGCTGCAATGAGCAGGGTGTGGCTGGCCAGCAAGATGGCCCCCTCCCCTTTAAGAACTGGATGGCGCCAGTCTGTCTGGCTTCCATGGTAACTGGCATCACCTGAGCTTCGGTAGCGTTCTGAGGTAGTGCCTCGCTCCCCGACGTTAGCGCCTTAAGAGAGGTGTCTGGTTTAACGCTCAAATCACCTCCAGGGGCGATAGAAGCAAATTTTGCAGTCGGAAGCGAAAATTAGCGCCGGGCGCTAAACTTTGCGCCCGGCCGATATTAGCGCCCCAAATGGGGCGATACCGAATTTTCCCCCCAAAATCTTATTGTAAAAACAAATGTCCAGAATGTTATTTTAAAACTCCAGTGGACTGGTATATTAATAAATGCTGACACTGGCATATGTACTTGACTGTTGTACAGTATACAGAATAAACATTGGTACATTTATCATATGCATTCTGCAGCACAGAGTAAGCACTTGCATATATTGTGTATAATGTACAGTACACAGGGCAAATACTCACACATGCAGTATGTATTTTCTATCATACACTGGTACGTGCATCACTCGCATCTAACTGCTGCACTGCACGCATGACATTGCAGATGGACAGATATTCGTTCCTTGCGAGAGAGAAAGTTCTTACCTGTCACTGGACAGCCGAGTACCTCCAGTCTCATGCACAGGCTTCCATTCCAGCTTTGTGGATTAATCCGGATGTAGCGAGCAACAATGGTATCTGGGAATTCACTCAGAACTGGTGTGTCGGTGTCCACGTTCCCATAAAATAGCTACAGAAATGCGGAAATATCAGTTAACTACCTATTAACGGCCTCTGCTGTCGTATTTGAAATATTCTTTGTTTTTATTGTTGATAATACTGCGGGGAACTATCACTCCTATAAATCCCGCTATCATTCAGAGTCTGTCAGCTTTCCAGTGTTGAGTTTAATAATGACCAACTGAAGGTCTGGTAGGAACCCATGGGCACAGACGTGCCCACGAAGGGGCTCAGACTGAGATATCTGGGCACAGACTATTCCACTCACAAACTCTATTAGTCCCAGTGTCAGGTGCTTCCACTCGGGGACTCATACAAAGGGCTATTTTTCACTTGTGGGACTGGACGGTTTGTGACTACAGGGGCGAGGATCCCGCTGCTGTCCATCCCCAATTCCTTGTCCTGTCTGAGATCAGCCCAGATTAGAGACTGAACCTGGAATGTCCTTGATCCCCGTATGGCCTTCTTCCACATCAGGCGGAGCCTTCGGGGAGTCCTGTAAACTTGTTTTGTTTATTATTTAAAGCCATAAGTATTACTGTAGCCTGAAAGGGCGATATATTGTGGTGTATGTTACACTGACAGGGCAAATATCTGGTTGTGAAATCCATCCGTGAACAAACTACACATGTCAGCGAGTCAGTCTTAACTGTCATCTTGTGTGATATGTAACCCATTGTACCTGTCATCATACCCAATCATAGTTGTTATTTGTGTGATACATAACCCATAATATCTTTCAACATCTGGACAAATACCCAGTCATAGCTGTCAATTTGTCTGATACATAGCCAGTAACATCTGTCAGCGGATGATACTCATCCACTCTACTCGATACTTATCCAGTTGCACCTGGCAATATGACTCATACCCAGTATCTGTTGGCGTGTGATGGCCATTCAGCGTGCTTGATACATAACCTAATCACATCTGTCGTTGTATGTGAGATGTGTCCAGTCATGTCCATCAGCGTGTGATTATGTGCACAGTCACATCTGTCAGTGGGTGATACATATTCAATTATATCTATCAGTTTGTGAGACACGTACCCAATCATAATATCCATCTGTGTACGTCATCCAGGAACGGCTGTCATTGCTGAACTGCACAAAGTATGAGCTCACCCAGTCATTGCTGTCAATGAAGAGATTTGGTTGTTAGTTTCAAGAGCTTTGTGTGACCACTGGCTTTCAAATTCTTTATAATGAATTAATAGCACTAATTTGGTTCAGTTATGATTTTGACTATTCGGTATTTCTGAAGAACACACCATTGACACATATGTTTTTAAAAAAAAGTTAAAGAACTAGGATGAAGAGCAAAGGTCCAAAACACAGGAAATGACCAAGGTTGAAAAGATAAGTTAATTAAGAAGTGGTGATTAGGTGATGCCAAACTTGTATGTGGAAGTCTGAAGATTGTCAGAAGAGAGGATTGAAGGAGTCATAGCTTTGAGGTCCTGGCGAATGAAGGAGTTTAGGAGACATTGTGATGAGTTTTGCATTGGGGAGACAGAAAGGGGGAAAGTATTTAGGACGGTATGTTTAGAGCTTAGGATCAAGAGAGGAAATTCTGGAGTCATGACAGTAAATAGAGAGTGACAAGAAAAGTTGTAATGAGGAAAGAGAGGTTGGAAGCTGGAGGTGACAGAAGGATTGCCTATTAGATGACAAAGCTTTTTTTTTGTAGCAGGAGTGCAAGAGAGGTGTCAAGAGCCTCTCCAGGTATGGGAGCATTATTCAAGCCTTGGACATTTTTAGATGTAAGATAAGTATTATTGAATGTAAAAGATGTGTTTGGCACAAAAGAGTAATCAAACTTCTGGTTGACAGGTTTAGCAATGGAGAAGATGTGGAAATGCCATTTGAGATCAGGAGAGATAGTGAGGCCACAAATGCCTACAGTTGAAAAATGGACATTCATTTTGTTCTCAGGGTGTGGGCAAAGGTGTCAAGGCTGCAGTTATTCCAAATGCCATTCCCTTGAGGAGGTGGTGATGGGCCTTCTCCTTTCAACCACCGCAGTCCTTATGCTGATGGGGCTCCCACAATAGTGTTAGGTAAGGATATTGACCCAGTGGCAATAAGGAAACGACAATACACTTCCAAGTCAGGATGGTGTGTGACTTGGAGAGGAATTCGGATGTGATGGTGATACCATGGTATTGTTGCTCTGGTCCTTCTTGGTGGTAGATGTCACAGGGGAGGGCTATCAAAGATACGATGTGGTAGTTGATGGTTAGACTTGTGAGGGGTATGAAAACACTGTGCTTGAAGTATCAAAAACACAAAAATGTCATTGTTCTTTGGGGGACATCAATTAGACGTGATTCAGCCACTGCACTTCAAAAGGGCCAGAGGTTATGAGCTTTGAGGCCACAAGATTGAAAGGAAACTAATTAATTTAAAATGAAATCATCAACAAAAGGTTGGATAGTATTGGATGATGAGTGAAAGAGATCTGATACGAATAAGCAATAGAGTGGTAGTGAGGACAGAGCCCTGAAGGAACAAATAGAGGGTGAACCATCAACTATCGTATAGAGTGTGTGATTTAGAGGAAGCTGGATAGCCATGAACAAAGCTCAGGTGAAAGATTATATAATAGTGATTTGTTTGGAATTGTAAGATATCCAAATGTGACTACTGAATTGCCAAACTATTGGAGCAGAGGTAAGTAGTATAGGCAAGAAGGTCACCAGTAGAATGGCTATGCCTAAAACCATACTGACAATCATGGATTAGGCCAGAACTTTAAAGGTGATGGATAATCAAAGTCCTGTCATCCTCATGGTATCCCTCATATTGTCCTCAAGATAAGTACCTCCAGACTTGGTTCTGCAATATACATTCTCTTCATTCTCTATTACATCTTTCCTTCTAGGAAATTTGCTGATGTTTACCCCGTTCCTAAAAAAAGGTAATCCTAAATACCTTTACAACTACTGCCTATTGCCCTCACATCAGTACTTTCTAAAGTCATGGAAACTACCTCGAACTTTCAGATCATAGAATCACAGAAATTTACAGCACAGAAGGAGGCCATTCGGGCCATCGTGTCTGTGCTGGCTGAAAAGGAGCTATCCAGCCTAACCCCACTTTCCAGCTCTTGGTCCGTAGCCCTGTAGGTTACGGCACTTCAAGTGCATGTCCAAGTACCTTTTAAATGCGATGAGGGTTTGTGCCTCTACCACCCTCTCAGGCAGTGAGTTCCAGACCCCCACCACCCTCTGGGTGAAGAAAGTTAACCTGATGCGCGATTTTCAGCATGATTCTCCACCGACAGTCTTCTTGCCTATTCCTATGTAGTTTAGAACACAAGAGCCTGTATCAACTGCATGTCTCAGACCCGGAAACATTTGGTTTCACCCAGACAAAAATGCAACATTCATTAGAGCTGAAGGACAATGAGGCGACAAACCCAGCCATTAGAAAAATAGAGGGAGTGGTTTATCAACGTACTGCATCAGTGAATCGCGGCCCTGGGTGATCACTCCACTGAATTCAATCAGTTTTCTGGCATCCACCTCAATCCACTGTGATTGGTCCTCTATTTGAGGGCACCAGGCCCCATCAAAATAGTCCTCTTCCTCCTCGTCCTCAGCACCTGCCTGGGAAATGCCAGAAGCAATTTCAATCACTGTATCATCCTTCTAAAACTGAATTTCCTTGTTATTTTTTTTGAAGTTAAACTCTTGGTGTTAAAAATATTCAGGAAACTAATCATACTATTCCTCCGCTGGCCCAATGTGGCAAAGGCAATGTGTACTGACCTGAAGGTCCCAGGTTTGGTTCCATCGTTGGTTGTGTGATCCCTGCTGAAGCAGCAGTTGGGATGGTATAATTGGCCTCTGGGTTAGTGCGGGGAAATAAGCCAGCATTCCTGCTCCTGATTGCTATCTTGTGACCTCTAGCTGGAAGTTGCACGTGTGCGAATATTGAGTTTTTTTATTCATTCAGTGTCGCTGGCAAGGCCAGAATTTATTGCCCATCCCTAATTGCCCTTGAGAAATTGGTGGTGAGTTCCTTCTTGACAATTGAGAAGCTTACTAGGCCATTTCAGATGGGCAGTCAAGAGTCAACCACATTGCTGTGGGTCCAGTGTCACATATAGGCCAGACCGGGTAAGGACGGTAGATTTCCTTCCTCTAAAGGACATTAGTGAACCAGATGGGGTTTTTACAACAATCCAGTAGTTACATGGTCACCATTACCTGATACTAGCTTTTTATTCCACAATTATTTAATTAACTGAATTTAAATTCCCTAGCTGTGGGATTTGAACTCCTATTGCTGGATTATTCGTCCAGTAACATAACCACTATGCTACCGTTCTGAGTGAGGGTACGACTGGGCTTGGCTAACAATGCTGAGAGAATTGTTCTTTATCACCACTGTAAAGCATTACTCTCTGATACTCATCTCAATAAGCATGATCAATGGCTATCCCATCTGCTTTGACAACAGTATTCACCACCACTCCTCAAAAGAGTGAGATTTTAGGACAATGCCACACTGCGTGCAGGGGATACTCTCCTTTAAGATGCTTGCTTTTATTTTGCCTTTGAAACCCTGGCCATAGCAACACCACAAGAAAGATGCGCAGGGACAGAAATCATCGGCAAGAGGCACTTTTCTCGAGGAAGCTTCAGTACTGCATGCTTAAAAACAAAGACGATAAGGCCACAGACCAGATGTTGAGTTACTGTTTTCCTTGTGTTGGGTATAGCTTTCTGTACTTCATTGGAAATACAAATATGCAGACAAGACCTTTATCCTTAGAACAGCATGGCTTAGAAATTCGATGGGCTGCGCCACCAGTTAGCGCCTAAAGAGGGCACTCAGTGGCTTTAGCGCCACTGGCCACGCCTCCTGCGAAATTTAGCGGGGCGCTAATGGTGGCGTTAGCCTGTAGTGCTGCGCCACCACCGATGACGTCATCGGTGTGCGCAGCACCCCGCTATCGTCCCGAACGCGATATTGGGTCGCGCCCCCCCCGTAGCACCAGTCGCAAATCGCGACCGGTTCAGGGGGGCCTACCTGTGGCGGTAGTGGCGCAAATTAAAGGGAAGGTGCGGGGCAGCCATTTTTTTCGGTGGCCACCTGCCAGCACCTCCTCGCGCCGCCCTCCCCGGCCTCCTGATCACCCCCCGCCCCGGGCAGTGCCGGCTGTGTCCTGAGAGCCCGGCACTTCTCCTCGATGCCGGGCTCTTTTGCCGGCACTCGTGATCGGTGATCGCGCTGGTGCAGGCCCCTCCCCTTTAAGAAGGGGAGGAAGGCCTGCAGTACCACGCTGCGGCACGTTGCGCTGCGATATTCAGTTTGAGCGCCCCAAGAGGGATGCGGGGCACCTCGAGCAGCGCCGCGGGGCGCCTCGAGCAGCGCCCCGCGTCCCTCTTGGGGCGCTCAAACTGAATATCGGGCTGGCACTCCTGGCTCCTTCCGGGGCGGGACTTCTGGTGCCCAGGCGAGCTTGGCACCCCAAACGCGGCGCCACCGAATTTTTAGCCCCATAGATCATGGGGCGATACGATAGACGTGTTTAAAATTATTGAAGGATGGGACAGGAGGATAGAAGCAGACTGCTTTCCAGTAGTTGAAGAGTCATAAACGAGGGGCCATAGATACAAGGTTAAATGTGAGTTTTAGAGTAGGGGGCAGGAGAAACCTCTTTACATAGGGTTAGTGGTTGAGGGGGAAACCCATGTCAACATTTAAGATTAGATTGAATGGGTGGACAAACCAAGACTAGATTGAATGGCCCATTTAAAATGGAGATGAGGAGGAATTTCTTCTCTCAGAGGGTCGTGAATCTTTGGAATTCTCTACCCCAGAGAGCTGTGGAGGCGGAGTCAGTGAATATATTCAAGGCGGAGATAGACAGATATTTGAGCTACAGGGGAGTCAAGGGTTATGGGGAGTGGGCGGGAAATTGGAGTTGAGGCCAAGATCAGATCAGCCATGGTCTCATTGAATGGCGGAGCAGGCTCGAGGGGCCGAATGGCCAACTCCTACTCCTTTTTCTTATGTTCTTATGTTATGTAAAAGAAAAGGAGTTGAAGGGATGTGGGAACAGGGATGGGTAAATGAAATTAAGACCAGTTCCTCACTGAGGGTAAATGCCAACACAGGCTGGTAGCGCCGAATGAAAGAAAGAACGAGAGACTGGCATTTATATAGCGCCTTTCACAACCTCAGGACGTCGCAAAGCGCTTTACAGCCAATGAAGTACTTTTGAAGTGCAGTCACTGTTGTAATGTGGGAATGTTCTGATTCCGTGTTGTAACTTTAATGTATTTCTATGTACACACACTGATCTGAAGGAGAAAGACAAGGTAACGTTTCAGATTTGACCCTTCAGAACGCCCAGCCTCACCCAAAAGTTTACCCCATCCATCAGATGCTGACGGACCTGCTGTGTGTTTTCTGTTGTTATTTTCAATTCTGGCGGTTCGTTCTGCCTCTTTTTACTTCCACACTGGTGGTTCTACACATGTGGAACAGGTGAAAATTGTAAAGCAAAATGTTCAGAACCGGCTTCTCAGATACAAACTTCTCACTCATCCTCAATGGATGTGGGCTGTAGAATTCAGTGAGTTTGCCAGGATGAATTATGTTTGTGTTAGACATCAGAGGCTGGGAGACTACAGCGTCTGCTAAAATCAAAGGATGTTGGGCATGTTTGTGGGATTTGTCCTTTAAAAGATAAATTACTTTCTCAAGGACTAAGCAGACTCCCCACTAAAATAGCTTGTAACCGCCAAAGGTCAGGTTGCTCTTGGCAACTCAGAGCACAACCAGCTGATCCATAATTGGCAACACAAAAAACATTGAGATTGTCTGCTGACATTCTCCAGAGCACAGCTATCATAGTGGTACTAAGACCATGCCACTCTTTAACTGATAGAGCCTGTTACAGTCAGGGGTGTGGAACAATTCAGACTGTGTTATATTGAATCATACTGAGTATATCAGAGAAATCAAAATCATGAGGGGTCTGGACAGTGTAGATAGAGAGAAACTGTTCCCCATTGGTGGAAGGGTCGAGAACCAGAGGACACAGATTTAAGGTGATTATCAGAAGAACCAAAGGCGACATGTGGAAAATCCTTTTTACGCAGCGAGTGGTTATAATCTGGAATGCACTGCCTGAAAGGGTGGTGGAGGCAGACTCTGTCGTGGCTTTCAAAAGGGAATTGGCTAAGAACATAAAGGATAAAAATTTGCAGAGCTACGGGGAAAGGGCGGGGGAGTGGGACGAGCTGAAGTGCTCCTTCTGTGCTGTAACCATTCTATGATTCTACGGGGTAGGTGGATGTATTAGATCAGAGGCTGTTATTGTGGGGAGGTGGGTGTATCGGTCGGTGTTATTGTGGGAGAGACGAGAAACAGAGGAATTGGGAGCAGCAGAAACAGGGAAATTAGGATCACCAGAAACAGAGGAATTAGGATCACCAGAAACAGAGGAATTAGGATCACCAGAAACAGAGGAATTAGGATCACCAGAAACAGGGGAATTAGGATCACCAGAAACAGAGGAATTAGGATCACCAGAAACAGAGGAATTAGGATCACCAGAAACAAAGGAATTAGGATCACCAGAAACAGGGGAATTAGGATCACCAGAAACAGGGGAATTAGGATCACCAGAAAGAGGGGAATTAGGATCACCAGAAACAAAGGAATTAGGATCACCAGAAACAGGGGAATTAGGATCACCAGAAACAGAGGAATTAGGATCACCAGAAACAGGGGAATTAGGAGAGGGCACCAGAAACAGATAAAATCAGGAGAGAGCTCCAGAAAGAGGGGAATTAGGATCACCAGAAACAAAGGAATTAGGATCACCAGAAACAGGGGAATTAGGATCACCAGAAACAGAGGAATTAGGATCACCAGAAACAGGGGAATTAGGAGAGGGCACCAGAAACAGATAAAATCAGGAGAGAGCTCCAGAAAGAGGGGAATTAGGAGCGAGCACCAGAAACAGGGGAATTAGGATCACCAGAAACAGGGGAATTAGGAGAGAGCACCAGAAACAGAGGAATTAGGAGAGAGCAACAGAAACAGGGGAATTAGGAGAGAGCACCAGAAACAGGGGAATTAGGAGAGAGCACCAGAAACAGGGGAATTAGGAGAGAGCAACAGAAACAGGGGAATTAGGAGAGAGCACCAGAAACAGGGGAATTAGGAGAGAGCAACAGAAACAGGGGAATTAGGAGAGAGCACCAGAAACAGGGGAATTAGGAGAGAGCACCAGAAACAGAGGAATTAGGAGAGACCACCAGAAACAGGGGAATTAGGAGAGAGCAACAGAAACAGGGGAATTAGGAGAGAGCACCAGAAACAGGGGAATTAGGAGAGAGCACCAGAAACAGAGGAATTAGGAGAGACCACCAGAAACAGGGGAAATAGGAGAGAGCACCAGAAACAGGGGAATTAGGAGAGAGCACCAGAAACAGGGGAATTAGGAGAGAGAACCAGAAACAGGGGAATTAGGAGAGAGCACCAGGAACAGAGGAATTAGGAGCGACCACCAGAAACAGGGGAAATAGGACAGAGCACCAGAAACAAGGGAATTAGGAGAGAGCACCAGAAACAGGGGAAATAGGAGAGAGCACCAGAAACAGTGGAATTAGGAGAGAGCACCAGAAACAGGGGAATTAGGAGAGAGCACCAGAAACAGAGGAATTAGGAGAGAGCACCAGAAACAGGGGAATTAGGAGAGAGCACCAGAAACAGGGGAATTAGGAGAGAGCACCAGAAACAGGGGAATTAGGAGAGAGCACCAGAAACAGGGGAATTAGGAGAGAGCACCAGAAACAGGAGAATTAGGAGAGAGCACCAGAAACAGGGGAATTAGGACAGAGCACCAGAAACAGGGGAAGTAGGAGAGAGCACCAGAAACAGGAGAATTAGGAGAGAGCACCAGAAACAGGGGAATTAGGAGAGAGCAGCAGAAACAGAGGAATTAGGAGAGAGCACCAGAAACAGGGGAATCAGGAGAGAGCACCAGAAACAGGGGAATTAGGAGAGAGCAGCAGAAACAGAGGAATTAGGAGAGAGCACCAGAAACAGGGGAAGTAGGAGAGAGCACCAGAAACAGGGGAATTAGGAGAGAGCACCAGAAACAGGGGAAGTAGGAGAGAGCACCAGAAACAGGGGAATTAGGAGAGAGCACCAGAAACAGGGGAATTAGGAGAGAGCACCAGAAACAGGAGAATTAGGAGAGAGCACCAGAAACAGGGGAAGTAGGAGAGAGCACCAGAAACAGGAGAATTAGGAGAGAGCAGCAGAAACAGAGGAATTAGGAGAGAGCACCAGAAACAGGGGAATTAGGAGAGAGCACCAGAAACAGGGGAAGTAGGAGAGAGCACCAGAAACAGGAGAATTAGGAGAGAGCACCAGAAACAGGGGAATTAGGAGAGAGCAGCAGAAACAGAGGAATTAGGAGAGAGCACCAGAAACAGGGGAATCAGGAGAGAGCACCAGAAACAGAGGAATTAGGAGAGAGCACCAGAAACAGAGGAATTAGGAGAGAGCACCAGAAACAGGGGAATCAGGAGAGGGCACCAGAAAGTGGAGAAATAGGACAGAGCACCAGAAACAAGGGAAGTAGGAGAGAGCACCAGAAACAGGAATTAGGAGAGAGCACCAGAAACAGGAGAATTAGAGAGCGCCAGAAACAGGAGAATTAGGAGAGAGCACCAGAAACACGGGAATTAGGAGAGAGCACCAGAAACAGGGGAATTAGGAGAGAGCACCAGGAACAGAGGAATTAGGAGAGGGCACCAGAAACAGGAGAATTAGGAGAGAGCACCAGAAACAGGGGAATTAGGAGAGAGCACCAGAAACAGAGGAGTTAGGAGAGAGCACCAGAAACAGGGGAATTAGGAGAGAGCACCAGAAACAGGGGAATTAGGAGAGAGCACCAGGAACAGAGGAATTAGGAGAGGGCACCAGAAACAGGGGAATTAGGAGAGAGCACGAGAAACAAGGGAATTAGGAGAGAGCACCAGAAAGAAGGGAATTAGGAGAGGGTTCCTGAAAGGGGATTTAGGAGAGAGCACCAGAAACAGGGGAATTAGGAGAGAGAACCAGAAACCTGGGAAATGGGAGAGGGCACCAGAAACAGGGGAATTAGGAGAGAGCATTAGAAAGAGGGGAATTAGGAAAGAGAACCAGAAACAGGGGAATTAGGAGAGACTACCAGAAAGAGGGGAATTAGGAGAGAGCACCAGAAAGAGGGGAATTAGGAGAGAGCACCAGAAACAAGGGAATTAGGAGAGAGCACCAGAAACAGGGGAATTAGGAGAGAGCACCAGAAACAGGGGAAGTAGGAGAGAGAACCAGAAACAGGGGAAGTAGGAGAGAGAACCAGAAACAGGGGAAGTAGGAGAGAGAACCAGAAACAGGGGAAGTAGGAGAGAGCACGAGAAACAGGAATTAGGAGCGGGCACCAGAAACAAGAATTAGGAGAGAGCACCAGAAACACGGGAATTAGGAGAGAGCACCAGAAACAGGGGAAGTAGGAGAGAGCACACGAAACAGAGGAATTAGGAGAGGGCACCAGAAACAGGGGAATTAGGAGAGAGCACCAGAAACAGGGGAATTAGGAGAGAGCACCAGAAACAGGGGAATTAGGAGAGAGCACCAGAAACAGAGGAATTAGGAGAGGGCACCAGAAACAGGGGAATTAGGAGAGAGCGCCAGAAACAGGGGAATTAGGAGAGAGCACCAGAAACAGGGGAATTAGGAGAGAGCACCAGAAACAGAGGAATTAGGAGAGGGCACCAAAAAGAGTGGGAGAGCAATAGTGGTAGGGGATTCTATAGTAAGGGGAACAGATAGGCGTTTCTGTGGCCGTAGACGTGAATCCAGGATGGTTTGTTGCCTCCCTGGTGCCAGGGTCAAGGATATCACTGAGCGGCTGCAGGGCATTCTGGAGGGGGAGGGTGAACAGCCAGAGGTCGTGGTCCACATTGGTACCAACGACATAGGTAAAAAGAGGGATGAGGTCCTGCAGCAAGAATTTAAGGAGCTAGGTGAAGGATTAAAGAGCAGGACCTCAAAGGTTGTAATCTCTGGATTACTCCCCGTGCCACGTGCTAGTGGGTATAGGAATAGGAAGATAGAACAGATGAATGCGTGGCTAAAGGGATGGTGCAGGAGGGAGGGCTTTAGTTTCCTGGATCACTGGGTCTGCTTCTGGGAAAGGTGGGACTTGTACAAGTCGGACGGTTTACACCTGAACCAGAGGGGAACCAATATCCTTGCGGGGAGGTTTGCTAGCACTGCTGGGGGGGGTTTAAACTAACTTGGCAGGGGGATGGGGTACAGAGTGGAGCTATAGTAGGGGGTGATTTACAGCCAAATACAGAGGAAAAAACAAGTCAGCTGGGAAGGCAGAGCAAAGATGTGAAGGCAAAAGGGAATATGGCAGGGCTGGAAGGCATCTATTTTAATGCAAGGAGTCTTGCAAATAAGGTGGATGAACTGAAGTTGTTGTTGAACACATGGGAGTATGATATTGTTGCTATCACGGAGACATGGTTGAGGGAGGGTCAGGACTGGCAGCTCAATATTCCGGGGTATAGAATCTTCAGGCGAGACAGAGGGGGGTGTAAAAGGGGAGGGGGTGTTGCAATATTAATTAAGGAGTCAATTACTGCTGTGAGGAGGGACGATATATTAGCGGGTTCCTCTAATGAGGCCATATGGGTAGAACTTAAAAACAAAAAGGGGGCAAGCACTTTGCTGGGAGTGTACTATAGGCCCCCAAACAGTCAGGGGGAGATAGAGGAACAGATATGTAGGCAAATCTCAGAGAAGTGCGAAAATAATAGGGTAATAACAGTGGGGGATTTCAACTTCCCCAATATAAATTGGGATAGTCAGAGTGTGAAAGGCTTAGAGGGTGCAGAATTCTTAAAGTGCATCCAGGAGAGCTTTTTGAGCCAACATGTAGAAAGTCCTACAAGAGAGGGGGCGGTACTGGACCTAATCCTGGGGAATGTAGCCGGGCAAGTGGTGGAAGTATCAGTAGGGGAGCATTTTGGCGACAGTGACCATAATTCGGTGAGATTTAAGGTGGTCATGGAAAAAGACAAAGACGGCCCGGAAATAACGGTTCTAAATTGGGGGAAGGCCGATTTTAATATGATAAGGCAGGATCTGGCCAAAGTGGACTGGGAGCAGCTACTTATAGGAAAATCCACATCAAAACAGTGGGAGACTTTCAGAAGGGAAATAGAGAGAGTACAGCGCCAACATGTTCCTGTAAAGGTCAAGGGTGGGACCAACAAGCAAAGGGAACCTTGGATGACAAGGGATATACAAAAATGCATTAGAAATAAAAGGGGGGCTTTTGGCAGTTACAAAAGACTAAAGACGGAAGAAGCCCTAGAGGAGTATAAAAAGTGCAGGGGCATACTTAAAAAAGAAATTAGGAGGGCGAGGAGGGGCCATGAAATAACACTGGCGAGCAAAATAAAGGAAAATCCTAAGATGTTTTATAAGTATATTAAGGGCAAGAGGATAACCAGGGAAAGGGTAGGGCCCATTAGGGACCAAAGTGGCAATCTGTGTGTAGAGCCAGATGATGTAGGCGGGGTTTTAAATGAATTTTTTGCATCTGTGTTCACTATGGAGAAAGACGATGCAGACATAGAAATCGGGCAAGGGGACTGTGACATACTTGAACATATTAACATCGAGAGGGAGGAGGTGCTAGCGGTTTTAGCAGGCCAAAAAGTGGATAAATCCCCAGGCCCGGACGAGATGTATCCCAGGCTGCTGTGGGAGGCAAAGGAGGAGATTGCAGGGGCTCTGACACAAATTTTCAGAACCTCTCTGGCCACAGGGGATGTACCAGAGGACTGGAGAACAGCTAATGTAGTACCATTATACAAGAAGGGTAGCAGGGATAAACCAGGGAATTACAGACCAGTGAGCCTAACATCTGTGGTAGGGAAATTATTGGAAAAAATTCTGAGGGACAAAATTAGTCTCCACTTGGAGAGGCAAGGATTAATCGGGGATAGTCAGCATGGCTTTGTCAAGGGTAAATCATGTCTGACAAATCTGATTGAATTTTTCGAGGGGGTGACTAGGGGGGTGGATGAGGGAAATGCTGTGGATGTGGTTTACATGGACTTCAGTAAAGCCTTTGACAAAGTCCCGCATAGGAGACTGGTCAAGAAGGTAAGAGCCCATGGGATCCAGGGTGCCTTGGCGCGTTGGATCCTAAACTGGCTGAGTGGCAGGAGGCAGAGGGTGATGGTCGAAGGTTGCTTTTGTGACTGGAAGCCTGTGTCCAGTGGGGTACCTCAGGGATCGGTGCTGGGTCCCTTGTTGTTTGTGATCTACATAAATGATTTGGATGAGAATGTAAAAGGTATGATCAGCAAGTTCGCAGATGACACGAAAATTGGTGGGGTGGTCAATTGCGAGGAGAAAAGCCTCAGGCTACAGGACGATATAAACGGGTTGGTCAGATGGGCGGAAAAGTGGCAAATGGAATTTTACCCTGAAAAGTGCGAGGTGATGCATTTTGGACGGACAAATAAGGCAAGGGAATACACAATGAGTGGTAGGACCCTAGGAAGTACAGAGGGTCAGAGGGACCTTGGTGTACATGTACATAGATCCCTGAAGGCAGCGGAACAGGTAGATAAGGTGGTTAAAAAGGCATATGGGATACTTGCCTTCATTAGCCGAGGCATAGAATATAAGAGCAGGGAGGTTATGATGGAGCTGTACAAAACGCTGGTGAGGCCACAGCTGGAGTACTGTGTGCAGTTCTGGTCGCCTCACTATAGGAAGGATGTGATTGCTTTGGAGAGGGTGCAGAGAAGATTCACCAGGATGTTACCTGGGATGGAGCGCCTCAGCTATGAAGAAAGACTAAACAGGCTGGGGTTGTTTTCCTTGGAGCAAAGAAGGCTGAGGGGGGACCTGATTGAGGTATACAAAATGATGAGGGGCATAGATAGGGTAGACAAAGAGGAACTTTTCCCCTTAGTAGGGGGGTCAATAACTAGGGGGCATAGATTCAGGGTAAGGGGCAGGAGATTTAGAGGGGATTTGAGGAGGAACGTTTTCACCCAGAGGGTGGTTGGAATGTGGAACTCAATGCCCAAAAAGGGTGGTAGAGGCAGGAACCCTCACAACATTCAAGAAGCATTTGGATGAGCACTTGGAATGCCAATGCATACAAGGCTATGGACCAAATGCTGGAAAATGAGATTAGACTGGACAGGGATGGATGGGTGGCGCAGACACGATGGGCCGAAGGGCCTCTTTCTGTGCTGTAAAACTCTATGGCCTAGAAATTGGGTTTTGGCTTAGCCAGGGCTTTAGCGCCGGAAGTTAGTGCCGGCGCTAAGTCCCCTGCGCGCGCCAAAAATTCAGTGGCGCCGCGCCCAAACGGCTGCCGGCGCCACTGAAGGGTCTTTGCGGCGGTACATCGGCGCTAACTGCCGTTTCGCGCCGCAATTCCGGCGCTGCGGCACCCGATGCGGTGCGGCAGGCTGGGGACGTGCAGGTCTCCTCCTCCCGTTAAGGAGGAGCTGCCTGCACCCGGCCGCGGCCCGCGCAAATCAGCTTAAAAATGAGCCCGGCACCTCGGACAAGTGCCGGGCCTGCATCTGTTCCGGGGGGGGCGGGGGGAGAAGTCCGGGGAGGGAGCTGCGGGCAGGCGGCCGGCGGGAAAGTGGCCGGCCGCCGCGGGGCCTTCAATGCGCCGGCGCAAACTGGAGTAAGGCACCTCTGCCAGAACGTTGCTTGCGGCTGCCACGGGCGAGGCGGCCGCAACTCAATTTCGAAGTTCGGGCGGGTTACCACGGCAACCGGGACGCTGCGCACACCGATGACGTCATCGGTGCCGGCGCAGCGCTACCGGTGCAACGCCGATTTAGGGCCCCAGGGAATTTTTAAACTGGCCATAACTCTGGCGCTAGTCCCTCTAGCGCCTCAAAAGCGGCGCTAAGGCAACTAAATTTCTAGGCCTATGACTCTAAACTGGGGAATTAGGAGAGAGCACCAGAAACAGGGGAATTAGGAGAGAGCACCAGAAACAGAGGAATAAGGTGAGAGCACCAGAAACAGAGGAATTAGGAGAGGGCACCAGAAACAGGGGAATTAGGAGAGAGCACAAGAAACAGAGGAATTAGGAGAGAGCACCAGAAACAGAGGAATTAGGAGAGAGCACCAGAAACAGGGGAATTAGGAGAGAGCACCAGAAACAGGGGAATTAGGAGAGAGCACCAGAAACAGGGGAATTAGGGGAGGACACCAGAAACAGGGGAATTAGGAGAGAGCACCAGAAACAGGGGAATTAGGAGAGAGCACCAGAAACAGGGGAATTAGGAGAGGGCACCAGAAACAGGGGAATTAGGAGAGGGCACCAGAAACAGGGGAATTAGGAGAGAGCACCAGAAACAGGGGAATTAGGAGAGAGCACCAGAAACAGGAGAATTAGGAAAGAGCACCAGAAACAGGGGAATTGGGAGAGGGCACCAGAAAAAGGGGAATTAGGGGAGGGCACCAGAAACAGGGGAATTAGGAGAGAACCAGAAACAGGGGAATTAGGAGAGGGCACCAGAAACAGGGGAATTAGGGGAGGGCACCAGAAACAGGGGAATAAGGAGAGAACCAGAAACAGGGGAATTAGGAGAGAGCACCAGAAACAGGGGAATTAGGAGAGAGCACCAGAAACAGGGGAATTAGGAGAGAGCACCAGAAACAGGAGAATTAGGAGAGAGCACCAGAAACAGGGGAATTAGGAGAGGGCACCAGAAACAGGGGAATTAGGAGAGAGCACCAGAAACAGGGGAATTAGGAGAGAGCACAAGAAACAGGGGAATTAGGAGAGGGCACCAGAAACAGAGGAATCAGGAGAGAGCACCAGAAACAGGAATTAGGAGAGAGCACCAGAAACAGGGGAATTAGGAGAGAGCACCAGAAACAGGGGAATTAGGAGAGAGCACCAGAAACAGGGGAATTAGGAGAGAGCACCAGAAACAGGAGAATTAGGAAAGAGCACCAGAAACAGGGGAATTAGGAGAGGGCACCAGAAAAAGAGGAATTAGGCGAGAGCACCAGAAACAGGGGAATTAGGAGAGAGCACCAGAAACAGGGGAATTAGGAGGGAGCACAAGAAACAGGGGAATTAGGAGAGGGCACCAGAAACAGGGGAATTAGGAGAGAGCACCAGAAACAGGGGAAATCGGAGAGAGCACCAGAAAGAGGGGAATTAGGAGAGAGCACCAGAAACCTGGTAATTAGGAGAGGCACCAGAAACCAGGGAATTAGGAGAGAGCACCAGAAACAGCGGAATTAGGAGAGAGCACCAGAAACAGGGGAATTAGGAGAGGCACCAGAAACCAGGGAATTAGGAGAGAGCACCAGGAACAGAGGAATTAGGACAGAGCACCAAGAACAGAGGAATTAGGAGAGAGCACCAGGAACAGAGGAATTAGGAGACAGCACCAGAAACAGAGGAATTAGGAGAGAGCACCAGAAACAGAGGAATTAGGAGAGAGCACCAGAAACAGAGGAATTAGGAGAGAGCACCAGAAACAGGGGAATTAGGAGAGAGCACCAGAAACAGGAATGAGGAGAGGGCACCAGAAACATGGGAATTAGCAGAGAACCAGAAACAGGGGAATTAGGAGAGAGCACCAGAAACAAGGGGAATTAGGAGAGAGCACCAGAAACAGGAGAATTAGGAGAGAGCACCACAAACGGGAATTAGGAGAGAACATCAGAAACAGGGGAATTAGGAGAGAACACCAGAAACAGGGGAATTAGGAGAGGGCACCAGAAACAGGGGAATTAGGAGAGAGCACCAGAAACAGGGGAATTAGGAGAGAGCACCAGAAACAGGGGAATTAGGAGAGAGCACAAGAAACAGGGGAAGTAGGAGAGAGCACCAGAAACAGGAGAATTAGGAGAGAGCACCAGAAACAGGAGAATTAGGAGAGAGCACCAGAAACAGGGGAATTAGGAGAGAGCACCAGAAACAGAGGAATTAGGAGAGAGCACCAGAAACAGGGGAATTAGGAGAGGGCACCAGAAACAGGAGAATTAGGAGAGAGCACCAGAAACAGGAGAATTAGGAAAGAGCACCAGAAACAGGGGAATTAGGAGGGAGCACAAGAAACAGGGGAATTAGGAGAGGGCACCAGAAACAGAGGAATTAGGAGAGAGCATCAGAAACAGGAATTAGGAGAGAGCACCAGAAACAGGGGAATTAAGAGAGAGCACCAGAAACAGGGGAATTAGGAAAGAGCACCAGAAACAGCGGAATTAGGAGAGAGCACCAGAAACAGGGGAATTAGGAGAGATCACCAGAAAGAGGGGAATCAGGAGAGAGCACCAGAAACAGGGGAATTAGGAGAGAGCACCAGAAACAGGGGAATTAGGAGAGAGCACCAGAAACAGGGGAAATCGGAGAGAGCACCAGAAAGAGGGGAATTAGGAGAGAGCACCAGAAACCTGGTAATTAGGAGAGGCACCAGAAACCAGGGAATTCGGAGAGAGCACCAGAAACAGGGGAATTAGGAGCGAGCACCAGAAACAGAGGAATTAGGAGAGAGCACCAGAAACAGAGGAATTAGGAGAGAGCACCAGAAACAGGGGAATTAGGAGAGAGCACCAGAAACAGGAATTAGGAGACAGCACCAGAAACAGGGGAATTAGGAGAGAGCACCAGAAACAGGGGAATTAGAAGAGAGCACCAGAAACAGGGGAAGTAGGAGAGAGCACCAGAAACAGGGGAATTAGGAGAGAGCACCAGAAACAGGGGAATTAGGAGAGAGCACCAGAAACAGGGGAATTAGGGGAGGACACCAGAAACAGGGGAATTAGGAGAGAGCACCAGAAACAGGGGAATTAGGAGAGAGCACCAGAAACAGGGGAATTAGGAGAGGGCACCAGAAACAGGGGAATTAGGAGAGGGCACCAGAAACAGGGGAATTAGGAGAGAGCACCAGAAACAGGAGCATTAGGAAAGAGCACCAGAAACAGGGGAATTGGGAGAGGGCACCAGAAAAAGGGGAATTAGGGGAGGGCACCAGAAACAGGGGAATTAGGAGAGAACCAGAAACAGGGGAATTAGGAGAGGGCACCAGAAACAGGGGAATTAGGGGAGGGCACCAGAAACAGGGGAATTAGGAGAGAACCAGAAACAGGGGAATTAGGAGAGAGCACCAGAAACAGGGGAATTAGGAGAGAGCACCAGAAACAGGGGAATTAGGAGAGAGCACCAGAAACAGGAGAATTAGGAGAGAGCACCAGAAACAGGGGAATTAGGAGAGGGCACCAGAAACAGGGGAATTAGGAGAGAGCACCAGAAACAGGGGAATTAGGGGAGAGCACAAGAAACAGGGGAATTAGGAGAGGGCACCAGAAACAGAGGAATCAGGAGAGAGCACCAGAAACAGGAATTAGGAGAGAGCACCAGAAACAGGGGAATTAGGAGAGAGCACCAGAAACAGGGGAATTAGGAGAGAGCACCAGAAACAGGGGAATTAGGAGAGAGCACCAGAAACAGGAGAATTAGGAAAGAGCACCAGAAACAGGGGAATTAGGAGAGGGCACCAGAAAAAGAGGCATTAGGCGAGAGCACCAGAAACAGGGGAATTAGGAGAGAGCACCAGAAACAGGGGAATTAGGAGGGAGCACAAGAAACAGGGGAATTAGGAGAGGGCACCAGAAACAGGGGAATTAGGAGAGAGCACCAGAAACAGGGGAAATCGGAGAGAGCACCAGAAAGAGGGGAATTAGGAGAGAGCACCAGAAACCTGGTAATTAGGAGAGGCACCAGAAACCAGGGAATTTGGAGAGAGCACCAGAAACAGCGGAATTAGGAGAGAGCACCAGAAACAGGGGAATTAGGAGAGGCACCAGAAACCAGGGAATTAGGAGAGAGCACCAGGAACAGAGGAATTAGGACAGAGCACCAAGAACAGAGGAATTAGGAGAGAGCACCAGGAACAGAGGAATTAGGAGACAGCACCAGAAACAGAGGAATTAGGAGAGAGCACCAGAAACAGAGGAATTAGGAGAGAGCACCAGAAACAGAGGAATTAGGAGAGAGCACCAGAAACAGGGGAATTAGGAGAGAGCACCAGAAACAGGAATGAGGAGAGGGCACCAGAAACATGGGAATTAGCAGAGAACCAGAAACAGGGGAATTAGGAGAGAGCACCAGAAACAAGGGGAATTAGGAGAGAGCACCAGAAACAGGAGAATTAGGAGAGAGCACCAGAAACGGGAATTAGGAGAGAACACCAGAAACAGGGGAATTAGGAGAGAACACCAGAAACAGGGGAATTAGGAGAGGGCACCAGAAACAGGGGAATTAGGAGAGAGCACCAGAAACAGGGGAATTAGGAGAGAGCACCAGAAACAGGAGAATTAGGAGAGAGCACCAGAAACAGGGGAATTAGGAGAGAGCACCAGAAACAGAGGAATTAGGAGAGAGCACCAGAAACAGGGGAATTAGGAGAGGGCACCAGAAACAGGAGAATTAGGAGAGAGCACCAGAAACAGGAGAATTAGGAAAGAGCACCAGAAACAGCGGAATTAAGAGAGAGCACCAGAAACAGGGGAATTAGGAAAGAGCACCAGAAACAGCGGAATTAGGAGAGAGCACCAGAAACAGGGGAATTAGGAGAGATCACCAGAAAGAGGGGAATCAGGAGAGAGCACCAGAAACAGGGGAATTAGGAGAGAGCACCAGAAACAGGGGAATTAGGAGAGAGCACCAGAAACAGGGGAAATCGGAGAGAGCACCAGAAAGAGGGGAATTAGGAGAGAGCACCAGAAACCTGGTAATTAGGAGAAGCACCAGAAACCAGGGAATTAGGAGAGAGCACCAGAAACAGGGGAATTAGGAGAGAGCACCAGAAACAGAGGAATTAGGAGAGAGCACCAGAAACAGAGGAATTAGGAGAGAGCACCAGAAACAGGGGAATTAGGAGAGAGCACCAGAAACAGGAATTAGGAGACAGCACCAGAAACAGGGGAATTAGGAGAGAGCACCAGAAACAGGGGAATTAGAAGAGAGCACCAGAAACAGGGGAAGTAGGAGAGAGCACCAGAAACAGGGGAATTAGGAGAGTGCACCAGAAACAGGGGAATTAGGAGAGAGCACCAGGATCGGAATTAGGAGAGAGCACCAGAAACAGGGGAATTAGGAGAGAGCACCAGAAACAGGGGAGTTAGGAGAGGGCACCAGAAACATGGGAATTAGGAGAGAACCAGAAACAGGGGAATTAGGAGAGAGCACCAGAAACAGGGGAATTAGGAGAGAGCACCAGAAACAGAGGAATTAGGAGAGAGCACCAGAAACAGGAGAATTAGGAGAGAGCACCAGAAACGGGAATTAGGAGAGAGCACCAGAAACAGGGGAATTAGGAGAGGGCACCAGAAACAGGGGAATTAGGAGAGAGCACCAGAAACAGGGGAATTAGGAGAGAGCACCAGAAACAGGGGAATTAGGAGAGAGCACCAGAAACAGGGGAATTAGGAGAGAGCACCAGAAACAGGAGAATTAGGAGAGAGTACCAGAAACAGGGGAATTAGGAGAGGGCACCAGAAACAGGGGAATTAGGAGAGGGCACCAGAAACAGGGGAATTAGGAGAGAGCACCAGAAACAGGGGAAATCGGAGAGAGCACCAGAAAGAGGGGAATTAGGAGAGAGCACCAGAAACCTGGTAATTAGGAGAGGCACCAGAAACCAGGGAATTAGGAGAGAGCACCAGAAACAGCGGAATTAGGAGAGAGCACCAGAAACAGGGGAATTAGGAGAGGCACCAGAAACCAGGGAATTAGGAGAGAGCACCAGGAACAGAGGAATTAGGACAGAGCACCAAGAACAGAGGAATTAGGAGAGAGCACCAGGAACAGAGGAATTAGGAGACAGCACCAGAAACAGAGGAATTAGGAGAGAGCACCAGAAACAGAGGAATTAGGAGAGAGCACCAGAAACAGAGGAATTAGGAGAGAGCACCAGAAACAGGGGAATTAGGAGAGAGCACCAGAAACAGGAATGAGGAGAGGGCACCAGAAACATGGGAATTAGCAGAGAACCAGAAACAGGGGAATTAGGAGAGAGCACCAGAAACAAGGGGAATTAGGAGAGAGCACCAGAAACAGGAGAATTAGGAGAGAGCACCACAAACGGGAATTAGGAGAGAACATCAGAAACAGGGGAATTAGGAGAGAACACCAGAAACAGGGGAATTAGGAGAGGGCACCAGAAACAGGGGAATTAGGAGAGAGCACCAGAAACAGGGGAATTAGGAGAGAGCACCAGAAACAGGGGAATTAGGAGAGAGCACAAGAAACAGGGGAAGTAGGAGAGAGCACCAGAAACAGGAGAATTAGGAGAGAGCACCAGAAACAGGAGAATTAGGAGAGAGCACCAGAAACAGGGGAATTAGGAGAGAGCACCAGAAACAGAGGAATTAGGAGAGAGCACCAGAAACAGGGGAATTAGGAGAGGGCACCAGAAACAGGAGAATTAGGAGAGAGCACCAGAAACAGGAGAATTAGGAAAGAGCACCAGAAACAGGGGAATTAGGAGGGAGCACAAGAAACAGGGGAATTAGGAGAGGGCACCAGAAACAGAGGAATTAGGAGAGAGCATCAGAAACAGGAATTAGGAGAGAGCACCAGAAACAGGGGAATTAAGAGAGAGCACCAGAAACAGGGGAATTAGGAAAGAGCACCAGAAACAGCGGAATTAGGAGAGAGCACCAGAAACAGGGGAATTAGGAGAGATCACCAGAAAGAGGGGAATCAGGAGAGAGCACCAGAAACAGGGGAATTAGGAGAGAGCACCAGAAACAGGGGAATTAGGAGAGAGCACCAGAAACAGGGGAAATCGGAGAGAGCACCAGAAAGAGGGGAATTAGGAGAGAGCACCAGAAACCTGGTAATTAGGAGAGGCACCAGAAACCAGGGAATTCGGAGAGAGCACCAGAAACAGGGGAATTAGGAGCGAGCACCAGAAACAGAGGAATTAGGAGAGAGCACCAGAAACAGAGGAATTAGGAGAGAGCACCAGAAACAGGGGAATTAGGAGAGAGCACCAGAAACAGGGGAATTAGGAGCGAGCACCAGAAACAGAGGAATTAGGAGAGAGCACCAGAAACAGAGGAATTAGGAGAGAGCACCAGAAACAGGGGAATTAGGAGAGAGCACCAGAAACAGGAATTAGGAGACAGCACCAGAAACAGGGGAATTAGGAGAGAGCACCAGAAACAGGGGAATTAGAAGAGAGCACCAGAAACAGGGGAAGTAGGAGAGAGCACCAGAAACAGGGGAATTAGGAGAGAGCACCAGAAACAGGGGAATTAGGAGAGAGCACCAGAAACAGGGGAATTAGGGGAGGACACGAGAAACAGGGGAATTAGGAGAGAGCACCAGAAACAGGGGAATTAGGAGAGAGCACCAGAAACAGGGGAATTAGGAGAGGGCACCAGAAACAGGGGAATTAGGAGAGGGCACCAGAAACAGGGGAATTAGGAGAGAGCACCAGAAACAGGAGCATTAGGAAAGAGCACCAGAAACAGGGGAATTGGGAGAGGGCACCAGAAAAAGGGGAATTAGGGGAGGGCACCAGAAACAGGGGAATTAGGAGAGAACCAGAAACAGGGGAATTAGGAGAGGGCACCAGAAACAGGGGAATTAGGGGAGGGCACCAGAAACAGGGGAATTAGGAGAGAACCAGAAACAGGGGAATTAGGAGAGAGCACCAGAAACAGGGGAATTAGGAGAGAGCACCAGAAACAGGGGAATTAGGAGAGAGCACCAGAAACAGGAGAATTAGGAGAGAGCACCAGAAACAGGGGAATTAGGAGAGGGCACCAGAAACAGGGGAATTAGGAGAGAGCACCAGAAACAGGGGAATTAGGGGAGAGCACAAGAAACAGGGGAATTAGGAGAGGGCACCAGAAACAGAGGAATCAGGAGAGAGCACCAGAAACAGGAATTAGGAGAGAGCACCAGAAACAGGGGAATTAGGAGAGAGCACCAGAAACAGGGGAATTAGGAGAGAGCACCAGAAACAGGGGAATTAGGAGAGAGCACCAGAAACAGGAGAATTAGGAAAGAGCACCAGAAACAGGGGAATTAGGAGAGGGCACCAGAAAAAGAGGCATTAGGCGAGAGCACCAGAAACAGGGGAATTAGGAGAGAGCACCAGAAACAGGGGAATTAGGAGGGAGCACAAGAAACAGGGGAATTAGGAGAGGGCACCAGAAACAGGGGAATTAGGAGAGAGCACCAGAAACAGGGGAAATCGGAGAGAGCACCAGAAAGAGGGGAATTAGGAGAGAGCACCAGAAACCTGGTAATTAGGAGAGGCACCAGAAACCAGGGAATTTGGAGAGAGCACCAGAAACAGCGGAATTAGGAGAGAGCACCAGAAACAGGGGAATTAGGAGAGGCACCAGAAACCAGGGAATTAGGAGAGAGCACCAGGAACAGAGGAATTAGGACAGAGCACCAAGAACAGAGGAATTAGGAGAGAGCACCAGGAACAGAGGAATTAGGAGACAGCACCAGAAACAGAGGAATTAGGAGAGAGCACCAGAAACAGAGGAATTAGGAGAGAGCACCAGAAACAGAGGAATTAGGAGAGAGCACCAGAAACAGGGGAATTAGGAGAGAGCACCAGAAACAGGAATGAGGAGAGGGCACCAGAAACATGGGAATTAGCAGAGAACCAGAAACAGGGGAATTAGGAGAGAGCACCAGAAACAAGGGGAATTAGGAGAGAGCACCAGAAACAGGAGAATTAGGAGAGAGCACCAGAAACGGGAATTAGGAGAGAACACCAGAAACAGGGGAATTAGGAGAGAACACCAGAAACAGGGGAATTAGGAGAGGGCACCAGAAACAGGGGAATTAGGAGAGAGCACCAGAAACAGGGGAATTAGGAGAGAGCACCAGAAACAGGAGAATTAGGAGAGAGCACCAGAAACAGGGGAATTAGGAGAGAGCACCAGAAACAGAGGAATTAGGAGAGAGCACCAGAAACAGGGGAATTAGGAGAGGGCACCAGAAACAGGAGAATTAGGAGAGAGCACCAGAAACAGGAGAATTAGGAAAGAGCACCAGAAACAGGGGAATTAAGAGAGAGCACCAGAAACAGGGGAATTAGGAAAGAGCACCAGAAACAGCGGAATTAGGAGAGAGCACCAGAAACAGGGGAATTAGGAGAGATCACCAGAAAGAGGGGAATCAGGAGAGAGCACCAGAAACAGGGGAATTAGGAGAGAGCACCAGAAACAGGGGAATTAGGAGAGAGCACCAGAAACAGGGGAAATCGGAGAGAGCACCAGAAAGAGGGGAATTAGGAGAGAGCACCAGAAACCTGGTAATTAGGAGAAGCACCAGAAACCAGGGAATTAGGAGAGAGCACCAGAAACAGGGGAATTAGGAGAGAGCACCAGAAACAGAGGAATTAGGAGAGAGCACCAGAAACAGAGGAATTAGGAGAGAGCACCAGAAACAGGGGAATTAGGAGAGAGCACCAGAAACAGGAATTAGGAGACAGCACCAGAAACAGGGGAATTAGGAGAGAGCACCAGAAACAGGGGAATTAGAAGAGAGCACCAGAAACAGGGGAAGTAGGAGAGAGCACCAGAAACAGGGGAATTAGGAGAGTGCACCAGAAACAGGGGAATTAGGAGAGAGCACCAGGATCGGAATTAGGAGAGAGCACCAGAAACAGGGGAATTAGGAGAGAGCACCAGAAACAGGGGAGTTAGGAGAGGGCACCAGAAACATGGGAATTAGGAGAGAACCAGAAACAGGGGAATTAGGAGAGAGCACCAGAAACAGGGGAATTAGGAGAGAGCACCAGAAACAGAGGAATTAGGAGAGAGCACCAGAAACAGGAGAATTAGGAGAGAGCACCAGAAACGGGAATTAGGAGAGAGCACCAGAAACAGGGGAATTAGGAGAGGGCACCAGAAACAGGGGAATTAGGAGAGAGCACCAGAAACAGGGGAATTAGGAGAGAGCACCAGAAACAGGGGAATTAGGAGAGAGCACCAGAAACAGGGGAATTAGGAGAGAGCACCAGAAACAGGAGAATTAGGAGAGAGTACCAGAAACAGGGGAATTAGGAGAGGGCACCAGAAACAGGGGAATTAGGAGAGGGCACCAGAAACAGGGGAATTAGGAGAGAGCACCAGAAACAGGGGAAATCGGAGAGAGCACCAGAAAGAGGGGAATTAGGAGAGAGCACCAGAAACCTGGTAATTAGGAGAGGCACCAGAAACCAGGGAATTAGGAGAGAGCACCAGAAACAGCGGAATTAGGAGAGAGCACCAGAAACAGGGGAATTAGGAGAGGCACCAGAAACCAGGGAATTAGGAGAGAGCACCAGGAACAGAGGAATTAGGACAGAGCACCAAGAACAGAGGAATTAGGAGAGAGCACCAGGAACAGAGGAATTAGGAGACAGCACCAGAAACAGAGGAATTAGGAGAGAGCACCAGAAACAGAGGAATTAGGAGAGAGCACCAGAAACAGAGGAATTAGGAGAGAGCACCAGAAACAGGGGAATTAGGAGAGAGCACCAGAAACAGGAATGAGGAGAGGGCACCAGAAACATGGGAATTAGCAGAGAACCAGAAACAGGGGAATTAGGAGAGAGCACCAGAAACAAGGGGAATTAGGAGAGAGCACCAGAAACAGGAGAATTAGGAGAGAGCACCACAAACGGGAATTAGGAGAGAACATCAGAAACAGGGGAATTAGGAGAGAACACCAGAAACAGGGGAATTAGGAGAGGGCACCAGAAACAGGGGAATTAGGAGAGAGCACCAGAAACAGGGGAATTAGGAGAGAGCACCAGAAACAGGGGAATTAGGAGAGAGCACAAGAAACAGGGGAAGTAGGAGAGAGCACCAGAAACAGGAGAATTAGGAGAGAGCACCAGAAACAGGAGAATTAGGAGAGAGCACCAGAAACAGGGGAATTAGGAGAGAGCACCAGAAACAGAGGAATTAGGAGAGAGCACCAGAAACAGGGGAATTAGGAGAGGGCACCAGAAACAGGAGAATTAGGAGAGAGCACCAGAAACAGGAGAATTAGGAAAGAGCACCAGAAACAGGGGAATTAGGAGGGAGCACAAGAAACAGGGGAATTAGGAGAGGGCACCAGAAACAGAGGAATTAGGAGAGAGCATCAGAAACAGGAATTAGGAGAGAGCACCAGAAACAGGGGAATTAAGAGAGAGCACCAGAAACAGGGGAATTAGGAAAGAGCACCAGAAACAGCGGAATTAGGAGAGAGCACCAGAAACAGGGGAATTAGGAGAGATCACCAGAAAGAGGGGAATCAGGAGAGAGCACCAGAAACAGGGGAATTAGGAGAGAGCACCAGAAACAGGGGAATTAGGAGAGAGCACCAGAAACAGGGGAAATCGGAGAGAGCACCAGAAAGAGGGGAATTAGGAGAGAGCACCAGAAACCTGGTAATTAGGAGAGGCACCAGAAACCAGGGAATTCGGAGAGAGCACCAGAAACAGGGGAATTAGGAGCGAGCACCAGAAACAGAGGAATTAGGAGAGAGCACCAGAAACAGAGGAATTAGGAGAGAGCACCAGAAACAGGGGAATTAGGAGAGAGCACCAGAAACAGGAATTAGGAGACAGCACCAGAAACAGGGGAATTAGGAGAGAGCACCAGAAACAGGGGAATTAGAAGAGAGCACCAGAAACAGGGGAAGTAGGAGAGAGCACCAGAAACAGGGGAATTAGGAGAGAGCACCAGAAACAGGGGAATTAGGAGAGAGCACCAGAAACAGGGGAATTAGGGGAGGACACCAGAAACAGGGGAATTAGGAGAGAGCACCAGAAACAGGGGAATTAGGAGAGAGCACCAGAAACAGGGGAATTAGGAGAGGGCACCAGAAACAGGGGAATTAGGAGAGGGCACCAGAAACAGGGGAATTAGGAGAGAGCACCAGAAACAGGGGAATTAGGAGAGAGCACCAGAAACAGGAGCATTAGGAAAGAGCACCAGAAACAGGGGAATTGGGAGAGGGCACCAGAAAAAGGGGAATTAGGGGAGGGCACCAGAAACAGGGGAATTAGGAGAGAACCAGAAACAGGGGAATTAGGAGAGGGCACCAGAAACAGGGGAATTAGGGGAGGGCACCAGAAACAGGGGAATTAGGAGAGAACCAGAAACAGG
This sequence comes from Somniosus microcephalus, assembly GCF_052327205.1. NCBI lineage: Eukaryota > Metazoa > Chordata > Chondrichthyes > Squaliformes > Somniosidae > Somniosus > Somniosus microcephalus. Next base: position 16,183,058 of record NC_141016.1, read on the forward strand.
GGAATTAGGAGAGAGCACCAGAAACAGGGGAATTAGGAGAGAGCACCAGAAACAGGGGAATTAGGAGAGAGCACCAGAAACAGGAGAATTAGGAGAGAGCACCAGAAACACGGGAATTAGGAGAGGGCACCAGAAACAGGGGAATTAGGAGAGAGCACCAGAAACAGGGGAATTAGGAGCGAGCACCAGAAACAGAGGAATTAGGAGAGAGCACCAGAAACAGAGGAATTAGGAGAGAGCACCAGAAACAGGGGAATTAGGAGAGAGCACCAGAAACAGGAATTAGGAGACAGCACCAGAAACAGGGGAATTAGGAGAGAGCACCAGAAACAGGGGAATTAGAAGAGAGCACCAGAAACAGGGGAAGTAGGAGAGAGCACCAGAAACAGGGGAATTAGGAGAGAGCACCAGAAACAGGGGAATTAGGAGAGAGCACCAGAAACAGGGGAATTAGGGGAGGACACCAGAAACAGGGGAATTAGGAGAGAGCACCAGAAACAGGGGAATTAGGAGAGAGCACCAGAAACAGGGGAATTAGGAGAGGGCACCAGAAACAGGGGAATTAGGAGAGGGCACCAGAAACAGGGGAATTAGGAGAGAGCACCAGAAACAGGAGCATTAGGAAAGAGCACCAGAAACAGGGGAATTGGGAGAGGGCACCAGAAAAAGGGGAATTAGGGGAGGGCACCAGAAACAGGGGAATTAGGAGAGAACCAGAAACAGGGGAATTAGGAGAGGGCACCAGAAACAGGGGAATTAGGGGAGGGCACCAGAAACAGGGGAATTAGGAGAGAACCAGAAACAGGGGAATTAGGAGAGAGCACCAGAAACAGGGGAATTAGGAGAGAGCACCAGAAACAGGGGAATTAGGAGAGAGCACCAGAAACAGGAGAATTAGGAGAGAGCACCAGAAACAGGGGAATTAGGAGAGGGCACCAGAAACAGGGGAATTAGGAGAGAGCACCAGAAACAGGGGAATTAGGGGAGAGCACAAGAAACAGGGGAATTAGGAGAGGGCACCAGAAACAGAGGAATCAGGAGAGAGCACCAGAAACAGGAATTAGGAGAGAGCACCAGAAACAGGGGAATTAGGAGAGAGCACCAGAAACAGGGGAATTAGGAGAGAGCACCAGAAACAGGGGAATTAGGAGAGAGCACCAGAAACAGGAGAATTAGGAAAGAGCACCAGAAACAGGGGAATTAGGAGAGGGCACCAGAAAAAGAGGCATTAGGCGAGAGCACCAGAAACAGGGGAATTAGGAGAGAGCACCAGAAACAGGGGAATTAGGAGGGAGCACAAGAAACAGGGGAATTAGGAGAGGGCACCAGAAACAGGGGAATTAGGAGAGAGCACCAGAAACAGGGGAAATCGGAGAGAGCACCAGAAAGAGGGGAATTAGGAGAGAGCACCAGAAACCTGGTAATTAGGAGAGGCACCAGAAACCAGGGAATTTGGAGAGAGCACCAGAAACAGCGGAATTAGGAGAGAGCACCAGAAACAGGGGAATTAGGAGAGGCACCAGAAACCAGGGAATTAGGAGAGAGCACCAGGAACAGAGGAATTAGGACAGAGCACCAAGAACAGAGGAATTAGGAGAGAGCACCAGGAACAGAGGAATTAGGAGACAGCACCAGAAACAGAGGAATTAGGAGAGAGCACCAGAAACAGAGGAATTAGGAGAGAGCACCAGAAACAGAGGAATTAGGAGAGAGCACCAGAAACAGGGGAATTAGGAGAGAGCACCAGAAACAGGAATGAGGAGAGGGCACCAGAAACATGGGAATTAGCAGAGAACCAGAAACAGGGGAATTAGGAGAGAGCACCAGAAACAAGGGGAATTAGGAGAGAGCACCAGAAACAGGAGAATTAGGAGAGAGCACCAGAAACGGGAATTAGGAGAGAACACCAGAAACAGGGGAATTAGGAGAGAACACCAGAAACAGGGGAATTAGGAGAGGGCACCAGAAACAGGGGAATTAGGAGAGAGCACCAGAAACAGGGGAATTAGGAGAGAGCACCAGAAACAGGAGAATTAGGAGAGAGCACCAGAAACAGGGGAATTAGGAGAGAGCACCAGAAACAGAGGAATTAGGAGAGAGCACCAGAAACAGGGGAATTAGGAGAGGGCACCAGAAACAGGAGAATTAGGAGAGAGCACCAGAAACAGGAGAATTAGGAAAGAGCACCAGAAACAGGGGAATTAAGAGAGAGCACCAGAAACAGGGGAATTAGGAAAGAGCACCAGAAACAGCGGAATTAGGAGAGAGCACCAGAAACAGGGGAATTAGGAGAGATCACCAGAAAGAGGGGAATCAGGAGAGAGCACCAGAAACAGGGGAATTAGGAGAGAGCACCAGAAACAGGGGAATTAGGAGAGAGCACCAGAAACAGGGGAAATCGGAGAGAGCACCAGAAAGAGGGGAATTAGGAGAGAGCACCAGAAACCTGGTAATTAGGAGAAGCACCAGAAACCAGGGAATTAGGAGAGAGCACCAGAAACAGGGGAATTAGGAGAGAGCACCAGAAACAGAGGAATTAGGAGAGAGCACCAGAAACAGAGGAATTAGGAGAGAGCACCAGAAACAGGGGAATTAGGAGAGAGCACCAGAAACAGGAATTAGGAGACAGCACCAGAAACAGGGGAATTAGGAGAGAGCACCAGAAACAGGGGAATTAGAAGAGAGCACCAGAAACAGGGGAAGTAGGAGAGAGCACCAGAAACAGGGGAATTAGGAGAGTGCACCAGAAACAGGGGAATTAGGAGAGAGCACCAGGATCGGAATTAGGAGAGAGCACCAGAAACAGGGGAATTAGGAGAGAGCACCAGAAACAGGGGAGTTAGGAGAGGGCACCAGAAACATGGGAATTAGGAGAGAACCAGAAACAGGGGAATTAGGAGAGAGCACCAGAAACAGGGGAATTAGGAGAGAGCACCAGAAACAGAGGAATTAGGAGAGAGCACCAGAAACAGGAGAATTAGGAGAGAGCACCAGAAACGGGAATTAGGAGAGAGCACCAGAAACAGGGGAATTAGGAGAGGGCACCAGAAACAGGGGAATTAGGAGAGAGCACCAGAAACAGGGGAATTAGGAGAGAGCACCAGAAACAGGGGAATTAGGAGAGAGCACCAGAAACAGGGGAATTAGGAGAGAGCACCAGAAACAGGAGAATTAGGAGAGAGTACCAGAAACAGGGGAATTAGGAGAGGGCACCAGAAACAGGGGAATTAGGAGAGGGCACCAGAAACAGGGGAATTAGGAGAGAGCACCAGAAACAGGGGAAATCGGAGAGAGCACCAGAAAGAGGGGAATTAGGAGAGAGCACCAGAAACCTGGTAATTAGGAGAGGCACCAGAAACCAGGGAATTAGGAGAGAGCACCAGAAACAGCGGAATTAGGAGAGAGCACCAGAAACAGGGGAATTAGGAGAGGCACCAGAAACCAGGGAATTAGGAGAGAGCACCAGGAACAGAGGAATTAGGACAGAGCACCAAGAACAGAGGAATTAGGAGAGAGCACCAGGAACAGAGGAATTAGGAGACAGCACCAGAAACAGAGGAATTAGGAGAGAGCACCAGAAACAGAGGAATTAGGAGAGAGCACCAGAAACAGAGGAATTAGGAGAGAGCACCAGAAACAGGGGAATTAGGAGAGAGCACCAGAAACAGGAATGAGGAGAGGGCACCAGAAACATGGGAATTAGCAGAGAACCAGAAACAGGGGAATTAGGAGAGAGCACCAGAAACAAGGGGAATTAGGAGAGAGCACCAGAAACAGGAGAATTAGGAGAGAGCACCACAAACGGGAATTAGGAGAGAACATCAGAAACAGGGGAATTAGGAGAGAACACCAGAAACAGGGGAATTAGGAGAGGGCACCAGAAACAGGGGAATTAGGAGAGAGCACCAGAAACAGGGGAATTAGGAGAGAGCACCAGAAACAGGGGAATTAGGAGAGAGCACAAGAAACAGGGGAAGTAGGAGAGAGCACCAGAAACAGGAGAATTAGGAGAGAGCACCAGAAACAGGAGAATTAGGAGAGAGCACCAGAAACAGGGGAATTAGGAGAGAGCACCAGAAACAGAGGAATTAGGAGAGAGCACCAGAAACAGGGGAATTAGGAGAGGGCACCAGAAACAGGAGAATTAGGAGAGAGCACCAGAAACAGGAGAATTAGGAAAGAGCACCAGAAACAGGGGAATTAGGAGGGAGCACAAGAAACAGGGGAATTAGGAGAGGGCACCAGAAACAGAGGAATTAGGAGAGAGCATCAGAAACAGGAATTAGGAGAGAGCACCAGAAACAGGGGAATTAAGAGAGAGCACCAGAAACAGGGGAATTAGGAAAGAGCACCAGAAACAGCGGAATTAGGAGAGAGCACCAGAAACAGGGGAATTAGGAGAGATCACCAGAAAGAGGGGAATCAGGAGAGAGCACCAGAAACAGGGGAATTAGGAGAGAGCACCAGAAACAGGGGAATTAGGAGAGAGCACCAGAAACAGGGGAAATCGGAGAGAGCACCAGAAAGAGGGGAATTAGGAGAGAGCACCAGAAACCTGGTAATTAGGAGAGGCACCAGAAACCAGGGAATTCGGAGAGAGCACCAGAAACAGGGGAATTAGGAGCGAGCACCAGAAACAGAGGAATTAGGAGAGAGCACCAGAAACAGAGGAATTAGGAGAGAGCACCAGAAACAGGGGAATTAGGAGAGAGCACCAGAAACAGGAATTAGGAGACAGCACCAGAAACAGGGGAATTAGGAGAGAGCACCAGAAACAGGGGAATTAGAAGAGAGCACCAGAAACAGGGGAAGTAGGAGAGAGCACCAGAAACAGGGGAATTAGGAGAGAGCACCAGAAACAGGGGAATTAGGAGAGAGCACCAGAAACAGGGGAATTAGGGGAGGACACCAGAAACAGGGGAATTAGGAGAGAGCACCAGAAACAGGGGAATTAGGAGAGAGCACCAGAAACAGGGGAATTAGGAGAGGGCACCAGAAACAGGGGAATTAGGAGAGGGCACCAGAAACAGGGGAATTAGGAGAGAGCACCAGAAACAGGGGAATTAGGAGAGAGCACCAGAAACAGGAGCATTAGGAAAGAGCACCAGAAACAGGGGAATTGGGAGAGGGCACCAGAAAAAGGGGAATTAGGGGAGGGCACCAGAAACAGGGGAATTAGGAGAGAACCAGAAACAGGGGAATTAGGAGAGGGCACCAGAAACAGGGGAATTAGGGGAGGGCACCAGAAACAGGGGAATTAGGAGAGAACCAGAAACAGGGGAATTAGGAGAGAGCACCAGAAACAGGGGAATTAGGAGAGAGCACCAGAAACAGGGGAATTAGGAGAGAGCACCAGAAACAGGAGAATTAGGAGAGAGCACCAGAAACACGGGAATTAGGAGAGGGCACCAGAAACAGGGGAATTAGGAGAGAGCACCAGAAACAGGGGAATTAGGGGAGAGCACAAGAAACAGGGGAATTAGGAGAGGGCACCAGAAACAGAGGAATCAGGAGAGAGCACCAGAAACAGGAATTAGGAGAGAGCACCAGAAACAGGGGAATTAGGAGAGAGCACCAGAAACAGGGGAATTAGGAGAGAGCACCAGAAGCAGGGGAATTAGGAGAGAGCACCAGAAACAGGAGAATTAGGAAAGAGCACCAGAAACAGGGGAATTAGGAGAGGGCACCAGAAAAAGAGGCATTAGGCGAGAGCACCAGAAACAGGGGAATTAGGAGAGAGCACCAGAAACAGGGGAATTAGGAGGGAGCACAAGAAACAGGGGAATTAGGAGAGGGCACCAGAAACAGGGGAATTAGGAGAGAGCACCAGAAACAGGGGAAATCGGAGAGAGCACCAGAAAGAGGGGAATTAGGAGAGAGCACCAGAAACAGGGGAATTAGGGGAGGACACCAGAAACAGGGGAATTAGGAGAGAGCACCAGAAACAGGGGAATTAGGGGAGGACACCAGAAACAGGGGAATTAGGAGAGAGCACCAGAAACAGGGGAATTAGGAGAGAGCACCAGAAACAGGGGAATTAGGAGAGGGCACCAGAAACAGGGGAATTAGGAGAGGGCACCAGAAACAGGGGAATTAGGAGAGAGCACCAGAAACAGGGGAATTAGGAGAGAGCACCAGAAACAGGAGCATTAGGAAAGAGCACCAGAAACAGGGGAATTGGGAGAGGGCACCAGAAAAAGGGGAATTAGGGGAGGGCACCAGAAACAGGGGAATTAGGAGAGAACCAGAAACAGGGGAATTAGGAGAGGGCACCAGAAACAGGGGAATTAGGGGAGGGCACCAGAAACAGGGGAATTAGGAGAGAACCAGAAACAGGGGAATTAGGAGAGAGCACCAGAAACAGGGGAATTAGGAGAGAGCACCAGAAACAGGGGAATTAGGAGAGAGCACCAGAAACAGGAGAATTAGGAGAGAGCACCAGAAACAGGGGAATTAGGAGAGGGCACCAGAAACAGGGGAATTAGGAGAGAGCACCAGAAACAGGGGAATTAGGGGAGAGCACAAGAAACAGGGGAATTAGGAGAGGGCACCAGAAACAGAGGAATCAGGAGAGAGCACCAGAAACAGGAATTAGGAGAGAGCACCAGAAACAGGGGAATTAGGAGAGAGCACCAGAAACAGGGGAATTAGGAGAGAGCACCAGAAACAGGGGAATTAGGAGAGAGCACCAGAAACAGGAGAATTAGGAAAGAGCACCAGAAACAGGGGAATTAGGAGAGGGCACCAGAAAAAGAGGCATTAGGCGAGAGCACCAGAAACAGGGGAATTAGGAGAGAGCACCAGAAACAGGGGAATTAGGAGGGAGCACAAGAAACAGGGGAATTAGGAGAGGGCACCAGAAACAGGGGAATTAGGAGAGAGCACCAGAAACAGGGGAAATCGGAGAGAGCACCAGAAAGAGGGGAATTAGGAGAGAGCACCAGAAACCTGGTAATTAGGAGAGGCACCAGAAACCAGGGAATTTGGAGAGAGCACCAGAAACAGCGGAATTAGGAGAGAGCACCAGAAACAGGGGAATTAGGAGAGGCACCAGAAACCAGGGAATTAGGAGAGAGCACCAGGAACAGAGGAATTAGGACAGAGCACCAAGAACAGAGGAATTAGGAGAGAGCACCAGGAACAGAGGAATTAGGAGACAGCACCAGAAACAGAGGAATTAGGAGAGAGCACCAGAAACAGAGGAATTAGGAGAGAGCACCAGAAACAGAGGAATTAGGAGAGAGCACCAGAAACAGGGGAATTAGGAGAGAGCACCAGAAACAGGAATGAGGAGAGGGCACCAGAAACATGGGAATTAGCAGAGAACCAGAAACAGGGGAATTAGGAGAGAGCACCAGAAACAAGGGGAATTAGGAGAGAGCACCAGAAACAGGAGAATTAGGAGAGAGCACCAGAAACGGGAATTAGGAGAGAACACCAGAAACAGGGGAATTAGGAGAGAACACCAGAAACAGGGGAATTAGGAGAGGGCACCAGAAACAGGGGAATTAGGAGAGAGCACCAGAAACAGGGGAATTAGGAGAGAGCACCAGAAACAGGAGAATTAGGAGAGAGCACCAGAAACAGGGGAATTAGGAGAGAGCACCAGAAACAGAGGAATTAGGAGAGAGCACCAGAAACAGGGGAATTAGGAGAGGGCACCAGAAACAGGAGAATTAGGAGAGAGCACCAGAAACAGGAGAATTAGGAAAGAGCACCAGAAACAGGGGAATTAAGAGAGAGCACCAGAAACAGGGGAATTAGGAAAGAGCACCAGAAACAGCGGAATTAGGAGAGAGCACCAGAAACAGGGGAATTAGGAGAGATCACCAGAAAGAGGGGAATCAGGAGAGAGCACCAGAAACAGGGGAATTAGGAGAGAGCACCAGAAACAGGGGAATTAGGAGAGAGCACCAGAAACAGGGGAAATCGGAGAGAGCACCAGAAAGAGGGGAATTAGGAGAGAGCACCAGAAACCTGGTAATTAGGAGAAGCACCAGAAACCAGGGAATTAGGAGAGAGCACCAGAAACAGGGGAATTAGGAGAGAGCACCAGAAACAGAGGAATTAGGAGAGAGCACCAGAAACAGAGGAATTAGGAGAGAGCACCAGAAACAGGGGAATTAGGAGAGAGCACCAGAAACAGGAATTAGGAGACAGCACCAGAAACAGGGGAATTAGGAGAGAGCACCAGAAACAGGGGAATTAGAAGAGAGCACCAGAAACAGGGGAAGTAGGAGAGAGCACCAGAAACAGGGGAATTAGGAGAGTGCACCAGAAACAGGGGAATTAGGAGAGAGCACCAGGATCGGAATTAGGAGAGAGCACCAGAAACAGGGGAATTAGGAGAGAGCACCAGAAACAGGGGAGTTAGGAGAGGGCACCAGAAACATGGGAATTAGGAGAGAACCAGAAACAGGGGAATTAGGAGAGAGCACCAGAAACAGGGGAATTAGGAGAGAGCACCAGAAACAGAGGAATTAGGAGAGAGCACCAGAAACAGGAGAATTAGGAGAGAGCACCAGAAACGGGAATTAGGAGAGAGCACCAGAAACAGGGGAATTAGGAGAGGGCACCAGAAACAGGGGAATTAGGAGAGAGCACCAGAAACAGGGGAATTAGGAGAGAGCACCAGAAACAGGGGAATTAGGAGAGAGCACCAGAAACAGGGGAATTAGGAGAGAGCACCAGAAACAGGAGAATTAGGAGAGAGTACCAGAAACAGGGGAATTAGGAGAGGGCACCAGAAACAGGGGAATTAGGAGAGAGCACCAGAAACAGGGGAATTAGGAGAGAGCACCAGAAACAGGAATTAGGAGACAGCACCAGAAACAGGGGAATTAGGAGAGAGCACCAGAAACAGGGGAATTAGAAGAGAGCACCAGAAACAGGGGAAGTAGGAGAGAGCACCAGAAACAGGGGAATTAGGAGAGAGCACCAGAAACAGGGGAATTAGGAGAGAGCACCAGAAACAGGGGAATTAGGGGAGGACACCAGAAACAGGGGAATTAGGAGAGAGCACCAGAAACAGGGGAATTAGGAGAGAGCACCAGAAACAGGGGAATTAGGAGAGGGCACCAGAAACAGGGGAATTAGGAGAGGGCACCAGAAACAGGGGAATTAGGAGAGAGCACCAGAAACAGGGGAATTAGGAGAGAGCACCAGAAACAGGAGCATTAGGAAAGAGCACCAGAAACAGGGGAATTGGGAGAGGGCACCAGAAAAAGGGGAATTAGGGGAGGGCACCAGAAACAGGGGAATTAGGAGAGAACCAGAAACAGGGGAATTAGGAGAGGGCACCAGAAACAGGGGAATTAGGGGAGGGCACCAGAAACAGGGGAATTAGGAGAGAACCAGAAACAGGGGAATTAGGAGAGAGCACCAGAAACAGGGGAATTAGGAGAGAGCACCAGAAACAGGGGAATTAGGAGAGAGCACCAGAAACAGGAGAATTAGGAGAGAGCACCAGAAACACGGGAATTAGGAGAGGGCACCAGAAACAGGGGAATTAGGAGAGAGCACCAGAAACAGGGGAATTAGGGGAGAGCACAAGAAACAGGGGAATTAGGAGAGGGCACCAGAAACAGAGGAATCAGGAGAGAGCACCAGAAACAGGAATTAGGAGAGAGCACCAGAAACAGGGGAATTAGGAGAGAGCACCAGAAACAGGGGAATTAGGAGAGAGCACCAGAAGCAGGGGAATTAGGAGAGAGCACCAGAAACAGGAGAATTAGGAAAGAGCACCAGAAACAGGGGAATTAGGAGAGGGCACCAGAAAAAGAGGCATTAGGCGAGAGCACCAGAAACAGGGGAATTAGGAGAGAGCACCAGAAACAGGGGAATTAGGAGGGAGCACAAGAAACAGGGGAATTAGGAGAGGGCACCAGAAACAGGGGAATTAGGAGAGAGCACCAGAAACAGGGGAAATCGGAGAGAGCACCAGAAAGAGGGGAATTAGGAGAGAGCACCAGAAACAGGGGAATTAGGGGAGGACACCAGAAACAGGGGAATTAGGAGAGAGCACCAGAAACAGGGGAATTAGGGGAGGACACCAGAAACAGGGGAATTAGGAGAGAGCACCAGAAACAGGGGAATTAGGAGAGAGCACCAGAAACAGGGGAATTAGGAGAGGGCACCAGAAACAGGGGAATTAGGAGAGGGCACCAGAAACAGGGGAATTAGGAGAGAGCACCAGAAACAGGGGAATTAGGAGAGAGCACCAGAAACAGGAGCATTAGGAAAGAGCACCAGAAACAGGGGAATTGGGAGAGGGCACCAGAAAAAGGGGAATTAGGGGAGGGCACCAGAAACAGGGGAATTAGGAGAGAACCAGAAACAGGGGAATTAGGAGAGGGCACCAGAAACAGGGGAATTAGGGGAGGGCACCAGAAACAGGGGAATTAGGAGAGAACCAGAAACAGGGGAATTAGGAGAGAGCACCAGAAACAGGGGAATTAGGAGAGAGCACCAGAAACAGGGGAATTAGGAGAGAGCACCAGAAACAGGAGAATTAGGAGAGAGCACCAGAAACAGGGGAATTAGGAGAGGGCACCAGAAACAGGGGAATTAGGAGAGAGCACCAGAAACAGGGGAATTAGGGGAGAGCACAAGAAACAGGGGAATTAGGAGAGGGCACCAGAAACAGAGGAATCAGGAGAGAGCACCAGAAACAGGAATTAGGAGAGAGCACCAGAAACAGGGGAATTAGGAGAGAGCACCAGAAACAGGGGAATTAGGAGAGAGCACCAGAAACAGGGGAATTAGGAGAGAGCACCAGAAACAGGAGAATTAGGAAAGAGCACCAGAAACAGGGGAATTAGGAGAGGGCACCAGAAAAAGAGGCATTAGGCGAGAGCACCAGAAACAGGGGAATTAGGAGAGAGCACCAGAAACAGGGGAATTAGGAGGGAGCACAAGAAACAGGGGAATTAGGAGAGGGCACCAGAAACAGGGGAATTAGGAGAGAGCACCAGAAACAGGGGAAATCGGAGAGAGCACCAGAAAGAGGGGAATTAGGAGAGAGCACCAGAAACCTGGTAATTAGGAGAGGCACCAGAAACCAGGGAATTTGGAGAGAGCACCAGAAACAGCGGAATTAGGAGAGAGCACCAGAAACAGGGGAATTAGGAGAGGCACCAGAAACCAGGGAATTAGGAGAGAGCACCAGGAACAGAGGAATTAGGACAGAGCACCAAGAACAGAGGAATTAGGAGAGAGCACCAGGAACAGAGGAATTAGGAGACAGCACCAGAAACAGAGGAATTAGGAGAGAGCACCAGAAACAGAGGAATTAGGAGAGAGCACCAGAAACAGAGGAATTAGGAGAGAGCACCAGAAACAGGGGAATTAGGAGAGAGCACCAGAAACAGGAATGAGGAGAGGGCACCAGAAACATGGGAATTAGCAGAGAACCAGAAACAGGGGAATTAGGAGAGAGCACCAGAAACAAGGGGAATTAGGAGAGAGCACCAGAAACAGGAGAATTAGGAGAGAGCACCAGAAACGGGAATTAGGAGAGAACACCAGAAACAGGGGAATTAGGAGAGAACACCAGAAACAGGGGAATTAGGAGAGGGCACCAGAAACAGGGGAATTAGGAGAGAGCACCAGAAACAGGGGAATTAGGAGAGAGCACCAGAAACAGGAGAATTAGGAGAGAGCACCAGAAACAGGGGAATTAGGAGAGAGCACCAGAAACAGAGGAATTAGGAGAGAGCACCAGAAACAGGGGAATTAGGAGAGGGCACCAGAAACAGGAGAATTAGGAGAGAGCACCAGAAACAGGAGAATTAGGAAAGAGCACCAGAAACAGGGGAATTAAGAGAGAGCACCAGAAACAGGGGAATTAGGAAAGAGCACCAGAAACAGCGGAATTAGGAGAGAGCACCAGAAACAGGGGAATTAGGAGAGATCACCAGAAAGAGGGGAATCAGGAGAGAGCACCAGAAACAGGGGAATTAGGAGAGAGCACCAGAAACAGGGGAATTAGGAGAGAGCACCAGAAACAGGGGAAATCGGAGAGAGCACCAGAAAGAGGGGAATTAGGAGAGAGCACCAGAAACCTGGTAATTAGGAGAAGCACCAGAAACCAGGGAATTAGGAGAGAGCACCAGAAACAGGGGAATTAGGAGAGAGCACCAGAAACAGAGGAATTAGGAGAGAGCACCAGAAACAGAGGAATTAGGAGAGAGCACCAGAAACAGGGGAATTAGGAGAGAGCACCAGAAACAGGAATTAGGAGACAGCACCAGAAACAGGGGAATTAGGAGAGAGCACCAGAAACAGGGGAATTAGAAGAGAGCACCAGAAACAGGGGAAGTAGGAGAGAGCACCAGAAACAGGGGAATTAGGAGAGTGCACCAGAAACAGGGGAATTAGGAGAGAGCACCAGGATCGGAATTAGGAGAGAGCACCAGAAACAGGGGAATTAGGAGAGAGCACCAGAAACAGGGGAGTTAGGAGAGGGCACCAGAAACATGGGAATTAGGAGAGAACCAGAAACAGGGGAATTAGGAGAGAGCACCAGAAACAGGGGAATTAGGAGAGAGCACCAGAAACAGAGGAATTAGGAGAGAGCACCAGAAACAGGAGAATTAGGAGAGAGCACCAGAAACGGGAATTAGGAGAGAGCACCAGAAACAGGGGAATTAGGAGAGGGCACCAGAAACAGGGGAATTAGGAGAGAGCACCAGAAACAGGGGAATTAGGAGAGAGCACCAGAAACAGGGGAATTAGGAGAGAGCACCAGAAACAGGGGAATTAGGAGAGAGCACCAGAAACAGGAGAATTAGGAGAGAGTACCAGAAACAGGGGAATTAGGAGAGGGCACCAGAAACAGGGGAATTAGGAGAGAGCACCAGAAACAGGGGAATTAGGAGAGAGCACAAGAAACAGGGGAATTAGGAGAGGGCACCAGAAACAGAGGAATTCGGAGAGAGCACCAGAAACAGGAATTAGGAGAGAGCACCAGAAACAGGGGAATTAGGAGAGAGCACCAGAAACAGGGGAATTAGGAGTACCAGAAACAGGGGAATTAGGAGAGAGCACCAGAAACAGGGGAATTAGGAGAGAGCACCAGAGACAGGGGAATTAGGAGAGGGCACCAGAAACAGAGGAATTAGGAGAGAGCACCAGAAACAGGAATTAGGAGAGAGCACCAGAAACAGGGGAATTAGGAGAGAGCATCAGAAACAGGGGAATTGGAGAGAGCACCAGAAACAGGAGAATTAGGAAAGAGCACCAGAAACAGGGGAATTAGGAGAGAGCACCAGAAACAGGGGAATTAGGAGAGAGCACCAGAAAGAGGGGAATTAGGAGAGAGCACCAGAAACAGGGGAATTAGGAGAGAGCACCAGAAACAGGGGAATTAGGAGAGAGCACCAGAAACAGGGGAATTAGGAGAGAGCATTAGAAAGAGGGGAATTAGGAAAGAGAACCAGAAACAGGGGAATTAGGAGAGACTACCAGAAAGAGGGGAATTAGGAGAGAGCACCAGAAAGAGGGGAATTGGGAGAGAGCACCAGAAACAAGGGAATTAGGAGAGAGCACCAGAAACGGGAATCAGGAGAGAGCACCAGAAACAGGGGAATTAGGAGAGAGCACCAGAAACAGGGGAATTAGGAGAGGGCACCAGAAACAGGGGAATTAGGAGAACCAGAAACAGGGGAATTAGGAGAGAGCACCAGAAACAGAGGAATTAGGAGAGAGCACCAGAAACAGGGGAATTAGGAGAGAGCACCAGAAACAGGGGAATTGGAGAGAGCACCAGAAACAGGAGAATTAGGAAAGAGCACCAGAAACAGGGGAATTAGGAGAGAACACCAGAAACAGGGGAATTAGGAGAGAGCACCAGAAACAGGGGAATTGGAGAGAGCACCAGAAACAGGAGAATTAGGAAAGAGCACCAGAAACAGGGGAATTAGGAGAGAACACCAGAAACAGGGGAATTAGGAGAGAACACCAGAAACAGGGGAATTAGGAGAGAGCACCAGAAAGAGGGGAATCAGGAGAGAGCACCAGAAACAGGGGAATTAGGAGAGAGCACCAGAAACAGGGGAATTCGGAGAGAGCACCAGAAACAGGGGAAATCGGAGAGAGCACCAGAAAGAGGGGAATTAGGAGAGAGCACCAGAAACCTGGTAATTAGGAGAAGCACCAGAAACCAGGGAATTAGGAGAGAGCACCAGAAACAGGGGAATTAGGAGAGAGCACCAGAAACAGAGGAATTAGGAGAGAGCACCAGAAACAGAGGAATTAGGAGAGAGCACCAGAAACAGGGGAATTAGGAGAGAGCACCAGAAACAGGAATTAGGAGACAGCACCAGAAACAGGGGAATTAGGAGAGAGCACCAGAAACAGGGGAATTAGAAGAGAGCACCAGAAACAGGGGAAGTAGGAGAGAGCACCAGAAACAGGGGAATTAGGAGAGTGCACCAGAAACAGGGGAATTAGGAGAGAGCACCAGGATCGGAATTAGGAGAGAGCACCAGAAACAGGGGAATTAGGAGAGAGCACCAGAAACAGGGGAGTTAGGAGAGGGCACCAGAAACATGGGAATTAGGAGAGAACCAGAAACAGGGGAATTAGGAGAGAGCACCAGAAACAGGGGAATTAGGAGAGAGCACCAGAAACAGAGGAATTAGGAGAGAGCACCAGAAACAGGAGAATTAGGAGAGAGCACCAGAAACGGGAATTAGGAGAGAGCACCAGAAACAGGGGAATTAGGAGAGGGCACCAGAAACAGGGGAATTAGGAGAGAGCACCAGAAACAGGGGAATTAGGAGAGAGCACCAGAAACAGGGGAATTAGGAGAGAGCACCAGAAACAGGGGAATTAGGAGAGAGCACCAGAAACAGGAGAATTAGGAGAGAGTACCAGAAACAGGGGAATTAGGAGAGGGCACCAGAAACAGGGGAATTAGGAGAGAGCACCAGAAACAGGGGAATTAGGAGAGAGCACAAGAAACAGGGGAATTAGGAGAGGGCACCAGAAACAGAGGAATTCGGAGAGAGCACCAGAAACAGGAATTAGGAGAGAGCACCAGAAACAGGGGAATTAGGAGAGAGCACCAGAAACAGGGGAATTAGGAGTACCAGAAACAGGGGAATTAGGAGAGAGCACCAGAAACAGGGGAATTAGGAGAGAGCACCAGAAACAGGGGAATTAGGAGAGGGCACCAGAAACAGAGGAATTAGGAGAGAGCACCAGAAACAGGAATTAGGAGAGAGCACCAGAAACAGGGGAATTAGGAGAGAGCATCAGAAACAGGGGAATTGGAGAGAGCACCAGAAACAGGAGAATTAGGAAAGAGCACCAGAAACAGGGGAATTAGGAGAGAGCACCAGAAACAGGGGAATTAGGAGAGAGCACCAGAAAGAGGGGAATTAGGAGAGAGCACCAGAAACAGGGGAATTAGGAGAGAGCACCAGAAACAGGGGAATTAGGAGAGAGCACCAGAAACAGGGGAATTAGGAGAGAGCATTAGAAAGAGGGGAATTAGGAAAGAGAACCAGAAACAGGGGAATTAGGAGAGACTACCAGAAAGAGGGGAATTAGGAGAGAGCACCAGAAAGAGGGGAATTGGGAGAGAGCACCAGAAACAAGGGAATTAGGAGAGAGCACCAGAAACGGGAATCAGGAGAGAGCACCAGAAACAGGGGAATTAGGAGAGAGCACCAGAAACAGGGGAATTAGGAGAGGGCACCAGAAACAGGGGAATTAGGAGAATCAGAAACAGGGGAATTAGGAGAGAGCACCAGAAACAGGGGAATTAGGAGAGAGCACCAGAAACAGGGGAATTAGGAGAGAGCACCAGAAACAGGAGAATTAGGAAAGAGCACCAGAAACAGGGGAATTAGGAGAGGGCACCAGAAAAAGAGGAATTAGGCGAGAGCACCAGAAACAGGGGAATTAGGAGAGAGCACCAGAAACAAGGGAATTAGGAGGGAGCACAAGAAACAGGGGAATTAGGAGAGGGCACCAGAAACAGGGGAATTAGGAGAGAGCACCAGAAACAGGGGAAATCGGAGAGAGCACCAGAAAGAGGGGAATTAGGAGAGAGCACCAGAAACCTGGTAATTAGGAGAGGCACCAGAAACCAGGGAATTAGGAGAGAGCACCAGAAACAGCGGAATTAGGAGAGAGCACCAGAAACAGGGGAATTAGGAGAGGCACCAGAAACCAGGGAATTAGGAGAGAGCACCAGGAACAGAGGAATTAGGACAGAGCACCAAGAACAGAGGAATTAGGAGAGAGCACCAGGAACAGAGGAATTAGGAGACAGCACCAGAAACAGAGGAATTAGGAGAGAGCACCAGAAACAGAGGAATTAGGAGAGAGCACCAGAAACAGAGGAATTTGGAGAGAGCACCAGAAACAGGGGAATTAGGAGAGAGCACCAGAAACAGGAATGAGGAGAGGGCACCAGAAACATGGGAATTAGCAGAGAACCAGAAACAGGGGAATTAGGAGAGAGCACCAGAAACAAGGGGAATTAGGAGAGAGCACCAGAAACAGGAGAATTAGGAGAGAGCACCACAAACGGGAATTAGGAGAGAACATCAGAAACAGGGGAATTAGGAGAGAACACCAGAAACAGGGGAATTAGGAGAGGGCACCAGAAACAGGGGAATTAGGAGAGAGCACCAGAAAGAGGGGAATTAGGAGAGAGCACCAGAAACAGGGGAATTAGGAGAGAGCACCAGAAACAGGGGAATTAGGAGAGAGCACCAGAAACAGGGGAATTAGGAGAGAGCATTAGAAAGAGGGGAATTAGGAAAGAGAACCAGAAACAGGGGAATTAGGAGAGACTACCAGAAAGAGGGGAATTAGGAGAGAGCACCAGAAAGAGGGGAATTGGGAGAGAGCACCAGAAACAAGGGAATTAGGAGAGAGCACCAGAAACGGGAATCAGGAGAGAGCACCAGAAACAGGGGAATTAGGAGAGAGCACCAGAAACAGGGGAATTAGGAGAGGGCACCAGAAACAGGGGAATTAGGAGAACCAGAAACAGGGGAATTAGGAGAGAGCACCAGAAACAGGGGAATTAGGAGAGAGCACCAGAAACAGGGGAATTAGGAGAGAGCACCAGAAACAGGAGAATTAGGAAAGAGCACCAGAAACAGGGGAATTAGGAGAGGGCACCAGAAAAAGAGGAATTAGGCGAGAGCACCAGAAACAGGGGAATTAGGAGAGAGCACCAGAAACAAGGGAATTAGGAGGGAGCACAAGAAACAGGGGAATTAGGAGAGGGCACCAGAAACAGGGGAATTAGGAGAGAGCACCAGAAACAGGGGAAATCGGAGAGAGCACCAGAAAGAGGGGAATTAGGAGAGAGCACCAGAAACCTGGTAATTAGGAGAGGCACCAGAAACCAGGGAATTAGGAGAGAGCACCAGAAACAGCGGAATTAGGAGAGAGCACCAGAAACAGGGGAATTAGGAGAGGCACCAGAAACCAGGGAATTAGGAGAGAGCACCAGGAACAGAGGAATTAGGACAGAGCACCAAGAACAGAGGAATTAGGAGAGAGCACCAGGAACAGAGGAATTAGGAGACAGCACCAGAAACAGAGGAATTAGGAGAGAGCACCAGAAACAGAGGAATTAGGAGAGAGCACCAGAAACAGAGGAATTTGGAGAGAGCACCAGAAACAGGGGAATTAGGAGAGAGCACCAGAAACAGGAATGAGGAGAGGGCACCAGAAACATGGGAATTAGCAGAGAACCAGAAACAGGGGAATTAGGAGAGAGCACCAGAAACAAGGGGAATTAGGAGAGAGCACCAGAAACAGGAGAATTAGGAGAGAGCACCACAAACGGGAATTAGGAGAGAACATCAGAAACAGGGGAATTAGGAGAGAACACCAGAAACAGGGGAATTAGGAGAGGGCACCAGAAACAGGGGAATTAGGAGAGAGCACCAGAAACAGGGGAATTAGGAGAGAGCACCAGAAACAGGGGAATTAGGAGAGAGCACAAGAAACAGGGGAAGTAGGAGAGAGCACCAGAAACAGGAGAATTAGGAGAGAGCACCAGAAACAGGAGAATTAGGAGAGAGCACCAGAAACAGGGGAATTAGGAGAGAGCACCAGAAACAGAGGAATTAGGAGAGAGCACCAGAAACAGGGGAATTAGGAGAGGGCACCAGAAACAGGAGAATTAGGAGAGAGCACCAGAAACAGGAGAATTAGGAAAGAGCACCAGAAACAGGGGAATTAGGAGGGAGCACAAGAAACAGGGGAATTAGGAGAGGGCACCAGAAACAGAGGAATTAGGATAGAGCATCAGAAACAGGAATTAGGAGAGAGCACCAGAAACAGGGGAATTAAGAGAGAGCACCAGAAACAGGGGAATTAGGAAAGAGCACCAGAAACAGCGGAATTAGGAGAGAGCACCAGAAACAGGGGAATTAGGAGAGATCACCAGAAAGAGGGGAATCAGGAGAGAGCACCAGAAACAGGGGAATTAGGAGAGAGCACCAGAAACAGGGGAATTAGGAGAGAGCACCAGAAACAGGGGAAATCGGAGAGAGCACCAGAAAGAGGGGAATTAGGAGAGAGCACCAGAAACCTGGTAATTAGGAGAGGCACCAGAAACCAGGGAATTCGGAGAGAGCACCAGAAACAGGGGAATTAGGAGAGAGCACCAGAAACAGGAATTAGGAGACAGCACCAGAAACAGGGGAATTAGGAGAGAGCACCAGAAACAGGGGAATTAGAAGAGAGCACCAGAAACAGGGGAAGTAGGAGAGAGCACCAGAAACAGGGGAATTAGGAGAGAGCACCAGAAACAGGGGAATTAGGAGAGAGCACCAGAAACAGGGGAATTAGGGGAGGACACCAGAAACAGGGGAATTAGGAGAGAGCACCAGAAACAGGGGAATTAGGAGAGAGCACCAGAAACAGGGGAATTAGGAGAGGGCACCAGAAACAGGGGAATTAGGAGAGGGCACCAGAAACAGGGGAATTAGGAGAGAGCACCAGAAACAGGGGAATTAGGAGAGAGCACCAGAAACAGGAGCATTAGGAAAGAGCACCAGAAACAGGGGAATTGGGAGAGGGCACCAGAAAAAGGGGAATTAGGGGAGGGCACCAGAAACAGGGGAATTAGGAGAGAACCAGAAACAGGGGAATTAGGAGAGGGCACCAGAAACAGGGGAATTAGGGGAGGGCACCAGAAACAGGGGAATTAGGAGAGAACCAGAAACAGGGGAATTAGGAGAGAGCACCAGAAACAGGGGAATTAGGAGAGAGCACCAGAAACAGGGGAATTAGGAGAGAGCACCAGAAACAGGAGAATTAGGAGAGAGCACCAGAAACAGGGGAATTAGGAGAGGGCACCAGAAACAGGGGAATTAGGAGAGAGCACCAGAAACAGGGGAATTAGGGGAGAGCACAAGAAACAGGGGAATTAGGAGAGGGCACCAGAAACAGAGGAATCAGGAGAGAGCACCAGAAACAGGAATTAGGAGAGAGCACCAGAAACAGGGGAATTAGGAGAGAGCACCAGAAACAGGGGAATTAGGAGAGAGCACCAGAAACAGGGGAATTAGGAGAGAGCACCAGAAACAGGAGAATTAGGAAAGAGCACCAGAAACAGGGGAATTAGGAGAGGGCACAAGAAAAAGAGGCATTAGGCGAGAGCACCAGAAACAGGGGAATTAGGAGAGAGCACCAGAAACAGGGGAATTAGGAGGGAGCACAAGAAACAGGGGAATTAGGAGAGGGCACCAGAAACAGGGGAATTAGGAGAGAGCACCAGAAACAGGGGAAATCGGAGAGAGCACCAGAAAGAGGGGAATTAGGAGAGAGCACCAGAAACCTGGTAATTAGGAGAGGCACCAGAAACCAGGGAATTTGGAGAGAGCACCAGAAACAGCGGAATTAGGAGAGAGCACCAGAAACAGAGGAATTAGGAGAGGCACCAGAAACCAGGGAATTAGGAGAGAGCACCAGGAACAGAGGAATTAGGACAGAGCACCAAGAACAGAGGAATTAGGAGAGAGCACCAGGAACAGAGGAATTAGGAGACAGCACCAGAAACAGAGGAATTAGGAGAGAGCACCAGAAACAGAGGAATTAGGAGAGAGCACCAGAAACAGAGGAATTAGGAGAGAGCACCAGAAACAGGGGAATTAGGAGAGAGCACCAGAAACAGGAATGAGGAGAGGGCACCAGAAACATGGGAATTAGCAGAGAACCAGAAACAGGGGAATTAGGAGAGAGCACCAGAAACAAGGGGAATTAGGAGAGAGCACCAGAAACAGGAGAATTAGGAGAGAGCACCAGAAACGGGAATTAGGAGAGAACACCAGAAACAGGGGAATTAGGAGAGAACACCAGAAACAGGGGAATTAGGAGAGGGCACCAGAAACAGGGGAATTAGGAGAGAGCACCAGAAACAGGGGAATTAGGAGAGAGCACCAGAAACAGGAGAATTAGGAGAGAGCACCAGAAACAGGGGAATTAGGAGAGAGCACCAGAAACAGAGGAATTAGGAGAGAGCACCAGAAACAGGGGAATTAGGAGAGGGCACCAGAAACAGGAGAATTAGGAGAGAGCACCAGAAACAGGAGAATTAGGAAAGAGCACCAGAAACAGGGGAATTAAGAGAGAGCACCAGAAACAGGGGAATTAGGAAAGAGCACCAGAAACAGCGGAATTAGGAGAGAGCACCAGAAACAGGGGAATTAGGAGAGATCACCAGAAAGAGGGGAATCAGGAGAGAGCACCAGAAACAGGGGAATTAGGAGAGAGCACCAGAAACAGGGGAATTAGGAGAGAGCACCAGAAACAGGGGAAATCGGAGAGAGCACCAGAAAGAGGGGAATTAGGAGAGAGCACCAGAAACCTGGTAATTAGGAGAAGCACCAGAAACCAGGGAATTAGGAGAGAGCACCAGAAACAGGGGAATTAGGAGAGAGCACCAGAAACAGAGGAATTAGGAGAGAGCACCAGAAACAGAGGAATTAGGAGAGAGCACCAGAAACAGGGGAATTAGGAGAGAGCACCAGAAACAGGAATTAGGAGACAGCACCAGAAACAGGGGAATTAGGAGAGAGCACCAGAAACAGGGGAATTAGAAGAGAGCACCAGAAACAGGGGAAGTAGGAGAGAGCACCAGAAACAGGGGAATTAGGAGAGTGCACCAGAAACAGGGGAATTAGGAGAGAGCACCAGGATCGGAATTAGGAGAGAGCACCAGAAACAGGGGAATTAGGAGAGAGCACCAGAAACAGGGGAGTTAGGAGAGGGCACCAGAAACTTGGGAATTAGGAGAGAACCAGAAACAGGGGAATTAGGAGAGAGCACCAGAAACAGGGGAATTAGGAGAGAGCACCAGAAACAGAGGAATTAGGAGAGAGCACCAGAAACAGGAGAATTAGGAGAGAGCACCAGAAACGGGAATTAGGAGAGAGCACCAGAAACAGGGGAATTAGGAGAGGGCACCAGAAACAGGGGAATTAGGAGAGAGCACCAGAAACAGGGGAATTAGGAGAGAGCACCAGAAACAGGGGAATTAGGAGAGAGCACCAGAAACAGGGGAATTAGGAGAGAGCACCAGAAACAGGAGAATTAGGAGAGAGTACCAGAAACAGGGGAATTAGGAGAGTGCACCAGAAACAGGGGAATTAGGAGAGAGCACCAGGATCGGAATTAGGAGAGAGCACCAGAAACAGGGGAATTAGGAGAGAGCACCAGAAACAGGGGAGTTAGGAGAGGGCACCAGAAACTTGGGAATTAGGAGAGAACCAGAAACAGGGGAATTAGGAGAGAGCACCAGAAACAGGGGAATTAGGAGAGAGCACCAGAAACAGAGGAATTAGGAGAGAGCACCAGAAACAGGAGAATTAGGAGAGAGCACCAGAAACGGGAATTAGGAGAGAGCACCAGAAACAGGGGAATTAGGAGAGGGCACCAGAAACAGGGGAATTAGGAGAGAGCACCAGAAACAGGGGAATTAGGAGAGAGCACCAGAAACAGGGGAATTAGGAGAGAGCACCAGAAACAGGGGAATTAGGAGAGAGCACCAGAAACAGGAGAATTAGGAGAGAGTACCAGAAACAGGGGAATTAGGAGAGGGCACCAGAAACAGGGGAATTAGGAGAGAGCACCAGAAACAGGGGAATTAGGAGAGAGCACAAGAAACAGGGGAATTAGGAGAGGGCACCAGAAACAGAGGAATTCGGAGAGAGCACCAGAAACAGGAATTAGGAGAGAGCACCAGAAACAGTGGAATTAGGAGAGAGCACCAGAAACAGGGGAATTAGGAGTACCAGAAACAGGGGAATTAGGAGAGAGCACCAGAAACAGGGGAATTAGGAGAGAGCACCAGAAACAGGGGAATTAGGAGAGAGCACCAGAAGCAGGGGAATTAGGAGAGGGCACCAGAAACAGGGGAATTAGGAGAGAGCACCAGAAACAGGGGAATTAGGAGAGGGCACCAGAAACAGAGGAATTAGGAGAGAGCACCAGAAACAGGGGAATTAGGAGAGAGCACCAGAAACAGGGGAATTAGGAGAGAGCACCAGAAACAGGGGAATTAGGAGAGAGCACCAGAAACAGGGGAATTAGGAGAGAGCACCAGAAACAGGGGAGTTAGCAGAGGGCACCAGAAACTTGGGAATTAGGAGAGAACCAGAAACAGGGGAATTAGGAGAGAGCACCAGAAACAGGGGAATTAGGAGAGAGCACCAGAAACAGAGGAATTAGGAGAGAGCACCAGAAACAGGAGAATTAGGAGAGAGCACCAGAAACGGGAATTAGGAGAGAGCACCAGAAACAGGGGAATTAGGAGAGGGCACCAGAAACAGGGGAATTAGGAGAGAGCACCAGAAACAGGGGAATTAGGAGAGAGCACCAGAAACAGGGGAATTAGGAGAGAGCACCAGAAACAGGGGAATTAGGAGAGAGCACCAGAAACAGGAGAATTAGGAGAGAGTACCAGAAACAGGGGAATTAGGAGAGGGCACCAGAAACAGGGGAATTAGGAGAGAGCACCAGAAACAGGGGAATTAGGAGAGAGCACAAGAAACAGGGGAATTAGGAGAGGGCACCAGAAACAGAGGAATTCGGAGAGAGCACCAGAAACAGGAATTAGGAGAGAGCACCAGAAACAGTGGAATTAGGAGAGAGCACCAGAAACAGGGGAATTAGGAGTACCAGAAACAGGGGAATTAGGAGAGAGCACCAGAAACAGGGGAATTAGGAGAGAGCACCAGAAACAGGGGAATTAGGAGAGAGCACCAGAAGCAGGGGAATTAGGAGAGGGCACCAGAAACAGGGGAATTAGGAGAGAGCACCAGAAACAGGGGAATTAGGAGAGGGGACCAGAAACAGAGGAATTAGGAGAGAGCACCAGAAACAGGAATTAGGAGAGAGCACCAGAAACAGGGGAATTAGGAGAGAGCATCAGAAACAGGGGAATTGGAGAGAGCACCAGAAACAGGAGAATTAGGAAAGAGCACCAGAAACAGGGGAATTAGGAGAGAGCACCAGAAACAGGGGAATTAGGAGAGAGCACCAGAAAGAGGGGAATTAGGAGAGAGCACCAGAAACAGGGGAATTAGGAGAGAGCACCAGAAACAGGGGAATTAGGAGAGAGCACCAGAAACAGGGGAATTAGGAGAGAGCATTAGAAAGAGGGGAATTAGGAAAGAGAACCAGAAACAGGGGAATTAGGAGAGACTACCAGAAAGAGGGGAATTAGGAGAGAGCACCAGAAAGAGGGGAATTGGGAGAGAGCACCAGAAACAAGGGAATTAGGAGAGAGCACCAGAAACGGGAATCAGGAGAGAGCACCAGAAACAGGGGAATTAGGAGAGAGCACCAGAAACAGGGGAATTAGGAGAGGGCACCAGAAACAGGGGAATTAGGAGAACCAGAAACAGGGGAATTAGGAGAGAGCACCAGAAACAGAGGAATTAGGAGAGAGCACCAGAAACAGGGGAATTAGGAGAGAGCACCAGAAACAGGGGAATTGGAGAGAGCACCAGAAACAGGAGAATTAGGAAAGAGCACCAGAAACAGGGGAATTAGGAGAGAACACCAGAAACAGGGGAATTAGGAGAGAGCACCAGAAAGAGGAGAATTAGGAGAGAGCACCAGAAACAGGGGAATTAGGAGAGAGCACCAGAAACAGGGGAATTAGGAGAGAGCACCAGAAACAGGGGAATTAGGAGAGAGCACCAGAAACAGGGGAAATCGGAGAGAGCACCAGAAAGAGGGGAATTAGGAGAGAGCACCAGAAACCTGGTAATTAGGAGAGGCACCAGAAACCAGGGAATTAGGAGAGAGCACCAGGAAGAGGGGAATTAGGAGAGAGCACCAGAAACAGGGGAATTAGGAGAGAGCACCAGAAACAGGGGAATTAGGAGAGAGCACCAGAAACAGGGGAATTAGGAGAGAGTACCAGAAACAGGGGAATTAGGAGAGAGCACCAGAAACAGGGGAATTAGGAGAGAGCACCAGAAACAGGGGAATTAGGAGAGAGCACCAGAAGCAGGGGAACTAGGAGAGGGCACCAGAAACAGGGGAATTAGGGGAGAGCACCAGAAACAGGGGAATTAGGAGAGGGCACCAGAAACAGAGGAATTAGGAGACAGCACCAGAAACAGGAATTAGGAGAGAGCACCAGAAACAGGGGAATTAGGAGAGAGCATCAGAAACAGGGGAATTGGAGAGAGCACCAGAAACAGGAGAATTAGGAAAGAGCACCAGAAACAGGGGAATTAGGAGAGAGCACCAGAAACAGGGGAATTAGGAGAGACTACCAGAAAGAGGGGAATTAGGAGAGAGCACCAGAAACAGGGGAATTAGGAGAGAGCACCAGAAACAGAGGAATTAGGAGAGAGCACCAGAAACAGGAGAATTAGGAGAGAGCACCAGAAACGGGAATTAGGAGAGAGCACCAGAAACAGGGGAATTAGGAGAGGGCACCAGAAACAGGGGAATTAGGAGAGAGCACCAGAAACAGGGGAATTAGGAGAGAGCACCAGAAACAGGGGAATTAGGAGAGAGCACCAGAAACAGGGGAATTAGGAGAGAGCACCAGAAACAGGAGAATTAGGAGAGAGTACCAGAAACAGGGGAATTAGGAGAGGGCACCAGAAACAGGGGAATTAGGAGAGAGCACCAGAAACAGGGGAATTAGGAGAGAGCACAAGAAACAGGGGAATTAGGAGAGGGCACCAGAAACAGAGGAATTCGGAGAGAGCACCAGAAACAGGAATTAGGAGAGAGCACCAGAAACAGTGGAATTAGGAGAGAGCACCAGAAACAGGGGAATTAGGAGTACCAGAAACAGGGGAATTAGGAGAGAGCACCAGAAACAGGGGAATTAGGAGAGAGCACCAGAAACAGGGGAATTAGGAGAGAGCACCAGAAGCAGGGGAATTAGGAGAGGGCACCAGAAACAGGAGAATTAGGAGAGAGCACCAGAAACGGGAATTAGGAGAGAGCACCAGAAACAGGGGAATTAGGAGAGGGCACCAGAAACAGGGGAATTAGGAGAGAGCACCAGAAACAGGGGAATTAGGAGAGAGCACCAGAAACAGGGGAATTAGGAGAGAGCACCAGAAACAGGGGAATTAGGAGAGAGCACCAGAAACAGGAGAATTAGGAGAGAGTACCAGAAACAGGGGAATTAGGAGAGTGCACCAGAAACAGGGGAATTAGGAGAGAGCACCAGGATCGGAATTAGGAGAGAGCACCAGAAACAGGGGAATTAGGAGAGAGCACCAGAAACAGGGGAGTTAGGAGAGGGCACCAGAAACTTGGGAATTAGGAGAGAACCAGAAACAGGGGAATTAGGAGAGAGCACCAGAAACAGGGGAATTAGGAGAGAGCACCAGAAACAGAGGAATTAGGAGAGAGCACCAGAAACAGGAGAATTAGGAGAGAGCACCAGAAACGGGAATTAGGAGAGAGCACCAGAAACAGGGGAATTAGGAGAGGGCACCAGAAACAGGGGAATTAGGAGAGAGCACCAGAAACAGGGGAATTAGGAGAGAGCACCAGAAACAGGGGAATTAGGAGAGAGCACCAGAAACAGGGGAATTAGGAGAGAGCACCAGAAACAGGAGAATTAGGAGAGAGTACCAGAAACAGGGGAATTAGGAGAGGGCACCAGAAACAGGGGAATTAGGAGAGAGCACCAGAAACAGGGGAATTAGGAGAGAGCACAAGAAACAGGGGAATTAGGAGAGGGCACCAGAAACAGAGGAATTCGGAGAGAGCACCAGAAACAGGAATTAGGAGAGAGCACCAGAAACAGTGGAATTAGGAGAGAGCACCAGAAACAGGGGAATTAGGAGTACCAGAAACAGGGGAATTAGGAGAGAGCACCAGAAACAGGGGAATTAGGAGAGAGCACCAGAAACAGGGGAATTAGGAGAGAGCACCAGAAGCAGGGGAATTAGGAGAGGGCACCAGAAACAGGGGAATTAGGAGAGAGCACCAGAAACAGGGGAATTAGGAGAGGGCACCAGAAACAGAGGAATTAGGAGAGAGCACCAGAAACAGGGGAATTAGGAGAGAGCACCAGAAACAGGGGAATTAGGAGAGAGCACCAGAAACAGGGGAATTAGGAGAGAGCACCAGAAACAGGGGAATTAGGAGAGAGCACCAGAAACAGGGGAGTTAGCAGAGGGCACCAGAAACTTGGGAATTAGGAGAGAACCAGAAACAGGGGAATTAGGAGAGAGCACCAGAAACAGGGGAATTAGGAGAGAGCACCAGAAACAGAGGAATTAGGAGAGAGCACCAGAAACAGGAGAATTAGGAGAGAGCACCAGAAACGGGAATTAGGAGAGAGCACCAGAAACAGGGGAATTAGGAGAGGGCACCAGAAACAGGGGAATTAGGAGAGAGCACCAGAAACAGGGGAATTAGGAGAGAGCACCAGAAACAGGGGAATTAGGAGAGAGCACCAGAAACAGGGGAATTAGGAGAGAGCACCAGAAACAGGAGAATTAGGAGAGAGTACCAGAAACAGGGGAATTAGGAGAGGGCACCAGAAACAGGGGAATTAGGAGAGAGCACCAGAAACAGGGGAATTAGGAGAGAGCACAAGAAACAGGGGAATTAGGAGAGGGCACCAGAAACAGAGGAATTCGGAGAGAGCACCAGAAACAGGAATTAGGAGAGAGCACCAGAAACAGTGGAATTAGGAGAGAGCACCAGAAACAGGGGAATTAGGAGTACCAGAAACAGGGGAATTAGGAGAGAGCACCAGAAACAGGGGAATTAGGAGAGAGCACCAGAAACAGGGGAATTAGGAGAGAGCACCAGAAGCAGGGGAATTAGGAGAGGGCACCAGAAACAGGGGAATTAGGAGAGAGCACCAGAAACAGGGGAATTAGGAGAGGGGACCAGAAACAGAGGAATTAGGAGAGAGCACCAGAAACAGGAATTAGGAGAGAGCACCAGAAACAGGGGAATTAGGAGAGAGCATCAGAAACAGGGGAATTGGAGAGAGCACCAGAAACAGGAGAATTAGGAAAGAGCACCAGAAACAGGGGAATTAGGAGAGAGCACCAGAAACAGGGGAATTAGGAGAGAGCACCAGAAAGAGGGGAATTAGGAGAGAGCACCAGAAACAGGGGAATTAGGAGAGAGCACCAGAAACAGGGGAATTAGGAGAGAGCACCAGAAACAGGGGAATTAGGAGAGAGCATTAGAAAGAGGGGAATTAGGAAAGAGAACCAGAAACAGGGGAATTAGGAGAGACTACCAGAAAGAGGGGAATTAGGAGAGAGCACCAGAAAGAGGGGAATTGGGAGAGAGCACCAGAAACAAGGGAATTAGGAGAGAGCACCAGAAACGGGAATCAGGAGAGAGCACCAGAAACAGGGGAATTAGGAGAGAGCACCAGAAACAGGGGAATTAGGAGAGGGCACCAGAAACAGGGGAATTAGGAGAACCAGAAACAGGGGAATTAGGAGAGAGCACCAGAAACAGAGGAATTAGGAGAGAGCACCAGAAACAGGGGAATTAGGAGAGAGCACCAGAAACAGGGGAATTGGAGAGAGCACCAGAAACAGGAGAATTAGGAAAGAGCACCAGAAACAGGGGAATTAGGAGAGAACACCAGAAACAGGGGAATTAGGAGAGAGCACCAGAAAGAGGAGAATTAGGAGAGAGCACCAGAAACAGGGGAATTAGGAGAGAGCACCAGAAACAGGGGAATTAGGAGAGAGCACCAGAAACAGGGGAATTAGGAGAGAGCACCAGAAACAGGGGAAATCGGAGAGAGCACCAGAAAGAGGGGAATTAGGAGAGAGCACCAGAAACCTGGTAATTAGGAGAGGCACCAGAAACCAGGGAATTAGGAGAGAGCACCAGGAAGAGGGGAATTAGGAGAGAGCACCAGAAACAGGGGAATTAGGAGAGAGCACCAGAAACAGGGGAATTAGGAGAGAGCACCAGAAACAGGGGAATTAGGAGAGAGGACCAGAAACAGGGGAATTAGGAGAGAGCACCAGAAACAGGGGAATTAGGAGAGAGCACCAGAAACAGGGGAATTAGGAGAGAGCACCAGAAGCAGGGGAACTAGGAGAGGGCACCAGAAACAGGGGAATTAGGGGAGAGCACCAGAAACAGGGGAATTAGGAGAGGGCACCAGAAACAGAGGAATTAGGAGACAGCACCAGAAACAGGAATTAGGAGAGAGCACCAGAAACAGGGGAATTAGGAGAGAGCATCAGAAACAGGGGAATTGGAGAGAGCACCAGAAACAGGAGAATTAGGAAAGAGCACCAGAAACAGGGGAATTAGGAGAGAGCACCAGAAACAGGGGAATTAGGAGAGACTACCAGAAAGAGGGGAATTAGGAGAGAGCACCAGAAACAGGGGAATTAGGAGAGAGCACCAGAAACAGAGGAATTAGGAGAGAGCACCAGAAACAGGAGAATTAGGAGAGAGCACCAGAAACGGGAATTAGGAGAGAGCACCAGAAACAGGGGAATTAGGAGAGGGCACCAGAAACAGGGGAATTAGGAGAGAGCACCAGAAACAGGGGAATTAGGAGAGAGCACCAGAAACAGGGGAATTAGGAGAGAGCACCAGAAACAGGGGAATTAGGAGAGAGCACCAGAAACAGGAGAATTAGGAGAGAGTACCAGAAACAGGGGAATTAGGAGAGGGCACCAGAAACAGGGGAATTAGGAGAGAGCACCAGAAACAGGGGAATTAGGAGAGAGCACAAGAAACAGGGGAATTAGGAGAGGGCACCAGAAACAGAGGAATTCGGAGAGAGCACCAGAAACAGGAATTAGGAGAGAGCACCAGAAACAGTGGAATTAGGAGAGAGCACCAGAAACAGGGGAATTAGGAGTACCAGAAACAGGGGAATTAGGAGAGAGCACCAGAAACAGGGGAATTAGGAGAGAGCACCAGAAACAGGGGAATTAGGAGAGAGCACCAGAAGCAGGGGAATTAGGAGAGGGCACCAGAAACAGGGGAATTAGGAGAGAGCACCAGAAACAGGGGAATTAGGAGAGGGCACCAGAAACAGAGGAATTAGGAGAGAGCACCAGAAACAGGAATTAGGAGAGAGCACCAGAAACAGGGGAATTAGGAGAGAGCATCAGAAACAGGGGAATTGGAGAGAGCACCAGAAACAGGAGAATTAGGAAAGAGCACCAGAAACAGGGGAATTAGGAGAGAGCACCAGAAACAGGGGAATTAGGAGAGAGCACCAGAAAGAGGGGAATTAGGAGAGAGCACCAGAAACAGGGGAATTAGGAGAGAGCACCAGAAACAGGGGAATTAGGAGAGAGCACCAGAAGCAGGGGAATTAGGAAAGAGAACCAGAAACAGGGGAATTAGGAGAGACTACCAGAAAGAGGGGAATTAGGAGAGAGCACCAGAAAGAGGGGAATTGGGAGAGAGCACCAGAAACAAGGGAATTAGGAGAGAGCACCAGAAACGGGAATCAGGAGAGAGCACCAGAAACAGGGCAATTAGGAGAGAGCACCAGAAACAGGGGAATTAGGAGAGGGCACCAGAAACAGGGGAATTAGGAGAACCAGAAACAGGGGAATTAGGAGAGAGC
Organism: Somniosus microcephalus; assembly: GCF_052327205.1. Lineage (NCBI taxonomy): Eukaryota > Metazoa > Chordata > Chondrichthyes > Squaliformes > Somniosidae > Somniosus > Somniosus microcephalus. The sequence continues at coordinate 16,213,110 of NC_141016.1, forward strand.
ACCAGAAACAGAGGAATTAGGAGAGAGCACCAGAAACAGGGGAATTAGGAGAGAGCACCAGAAACAGGGGAATTGGAGAGAGCACCAGAAACAGGAGAATTAGGAAAGAGCACCAGAAACAGGGGAATTAGGAGAGAACACCAGAAACAGGGGAATTAGGAGAGAGCACCAGAAAGAGGAGAATTAGGAGAGAGCACCAGAAACAGGGGAATTAGGAGAGAGCACCAGAAACAGGGGAATTAGGAGAGAGCACCAGAAACAGGGGAATTAGGAGAGAGCACCAGAAACAGGGGAAATCGGAGAGAGCACCAGAAAGAGGGGAATTAGGAGAGAGCACCAGAAACCTGGTAATTAGGAGAGGCACCAGAAACCAGGGAATTAGGAGAGAGCACCAGGAAGAGGGGAATTAGGAGAGAGCACCAGAAACAGGGGAATTAGGAGAGAGCACCAGAAACAGGGGAATTAGGAGAGAGCACCAGAAACAGGGGAATTAGGAGAGAGTACCAGAAACAGGGGAATTAGGAGAGAGCACCAGAAACAGGGGAATTAGGAGAGAGCACCAGAAACAGGGGAATTAGGAGAGAGCACCAGAAGCAGGGGAATTAGGAGAGGGCACCAGAAACAGGGGAATTAGGGGAGAGCACCAGAAACAGGGGAATTAGGAGAGGGCACCAGAAACAGAGGAATTAGGAGAGAGCACCAGAAACAGGAATTAGGAGAGAGCACCAGAAACAGGGGAATTAGGAGAGAGCATCAGAAACAGGGGAATTGGAGAGAGCACCAGAAACAGGAGAATTAGGAAAGAGCACCAGAAACAGGGGAATTAGGAGAGAGCACCAGAAACAGGGGAATTAGGAGAGACTACCAGAAAGAGGGGAATTAGGAGAGAGCACCAGAAAGAGGGGAATTGGGAGAGAGCACCAGAAACAAGGGAATTAGGAGAGAGCACCAGAAACGGGAATCAGGAGAGAGCACCAGAAACAGGGGAATTAGGAGAGAGCACCAGAAACAGGGGAATTAGGAGAGGGCACCAGAAACAGGGGAATTAGGAGAACCAGAAACAGGGGAATTAGGAGAGAGCACCAGAAACAGAGGAATTAGGAGAGAGCACCAGAAACAGGGGAATTAGGAAAGAGCACCAGAAACAGGGGAATTGGAGAGAGCACCAGAAACAGGAGAATTAGGAAAGAGCACCAGAAACAGGGGAATTAGGAGAGAACACCAGAAACAGGGGAATTAGGAGAGAGCCCCAGAAAGAGGGGAATTAGGAGAGAGCACCAGAAACAGGGGAATTAGGAGAGAGCACCAGAAACAGGGGAATTAGGAGAGAGCACCAGAAACAGGGGAATTAGGAGAGAGCACCAGAAACAGGGGAAATCGGAGAGAGCACCAGAAAGAGGGGAATTAGGAGAGAGCACCAGAAACCTGGTAATTAGGAGAGGCACCAGAAACTAGGGAATTAGGAGAGAGCACCAGGAACAGAGGAATTAGGACAGAGCACCAAGAACAGAGGAATTAGGAGAGAGCACCAGAAACAGGAGAATTAGGAGAGAGTACCAGAAACAGGGGAATTAGGAGAGGGCACCAGAAACAGGGGAATTAGGAGAGAGCACCAGAAACAGGGGAATTAGGAGAGAGCACAAGAAACAGGGGAATTAGGAGAGGGCACCAGAAACAGAGGAATTCGGAGAGAGCACCAGAAACAGGAATTAGGAGAGAGCACCAGAAACAGGGGAATTAGGAGAGAGCACCAGAAACAGGGGAATTAGGAGTACCAGAAACAGGGGAATTAGGAGAGAGCACCAGAAACAGGGGAATTAGGAGAGAGCACCAGAAACAGGGGAATTAGGAGAGAGCACCAGAAGCAGGGGAATTAGGAGAGGGCACCAGAAACAGGGGAATTAGGAGAGGGCACCAGAAACAGAGGAATTAGGAGAGAGCACCAGAAACAGGAATTAGGAGTGAGCACCAGAAACAGGGGAATTAGGAGAGAGCACCAGAAACAGGGGAATTGGAGAGAGCACCAGAAACAGGAGAATTAGGAAAGAGCACCAGAAACAGGGGAATTAGGAGAGAACACCAGAAACAGGGGAATTAGGAGAGAGCACCAGAAAGAGGAGAATTAGGAGAGAGCACCAGAAACAGGGGAATTAGGAGAGAGCACCAGAAACAGGGGAATTAGGAGAGAGCACCAGAAACAGGGGAATTAGGAGAGAGCACCAGAAACAGGGGAAATCGGAGAGAGCACCAGAAAGAGGGGAATTAGGAGAGAGCACCAGAAACAGGGGAATTAGGAGAGAGCACCAGAAACAGGGGAATTAGGAGAGAGCACCAGAAACAGGGGAATTAGGAGAGAGCACCAGAAACAGGGGAATTAGGAGAGGGCACCAGAAACAGGGGAATTAGGAGAACCAGAAACAGGGGAATTAGGAGAGAGCACCAGAAACAGAGGAATTAGGAGAGAGCACCAGAAACAGGGGAATTAGGAGAGAGCACCAGAAACAGGGGAATTGGAGAGAGCACCAGAAACAGGAGAATTAGGAAAGAGCACCAGAAACAGGGGAATTAGGAGAGAACACCAGAAACAGGGGAATTAGGAGAGAGCACCAGAAAGAGGAGAATTAGGAGAGAGCACCAGAAACAGGGGAATTAGGAGAGAGCACCAGAAACAGGGGAATTAGGAGAGAGCACCAGAAACAGGGGAATTAGGAGAGAGCACCAGAAACAGGGGAAATCGGAGAGAGCACCAGAAAGAGGGGAATTAGGAGAGAGCACCAGAAACCTGGTAATTAGGAGAGGCACCAGAAACCAGGGAATTAGGAGAGAGCACCAGGAAGAGGGGAATTAGGAGAGAGCACCAGAAACAGGGGAATTAGGAGAGAGCACCAGAAACAGGGGAATTAGGAGAGAGCACCAGAAACAGGGGAATTAGGAGAGAGTACCAGAAACAGGGGAATTAGGAGAGAGCACCAGAAACAGGGGAATTAGGAGAGAGCACCAGAAACAGGGGAATTAGGAGAGAGCACCAGAAGCAGGGGAATTAGGAGAGGGCACCAGAAACAGGGGAATTAGGGGAGAGCACCAGAAACAGGGGAATTAGGAGAGGGCACCAGAAACAGAGGAATTAGGAGAGAGCACCAGAAACAGGAATTAGGAGAGAGCACCAGAAACAGGGGAATTAGGAGAGAGCATCAGAAACAGGGGAATTGCAGAGAGCACCAGAAACAGGAGAATTAGGAAAGAGCACCAGAAACAGGGGAATTAGGAGAGAGCACCAGAAACAGGGGAATTAGGAGAGACTACCAGAAAGAGGGGAATTAGGAGAGAGCACCAGAAAGAGGGGAATTGGGAGAGAGCACCAGAAACAAGGGAATTAGGAGAGAGCACCAGAAACGGGAATCAGGAGAGAGCACCAGAAACAGGGGAATTAGGAGAGAGCACCAGAAACAGGGGAATTAGGAGAGGGCACCAGAAACAGGGGAATTAGGAGAACCAGAAACAGGGGAATTAGGAGAGAGCACCAGAAACAGAGGAATTAGGAGAGAGCACCAGAAACAGGGGAATTAGGAAAGAGCACCAGAAACAGGGGAATTGGAGAGAGCACCAGAAACAGGAGAATTAGGAAAGAGCACCAGAAACAGGGGAATTAGGAGAGAACACCAGAAACAGGGGAATTAGGAGAGAGCCCCAGAAAGAGGGGAATTAGGAGAGAGCACCAGAAACAGGGGAATTAGGAGAGAGCACCAGAAACAGGGGAATTAGGAGAGAGCACCAGAAACAGGGGAATTAGGAGAGAGCACCAGAAACAGGGGAAATCGGAGAGAGCACCAGAAAGAGGGGAATTAGGAGAGAGCACCAGAAACCTGGTAATTAGGAGAGGCACCAGAAACTAGGGAATTAGGAGAGAGCACCAGGAACAGAGGAATTAGGACAGAGCACCAAGAACAGAGGAATTAGGAGAGAGCACCAGAAACAGGAGAATTAGGAGAGAGTACCAGAAACAGGGGAATTAGGAGAGGGCACCAGAAACAGGGGAATTAGGAGAGAGCACCAGAAACAGGGGAATTAGGAGAGAGCACAAGAAACAGGGGAATTAGGAGAGGGCACCAGAAACAGAGGAATTCGGAGAGAGCACCAGAAACAGGAATTAGGAGAGAGCACCAGAAACAGGGGAATTAGGAGAGAGCACCAGAAACAGGGGAATTAGGAGTACCAGAAACAGGGGAATTAGGAGAGAGCACCAGAAACAGGGGAATTAGGAGAGAGCACCAGAAACAGGGGAATTAGGAGAGAGCACCAGAAGCAGGGGAATTAGGAGAGGGCACCAGAAACAGGGGAATTAGGAGAGGGCACCAGAAACAGAGGAATTAGGAGAGAGCACCAGAAACAGGAATTAGGAGTGAGCACCAGAAACAGGGGAATTAGGAGAGAGCACCAGAAACAGGGGAATTGGAGAGAGCACCAGAAACAGGAGAATTAGGAAAGAGCACCAGAAACAGGGGAATTAGGAGAGAACACCAGAAACAGGGGAATTAGGAGAGAGCACCAGAAAGAGGAGAATTAGGAGAGAGCACCAGAAACAGGGGAATTAGGAGAGAGCACCAGAAACAGGGGAATTAGGAGAGAGCACCAGAAACAGGGGAATTAGGAGAGAGCACCAGAAACAGGGGAAATCGGAGAGAGCACCAGAAAGAGGGGAATTAGGAGAGAGCACCAGAAACAGGGGAATTAGGAGAGAGCACCAGAAACAGGGGAATTAGGAGAGAGCACCAGAAACAGGGGAATTAGGAGAGAGTACCAGAAACAGGGGAATTAGGAGAGAGCACCAGAAACAGGGGAATTAGGAGAGAGCACCAGAAACAGGGGAATTAGGAGAGAGCACCAGAAGCAGGGGAATTAGGAGAGGGCACCAGAAACAGGGGAATTAGGAGAGAGCACCAGAAACAGGGGAATTAGGAGAGGGCACCAGAAACAGAGGAATTAGGAGAGAGCACCAGAAACAGGAATTAGGAGAGAGCACCAGAAACAGGGGAATTAGGAGAGAGCATCAGAAACAGGGGAATTGGAGAGAGCACCAGAAACAGGAGAATTAGGAAAGAGCACCAGAAACAGGGGAATTAGGAGAGAGCACCAGAAACAGGGGAATTAGGAGAGAGCACCAGAAAGAGGGGAATTAGGAGAGAGCACCAGAAACAGGGGAATTAGGAGAGAGCACCAGAAACAGGGGAATTAGGAGAGACTACCAGAAAGAGGGGAATTAGGAGAGAGCACCAGAAAGAGGGGAATTGGGAGAGAGCACCAGAAACAAGGGAATTAGGAGAGAGCACCAGAAACGGGAATCAGGAGAGAGCACCAGAAACAGGGGAATTAGGAGAGAGCACCAGAAACAGGGGAATTAGGAGAGGGCACCAGAAACAGGGGAATTAGGAGAACCAGAAACAGGGGAATTAGGAGAGAGCACCAGAAACAGAGGAATTAGGAGAGAGCACCAGAAACAGGGGAATTAGGAAAGAGCACCAGAAACAGGGGAATTGGAGAGAGCACCAGAAACAGGAGAATTAGGAAAGAGCACCAGAAACAGGGGAATTAGGAGAGAACACCAGAAACAGGGGAATTAGGAGAGAGCACCAGAAAGAGGGGAATTAGGAGAGAGCACCAGAAACAGGGGAATTAGGAGAGAGCACCAGAAACAGGGGAATTAGGAGAGAGCACCAGAAACAGGGGAATTAGGAGAGAGCACCAGAAACAGGGGAAATCGGAGAGAGCACCAGAAAGAGGGGAATTAGGAGAGAGCACCAGAAACCTGGTAATTAGGAGAGGCACCAGAAACCAGGGAATTAGGAGAGAGCACCAGGAACAGAGGAATTAGGACAGAGCACCAAGAACAGAGGAATTAGGAGAGAGCACCAGAAACAGAGGAATTAGGAGAGAGCACCAGAAACAGAGGAATTAGGAGAGAGCACCAGAAACAGAGGAATTAGGAGAGAGCACCAGAAACAGAGGAATTAGGAGAGAGCACCAGAAACAGAGGAATTAGGAGAGAGCACCAGAAACAGGGGAATTAGGAGAGAGCACCAGAAACAGAGGAATTAGGAGAGAGCACCAGAAACAGGGGAATTAGGAGAGAGCACCAAAAACAGAGGAATTAGGAGAGAGCACCAGAAACAGGAGAATTAGGAGAGAGCACCAGAAACAGAGGAATTAGGAGAGAGCACCAGAAACAGGGGAATTAGGAGAGAGCACCAAAAACAGAGGAATTAGGAGAGGGCACCAGAAACAGGAGAATTAGGAGAGTGCACCAGAAACAGGGGAATTAGGAGAGAGCACCAGAAACAGGGGAAGTAGGAGAGAGCACCAGAAACAGGAGAATTAGGAGAGAGCACCAGAAACATGGGAATTAGGAGAGAGCACCAGAAACAGGGGAAGTAGGAGAGAGCACCAGAAACAGGGGAATTAGGAGAGAGCACCAGAAACAGGGGAATTAGGAGAGAGCACCAGAAACAGAGGAATTAGGAGAGAGCACCAGAAACAGGGGAATTAGGAGAGAGCACCAGAAACAGAGGAATTAGGAGAGAGCACCAGAAACAGGGGAATTAGGAGAGAGCACCAGAAACAGAGGAATTAGGAGAGAGCACCAGAAACAGAGGAATTAGGAGAGAGCACCAGAAACAGAGGAATTAGGAGAGGGCACCAGAAACAGGGGAATCAGGAGAGGGCACCAGAAAGTGGAGAAATAGGACAGAGCACCAGAAACAAGGGAAGTAGGAGAGAGCACCAGAAACAGGAATTTGGAGAGAGCACCAGAAACAGGAGAATTAGGAGAGAGCACCAGAAACAGGGGAATTAGGAGAGAGCTCCAGAAACAGGGGAATTAGGAGAGAGCAGAAGAAACAAGGGGATTAGGAGAGAGCACCAGAAACAGGGGAATTAGGAGAGAGCACCAGGAACAGAGGAATTAGGAGAGGGCACCAGAAACAGGGGAATTAGGAGAGAGCACCAGAAACAGAGGAGTTAGGAGAAAGCACCAGAAACAGGGGAATTAGGAGAGAGCACAAGAAACAAGGGAATTAGGAGAGAGCACCAGAAAGAGGGGAATTAGGAGAGGGTTCCTGAAAGGGGATTTCGGAGAGAGCACCAGAAACAGGGGAATTAGGAGAGAGAACCAGAAACCTGGGAAATGGGAGAGGGCACCAGAAACAGGGGAATTAGGAGAGAGCATTAGAAAGAGGGGAATTAGGAAAGAGAACCAGAAACAGGGGAATTAGGAGAGACTACCAGAAAGAGGGGAATTAGGAGAGAGCACCAGAAAGAGGGGAATTGGGAGAGAGCACCAGAAACAAGGGAATTAGGAGAGAGCACCAGAAACGGGAATCAGGAGAGAGCACCAGAAACAGGGGAAGTAGGAGAGAGCACCAGAAACAGGGGAATTAGGAGAGAGCACCAGAAACAGGGGAATTAGGAGAGAGCACCAGAAACAGAGGAATTAGGAGAGAGCACCAGAAACAGGGGAATTAGGAGAGAGCACCAGAAACAGAGGAATTAGGAGAGAGCACCAGAAACAGGGGAATTAGGAGAGAGCACCAGAAACAGAGGAATTAGGAGAGAGCACCAGAAACAGAGGAATTAGGAGAGAGCACCAGAAACAGAGGAATTAGGAGAGGGCACCAGAAACAGGGGAATCAGGAGAGGGCACCAGAAAGTGGAGAAATAGGACAGAGCACCAGAAACAAGGGAAGGAGGAGAGAGCACCAGAAACAGGAATTTGGAGAGAGCACCAGAAACAGGAGAATTAGGAGAGAGCACCAGAAACAGGGGAATTAGGAGAGAGCTCCAGAAACAGGGGAATTAGGAGAGAGCAGAAGAAACAAGGGGATTAGGAGAGAGCACCAGAAACAGGGGAATTAGGAGAGAGCACCAGGAACAGAGGAATTAGGAGAGGGCACCAGAAACAGGGGAATTAGGAGAGAGCACCAGAAACAGAGGAGTTAGGAGAAAGCACCAGAAACAGGGGAATTAGGAGAGAGCACAAGAAACAAGGGAATTAGGAGAGAGCACCAGAAAGAGTGGAATTAGGAGAGGGTTCCTGAAAGGGGATTTCGGAGAGAGCACCAGAAACAGGGGAATTAGGAGAGAGAACCAGAAACCTGGGAAATGGGAGAGGGCACCAGAAACAGGGGAATTAGGAGAGAGCATTAGAAAGAGGGGAATTAGGAAAGAGAACCAGAAACAGGGGAATTAGGAGAGACTACCAGAAAGAGGGGAATTAGGAGAGAGCACCAGAAAGAGGGGAATTGGGAGAGAGCACCAGAAACAAGGGAATTAGGAGAGAGCACCAGAAACGGGAATCAGGAGAGAGCACCAGAAACAGGGGAATTAGGAGAGAGCACCAGAAACAGGGGAATTAGGAGAGGGCACCAGAAACAGGGGAATTAGGAGAACCAGAAACAGGGGAATTAGGAGAGAGCACCAGAAACAGAGGAATTAGGAGAGAGCACCAGAAACAGGGGAATTAGGAGAGAGCACCAGAAACAGAGGAATTAGGAGAGGGCACCAGAAACAGAGGAATTAGGAGAGAGCACCAGAAACAGGAATTAGGAGAGAGCACCAGAAACAGGGGCATTAGGAGAGAGCACCAGAAACAGGGGAATTGGAGAGAGCACCAGAAACAGGAGAATTAGGAAAGAGCACCAGAAACAGGGGAATTAGGAGAGAGCACCAGAAACAGGGGAAGTAGGAGAGAGCACCAGAAAGAGGGGAATTAGGAGAGAGCACCAGAAACAGGGGAATTAGGAGAGAGCACCAGAAACAGGGGAATTAGGAGAGAGCACCAGAAACAGGGGAATTAGGAGAGAGCACCAGAAACAGGGGAAATCGGAGAGAGCACCAGAAAGAGGGGAATTAGGAGAGAGCACCAGAAACCTGGTAATTAGGAGAGGCACCAGAAACCAGGGAATTAGGAGAGAGCACCAGGAACAGAGGAATTAGGACAGAGCACCAAGAACAGAGGAATTAGGAGAGAGCACCAGAAACAGAGGAATTAGGAGAGAGCACCAGAAACAGAGGAATTAGGAGAGAGCACCAGAAACAGAGGAATTAGGAGAGAGCACCAGAAACAGAGGAATTAGGAGAGAGCACCAGAAACAGGGGAATTAGGAGAGAGCACCAGAAACAGGGGAATTAGGAGAGAGCACCAGAAACAGAGGAATTAGGAGAGAGCACCAGAAACAGGGGAAGTAGGAGAGAGCACCAGAAACAGGAGAATTAGGAGAGAGCACCAGAAACATGGGAATTAGGAGAGAGCACCAGAAACAGGGTAAGTAGGAGAGAGCACCAGAAACAGGGGAATTAGGAGAGAGCACCAGAAACAGGGGAATTAGGAGAGAGCACCAGAAACAGAGGAATTAGGAGAGAGCACCAGAAACAGGGGAATTAGGAGAGAGCACCAGAAACAGAGGAATTAGGAGAGAGCACCAGAAACAGGGGAATTAGGAGAGAGCACCAGAAACAGAGGAATTAGGAGAGAGCACCAGAAACAGAGGAATTAGGAGAGAGCACCAGAAACAGAGGAATTAGGAGAGGGCACCAGAAACAGGGGAATCAGGAGAGGGCACCAGAAAGTGGAGAAATAGGACAGAGCACCAGAAACAAGGGAAGTAGGAGAGAGCACCAGAAACAGGAATTAGGAGAGAGCACCAGAAACAGGAGAATTAGGAGAGAGCACCAGAAACAGGGGAATTAGGAGAGAGCTCCAGAAACAGGGGAATTAGGAGAGAGCACAAGAAACAAGGGGATTAGGAGAGAGCACCAGAAACGGGAATTAGGAGAGAGCACCAGGAACAGAGGAATTAGGAGAGAGAACCAGAAACAGGGGAATTAGGAGAGAGCACCAGAAACAGAGGAATTAGGAGAGAGCACCAGAAACAGAGGAATTAGGAGAGAGCACCAGAAACAGGAGAATTAGGAAAGAGCACCAGAAACAGGGGAATTAGGAGAGAGCACCAGAAACAGGGGAAGTAGGAGAGAGCACCAGAAAGAGGGGAATTAGGAGAGAGCACCAGAAACAGGGGAATTAGGAGAGAGCACCAGAAACAGGGGAATTAGGAGAGAGCACCAGAAACAGGGGAATTAGGAGAGAGCACCAGAAACAGGGGAAATCGGAGAGAGCACCAGAAAGAGGGGAATTAGGAGAGAGCACCAGAAACCTGGTAATTAGGAGAGGCACCAGAAACCAGGGAATTAGGAGAGAGCACCAGGAACAGAGGAATTAGGACAGAGCACCAAGAACAGAGGAATTAGGAGAGAGCACCAGAAACAGAGGAATTAGGAGAGAGCACCAGAAACAGAGGAATTAGGAGAGAGCACCAGAAACAGAGGAATTAGGAGAGAGCACCAGAAACAGAGGAATTAGGAGAGAGCACCAGAAACAGGGGAATTAGGAGAGAGCACCAGAAACAGGGGAATTAGGAGAGAGCACCAGAAACAGAGGAATTAGGAGAGAGCACCAGAAACAGGGGAAGTAGGAGAGAGCACCAGAAACAGGAGAATTAGGAGAGAGCACCAGAAACATGGGAATTAGGAGAGAGCACCAGAAACAGGGTAAGTAGGAGAGAGCACCAGAAACAGGGGAATTAGGAGAGAGCACCAGAAACAGGGGAATTAGGAGAGAGCACCAGAAACAGAGGAATTAGGAGAGAGCACCAGAAACAGGGGAATTAGGAGAGAGCACCAGAAACAGAGGAATTAGGAGAGAGCACCAGAAACAGGGGAATTAGGAGAGAGCACCAGAAACAGAGGAATTAGGAGAGAGCACCAGAAACAGAGGAATTAGGAGAGAGCACCAGAAACAGAGGAATTAGGAGAGGGCACCAGAAACAGGGGAATCAGGAGAGGGCACCAGAAAGTGGAGAAATAGGACAGAGCACCAGAAACAAGGGAAGTAGGAGAGAGCACCAGAAACAGGAATTAGGAGAGAGCACCAGAAACAGGAGAATTAGGAGAGAGCACCAGAAACAGGGGAATTAGGAGAGAGCTCCAGAAACAGGGGAATTAGGAGAGAGCACAAGAAACAAGGGGATTAGGAGAGAGCACCAGAAACAGGGGAATTAGGAGAGAGCACCAGGAACAGAGGAATTAGGAGAGAGAACCAGAAACAGGGGAATTAGGAGAGAGCACCAGAAACAGAGGAATTAGGAGAGAGCACCAGAAACAGAGGAATTAGGAGAGGGCACCAGAAACAGGGGAATCAGGAGAGGGCACCAGAAAGTGGAGAAATAGGACAGAGCACCAGAAACAAGGGAAGTAGGAGAGAGCACCAGAAACAGGAATTTGGAGAGAGCACCAGAAACAGGAGAATTAGGAGAGAGCACCAGAAACAGGGGAATTAGGAGAGAGCTCCAGAAACAGGGGAATTAGGAGAGAGCAGAAGAAACAAGGGGATTAGGAGAGAGCACCAGAAACAGGGGAATTAGGAGAGAGCACCAGGAACAGAGGAATTAGGAGAGGGCACCAGAAACAGGGGAATTAGGAGAGAGCACCAGAAACAGAGGAGTTAGGAGAAAGCACCAGAAACAGGGGAATTAGGAGAGAGCACAAGAAACAAGGGAATTAGGAGAGAGCACCAGAAAGAGGGGAATTAGGAGAGGGTTCCTGAAAGGGGATTTCGGAGAGAGCACCAGAAACAGGGGAATTAGGAGAGAGAACCAGAAACCTGGGAAATGGGAGAGGGCACCAGAAACAGGGGAATTAGGAGAGAGCATTAGAAAGAGGGGAATTAGGAAAGAGAACCAGAAACAGGGGAATTAGGAGAGACTACCAGAAAGAGGGGAATTAGGAGAGAGCACCAGAAAGAGGGGAATTGGGAGAGAGCACCAGAAACAAGGGAATTAGGAGAGAGCACCAGAAACGGGAATCAGGAGAGAGCACCAGAAACAGGGGAAGTAGGAGAGAGCACCAGAAACAGGGGAATTAGGAGAGAGCACCAGAAACAGGGGAATTAGGAGAGAGCACCAGAAACAGAGGAATTAGGAGAGAGCACCAGAAACAGGGGAATTAGGAGAGAGCACCAGAAACAGAGGAATTAGGAGAGAGCACCAGAAACAGGGGAATTAGGAGAGAGCACCAGAAACAGAGGAATTAGGAGAGAGCACCAGAAACAGAGGAATTAGGAGAGAGCACCAGAAACAGAGGAATTAGGAGAGGGCACCAGAAACAGGGGAATCAGGAGAGGGCACCAGAAAGTGGAGAAATAGGACAGAGCACCAGAAACAAGGGAAGGAGGAGAGAGCACCAGAAACAGGAATTTGGAGAGAGCACCAGAAACAGGAGAATTAGGAGAGAGCACCAGAAACAGGGGAATTAGGAGAGAGCTCCAGAAACAGGGGAATTAGGAGAGAGCAGAAGAAACAAGGGGATTAGGAGAGAGCACCAGAAACAGGGGAATTAGGAGAGAGCACCAGGAACAGAGGAATTAGGAGAGGGCACCAGAAACAGGGGAATTAGGAGAGAGCACCAGAAACAGAGGAGTTAGGAGAAAGCACCAGAAACAGGGGAATTAGGAGAGAGCACAAGAAACAAGGGAATTAGGAGAGAGCACCAGAAAGAGTGGAATTAGGAGAGGGTTCCTGAAAGGGGATTTCGGAGAGAGCACCAGAAACAGGGGAATTAGGAGAGAGAACCAGAAACCTGGGAAATGGGAGAGGGCACCAGAAACAGGGGAATTAGGAGAGAGCATTAGAAAGAGGGGAATTAGGAAAGAGAACCAGAAACAGGGGAATTAGGAGAGACTACCAGAAAGAGGGGAATTAGGAGAGAGCACCAGAAAGAGGGGAATTGGGAGAGAGCACCAGAAACAAGGGAATTAGGAGAGAGCACCAGAAACGGGAATCAGGAGAGAGCACCAGAAACAGGGGAATTAGGAGAGAGCACCAGAAACAGGGGAATTAGGAGAGGGCACCAGAAACAGGGGAATTAGGAGAACCAGAAACAGGGGAATTAGGAGAGAGCACCAGAAACAGAGGAATTAGGAGAGAGCACCAGAAACAGGGGAATTAGGAGAGAGCACCAGAAACAGAGGAATTAGGAGAGGGCACCAGAAACAGAGGAATTAGGAGAGAGCACCAGAAACAGGAATTAGGAGAGAGCACCAGAAACAGGGGCATTAGGAGAGAGCACCAGAAACAGGGGAATTGGAGAGAGCACCAGAAACAGGAGAATTAGGAAAGAGCACCAGAAACAGGGGAATTAGGAGAGAGCACCAGAAACAGGGGAATTAGGAGAGAGCACCAGAAAGAGGGGAATTAGGAGAGAGCACCAGAAACAGGGGAATTAGGAGAGAGCACCAGAAACAGGGGAATTAGGAGAGAGCACCAGAAACAGGGGAAATCGGAGAGAGCACCAGAAAGAGGGGAATTAGGAGAGAGCACCAGAAACCTGGTAATTAGGAGAGGCACCAGAAACCAGGGAATTAGGAGAGAGCACCAGGAACAGAGGAATTAGGACAGAGCACCAAGAACAGAGGAATTAGGAGAGAGCACCAGAAACAGAGGAATTAGGAGAGAGCACCAGAAACAGAGGAATTAGGAGAGAGCACCAGAAACAGAGGAATTAGGAGAGAGCACCAGAAACAGAGGAATTAGGAGAGAGCACCAGAAACAGGGGAATTAGGAGAGAGCACCAGAAACAGGGGAATTAGGAGAGAGCACCAGAAACAGAGGAATTAGGAGAGAGCACCAGAAACAGGGGAAGTAGGAGAGAGCACCAGAAACAGGAGAATTAGGAGAGAGCACCAGAAACATGGGAATTAGGAGAGAGCACCAGAAACAGGGTAAGTAGGAGAGAGCACCAGAAACAGGGGAATTAGGAGAGAGCACCAGAAACAGGGGAATTAGGAGAGAGCACCAGAAACAGGGGAATTAGGAGAGAGCACCAGAAACAGGGGAATTAGGAGAGAGCACCAGAAACAGAGGAATTAGGAGAGAGCACCAGAAACAGGGGAATTAGGAGAGAGCACCAGAAACAGAGGAATTAGGAGAGAGCACCAGAAACAGAGGAATTAGGAGAGAGCACCAGAAACAGAGGAATTAGGAGAGGGCACCAGAAACAGGGGAATCAGGAGAGGGCACCAGAAAGTGGAGAAATAGGACAGAGCACCAGAAACAAGGGAAGTAGGAGAGAGCACCAGAAACAGGAATTAGGAGAGAGCACCAGAAACAGGAGAATTAGGAGAGAGCACCAGAAACAGGGGAATTAGGAGAGAGCTCCAGAAACAGGGGAATTAGGAGAGAGCACAAGAAACAAGGGGATTAGGAGAGAGCACCAGAAACAGGGGAATTAGGAGAGAGCACCAGGAACAGAGGAATTAGGAGAGGGCACCAGAAACAGAGGAGTTAGGAGAAAGCACCAGAAACAGGGGAATTAGGAGAGAGCACAAGAAACAAGGGAATTAGGAGAGAGCACCAGAAAGAGGGGAATTAGGAGAGGGTTCCTGAAAGGGGATTTCGGAGAGAGCACCAGAAACAGGGGAATTAGGAGAGAGAACCAGAAACCTGGGAAATGGGAGAGGGCACCAGAAACAGGGGAATTAGGAGAGAGCATTAGAAAGAGGGGAATTAGGAAAGAGAACCAGAAACAGGGGAATTAGGAGAGACTACCAGAAAGAGGGGAATTAGGAGAGAGCACCAGAAAGAGGGGAATTGGGAGAGAGCACCAGAAACAAGGGAATTAGGAGAGAGCACCAGAAACAGGAGAATTAGGAGAGAGCACCAGAAACAGGGGAATTAGGAGAGGGCACCAGAAACAGGGGAATTAGGAGAGGGCACCAGAAACAGGGGAATTAGGAGAGAGCACAAGAAACAGGGGAATTAGGAGAGGGCACAAGAAACAGGGGAATTAGGAGAGAGCACCAGAAACAGGGGAATTAGGAGAGAGCACAAGAAACAGGGGAATTAGGAGAGGGCACCAGAAACAGATGAATTAGGAGAGAGCACCAGAAACAGGAATTAGGAGAGAGCACCAGAAACAGGGGAATTAGGAAAGAGCACCAGAAACAGGGGAATTAGGAGAGAGCACCAGAAACAGGGGAATTAGGAGAGAGCACAAGAAACAGGGGAATTAGGAGAGAGCACCAGAAACAGGAGAATTAGGAAAGAGCACCAGAAACAGGGGAATTAGGAGAGGGCACCAGAAACAGGGGAATTAGGAGAGAGCACCAGAAACAGGGGAATTAGGAGAGAGCACCAGAAACAGGAGAATTAGGAGAGAGCACCAGAAACGGGAATTAGGAGAGAGCACCAGAAACAGGGGAATTAGGAGAGAGCACCAGAAACAGGGGAATTAGGAGAGAGCACCAGAAACAGGGGAAGTAGGAGAGGGCACCAAAAACAGGAGAATTAGGAAAGAGCACCAGAAACAGGGGAATTAGGAGAGAGAACCAGAAACAGGGGAATTAGGAGAGAGCACCAGAAACAGAGGAATTAGGAGAGGGCACCAGAAACAGGGGAATTAGGAGAGAGCACCAGAAACAGGGGAATTAGGAGAGAGCACCAGAAACAGGGGAATTAGGAGAGAGCACCAGAAACAGGGGAATTAGGAGAGAGCACCAGAAACAGGGGAATTAGGAGAGAGCACCAGAAACAGGGGAATTAGGAGAGAGCACCAGAAACAGGGGAATTAGGAGAGAGCACCAGAAGCAGAGGAATTAGGAGCACCAGAAACATGGGAATTAGGAGAGAGCACCAGAAACAGGGGAATTAGGAGAGAGCACCAGAAACAGGGGAATTAGGAGAGAGCACCAGAAACAGGAGAATTAGTAGAGGGCACCAGAAACAGAGGAATTAGGAGAGAGCACCAGAAACAGAGGAATTAGGAGAGAGCACCAGAAACAGGGGAATTAGCAGAGAGCACCAGAAACAGGGGAATTAGGAGAGAGCACCAGAAACAGGAGAATTAGTAGAGGGCACCAGAAACAGAGGAATTAGGAGAGAGCACCAGAAACAGGGGAATTAGGAGAGAGCACCAGAAACATGGGAATTAGGAGGGAGCACCAGAAACAGGGGAATTAGGAGAGAGCACCAGAAACAGGGGAATTAGGAGAGAGCACCAGAAACAGGAGAATTAGTAGAGGGCACCAGAAACAGAGGAATTAGGAGAGAGCACCAGAAACAGAGGAATTAGGAGAGAGCACCAGAAACAGGGGAATTAGGAGAGAGCACCAAAAACAGGAGAATTAGGAAAGAGCACCAGAAAGAGGGGAATTAGGAGAGAGCACCAGAAAAAGGGGAATTAGGAGAGAGCACCAGAAACAGGGGAATTAGGAGAGAGCACCAGAAACAGGGGAATTAGGAGAGAGCACCAGAAACAGGGGAATTAGGAGAGAACACAAGAAACAGGGGAATTAGGAGAGGGCACCAGAAATAGGAATTAGGAGAGGGCACCAGAAACAGGGGAATTAGGAGAGAGCACCAGAAACAGGGGAATTAGGAAAGAGCACCAGAAACAGGGGAATTAGGAGAGAGCACCAGAAACAGGGGAATTAGGAAAGAGCACCAGAAACAGGGGAATTAGGAGAGGGCACCAGAAAAAGGGGAATTAGGAGAGAGCACCAGAAACAGGGGAATTAGGAGAGAGCACCAGAAACATGGGAATTAGGAGAGAACCAGAAACAGGGGAATTAGGAGAGAGCACCAGAAACAGGGGAATTAGGAGAGAGTACCAGAAACAGGAGAATTAGGAGAGAGCACCAGAAACAGGGGAATTTGGAGAGAGCACCAGAAGCAGGAGAATTAGGAGAGAGCACCAGAAACGGGAATTAGGAGAGAGCACCAGAAACAGGGGAATTAGGAGAGGGCACCAGAAACAGGAGAATTAGGAGCACCAGAAACAGAGGAATTAGGAGAGAGCACCAGAAACATGAATTAGGAGAGGGCACCAGAAACAGAAGAATTAGGAGAGAGCACCAGAAATAGGAGAATTAGGAAAGTGCACCAGAAACAGGGGAATTAGGAGAGAGCACCCGAAACAGGGGAATTAGGAGAGAGCACCAGAAACAGGGGAATTAGGAGAGAGCACCAGAAACAGGGGAATTAGGAGAGAGCACCAGGAACAGAGGAATTAGGAGACAGCACCAGAAAGTGGGGAATTAGGAGAGAGCAGCAGAAACAGGAGAATTAGGAGAGAGCACCAGAAACAGGGGAATTAGGAGAGAGCATCAGAAAGTGGGGAATTAGGAGAGAGCACCAGAAACAGGGGAATTAGGAGAGAGCACCAGAAACAGAGGAATTAGGAGAGAGCACCAGAAACAGAGGAATTAGGAGAGAGCACCAGAAACAGGGGAAGTAGGAGAGAGAACCAGAAACAGGGGAAGTAGGAGAGAGAACCAGAAACAGGGGAAGTAGGAGAGAGCATGAGAAACAGGAATTAGGAGCGGGCACCAGAAACAAGAATTAGGAGAGAGCACCAGAAACACGGGAATTAGGAGAGAGCACCAGAAACAGAGGAATTAGGAGAGAGCACCAGAAACAGAGGAATTAGGAGAGAGCACCAGAAAGAGGGGAATTAGGGGAGGGCACCAGAAACAGGGGAATTAGGAGAGAGCACCAGAAACAGGGGAATTAGGAGAGAGCACCAGAAACAGGAGAATTAGGAGAGAGCACCAGAAACGGGAATTAGGAGAGAGCACCAGAAACAGGGGAATTAGGAGTGGGCACCAGAAACAGGGGAATTAGGAGAGGGCACCAGAAACAGCGGAATTAGGAGAGAGCACCAGAAACAGGGGAATTAGGAGAGAGCACCAGAAACAGGGGAATTAGGAGAGAGCACCATAAACGGGAATCAGGAGAGAGCACCAGAAACAGAGGAATTAGGAGAGAGCACCAGAAAGAGGGGAATTGGGAGAGAGTACCAGAAACAGGAGAATTAGGAGAGAGCACCAGAAACAGGGGAATTAGGAGAGAGCACCAGAAACAGGGGAATTAGGAGAGAGCACCAGAAACAGGGGAATTAGGAGAGAGCACCAGGAACAGAGGAATTAGGAGAGGGCACCAGAAACAGAGGAGTTAGGAGAAAGCACCAGAAACAGGGGAATTAGGAGAGAGCACAAGAAACAAGGGAATTAGGAGAGAGCACCAGAAAGAGGGGAATTAGGAGAGGGTTCCTGAAAGGGGATTTCGGAGAGAGCACCAGAAACAGGGGAATTAGGAGAGAGAACCAGAAACCTGGGAAATGGGAGAGGGCACCAGAAACAGGGGAATTAGGAGAGAGCATTAGAAAGAGGGGAATTAGGAAAGAGAACCAGAAACAGGGGAATTAGGAGAGACTACCAGAAAGAGGGGAATTAGGAGAGAGCACCAGAAAGAGGGGAATTGGGAGAGAGCACCAGAAACAAGGGAATTAGGAGAGAGCACCAGAAACAGGAGAATTAGGAGAGAGCACCAGAAACAGGGGAATTAGGAGAGGGCACCAGAAACAGGGGAATTAGGAGAGGGCACCAGAAACAGGGGAATTAGGAGAGAGCACAAGAAACAGGGGAATTAGGAGAGGGCACAAGA
The DNA here is from genome assembly GCF_052327205.1 of Somniosus microcephalus. Taxonomy (NCBI): domain Eukaryota; kingdom Metazoa; phylum Chordata; class Chondrichthyes; order Squaliformes; family Somniosidae; genus Somniosus; species Somniosus microcephalus. The sequence continues at coordinate 16,231,652 of NC_141016.1, forward strand.
AACAGGGGAATTAGGAGAGAGCACCAGAAACAGGGGAATTAGGAGAGAGCACAAGAAACAGGGGAATTAGGAGAGGGCACCAGAAACAGATGAATTAGGAGAGAGCACCAGAAACAGGAATTAGGAGAGAGCACCAGAAACAGGGGAATTAGGAAAGAGCACCAGAAACAGGGGAATTAGGAGAGAGCACCAGAAACAGGGGAATTAGGAGAGAGCACAAGAAACAGGGGAATTAGGAGAGAGCACCAGAAACAGGAGAATTAGGAAAGAGCACCAGAAACAGGGGAATTAGGAGAGGGCACCAGAAACAGGGGAATTAGGAGAGAGCACCAGAAACAGGGGAATTAGGAGAGAGCACCAGAAACAGGAGAATTAGGAGAGAGCACCAGAAACGGGAATTAGGAGAGAGCACCAGAAACAGGGGAATTAGGAGAGAGCACCAGAAACAGGGGAATTAGGAGAGAGCACCAGAAACAGGGGAAGTAGGAGAGGGCACCAAAAACAGGAGAATTAGGAAAGAGCACCAGAAACAGGGGAATTAGGAGAGAGAACCAGAAACAGGGGAATTAGGAGAGAGCACCAGAAACAGAGGAATTAGGAGAGGGCACCAGAAACAGGGGAATTAGGAGAGAGCACCAGAAACAGGGGAATTAGGAGAGAGCACCAGAAACAGGGGAATTAGGAGAGAGCACCAGAAACAGGGGAATTAGGAGAGAGCACCAGAAACAGGGGAATTAGGAGAGAGCACCAGAAACAGAGGAATTAGGAGCACCAGAAACATGGGAATTAGGAGAGAGCACCAGAAACAGGGGAATTAGGAGAGAGCACCAGAAACAGGGGAATTAGGAGAGAGCACCAGAAACAGGAGAATTAGTAGAGGGCACCAGAAACAGAGGAATTAGGAGAGAGCACCAGAAACAGAGGAATTAGGAGAGAGCACCAGAAACAGGGGAATTAGCAGAGAGCACCAGAAACAGGGGAATTAGGAGAGAGCACCAGAAACAGGAGAATTAGTAGAGGGCACCAGAAACAGAGGAATTAGGAGAGAGCACCAGAAACAGGGGAATTAGGAGAGAGCACCAGAAACATGGGAATTAGGAGGGAGCACCAGAAACAGGGGAATTAGGAGAGAGCACCAGAAACAGGGGAATTAGGAGAGAGCACCAGAAACAGGAGAATTAGTAGAGGGCACCAGAAACAGAGGAATTAGGAGAGAGCACCAGAAACAGAGGAATTAGGAGAGAGCACCAGAAACAGGGGAATTAGGAGAGAGCACCAAAAACAGGAGAATTAGGAAAGAGCACCAGAAAGAGGGGAATTAGGAGAGAGCACCAGAAAAAGGGGAATTAGGAGAGAGCACCAGAAACAGGGGAATTAGGAGAGAGCACCAGAAACAGGGGAATTAGGAGAGAGCACCAGAAACAGGGGAATTAGGAGAGAGCACAAGAAACAGGGGAATTAGGAGAGGGCACCAGAAATAGGAATTAGGAGAGGGCACCAGAAACAGGGGAATTAGGAGAGAGCACCAGAAACAGGGGAATTAGGAAAGAGCACCAGAAACAGGGGAATTAGGAGAGAGCACCAGAAACAGGGGAATTAGGAAAGAGCACCAGAAACAGGGGAATTAGGAGAGGGCACCAGAAAAAGGGGAATTAGGAGAGAGCACCAGAAACAGGGGAATTAGGAGAGAGCACCAGAAACATGGGAATTAGGAGAGAACCAGAAACAGGGGAATTAGGAGAGAGCACCAGAAACAGGGGAATTAGGAGAGAGTACCAGAAACAGGAGAATTAGGAGAGAGCACCAGAAACAGGGGAATTTGGAGAGAGCACCAGAAGCAGGAGAATTAGGAGAGAGCACCAGAAACGGGAATTAGGAGAGAGCACCAGAAACAGGGGAATTAGGAGAGGGCACCAGAAACAGGAGAATTAGGAGCACCAGAAACAGAGGAATTAGGAGAGAGCACCAGAAACATGAATTAGGAGAGGGCACCAGAAACAGAAGAATTAGGAGAGAGCACCAGAAATAGGAGAATTAGGAAAGTGCACCAGAAACAGGGGAATTAGGAGAGAGCACCCGAAACAGGGGAATTAGGAGAGAGCACCAGAAACAGGGGAATTAGGAGAGAGCACCAGAAACAGGGGAATTAGGAGAGAGCACCAGGAACAGAGGAATTAGGAGACAGCACCAGAAAGTGGGGAATTAGGAGAGAGCAGCAGAAACAGGAGAATTAGGAGAGAGCACCAGAAACAGGGGAATTAGGAGAGAGCATCAGAAAGTGGGGAATTAGGAGAGAGCACCAGAAACAGGGGAATTAGGAGAGAGCACCAGAAACAGAGGAATTAGGAGAGAGCACCAGAAACAGAGGAATTAGGAGAGAGCACCAGAAACAGGGGAAGTAGGAGAGAGAACCAGAAACAGGGGAAGTAGGAGAGAGAACCAGAAACAGGGGAAGTAGGAGAGAGCATGAGAAACAGGAATTAGGAGCGGGCACCAGAAACAAGAATTAGGAGAGAGCACCAGAAACACGGGAATTAGGAGAGAGCACCAGAAACAGAGGAATTAGGAGAGAGCACCAGAAACAGAGGAATTAGGAGAGAGCACCAGAAAGAGGGGAATTAGGGGAGGGCACCAGAAACAGGGGAATTAGGAGAGAGCACCAGAAACAGGGGAATTAGGAGAGAGCACCAGAAACAGGAGAATTAGGAGAGAGCACCAGAAACGGGAATTAGGAGAGAGCACCAGAAACAGGGGAATTAGGAGTGGGCACCAGAAACAGGGGAATTAGGAGAGGGCACCAGAAACAGGGGAATTAGGAGAGAGCACCAGAAACAGGGGAATTAGGAGAGAGCACCAGAAACAGGGGAATTAGGAGAGAGCACCATAAACGGGAATCAGGAGAGAGCACCAGAAACAGAGGAATTAGGAGAGAGCACCAGAAAGAGGGGAATTGGGAGAGAGTACCAGAAACAGGAGAATTAGGAGAGAGCACCAGAAACAGGGGAATTAGGAGAGAGCACCAGAAACAGGGGAATTAGGAGAGAGCACCAGAAACAGGGGAATTAGGAGAGAGCACCAGAAACGGGAATCAGGAGAGAGCACCAGAAACAGAGGAATTAGGAGAGAGCACCAGAAAGAGGGGAATTGGGAGAGAGCACCAGAAACAGGAGAATTAGGAGAGAGCACCAGAAACAGGGGAATTAGGAGAGAGCACAAGAAACAGGAGAATTAGGAGAGAGCACCAGAAACAGGGGAATTAGGAGAGAGCACCAGAAACAGGGGAATTAGGAGAGGGCACCAGAAACAGGAGAATTAGGAGAGAGCACCAGAAACAGGGGAATTAGGAGAGAGCACCAGAAACAGGAGAATTAGGAGAGAGCACCAGAAACGGGAATTAGGAGAGAGCACCAGAAACAGGGGAATTAGGAGAGAGCACCAGAAACAGGAGAATTAGGAGCACCAGAAACAGGGGAATTAGGAGAGAGCACCAGAAACAGGGGAATTAGGAGAGGGCACCAGAAACAGGGGAATTAGGAGAGAGCACCAGAAACAGGGGAATTAGGAGAGAGCACAAGAAACAGGGGAATTAGGAGAGAGCACCAGAAACATGGGAATTAGGAGAGAGCACCAGAAACAGGGGAATTAGGAGAGGCACCAGAAACGGGAATTAGGAGAGTGCACCAGAAACAGGGGAATTAGGAGAGAGCACCAGAAAGAGGGGAATTAGGAGAGGCACCAGAAACGGGAATTAGGAGAGAGCACCAGAAACAGGGGAATTAGGAGAGAGCACCAGAAAGAGGGGAATTAGGAGAGAGCACCAGAAAAAGGGGAATTAGGAGAGAGCACCAGAAACAGGGGAATTAGGAGAGGCACCAAAAACGGGAATTAGGAGAGTGCACCAGAAACAGAGGAATTAGGAGAGAGCACCAGAAAGAGGGGAATTAGGAGAGAGCACCAGAAAAAGGGGAATTAGGAGAGAGCACCAGAAACAGGGGAATTAGGAGAGGGCACCAGAAACAGGAATTAAGAGAGAGCACCAGAAATAGGGGAATTAGGAGAGAGTACCAGAAACAGGAGAATTAGGAAAGAGCACCAGAAACAGGGGAATTAGGAGAGGGCACCAGAAACAGGAATTAGGAGAGAGCACCAGAAACATGGGAATTAGGAGAGAGCACCAGAAACAGGGAAATTAGGAGAGGGCACCAGAAACAGGGGAATTAGGAGAGAGCACCAGAAACAGGGGAATTAGGAGAGAGTACCAGAAACAGGAGAATTAGGAGAGAGCACCAGAAACAGGGGAATTTGGAGAGAGCACCAGAAACAGGGGAATTAGGAGAGAGCACCAGAAACAGGGGAATTAGGAGAGCACCAGAAACAGGGGAATTAGGAGAGAGCACCAGAAACAGGGGAATTAGGAGAGAGCACCAGAAATAGGGGAATTAGGAGAGAGCACAAGAAACAGGGGAATTAGGAGAGGGCACCAGAAACAGGGGAATGAGGAGAGAGTACCAGAAACAGGGGAATTAGGAGAGAGCACCAGAAACAGGGGAATTAGGAGAGGGCACCAGAAACAGGGGAATTAGGAGAGGGCACCAGAAACAGGGGAATTAGGAGAGAGCACCAGAAACAGGGGAATTAGGAGAGAGCACCAGAAACAGGGGAATTAGGAGAGAGCACCATAAACGGGAATCAGGAGAGAGCACCAGAAACAGAGGAATTAGGAGAGAGCACCAGAAAGAGGGGAATTGGGAGAGAGTACCAGAAACAGGAGAATTAGGAGAGAGCACCAGAAACAGGGAAATTAGGAGAGTACCAGAAACAAGGGAATTAGGAGAGAGCACCAGAAACAGGGGAAGTAGGAGAGAGAACCAGAAACAGGGGAAGTAGGAGAGAGCATGAGAAACAGGAATTAGGGGCTAGATTTTCAGTATAGGCAGTTTTGGGGCGCTAACCTTAGCGCCCGCCCGAAGTTAGCGCCCGCCCCAAAGTAGCGCCCCGTTGCCGGGAATTCAGTGGCTTCGCCCTCAGAGGTTGGTGGAGCGCTAAAAGAGGCGTTCCACTACTCTCTTTAGGCGCTAAGCCGGCGGTCCAGAGGGATAGCGCCCAGGCGGGGCGCAGCACGGGTGCGGTCATTTTTGCACTGACAGCAGACCCCGTGGTGCCGACCAGCTCTTAAAGGGGGAAGGGACGAATTGGTCTGCTGCCACGCCCTGCACACTGCAGCCTTGCAAAGAGGCCTCAACACTACTGCTCAGCCCCAGGGAGTCATGGCAACGCCAGAGAAGGCCCGTCAGCGTGCCCTGCGCTTCTCAGAGGGTGATCTGGACATCATGGTCACAGCTCTGGAGGTGAGGCGCAAGATCTTGTTTCCAGACAGTGGGAGGAATCCAACCCACCACGACTACACCAAAGCCTGGAAGCAGATCGCCCAGAGGGTGACGTTCACCGGCGAGGCCCCCAGGACCCACACACAATGCCGTAAGAAATACAACGATCTGACCAGGATTGTGAGGGTGAGTAGCCTTTCCAGTCTCCTCCTCATTCTTGCATGTACACCTGACATGATGGGCAAAGGGACCTGAAAGTCCTTTTGGCCAGCCCTCAGCCAGCAGCATTGGGACAGTCATGAGCATCAAATGGCCATTCGGCACTCTACACTTTGGCCAAGCTATTCCACCTTGGGAGGCAGTGGACAGTACATCAGGGCTTCACTCTGTCCAAGCTATTCCACCATGGGAGGCAGTGCTCACTACATCAGGGCTTCACTCTGTCCAAGCTATTCCACCATGGGAGGCAGTGCTCACTACATCAGGGCTTCACTCTGTCCAAGCTATTCCACCATGGGAGGCAGTGCTCACTACATCAGGGCTTCACTGCGCACTTACAGCCCGTCCTTTCTCTTGCAGGCTAAAGTAGCGTTTAATCGCCAGGCCCGTGCCAGGGGTGGCCGCGCCAAGCTGCAGAAGCTCACTCAGCTGGAGGAGCGCGTGTGTGTGCTCATGGGAGCACGTGTGATTGTCCCCACAGCGTGCGGTGTATCCGACCCTCCACTGCCCGGCAATGGTAAGGACCTCGCCTTTTGGCCCTCTCGCGTCGCACTGGCCCATCCGAGCTACCTCCTTTGCCACTGTCCCACCAATGCGCTGAATCCCACCAGTCCTAACTCCCTCGCTGACGCCGTCTCCTCACTCTGAAGCTACTCTTGTGCATTCCTGCTTTCAGCTGGTGACGACCAGGACCCTGAGGCTGCCAGTGACAGCACCTCCAACCAGGAGGAGGAGGAGGAGCAAGCCGGACCTTCGGGGGAACAGTCACGTCCCGCAGGAGAGGAGGAAATGCTCGACACCTCCTCACTGGACGAGTGCCTGGAGGAACTGTCGCAGGGCAATGCAGCTTCTGGGACCAGTGGCGTCCAGCCACCCAGCAGCCGTGCGCGTGGCCCGCGGCCTTCCCCCCAAAGGGGGGAAGGATCAGAGGGGAGTGCTGCTGCTCGGCACACTCGCCGTCACCAACGCGGCAAGGGTCCCCTAGTTCGGCCCCCTCCTCCCCAGCGGGAGAGTCGCGACTCCAGTCCGGACACCTTCACTTCGGAGGAGGTGCGGAAGCTCGATCAGATGGCCGACGACTCGGACCGGCGCCACACGGAGCTCATGAGCGTGGTGGGGCGCATGCCTGAGGCCATCGAGTCGCTGGCGACCAGTGTGCGCGAGTTCGGGGCAGCAACTGCCGCGACTGGCCGCATGCTAACTGATGCCGTCAAGACCCTGGCGGATGTGATGCGCGCGCACACCAGGACCACAGGGCCACTCACTGCTGCCACACGCGCTGTCTCAGGCAGGCATCGCCAGGGCAGGCGCCGCGCTGGACCATCCCAGCAAGCCGGCCGTCGGCTGATTGCTGCGGATCCTGCAGTGCGGGCCCGGCCGAGTGCCACCGCGCCACAGCACCAGCCAGCGCATCCCAGACGCCTGCTGGCCCACATTGCGCCATCCGTCGCCGCCATTCCCCCTCTGGGCCGTCAAGGGCAAGCGGCTGCAGCTGATGGTGGCCAGGCTCAGGTGCGCCACTCAGGAGACGGCCCCTCGAGGCCCAAACGCCGTGTAGGCCGCCCCCCAGCGGCATCTGGCGGAAGGGCATCTGAGCCTCAGGCGCCTTCCCCCAGCCTCGCAGCAGCCACTGGGCAGAGCTTGCGAAGGAGCAGCAGGCAGGGCAGGGGAGGCAAAATGCTGGCCAAGGTCTCGCCCTCGCGGGCCACTCAGTAGAGGGTGTGGCCAGCTTTCCTTTAATATGGCGGTGGCCATCTTTATTTTGCCCATGGTTGTGCTTTTGGAGGGCTTTTTTTTTGCGTTAGGCCGACGTTGAGGCCCGGTTTCAATAAAGGTGGAGTGGCTCCTCCCCAGTTTGTGGGAGTGAGTCGTTTGTTGGGCTTTTTGTGGGGCCCGTTTATTGTTTTTGGGGATTCATGTGGGAAGGGCTTTTCATTTTTGTTTAATAAAAAATTATCTTTATTCATGCAGTCTCCATGGTTGTTCTTCTTAGTGTTTGTTGGCTTCGCCGGCTGAGGGCTTGCGGAGCGGCTGCATTCATCTTCCCTCATGGCCCCTGGCCATTCCCTGACAGGGGGCTTAGAAGTACCGTGTAATAAGGTGGCGTCGTGCGGCCCTTGGCCCTGGTCGCTCCCTCCTGGGAACGTACTCCTGCTCCTCCTCCTCCTCCTCCTCCTCCTCCTCATGCTCCTCCTGCTCCTCCTCCTGAGGTGCTGGTCCAACGTCAGGTGGCAGTGCCTGAGTCCTGCGGATAGCCAGGTTGTGTAGCATGCAGCAAACCACCACAAATTGGGAGACCCGGTCCGGCGAATACTGGAGAGCTCCTCCGGAGCGATCAAGGCAGCGGAACCGCTGCTTGAGGACCCCAATAGTTAGCTCGATGATGTTGCGGGTGGTTTGATGGCTCTCGTTGTAGGCCTCTTCAGCAGCGGTCCTGGGCGCGCGGAGCGGGGTCATGAGCCAGGTGCACAAAGGATAGCCTTTGTCCCCGAGTAGCCATCCTCTTGGGGGAGGCTGTGCCTGGAACATGTCATGCACAGTACTCTGCCGCAGGATAAAGGCATCGTGGCTGCTGCCTGGGAAGCTGGCATTGACTGCCATGATGCGCTGCTTGTGGTCACAGACCAGCTGCACATTCAGAGAATGGTAGCCCTTCCTGTTGCGATACTGCTCGCCATGCTCCAGAGGGGCCCGCAAAGCCACATGCGTACAGTCAATGGCGCCCTGCACCAAGGGGAATTCCCCGAGTCTGGAAAATCCCAATGCGCGCTGATGCTGGCTCTCCAGGGCCATGGGGAAGGAGATGAATTGGCTTCTCCTTCTGAACAGTGCTTCGGTCACCTGGCGGATGCAGCGATGCGCGCCGTACTGGGAGATGTTTGCTATGTCCCCAGCAGCGTATTGGAAGGAGCCGGTGGCATAGAAGTTCAATGCCACCGTCACCTTCACTTCCACCGACAGAGACGTCCTGCACCTGAGCTTTGGCCGCAGATCTCGGCGAAGCAGGTGGCAGATCTCTGCAATCACCCCCTTCCGGAATCGGAGCCTTTTAACACATCGCGCGGCACTCATGTTTAGGTAGGAGCGCTGCTGGCGGTATAGCCTGACTGGGTAAGGCCTACGTGGCCGACGCCTGTAGCCCCCTCTGCCTCCATCCAGGGCTGCCCCTCTCACAATGCGTCTGCGAGCCCTACGGACATGGAGCTGCAGCTCCGCGTTGGCACCCCATGCAACCCCCATCAAATCCTGGCAAACACTCTAATTTCCAAATGGCCACTTGCAGCGCTGTTGCCTGAGTCCAAAAATACCTGGCTCTTGCTGCTTGAAACCAGTTAGCTATCCTCCTTGTTGTGTCTCCAGAAATGCGTTGCACAAGACTGTTTTCTGAAATAATGGATGGCCTTTATACTGGAGAGGACGTTCCCTTTAATTAGCGCCCCCCGGGGCCCGCGCTGGTTGTGTTGCGTTCCTTTTTCCAAACGCTCCGGCCGCCCGCCGCACAATGGGGCAGTCCGACTGAAGTTTGCAATCGGGGCGGCCAAAGGGCGTTGCACGAGGATGTGACGTCATTTTCTGCGCGCGCATCCGGGCGGGCGCTAAACTTTGCGCCGGCGCTAACGGGCAACTTAATTTGGGGCGGGGCGCAAACTGCGCTGCGCCCGGGCGCTACACGCATAGCGCCCGGAAATCACTTCTCTTAAGGCGCTAACTGCTGGCGCAAGCAACTGAAAATCTAGCCCTAGGAGCGGGCACCAGAAACAAGAATTAGGAGAGAGCACCAGAAACACGGGAATTAGGAGAGAGCACCAGAAACAGGGGAAGTAGGAGAGAGCACCAGAAACAGGGGAAGTAGGAGAGAGAACCAGAAACAGGGGAAGTAGGAGAGAGAACCAGAAACAGGGGAAGTAGGAGAGAGAACCAGAAACAGGGGAAGTAGGAGAGAGAACCAGAAACAGGGGAAGTAGGAGAGAGCACGAGAAATAGGAATTAGGAGCGGGCACCAGAAACAAGAATTAGGAGAGAGCACCAGAAACACGGGAATTAGGAGAGAGCACCAGAAACAGGGGAAGTAGGATAGAGCACCAGAAACAAAGGAATTAGGAGAGGGCACCAGAAACAGGGGAATTAAGAGAGAGCACCAGAAACAGGGGAATTAGGAGAGAGCACCAGAAACAGAGGAATTAGGAGAGGGCACCAGAAACAGGAGAATTAGGAGACAGCACCAGAAACAGGGGAATTAGGAGACAGCACCAGAAAGAGGGGAATTAGGAGACAGCACCAGAAAGTGGGGAATTAGGAGACAGCAGCAGAAACAGGGGAATTAGGAGAGAGCAGCAGAAACAGGGGAATTAGGAGAGAGCACCAGAAACAGGGGAATTAGGAGAGAGCACCAGAAACAGGGGAATTAGGAGAGAGCACCAGAAACAGAGGAATTAGGAGAGGGCACCAGAAACAGGGGAATTAGGAGAGAGCACAAGAAACAGAGGAATTAGGAGAGAGCACCAGAAACAGAGGAATTAGGAGAGAGCACCAGAAAGAGGGGAATTAGGGGAGGGCACCAGAAACAGGGGAATTAGGAGAGAGCACCAGAAACAGGGGAATTAGGAGAGAGCACCAGAAACAGGAGAATTAGGAGAGAGCACCAGAAACGGGAATTAGGAGAGAGCACCAGAAACAGGGGAATTAGGAGAGGGCACCAGAAACAGGGGAATTAGGAGAGAGCACCAGAAACAGGGGAATTAGGACAGAGCACAAGAAACAGGGGAATTAGGAGAGGGCACCAGAAACAGATGAATTAGGAGAGAGCACCAGAAACAGGAATTAGGAGAGAGCACCAGAAACAGGGGAATTAGGAAAGATCACCAGAAACAGGGGAATTAGGAGAGAGCACCAGAAACAGGGGAATTAGGAAAGAGCACCAGAAACAGGGGAATTAGGAGAGGGCACCAGAAAAAGGGGAATTAGGAGAGAGCACCAGAAACAGGGGAATTAGGAGACAGCACCAGAAACATGGGAATTAGGAGAGAGCACCAGAAACAGGGGAATTAGGAGAGGGCACCAGAAACAGGGGAATTAGGAGAGAGCACCAGAAACAGGGGAATTAGGAGAGAGTACCAGAAACAGGAGAATTAGGAGAGAGCACCAGAAACAGGGGAATTTGGAGAGAGAACCAGAAACAGGGGAATTAGGAGAGAGCACAAGAAACAGCGGAATTAGGAGAGGGCACCAGAAACAGGGGAATTAGGAGAGAGTACCAGAAACAGGAGAATTAGGAGAGAGCACCAGAAACAGAGGAATTAGGAGAGAGCACCAGAAACAGGGGAATTAGGAGAGGGCACCAGAAACAGGGGAATTAGGAGAGAGCACCAGAAACAGAGGAATTAGGAGAGAGCACCAGAAACAGGGGAATTAGGAGAGAGCACCAGAAACAGGGGAATTAGGAGAGGGCACCAGAAACAGAGGAATTAGGAGAGAGCACAAGAAACAGGGGAATTAGGAGAGAGCACCAGAAACAGAGGAATTAGGAGAGAGCACAAGAAACAGGGGAATTAGGAGAGAGCACCAAAAACAGGGGAATTAGGAGAGAGCACAAGAAACAGCGGAATTAGGAGATGGCACCAGAAACAGGGGAATTAGGAGAGAGTACCAGAAACAGGAGAATTAGGAGAGAGCACCAGAAACAGAGGAATTAGGAGAGAGCACCAGAAACAGGGGAATTAGGAGAGGGCACCAGAAACAGGGGAATTAGGAGAGAGCACCAGAAACAGAGGAATTAGGAGAGAGCACCAGAAACAGGGGAATTAGGAGAGAGCACCAGAAACAGGGGAATTAGGAGAGGGCACCAGAAACAGAGGAATTAGGAGAGAGCACAAGAAACAGGGGAATTAGGAGAGAGCACCAGAAACAGAGGAATTAGGAGAGAGCACCAGAAACAGGGGAATTAGGAAAGAGCACCAGAAACAGGGGAATTAGGAGAGAGCACCAGAAACATGGGAATTAGGAGAGAACCAGAAACAGGGGAATTAGGAGAGAGCACCAGAAACAGGGGAATTAGGAGAGAGTACCAGAAACAGGAGAATTAGGAGAGAGCACCAGAAACAGGGGAATTTGGAGAGAGCACCAGAAGCAGGAGAATTAGGAGAGAGCACCAGAAACGGGAATTAGGAGAGAGCACCAGAAACAGGGGAATTAGGAGAGGGCACCAGAAACAGGAGAATTAGGAGAGAGCACCAGAAACAGAGGAATTAGGAGAGAGCACCAGAAACATGAATTAGGAGAGGGCACCAGAAACAGAAGAATTAGGAGAGAGCACCAGAAATAGGAGAATTAGGAGAGTGCACCAGAAACAGGGGAATTAGGAGAGAGCACCCGAAACAGGGGAATTAGGAGAGAGCACCAGAAACAGGGGAATTAGGAGAGAGCACCAGAAACAGGGGAATTAGGAGAGAGCACCAGGAACAGAGGAATTAGGAGAGAGCACCAGAAACAGGGGAATTAGGAGAGGGCACCAGAAACAGGGGAATTAGGAGAGAGCACCAGAAACAGAGGAATTAGGAGAGAGCACCAGAAACAGAGGAATTAGGAGAGAGCACCAGAAACAGGAGAATTAGGAGAGTGCACCAGAAACAGGGGAATTAGGAGACAGCACCAGAAAGTGGGGAATTAGGAGAGAGCAGCAGAAACAGGAGAATTAGGAGAGAGCACCAGAAACAGGGGAATTAGGAGAGAGCACCAGAAAGTGGGGAATTAGGAGAGAGCACCAGAAACAGGGGAATTAGGAGAGAGCACCAGAAACAGAGGAATTAGGAGAGAGCACCAGAAACAGAGGAATTAGGAGAGGGCACCAGAAACAGGGGAATTAGGAGAGAGCACAAGAAACAGAGGAATTAGGAGAGAGCACCAGAAACAGAGGAATTAGGAGAGAGCACCAGAAACAGAGGAATTAGGAGAGAGCACCAGAAACAGGGGAATTAGGAGAGAGCACCAGAAACAGGAGAATTAGGAGAGAGCACCAGAAACAGGGGAATTAGGAGAGAGCACCAGAAACAGGGGAATTAGGAGAGAGCACCAGAAACAGGGGAATTAGGAGAGAGCACCAGAAACAGGGGAATTAGGAGAGAGCACCAGAAACATGGGAATTAGGAGAGAGCACCAGAAACAGGGGAATTAGGAGAGAGCACCAGAAACAGGGGAATTAGGAGAGAGCACCAGAAACAGGAGAATTAGGAGAGGGCACCAGAAACAGAGGAATTAGGAGAGAGCACCAGAAACAGAGGAATTAGGAGAGAGCACCAGAAACAGGGGAATTAGGAGAGAGCACCAAAAACAGGAGAATTAGGAAAGAGCACCAGAAAGAGGCGAATTAGGAGAGAGCACCAGAAAAAGGGGAATTAGGAGAGAGCACCAGAAACAGGGGAATTAGGAGAGAGCACCAGAAACAGGGGAATTAGGAGAGAGCACAAGAAACAGGGGAATTAGGAGAGGGCACCAGAAACAGGAATTTGGAGAGGGCACCAGAAACAGGGGAATTAGGAGAGAGCACCAGAAACAGGGGAATTAGGAAAGAGCACCAGAAACAGGGGAATTAGGAGAGGGCACCAGAAAAAGGGGAATTAGGAGAGAGCACCAGAAACATGGGAATTAGGAGAGAGCACCAGAAACAGGGAAATTAGGAGAGGGCACCAGAAACAGGGGAATTAGGAGAGAGCACCAGAAACAGGGGAATAAGGAGAGAGTACCAGAAACAGGAGAATTAGGAGAGAGCACCAGAAACAGGGGAATTTGGAGAGAGCACCAGAAACAGGGGATTAAGGAGAGAGCACAAGAAACAGCGGAATTAGGAGAGGGCACCAGAAACAGGGGAATTAGGAGAGAGTACCAGAAACAGGAGAATTAGGAGAGAGCACCAGAAACAGAGGAATTAGGAGAGAGCACCAGAAACAGGGGAATTAGGAGAGGGCACCAGAAACAGGGGAATTAGGAGAGAGCACCAGAAACAGAGGAATTAGGAGAGAGCACCAGAAACAGGGGAATTAGGAGAGAGCACCAGAAACAGGGGAATTAGGAGAGGGCACCAGAAACAGAGGAATTAGGAGAGAGCACAAGAAACAGGGGAATTAGGAGAGAGCACCAGAAACAGAGGAATTAGGAGAGAGCACAAGAAACAGGGGAATTAGGAGAGAGCACCAAAAACAGGGGAATTAGGAGAGAGCACAAGAAACAGCGGAATTAGGAGATGGCACCAGAAACAGGGGAATTAGGAGAGAGTACCAGAAACAGGAGAATTAGGAGAGAGCACCAGAAACAGAGGAATTAGGACAGAGCACCAGAAACAGGGGAATTAGGAGAGGGCACCAGAAACAGGGGAATTAGGAGAGAGCACAAGAAACAGGAGAATTAGGAGAGAGCACCAGAAACAGGGGAATTAGGAGAGAGCACCAGAAACAGGGGAATTAGGAGAGAGCACAAGAAACAGGAGAATTAGGAGAGAGCACCAGAAACAGGGGAATTAGGAGAGAGCACCAGAAACAGGGGAATTAGGAGAGGGCACCAGAAACAGGAGAATTAGGAGAGAGCACCAGAAACAGGGGAATTAGGAGAGAGCACCAGAAACAGGAGAATTAGGAGAGAGCACCAGAAACGGGAATTAGGAGAGAGCACCAGAAACAGGGGAATTAGGAGAGAGCACCAGAAACAGGAGAATTAGGAGAGAGCACCAGAAACAGGGGAATTAGGAGAGAGCACCAGAAACAGTGGAATTAGGAGAGGGCACCAGAAACAGGGGAATTAGGAGAGAGCACCAGAAACAGGGGAATTAGGAGAGAGCACCAGAAACATGGGAATTAGGAGAGAGCACCAGAAACAGGGGAATTAGGAGAGGCACCAGAAACGGGAATTAGGAGAGTGCACCAGAAACAGGGGAATTAGGAGAGAGCACCAGAAAGAGGGGAATTAGGAGAGGGCACCAGAAAAAGGGGAATTAGGAGAGAGCACCAGAAACAGGGGAATTAGGAGAGAGCACCAGAAACATGGGAATTAGGAGAGAGCACCAGAAACAGGGGAATTAGGAGAGGGCACCAGAAACAGGGGAATTAGGAGAGAGCACAAGAAACAGAGGAATTAGGAGAGAGCACCAGAAACAGAGGAATTAGGAGAGAGCACCAGAAAGAGGGGAATTAGTGGAGGGCACCAGAAACAGGGGAATTAGGAGAGAGCACCAGAAACAGGGGAATTAGGAGAGAGCACCAGAAACAGGAGAATTAGGAGAGAGCACCAGAAACGGGAATTAGGAGAGAGCACCAGAAACAGGGGAATTAGGAGAGGGCACCAGAAACAGGGGAATTAGGAGAGAGCACCAGAAACAGGGGAATTAGGAGAGAGCACAAGAAACAGGGGAATTAGGAGAGGGCACCAGAAACAGATGAATTAGGAGAGAGCACCAGAAACAGGAATTAGGAGAGAGCACCAGAAACAGGGGAATTAGGAAAGATCACCAGAAACAGGGGAATTAGGAGAGAGCACCAGAAACAGGGGAATTAGGAAAGAGCACCAGAAACAGGGGAATTAGGAGAGGGCACCAGAAAAAGGGGAATTAGGAGAGAGCACCAGAAACAGGGGAATTAGGAGAGAGCACCAGAAACATGGGAATTAGGAGAGAGCACCAGAAACAGGGGAATTAGGAGAGGGCACCAGAAACAGGGGAATTAGGAGAGAGCACCAGAAACAGGGGAATTAGGAGAGAGTACCAGAAACAGGAGAATTAGGAGAGAGCACCAGAAACAGGGGAATTTGGAGAGAGCACCAGAAACAGGGGAATTAGGAGAGAGCACAAGAAACAGCGGAATTAGGAGAGGGCACCAGAAACAGGGGAATTAGGAGAGAGTACCAGAAACAGGAGAATTAGGAGAGAGCACCAGAAACAGAGGAATTAGGAGAGAGCACCAGAAACAGGGGAATTAGGAGAGGGCACCAGAAACAGGGGAATTAGGAGAGAGCACCAGAAACAGAGGAATTAGGAGAGAGCACCAGAAACAGGGGAATTAGGAGAGAGCAACAGAAACAGGGGAATTAGGAGAGAGCACCAGAAACAGGAGAATTAGGAGAGAGCACCAGAAACGGGAATTAGGAGAGAGCACCAGAAACAGGGGAATTAGGAGAGAGCACCAGAAACAGGAGAATTAGGAGAGAGCACCAGAAACAGGGGAATTAGCAGAGAGCACCAGAAACAGGGGAATTAGGAGAGGGCACTAGAAACAGGGGAATTAGGAGAGAGCACCAGAAACAGGGGAATTAGGAGAGAGCACAAGAAACAGGGGAATTAGGAGAGAGCACCAGAAACAGGGGAATTAGGAGAGAGCACCAGAAACATGGGAATTAGGAGAGAGCACCAGAAACAGGGGAATTAGGAGAGGCACCAGAAACGGGAATTAGGAGAGTGCACCAGAAACAGGGGAATTAGGAGAGAGCACCAGAAAGAGGGGAATTAGGAGAGGCACCAGAAACGGGAATTAGGAGAGAGCACCAGAAACAGGGGAATTAGGAGAGAGCACCAGAAAGAGGGGAATTAGGAGAGAGCACCAGAAAAAGGGGAATTAGGAGAGAGCACCAGAAACAGGGGAATTAGGAGAGGCACCAGAAACGGGAATTAGGAGAGTGCACCAGAAACAGGGGAATTAGGAGAGAGCACCAGAAAGAGGGGAATTAGGAGAGAGCACCAGAAAAAGGGGAATTAGGAGAGAGCACCAGAAACAGGGGAATTAGGAGAGAGCACCAGAAACAGGGGAATTAGGAGAGAGCACAAGAAACAGGGGAATTAGGAGAGGGCACCAGAAACAGGAATTAAGAGAGAGCACCAGAAATAGGGGAATTAGGAGAGAGTACCAGAAACAGGAGAATTAGGAAAGAGCACCAGAAACAGGGGAATTAGGAGAGGGCACCAGAAACAGGAATTAGGAGAGAGCACCAGAAACATGGGAATTAGGAGAGAGCACCAGAAACAGGGAAATTAGGAGAGGGCACCAGAAACAGGGGAATTAGGAGAGAGCACCAGAAACAGGGGAATTAGGAGAGAGTACCAGAAACAGGAGAATTAGGAGAGAGCACCAGAAACAGGGGAATTTGGAGAGAGCACCAGAAACAGGGGAATTAGGAGAGAGCACCAGAAACAGGGGAATTAGGAGAGCACCAGAAACAGGGGAATTAGGAGAGAGCACCAGAAACAGGGGAATTAGGAGAGAGCACCAGAAATAGGGGAATTAGGAGAGAGCACCAGAAACAGGGGAATTAGGAGAGAGCACAAGAAACAGGGGAATTAGGAGAGGGCACCAGAAACAGGGGAATTAGGAGAGAGTACCAGAAACAGGGGAATTAGGAGAGAGCACCAGAAACAGGGGAATTAGGAGAGGGCACCAGAAACAGGGGAATTAGGAGAGGGCACCAGAAACAGGGGAATTAGGAGAGAGCACCAGAAACAGGGGAATTAGGAGAGAGCACCAGAAACAGGGGAATTAGGAGAGAGCACCATAAACGGGAATCAGGAGAGAGCACCAGAAACAGAGGAATTAGGAGAGAGCACCAGAAAGAGGGGAATTGGGAGAGAGTACCAGAAACAGGAGAATTAGGAGAGAGCACCAGAAACAGGGAAATTAGGAGAGTACCAGAAACAAGGGAATTAGGAGAGAGCACCAGAAACAGGGGAAGTAGGAGAGAGAACCAGAAACAGGGGAAGTAGGAGAGAGAACCAGAAACAGGGGAAGTAGGAGAGAGCATGAGAAACAGGAATTAGGAGCGGGCACCAGAAACAAGAATTAGGAGAGAGCACCAGAAACACGGGAATTAGGAGAGAGCACCAGAAACAGGGGAAGTAGGAGAGAGAACCAGAAACAGGGGAAGTAGGAGAGAGAACCAGAAACAGGGGAAGTAGGAGAGAGAACCAGAAACAGGGGAAGTAGGAGAGAGAACCAGAAACAGGGGAAGTAGGAGAGAGAACCAGAAACAGGGGAAGTAGGAGAGAGCACGAGAAATAGGAATTAGGAGCGGGCACCAGAAACAAGAATTAGGAGAGAGCACCAGAAACACGGGAATTAGGAGAGAGCACCAGAAACAGGGGAAGTAGGATAGAGCACCAGAAACAAAGGAATTAGGAGAGGGCACCAGAAACAGGGGAATTAAGAGAGAGCACCAGAAACAGGGGAATTAGGAGAGAGCACCAGAAACAGAGGAATTAGGAGAGGGCACCAGAAACAGGAGAATTAGGAGAGTGCACCAGAAAGAGGGGAATTAGGAGACAGCACCAGAAAGTGGGGAATTAGGAGAGAGCAGCAGAAACAGGGGAATTAGGAGAGGGCACCAGAAACAGGAGAATTAGGAGAGTGCACCAGAAAGAGGGGAATTAGGAGACAGCACCAGAAAGTGGGGAATTAGGAGAGAGCAGCAGAAACAGGGGAATTAGGAGAGAGCAGCAGAAACAGGGGAATTAGGAGAGAGCACCAGAAACAGGGGAATTAGGAGAGAGCACCAGAAACAGGGGAATTAGGAGAGAGCACCAGAAACAGAGGAATTAGGAGAGGGCACCAGAAACAGGGGAATTAGGAGAGAGCACAAGAAACAGAGGAATTAGGAGAGAGCACCAGAAACAGAGGAATTAGGAGAGAGCACCAGAAAGAGGGGAATTAGGGGAGGGCACCAGAAACAGGGGAATTAGGAGAGAGCACCAGAAACAGGGGAATTAGGAGAGAGCACCAGAAACAGGAGAATTAGGAGAGAGCACCAGAAACGGGAATTAGGAGAGAGCACCAGAAACAGGGGAATTAGGAGAGGGCACCAGAAACAGGGGAATTAGGAGAGAGCACCAGAAACAGGGGAATTAGGAGAGAGCACAAGAAACAGGGGAATTAGGAGAGGGCACCAGAAACAGATGAATTAGGAGAGAGCACCAGAAACAGGAATTAGGAGAGAGCACCAGAAACAGGGGAATTAGGAAAGATCACCAGAAACAGGGGAATTAGGAGAGAGCACCAGAAACAGGGGAATTAGGAAAGAGCACCAGAAACAGGGGAATTAGGAGAGGGCACCAGAAAAAGGGGAATTAGGAGAGAGCACCAGAAACAGGGGAATTAGGAGAGAGCACCAGAAACATGGGAATTAGGAGAGAGCACCAGAAACAGGGGAATTAGGAGAGGGCACCAGAAACAGGGGAATTAGGAGAGAGCACCAGAAACAGGGGAATTAGGAGAGAGTACCAGAAACAGGAGAATTAGGAGAGAGCACCAGAAACAGGGGAATTTGGAGAGAGCACCAGAAACAGGGGAATTAGGAGAGAGCACAAGAAACAGCGGAATTAGGAGAGGGCACCAGAAACAGGGGAATTAGGAGAGAGTACCAGAAACAGGAGAATTAGGAGAGAGCACCAGAAACAGAGGAATTAGGAGAGAGCACCAGAAACAGGGGAATTAGGAGAGGGCACCAGAAACAGGGGAATTAGGAGAGAGCACCAGAAACAGAGGAATTAGGAGAGAGCACCAGAAACAGGGGAATTAGGAGAGAGCACCAGAAACAGGGGAATTAGGAGAGGGCACCAGAAACAGAGGAATTAGGAGAGAGCACAAGAAACAGGGGAATTAGGAGAGAGCACCAGAAACAGAGGAATTAGGAGAGAGCACAAGAAACAGGGGAATTAGGAGAGAGCACCAAAAACAGGGGAATTAGGAGAGAGCACAAGAAACAGCGGAATTAGGAGATGGCACCAGAAACAGGGGAATTAGGAGAGAGTACCAGAAACAGGGGAATTAGGAGAGAGCACCAGAAACGGGAATTAGGAGAGAGCACCAGAAACAGGGGAATTAGGAGAGAGCACCAGAAACAGGGGAATTAGGAGAGAGCACCAGAAACAGGGGAATTAGGAGAGAGCACAAGAAACAGGAGAATTAGGAGAGAGCACCAGAAACAGGGGAATTAGGAGAGAGCACCAGAAACAGGGGAATTAGGAGAGGGCACCAGAAACAGGAGAATTAGGAGAGAGCACCAGAAACAGGGGAATTAGGAGAGAGCACCAGAAACAGGAGAATTAGGAGAGAGCACCAGAAACGGGAATTAGGAGAGAGCACCAGAAACAGGGGAATTAGGAGAGAGCACCAGAAACAGGGGAATTAGGAGAGAGCACAAGAAACAGGGGAATTAGGAGAGAGCACCAGAAACAGGGGAATTAGGAGAGAGCACCAGAAACATGGGAATTAGGAGAGAGCACCAGAAACAGGGGAATTAGGAGAGGCACCAGAAACGGGAATTAGGAGAGTGCACCAGAAACAGGGGAATTAGGAGAGAGCACCAGAAAGAGGGGAATTAGGAGAGGCACCAGAAACGGGAATTAGGAGAGAGCACCAGAAACAGGGGAATTAGGAGAGAGCACCAGAAAGAGGGGAATTAGGAGAGAGCACCAGAAAAAGGGGAATTAGGAGAGAGCACCAGAAACAGGGGAATTAGGAGAGGCACCAGAAACGGGAATTAGGAGAGTGCACCAGAAACAGGGGAATTAGGAGAGAGCACCAGAAAGAGGGGAATTAGGAGAGAGCACCAGAAAAAGGGGAATTAGGAGAGAGCACCAGAAACAGGGGAATTAGGAGAGAGCACCAGAAACAGGGGAATTAGGAGAGAGCACAAGAAACAGGGGAATTAGGAGAGGGCACCAGAAACAGGAATTAAGAGAGAGCACCAGAAATAGGGGAATTAGGAGAGAGTACCAGAAACAGGAGAATTAGGAAAGAGCACCAGAAACAGGGGAATTAGGAGAGGGCACCAGAAACAGGAATTAGGAGAGAGCACCAGAAACATGGGAATTAGGAGAGAGCACCAGAAACAGGGAAATTAGGAGAGGGCACCAGAAACAGGGGAATTAGGAGAGAGCACCAGAAACAGGGGAATTAGGAGAGAGTACCAGAAACAGGAGAATTAGGAGAGAGCACCAGAAACAGGGGAATTTGGAGAGAGCACCAGAAACAGGGGAATTAGGAGAGAGCACCAGAAACAGGGGAATTAGGAGAGCACCAGAAACAGGGGAATTAGGAGAGAGCACCAGAAACAGGGGAATTAGGAGAGAGCACCAGAAATAGGGGAATTAGGAGAGAGCACCAGAAACAGGGGAATTAGGAGAGAGCACAAGAAACAGGGGAATTAGGAGAGGGCACCAGAAACAGGGGAATTAGGAGAGAGTACCAGAAACAGGGGAATTAGGAGAGAGCACCAGAAACAGGGGAATTAGGAGAGGGCACCAGAAACAGGGGAATTAGGAGAGGGCACCAGAAACAGGGGAATTAGGAGAGAGCACCAGAAACAGGGGAATTAGGAGAGAGCACCAGAAACAGGGGAATTAGGAGAGAGCACCATAAACGGGAATCAGGAGAGAGCACCAGAAACAGAGGAATTAGGAGAGAGCACCAGAAAGAGGGGAATTGGGAGAGAGTACCAGAAACAGGAGAATTAGGAGAGAGCACCAGAAACAGGGAAATTAGGAGAGTACCAGAAACAAGGGAATTAGGAGAGAGCACCAGAAACAGGGGAAGTAGGAGAGAGAGCCAGAAACAGGGGAAGTAGGAGAGAGAACCAGAAACAGGGGAAGTAGGAGAGAGCATGAGAAACAGGAATTAGGAGCGGGCACCAGAAACAAGAATTAGGAGAGAGCACCAGAAAGACGGGAATTAGGAGAGAGCACCAGAAACAGGGGAAGTAGGAGAGAGCACCAGAAACAGGGGAAGTAGGAGAGAGAACCAGAAACAGGGGAAGTAGGAGAGAGAACCAGAAACAGGGGAAGTAGGAGAGAGAACCAGAAACAGGGGAAGTAGGAGAGAGAACCAGAAACAGGGGAAGTAGGAGAGAGCACGAGAAATAGGAATTAGGAGCGGGCACCAGAAACAAGAATTAGGAGAGAGCACCAGAAACACGGGAATTAGGAGAGAGCACCAGAAACAGGGGAAGTAGGATAGAGCACCAGAAACAAAGGAATTAGGAGAGGGCACCAGAAACAGGGGAATTAAGAGAGAGCACCAGAAACAGGGGAATTAGGAGAGAGCACCAGAAACAGAGGAATTAGGAGAGGGCACCAGAAACAGGAGAATTAGGAGAGTGCACCAGAAAGAGGGGAATTAGGAGAGAGCACCAGAAAGTGGGGAATTAGGAGAGAGCAGCAGAAACAGGGGAATTAGGAGAGAGCAGCAGAAACAGGGGAATTAGGAGAGAGCACCAGAAACAGGGGAATTAGGAGAGAGCACCAGAAACAGGGGAATTAGGAGAGAGCACCAGAAACAGAGGAATTAGGAGAGGGCACCAGAAACAGGGGAATTAGGAGAGAGCACAAGAAACAGAGGAATTAGGAGAGAGCACCAGAAACAGAGGAATTAGGAGAGAGCACCAGAAAGAGGGGAATTAGGGGAGGGCACCAGAAACAGGGGAATTAGGAGAGAGCACCAGAAACAGGGGAATTAGGAGAGAGCACCAGAAACAGGAGAATTAGGAGAGAGCACCAGAAACGGGAATTAGGAGAGAGCACCAGAAACAGGGGAATTAGGAGAGGGCACCAGAAACAGGGGAATTAGGAGAGAGCACCAGAAACAGGGGAATTAGGAGAGAGCACAAGAAACAGGGGAATTAGGAGAGGGCACCAGAAACAGATGAATTAGGAGAGAGCACCAGAAACAGGAATTAGGAGAGAGCACCAGAAACAGGGGAATTAGGAAAGATCACCAGAAACAGGGGAATTAGGAGAGAGCACCAGAAACAGGGGAATTAGGAAAGAGCACCAGAAACAGGGGAATTAGGAGAGGGCACCAGAAAAAGGGGAATTAGGAGAGAGCACCAGAAACAGGGGAATTAGGAGAGAGCACCAGAAACATGGGAATTAGGAGAGAGCACCAGAAACAGGGGAATTAGGAGAGGGCACCAGAAACAGGGGAATTAGGAGAGAGCACCAGAAACAGGGGAATTAGGAGAGAGTACCAGAAACAGGAGAATTAGGAGAGAGCACCAGAAACAGGGGAATTTGGAGAGAGCACCAGAAACAGGGGAATTAGGAGAGAGCACAAGAAACAGCGGAATTAGGAGAGGGCACCAGAAACAGGGGAATTAGGAGAGAGTACCAGAAACAGGAGAATTAGGAGAGAGCACCAGAAACAGAGGAATTAGGAGAGAGCACCAGAAACAGGGGAATTAGGAGAGGGCACCAGAAACAGGGGAATTAGGAGAGAGCACCAGAAACAGAGGAATTAGGAGAGAGCACCAGAAACAGGGGAATTAGGAGAGAGCACCAGAAACAGGGGAATTAGGAGAGGGCACCAGAAACAGAGGAATTAGGAGAGAGCACAAGAAACAGGGGAATTAGGAGAGAGCACCAGAAACAGAGGAATTAGGAGAGAGCACAAGAAACAGGGGAATTAGGAGAGAGCACCAAAAACAGGGGAATTAGGAGAGAGCACAAGAAACAGCGGAATTAGGAGATGGCACCAGAAACAGGGGAATTAGGAGAGAGTACCAGAAACAGGGGAATTAGGAGAGAGCACCAGAAACGGGAATTAGGAGAGAGCACCAGAAACAGGGGAATTAGGAGAGAGCACCAGAAACAGGGGAATTAGGAGAGAGCACCAGAAACGGGAATTAGGAGAGAGCACCAGAAACAGGGGAATTAGGAGAGAGCACCAGAAAAAGGCGCATTAGGAGAGAGCACCAGGGGTGGTGTATCAGAGAGTGTTATTGTGGTCGGGGGCGGGGGGCGTTGTATCAGAATGTTATTGTGGGGGGGGTCTGTATCAGAGGGTGTTATTGTGGGGGGGTGGTGTATCAGAGTGTGTTATTGTGGGGGAGAGGTGGGTGTATCAGAGAGTGTTATTGTGGGGGGGCGGTTGTATCAGAGTGTTATTGTGGGGGGCCTGTATCAGAGGGTGTTATTGTGGGGGCGGTGTATCAGAGTGTGTTATTGTGGGGGAGAGGTGGGTGTATCAGAGAGTGTTATTGTGGAGGGGGGTGTATCAGAGGGTGTGAGTATGTTGCAGAGGATTACAATTAGATTGTGTGGTGCAGCAGAGACTATTACAGTGAAGGAGTTGAAGGGCAGTTCAGTTGATGAACACCCAGTTCGATACATGTGGAGAGTCAGACTCGTTGAACAACAAACATCTTGCTGGAATTTAAAAAAAACAGTGCAAGATTGTTACCTGCATTCAAACTAATAATTTTATGTCTCAAAATGTCTTAAATTTAGTACTGCTGGTCTGCTCCTGCGTGATTTGGCTCTCCGGGTTAGTACTCTTCATGCTCTGGTGGTCAGCCCAGTTTACTTAGTTGGTTATATAGATGAGTGATCGCCAGATCTCACCCAGAACCGCTGCCTGAAGTTGTATGTGAGTTTCATTTGGCCATCTCCCGACACTCTTTACCCATACAGGCCTGTCATGCACATATGTCTTGCTATTTTCTCTCATTAATTCCCATTGAAGTTGGTCTTGTGTGTCTGGTAAATTGCCTTATACAAAATGTTACCAGGGTTCAGACTTTACAGACGTTGTTCTGACAGCTCAGTGACGTCGAGTCTGCTGCCGCATAAACTTAGTATTTAGCTCCAAGCTAACAAAAACACATTGGAAAGGTTCATGCTGAAACGGATGAAGTGTCTGGTGCAACACATGGCAAACAATGAGCTCAGCTTTTGGAGCAGGTTGTCCCCTGGCTCTCGGCCTGCCCATAGCTTTACTGTAGCACAGTGTTCCTGAAGTATTAACTAGAGATAATTTACTGTACTCTGTCGACATCAGCTTGATTACTGGAAACGTCCAAGAATTTTCTGGATTGTAACCGCCAGAGAGACAAAGACATGTCTTTCTAGAATACAGATGAATAAATCAGCAGGAGGTGGGAGGCGTGATAATAATGACGCCGTCTCGTCAGAAGGGGAAAAAAAAACATTCCAGTCTGTCTCTGTAAACTGCTTTCTATCTGGGATCTATCACTTCCAGACTGCACTGCTGTCACTGTCCCCGGCTGTGAATAAATGGAGGGTAATGCAAAAGGGAACAGCAGTTTACTGAACATTAACGAGTGATGTTGGGAGAGGTAACGTCTGTGGCTCAGTGGGTACCACCCTCGACCTCCTGAGTCAGAAGGTTGTGAGTTCATAGTCCCACTCCAGAGACACGAGCACGAAAATCTCAGCTGACACTCCAGGGTCAGTGCTGAGGGAGCGCTGCACGATCGGAGGTGCCATCTTCCGGAAGAGACGTTAAACCGAGGCCCCGTCTGCTCTCTCAGGTGGTCATTATCACATTGCTGTTTGTGGGAGCTTGCTGTGTTATAAATTGGCTGCTGCGTTTCCCACAATACAACAATGACTGCATTTAATTGGCTGTAAAGCACTTTGGGACGCCCGGTGGTCGTGAATGGCGCTATAGAAATGCAAATCTTTCTTTTACCCCAGCTACTTCTGTAATTCCCGTTACTCCATTGGTATGCTTAATACCAATCTGATTAGGTTTGCTGGGTTCACAAAGGTTGATGCTTTCGATGATTAGCGCCCGGATATGCTTTCAAGTCTAGGGATACATGATGCTTTTCTGTAGCTACTTTGTTGTCTAGTTTCTTGTATATTTTCTATGTTGTGCTGTGGTGTTAGTCTTTGAAAGAAAATGGAAAATAAAACCCAACTTTTAATGACAATAAAAATAGATTCCGATTGTACGATGAAGTAGCTGCGTGCTACAAACCCAGAGCCCGCTCACCTGTATGTTAAGTCGAATACGGTGCGGGCCAAGTCCATGTCGAAGGACGGAAGACGCAATTAATTGATCATCAGCTACTGCGTGGGACTCGAGACCCAGGGGAGGGCATTCTGAAAATGAGAGATGGAAGCGGACATGAATCTTGTCATTCATGTGGAAATGACTTATGAACTAACATTGGGCGGCCTGCTGGTGGCGCTGTCCAGGGAGAGTATAAATACTTGGGCATGGGCCCAGCTTGCTCAGGACATTCTTTAACAGGAACTAGTGAAGGACACAACTAGCTCTCCATGTTGAAAAACAGTTGATTAAAGCCTTGTTTAATACTCAGACCAAGTGCCTCGTAGTTTTCTTACGTCAGAAGCAATTGATGAATTAAAGATGGAAGAATTGGATTTGAATACAAGAGTACACCATTCATACATGACAAAAGTCTCTGCTCGGTGAGGTCAGAAAACAGAAGTGGCCCTTTTGTAAGTTGCCAAAACATTGCGGTCCCACTCAATTAATCTCCCATTGATCAGTCTAGACATTAGAAGGGGTATGAAATATTTCCAAATTAAATCTTTCATACAGTTGTAACAGAAATCCCTGGTATCCCAACCAAAATTCCACAAACCAGTTTAGTCAAATTCAAGATATGACTTGCAGTGAAACGCTCTCGCAACTTGGAGACCAGCATATAACTCAATGCTTGCACATTTATATGCTGCATAGAAGATGCACGTTAGTACCTGCATATATATATATACCTGCTCTGTTAATGCAGTCTAGTACCTGCATATACCTACTCCGTTAATGCAGTTCAGTACCTGCATATACCTGCTCTGTTGATGCAGTCAAGTACCTGCATATACCTGCTCCGTTAATGCAGCCCAGTACCTGCATATAGCTGCTCTGTTAATGCAGCCCAGTACCTGCATATACCTGCTCTGTTAATGCAGCCCAGTACCTGCATATACCTGCTCTGTTGATGCAGTCAAGTACCTGCATATACCTGCTCTGTTAATGCAGCCCAGTACCTGCATATACCTGCTCTGTTGATGCAGTCAAGTACCTGCATATACCTGCTCTGTTAATGCAGCCCAGTACCTGCATATACCTGCTCTGTTAATGAAGACCATTACCTGCATATACCTGCTCTGTTAATGAAGACCATTACCTGCATATACCTGCTCTGTTAATGCAGCCCAGTACCTGCATATACCTGCTCTGTTAATGCAGCCCAGTACCTGCATATACCTGCTCTGTTGATGCAGTCAAGTACCTGCATATACCTGCTCTGTTAATGCAGCCCAGTACCTGCATATACCTGCTCTGTTGATGCAGTCAAGTACCTGCATATACCTGCTCTGTTAATGCAGCCCAGTACCTGCATATACCTGCTCTGTTAATGAAGACCATTACCTGCATATACCTGCTCTGTTAATGCAGTCCAGTACCTGCATATACCTGCTCTGTTGATGCAGTCAAGTACCTGCATATACCTGCTCCGTTAATGCAGCCCAGTACCTGCATATACCTGCTCTGTTAATGCAGCCCAGTACCTGCATATACCTGCTCTGTTAATGCAGCCCAGTACCTGCATATACCTGCTCTGTTGATGCAGTCAAGTACCTGCATATACCTGTTCTGTTAATGCAGCCCAGTACCTGCATATACCTGTTCTGTTAATGCAGCCCAGTACCTGCATATACCTGCTCTGTTAATGAAGCCCATTACCTGCATATACCTGCTCTGTTAATGCAGTCTAGTACCTGCATATACCTGCTCTGTTAATGCAGTCCAGTACCTGCATATACCTGCTCTGTTAATGCAGCCTAGTAGCTGCATATACCTGCTCCATTAATGCAGTCCAGTACCTGCATATACCTGCTCTGTTAATGCAGTCCAGAACCTGCATATACCTTCTCTGTTAATGCAGTCGAGTAGCTGCATATACCTGCTCCGTTAATGCAGTCCAGTTCGCGCATATACCTGCTCTGTTAATGCAGTCCAGTACCTGCATATACCTTCTCTGTTAATGCAGTCAAGTACCTGCATATACCTGCTCCGTTAATGCAGCCTAGTTCCTGCATATACCTGCTCTGTTAATGCAGTCTAGTACCTGCATTTACCTGCTCTGTTAATGCAGTCCAGTACTTGCATATACCTGCTCTGTTAATGCAGTCTAGTACCTGCATATACCCGCTCTGTTAATGCAGTCTAGTACCTGCATTTACCTGCTCTGTTAATACAGTCTAGTACCTGCATATACCTGCTCTGTTAATGCAGTCCAGTACCTGCATATACCTGCTCTGTTAATGCAGTCTCGTACCTGCATTTACCTGCTCTGTTAATGCAGTCCAGTACCTGCATATACCTGTTCTGTTAATGCAGTCTAGTACCTGCATATACCTGCTCTGTTAATGCAGTCTCGTACCTGCATATACCTGCTCTGTTAATGTAGTCCAGTACCTGCATATACCTGCTCTGTTAATGCAGTCCAGTACCTGCATATACCTGCTCTGTTAATGCAGTCCAGTACCTGCATATACCTGTTCTGTTAATGCAGCCCAGTACCTGCATTTACCTGCTCTGTTAATGCAGTCTAGTACCTGCATTTACCTGCTCTGTTAATACAGTCTAGTACCTGCATATACCTGCTCTGTTAATGCAGTCCAGTACTTGCATATACCTGCTCTGTTAATGCAGTCTCGTACCTGCATTTACCTGCTCTGTTAATGCAGTCCAGTACCTGCATATACCTGTTCTGTTAATGCAGTCTAGTACCTGCATTTACCTGCTCCGTTAATGCAGTCTAGTACCTGCATATACCTGCTCTGTTAATGCAGTCCAGTACCTGCATTTACCTGCTCCGTTAATGCAGTCTAGTACCTGCATATACCTGCTCTGTTAATGCAGTCCAGTACCTGCATTTACCTGCTCTGTTAATGCAGTCTAGTACCTGCATTTACCTGCTCCGTTAATGCAGTCTAGTACCTGCATATACCTGCTCTGTTAATGCAGTCTAGTTCCTGCATATACCTGCTCTGTTAATGCAGTCTAGTACCTGCATATACCTGCTCTGTTAATGCAGTTTAATACCTGCATATACCTGCTGTTAATGCAGTCCAGTACCTGCATATACCTGCTCCGTTAATGCAGTCCAGTACCTGCATATACCTGCTCTGTTAATGCAGTCTAGTACCTGCATATACCCATATACCTGCTCTGTTAATGCAGTCCAGTACCTGCATTTACCTGCTCTGTTAATGCAGTCTAGTACCTGCATATACCTGCTCTGTTAATGCAGTTTAGTACCTGCATATACCTGCTGTTAATGCAGTCCAGTACCTGCATATACCTGCTCCGTTAATGCAGTCCAGTACCTGCATATACCTGCTCTGTTAATGCAGTCTAGTACCTGCATTTACCTGCTCTGTTAATGCAGTTTAGTACCTGCATATACCTGCTGTTAATGCAGTCCAGTACCTGCATATACCTGCTCCGTTCATGCAGTCCAGAATCTGCATATACCTGCTCTGTTAATGCAGTCCAGTACCTGCATATACCTGCTGTTAATGCAGTCCAGTACCTGCATATACCTGCTCCGTTAATGCAGTCCAGTACCTGCATATACCTGCTCCGTTAATGCAGTCCAGTACCTGCATATACCTGCTCTGTTAATGCAGTCTAGTACCTGCATTTACCTGCTCTGTTAATGCAGTTTAGTACATGCATATACCTGCTGTTAATGCAGTCCAGTACCTGCATATACCTGCTCTGTTAATGCAGTTTAGTACCTGCATATACCTGCTGTTAATGCAGTCCAGTACCTGCATTTACCTGCTCTGTTAATGCAGTTTAGTACCTGCATATACCTGCTGTTAATGCAGTCCAGTACCTGCATTTACCTGCTCTGTTAATGCAGTTTAGTACCTGCATATACCTGCTGTTAATGCAGTCCAGTACCTGCATATACCTGCTCCGTTAATGCAGTCCAGTACCTGCATATACCTGCTCCATAAATGCAGTCCCGTACCTGCATATACCTGCTCTGTTAATGCAGTCCAGTACCTGCATATACCTGCACCGTTAATGCAGTCTAGTACCTGCATATACCTGCTCTGTTAATGTAGTCCAGTACCCACTCACGCAGGCTTATCACGGCATTGTAGAGCCCGCACAGGCCCGCTTGGTCAGGTTAGTCCAGGACATGTATGTGAATAACTTTTAGAAGAAAGACTTGAAATCAAAACTGATACGAGTAAAGCACATAGGGAACAGTTTAATGTTTCTGTGAAAATAATTTAACTTAAGTCACTAGAGCCAAGCAAAGTCTGCGAGTGGGTTACTTTAACCAATTGTTTACTCATGTTAATTCTAAACATAGCATTAAAAACATTACATAGATTAAACAGTATTTAAAAATACCTAATAAAAGCTTTCTGTAATTAATGAATGCAATGCAGCCTCCAGAGAGACAAATCTATCGGTCTTGAAACCATTACCAACGCAATCTATGTTCTTGGCCAACTAATCATCCGAAAAATGTCCAGTAAAACACAAATGTTAAAAACAGGAAACTGGAAACAACTGTGGCGATCAAGCGGGAGTGGTATTCAGCTGCAACTACCGCAATAGAGCACCATACTGCTATTCAGGGGCAATAACCGTAGCAACAACAACAACTTGTATTTATAGAGCGCCATTAACATAGTAAAACGTCCCAAGGCGCTTCACAGGAGCATTATGAAATAAAATCTGACACTGAGCCACTTAAGAAGATATTAGGACCGATGAGCAAAAGCTTGGTCAATAGAGAACTAAACTGCTATTCAGGGGCAAGAACTAGCACTTTGCACTGGACTGTTATTCAGATGGCCTGGTAGTTTTCTGAGTATGTCCTTGTACACAAAACACTGAAAGTTAACATGCAGGTACAGCAAGCAATTAGGAAAGCAAATGGTTATGTTGGCCTTTATTACAAGTGTATTTATGTATAAGAGTAAAGATGTCTTACTGCAATTATATAGGGCCCTGGTGAGACCACACCTGCAGTATTGTGTACAGTTTTGGTCTCCTTACCTAAGGAAGGATATACTTGCCATAGAGGGAATGCAACGAAGGTTCACCAGACTGGTTCCTGGGATGGGGGGATTGTCCTATGAGGAGAGATTGAACAGACTAGACCTATGTTCTCCAGAGTTTAGAAGAATGATCTCATTGAAACATACAAAAGAGGTGATCTCATTGAAACATACAAAATTGTTACAGGGCCTGACAGGGAGAATGTTTCCCCTGGCTGGGGAGTCTAGAACCAGGGGTCACAGTCTCAGAATAAGGGGTCGGCCATTTAGGACTGAAATAATGAGAAATTTCTTCACTCAGATGGTGGGGAATCTTTGGAATTCTCTACCCCAGTGGGCTGTGGAGGCTCAGTCATTGAATATATTCAAGACTGAGATCGATAGATTTTTGGATATTAAGGGAATCAAGGGATATGGGGATAGTGCAGGAAAGTGGAGATGAGGTAGAAGATCAGCCATGATCTTATTGAATGGCGGAGCAGGCTCAAGGGGATGAATGGCCTACTCCCACTCCTATTTCAGTACAAGTAAGATGCATAAACGAATAAAAAAAAAAGTCTAGTGAACCTTCGTTGCACTCCCTCTATGGCAAGTATATCCTTCCTTAGGTAAGGAGACCAAAACTGTACATAATGGCCCACGGGCGGAGGGCTGCGATCTGGAAAAATCTGCGCCCTTACCTGAGGGCTCCCGGGAGGCGCACAGTTCCGAACCTGGGCCTCTCCAAACTGCCGGTTTGCAGGGCCCACGTATCCCAGAGGCGCAGGCGGTTCGCAGCGTCCCTGGGATCACGTGGGCCATGGGGAGCCAATCAGAGAAGGGAATCTCCCTTCATACATTTGACAGGAAGACCTATGAATGGAGATCACCTCAAATACATAGTAAAACTTCAAATAATTTTTTTTTTAATCACATAAATGACTTGAAATTACATAAATTAACTATTTTAAACAAAAATTAAAATTTTTGAAAAAAATAATGAAAGTTTTTAACAGGGCTAAAACTAAACTTACCTTTCTTTAAAGTATTTTAAAATGATAAATCAGTGGAAATTTTTTTTTTTTACTTTTTTCTACTCTTATCCTGGTAAAAGCAAGCCTTACGCTTGCTTTTGCCAGGCGTAAGAATTGTAAGGGTTTTCTGCAGGCGGAGGGTCTCCAAAAAGCGGAACTATCCACCTGCAGAGGCCCTTCTCCAGGGCAGCCGGAGGATCTGTCAAGAGCATTCTTAACAGATCGGAAATGCCGGTTTCCAGCGCATGCGCAGTGCACGCCTGAAATCGGCATTTCCAATGTCCCTACGGTACCCGTACCCACCTGTAGGGATCGGAATATCCGGCCCAATGTTCGGCTATATAAGATTTAAAGTTCTGAAATGGTTAACCCTATGCGGAGTGTAGTCATACAGTCGGGGGTACAGTAGCATAGTGGTTATGTTACTAGACTAGTAATCTCACATGAGTTCAAATCTCACCACTGGGGAATACAACTGGGGAATTTAAATTCTGGAATAAAAAGCTAGTATGTATGAAACTACCAGATTGTCATAAAAACCCATCTGGGAAGAAAATCTGCCGTCCTTACCCAGTCTGGTTTGTACGTGACTCCAGACTCACAGTAATGTGGTTGACGCTTGACTGCCCCTCTGAAAGGGCCCAGCGAGTCACTCAGTTGTACGGAACGACTACGAAAAAAAGACCTTTACCTCACAGACTGCAGCAGTTTAAGAAGGCAGTTCACCACAATTAATGATGGGCAATAAAGGCTGGCCTTGCCCACATCCCGTGAATGAATTTAAAAAAAATACAGACAACAAAATCTAAAGTGCAGCAGGTTTTCAGTTTTTGACTGAACAGTGTCCATTTTTTGAAGTTATTCTACAATGCATATGAAATGTCTGGCTGGATTTTCCTTTTTCTATTGCTCGAAACACCTGAGTCAACATCCAAAAGCCACCAGGCCCAGTGACGGGGAGTCTGGGACAATCCTGCCACAGCAGGACAGTCTGTAGCAGTGGAAGAGTTAAAATCTCTCCTAATACAACCACGCACTTCATGTGGGTACATCTGTACTGTATTACGTCTGCTCTGACTTTGGTTTGGAGCTTGTGGCATGGCGGATCAATTTAGAGGTAGGCATTAATGCCAGCAACAACACGGCAGCTTTCAAAACCTCAATGAATGTTGACTTTGGGCGAGGCTAATGCCGTAACGGTGTTTATGAACGAAAGCAAGAGCCGAGCTGGCAGAGGTCATCATAATCACACAATCCCTGAGAGAATACGAGTCATGTTATGTAAGAACTGTACAAATTCAGGCTGCTGCTTTACGCACCACATCAATGTCAGTCTTCGAAGAAAAGGGTGCACAGATCTGGAGCTTCGGGCTTTACTTGGAGACACGGTGACTCCATGGTAGATTTTTCTTTTGGAGACGTTAAAACAGCAACAGCAAATTGAATATAACAATCTGTGTCTGCGCTACTTTATTAGCTGATACTTGTTAATACATGCTGCAGATGGCTACTATCACATCCTGTAGAATTTCTAATGCTGGACGAGATGGAGAGTGAGGCGTTCTGCCGAGAAATCCAACTCTTCTCCC
Source organism: Somniosus microcephalus (assembly GCF_052327205.1). NCBI lineage: Eukaryota > Metazoa > Chordata > Chondrichthyes > Squaliformes > Somniosidae > Somniosus > Somniosus microcephalus. The sequence continues at coordinate 16,264,626 of NC_141016.1, forward strand.
CTGAATAGCTAGTTGAAGGATAACTCTTGGGGAGTTGGGGAGACCAAACACAGATTGGGTGACCGCTTTGTGGAACACCTCCGTTCAGTCAGTAAGGGGGACCCCGAGCTCCCGGTGGCCTGTCACTTTAATCCACCGCCCCATTCCCACTCAGACCTCACCGTCCTCGGCCTCTTGCATTGTTCCACGGAAGCTCAGCGTAAACTCGAGGAACAGCACCTCATCTTTTGATTAGGCACTCTACAGCCCTCTGGACTCAACATAGAGTTCAACAATTTCAGATCATAACCTCGGCCCCTATCACATATATATTTTCCCTTTCTTTTTTTAATCCACACTTTCGTCTGGGTTTTTTTCTTCCCTCCCACATGGCAGCTGTCCTTCATTCTGCCAGGACCATTCACACTTCATCTAGAGCCATCCTTTGTTCCTTGAATATCTCTCAATGTCTCTTAATCTCTCCTGCTTTCTATCCTATCTCTGGCCTTCCCTTTTGTTCTTTCATCCCCTCCCCCTTTCCCCAGCCCCCACTTGCTTTAAAATCTATCCCCTTTCCCGTTTTTTTTCCAGTTCTGATGAAGGGTTTCGACCTGAAACGTTGACTTTGTTTCGCTCTCCACGGATGCTGCCCTGGCCTGCTGAGTTTTTCCAGCGTTTTCTATTGTTATTATGAGGATAACTCTGTTTGAAATAATTCTTTGCTGATTTTCTCTACAGCATAACCAATAGCAACAGAAGCAGACCTAGTCATAGACTGCACAGCCAGGAGAATTCCCCATTCCCTCTGTGTTTAAAGTTTTACTTGGCACTCATCCTGTGCCATGTTCTCACCCTCACCATTAAAGTTCCAACTTAAAAATAACCTGACATTGGTCCCCGCACACTCTCTGTTGCTCCTGAGTATTGTTCCTTATCTGCATTTAGCATCATAGAATCTTACAGCACAGAAAGGGGCCATTCGGCCCGTCGTGCTTGTGCCGGCTCCTTGAAAGAGCCAGCCAATTTAGTCCCGCACCCCAGCTTTCTCCCCATAACCCTGCCAACCATTTGAGTTTGGAAGTTCCATCGAGCTATTGTGTTAAAGGCCAGTCATTCCAGATTAATGCTGTCTGCTCCTGTTAAAGTGTCAGCTGTGGCTCAGTGGGTAGCACCCTCGCTTCTGGGTCAGATAAGTCGTGGGTTCAAGTCCCACTCCAGGGACTTGAGCACATAAATCTAGGCTGACACTCCCAGTGCAGTACTGAGGGAGCTTCCGCTGCACTGTCGGAGGTGCTGTCTTTCAGATGAGATGTTAAACCGAGGCCCCGGCTGCTCTCTCAGGTGGACGGAAAAGATCCCATGGCACTATTTCAAAGAAGAGCAGGGGAGTTGTCTCCAATGTCCTAGCCAATATTTATCCCTCAATCAACATAACAAAAACAGATTATCTGGTCATTATCATATTGCTGTTTGTGGGAGCTTGCTGTGCGCAAATTGGCTGCCGCATTTCCCACGTTACAAAAGTGACTACATTCCAAAAGTACTTCATTGGCTGTAAAGCACTTTGAGACGTCCGGTGGTTGTGAAAGGCGCTACATAAATGCAAGTCTTTCTTTCTTCTTTCTTTAATTCAAAGTTGCTTTTTTGCTCAGAAAATATTCAAATTAACAAAAACAATTTAAATTAAGCAATTTTAATGAAAGCAAGCAGACTGCATTGGCCATCTTTGCATTTTGCCTATGTGAAGCGGGCAGGGGAGTTCACCCATTTTCTGGTCATAGTTACAGACCTTTTGTCTGTTGAGGGGGCTCTGAGGATCATCGCCCCCCCTGGCTGCAGTGACACTCAATCTGCTTGGAAAGTCCTCAGAAATCAGACCCGTAGACCTGAGCTCCAGCTACCCAAGAAATCCACCCATCACTTTGCTCGAGAATGGCACAGTGCAGCACCCAGGCAATCCTGAAGATTGTGTATCAGGGAAACAACTTTCAAGCACAACTACCCACCCGGCACAGGCACGATGGGCCGAATGGCCTCCTTCAGTGCTGCATCATTCTGTGAACTCTCTGAAAGCAATTAGACATCGCAAAGAATTGAGAAATATGAGCTTGAACAGATAAAGATGAGTAACGGTCAGATTTGGTGTTATGGGATGATTTCTTTTCCCCCCTTGTGCCTCTGTGAAATATTTTTTGACAGGAAAGGCTTTATATAAATGCCAGTTGTAGATATATGATGGAACAAGCTGTAATGTCTTTCCTCATTGCAACATTCTTATGTTCTACTCTGATATACCGCTGTAATTTTAGACTTGACATTAACAAGAGGCTACAAATTATTGTTGAGCCTATAATAAACAGGCCATTAAAATAAATAGATCACATTTCCTTTAAAATAGTGGGCAGAGGAATGCCGTATGAATTCATTCAGGTTCGTCTGCTAATATTGCCAATAGTAATTACTAGCCTTTTGTTTAGAACTGACTGGGCAAAAGACTGCTTGGTTTTTGCAATAATGCTAATATGTTATTTGATTTTGTATTAGAAAGCCTCTCAATCGGAGGCCTTGGATGGGGTTAGGGGGAAAGAGGGAATGTGACGAGGGTCTGTCATTAAATCTATAGCCAGGAGTTCTGCATTCGCAATAAATAACGGGCAAGACAATGAACAACCCTGCCTGGGCCTCCTTCCCAAAAAATTCGAAGATGAGATAATAAAACAGTGCGATGCTTTTATATACAAGATATAGCTTAGTCTAAACAGAACCCCTCTGGAGAACATGGAATAGGAACAGCAGTAGGCCATTCAGCCCCTCGAGCCTGTTTCACTATTTTCAGGTCATGTCTGATCTGTACCTCAACTCCATTCCATTTACCTGCTTCACTTCCATAGCCTTTCAATCCCCTACCCAACAAAAATCTATTGATCTCAGTCTTGAAAATTTCTACTGACCCAGCAACCTTTTGGGGAAGAGAGTTCCAGATTTTTACTACCCTTTGCGTGATCAAATGCTTCCTGATTTCACTCCGCTCAACATTGTTTAAGAGACTTGAGGACGTATTCTAGGCTGGCACGCCAGTGCAGTGCTGAGGGTGGGCTGCACTGTCGGAGGTGTTGTCTTTCGGATGAAACGTTAAACTGAGGCCCCGTCTGCCTTGGACGTAAAAGATCCCACGGCACTACTCGAAGAAGAACAAGGGAATTCTCCCGGTGTCCTGGCCAGCATTTATCCCTCAACATGAGCTATCAGCACTCACTGTTATTAAAGAGTAAATCGTACAGCAACTTCCAGCTCCCCACAACAACAACAACAACTTGTATTTATACAGCGCCTTTAACGTAGTAAAACGTCCCAAGGCGCTTCACAGGAGTATTATAAGACAAAAATTTGACACTGAGCCATATAAGGAGAAATTACGGCAGGTGACCGAAAGCTTGGTCAAAGAGGTAGGTTTTAAGGAGCGTCTTAAAGGAGGAAAGAGAGGTAGTGAGGTTTAGGCAGGGAATTCCAGAGCTTAGGGCCCAGGGAACAGAAGGCACGGCCACCAATGTTGGAGCGATTATAATCAGGGATGCTCAAGAGGGCAGAATTAAAGAAGCGCAGATATCTCGGGGGGGGGGTGGTGGGGAGTTGTGGGGCTGGAGGAGATTACAGAGATAGGGAGGGGGTGAGGCCATGGAGGCATTTGAAAACAAGGATGAGAATACTCTCCAGCATATACAACAGCATATTGTAAATCTTCACCCTTGGATTGCATCAGAGCCTTCCGAGGGGCACGGCTTCCATCTCTACCCTCCACTTAGATCACTCTTACCCCTCACTTCTCCCACTGCGCATAAGATAGGCTCACAGGAAAGGTCAGAGAAGAGAAAAGGTCATCCAAGCCATTAGCGCTCATCCATCTCATACATTAACTCTCCCATTGTGGTGTCTATTTACATATTGGGTTGTTTGGTAAATTACTCCAAACATTTATCTCCCTTTGAGTAAACCAGTTTATCTGTTCAAAAAGATTCCAAGGATCCTTGCAATCTGCCAAATATTCTGACTGTGTGGGTTATGTAAGCAAAATAAGCAGGCACTCTGAGCCAGAAACATCCCACAAACAGGACAGAGACAGAGATGTGTTTTTGATGAGCTGATTGAGAGAGAAATGTTGGCCAGGGCACCCGGTGAACTCCCTGCTCTTCTCATAGTGTCACGGGATCTTTAATATCCGTCTGAACAATCGGGAAAACAGGCAGACGGAACATTTTATCTGTCCCAGAACTGGCAACGACGACATTGCTTTCTGCCTTCACTCAGTTTTGTGTTCCTTATCTTTGAGAGCCCTAATAGCAGAGGCAAAACATTGTGAGGGAGAGTTATAATCCGGGAAACTTCCTACTGAAAGCACGCATCGGAAAAAAGCACAACATGCGGTCCCACACTGTGTGTGCGCATCTCTCCTCGTTTCATTCAGTGGGAGCCGTAGTAAGAGTGAGGCAGGATTGGATCTCTTTGATAGACAGCAACCTTTTTTTTTTAGGTAATGCAGATATTCTTCCTTGCCAGTAAAACAGGTCAGAATCCAACCAACAAGGAAAATTAAAGCAGGTCAGGTGCTTTTCTTAGAAATGTATCCTTGTCTGTAGGTCTTTTTCGCAGCAATGTGCTTCAGGAAATTCATCTTGGATTTTCTCATCGTTTGTAGTATGACTTTAGATAAAGGTTTAGTAATTCATTTCATTTTAACAAAAGTTCTTCTCAAACAGCAGAACCAGTGCAGCTGACCAACACTGATAATTGAATCGCTCAGCACCAGACCCTGGATGCTTTACTATCATCTTTACATAGGATTACATAGGTTATACGGCACAGAAACAGGCCATTCGGCCCAACCAGTCCATGCCGGTGTTTATGCTCCACTCGAGCCTCCTCCCGTCTTTCCTCATCTAAATCTATCAGCATAACCCTGGATTCCCTTCTCCCTCATATGCTTATCTAGCCTCCCCTTAAATGCATCTGATGTGCCTCAATAATCCCGAGACTCGATGTTAGCGAAACAAAACAAGGCTTTTATTAACTTAGAAGATAACACGCAGTGGAGAGAGGTATCTTCCCTGGAGGTCTGCAGTACTGGCTGTGAGGCCAGACTGAGCTGGCTTACATAGAGGCCAGGTATGGGCGGAGCCCTACACACAACACATTCCATACATTCCAATACACAATACAATGGTGAGGAGAAACCTGAAACCAACCACAGTCACAGGCAATGCAATGGTAAGGGGGAACCTGAAACCAACCACAGTCACAGGCAGTGATGAATGGAATATTTCATCACATTCACCCCTTCTATAGATTTAGTCTGTTCGGGGGTTTGGTAGTCCTCTGCGACCGACGTGGCTGTTGTGGTGTCGCGGGTGTCGGCTGGGTGTCCCCGGTGGCCTCCTGGGTCTCTGCCGGGGGTGCCGCCAGGGTTGTTGAAGGGGTAGTTGGTGGGGGTGCCATTGGTCGATGTTCTTCCGGGGGTGATGAAAGAGTAGTGGGTGGGTAAGAGTTGCTGTGGTCGTTGTTGCTGCTATTGCCGTGGTTGTTGTCGTTACCGGCTGGGGCGACGTCTTTTATTGACACGGTGTCCTCCCTTCCGTCGGCGTGCCGGACATACGCGTATTGGGGGTTGGCGTGGAGTAGGTGCACTGGCTCCACGAGAGGGTCCGTCTTATGGCCCCTCACATGCCTTCGCACGAATACCGGACCCGGGGTGGAGAGCCATGACGGCATGGATACGCCTGAGGTGGATTTCCGGGGGAAGCTAAACATTCGTTCATGAGGCGTGGCATTAGTGGCAGTACACAATAGCGACCGTATCGAATGGAGCACATCTGAGAGGACTTCCTGCCAGCGGGAGATAGGGAGGCCCTTGGTCCTTGGAGCTAGAGTGACTGCTTTCCATACTGTCCCGTTCTCTCGCTCCACTTGACCGTTACCCCGGGGGTTGTAGCTGGTGGTACAGCTCGTGGCGATACCCCTGGACAGCATGTACTGGTGTAGCTCTTCACTCATGAAGGATGCCCCCCTATCCGTGTGGATGTAGCTCGGCATACCGAACAGGCAGAACAGGCTGTTGAGGCATTTAATGACCGTGGCGCTGGTCATGTCTGGGCAGGGGAAGGCGAATGGGAACCGGGAGTATTCGTCCACAATGTTCAGGAAGTAAACATTGCGGTCGACGGACGGGAGGGGGCCCTTGAAATCTAAGCTGAGCCGCTCAAAGGGCCGTGTAGCTTTGATTAAGTGGGCTCTATCAGGGTGGTAGAACCGAGGCTTGCACTCAGCGCAAGTGCGGCAGTTCCTGGTCAGAGACCGAACTTCCTCAATCGAGTAGGGTAAGTTGCGGGACTTTATGAAGTGGAACAGCCGCGTGACCCCTGGGTGGCAGAGGTCGTTGTGGAGGGTCTGTAGCCGATCCCCGGTGGCGCTGGCACACATCCCTCGTGAGAGGGCATCTGGGGATTCGTTAAGGGCCCCTGGCCGGTAAATGATGTCATAATCGAAGGTGGAGAGCTCGATCCGCCACCTAAGAATCTTATCATTTTTGATCTTCCCCCTCTGTTTATTATTGAACATAAACGCTACCGACCGCTGGTCGGTAAGTAGGGTGAAGCGTTTGCCGGCTAGGTAGTGGCGCCAGTGGCGCACTGCCTCCACGATGGCTTGGGCCTCCTTTTCCACGGAGGAGTGTCTGATCTCGGGCCCTTGGAGGGTCCTCGAGAAGAAAGCTACGGGCCGCCCCGCCTGGTTGAGGGTGGCCGCCAAGGCAAAGTCAGACGCATCACTTTCCACTTGAAATGGAGTGTTCTCGTCCACTGCCTGTAGCGTGGCCCGCTCAATATCCTGCTTAATGCTTTTGAAGGCGGCGTGGGCCTCAGCAGAGAGCGGAAAAGAGGATGCTTTCAAGAGGGGGCGGGCTTTGTCGGAGTAGTTGGGGACCCATTGGGAATAATAAGAAAATAACCCCAGGCATCTTTTCAGGGCTTTGGGAGTGTTGGGCAGGGGCAGCTCCCGTAGGGGGCGCAATCGGTCGGGGTCTGGTCCGATTTCCCCATTCTCCACCACGCTGCCTAGTATGCAGAGGCGCGTGGTGTTGAAAACGCACTTGTCCTCGTTGTAGGTGAGGTTGAGTTTTTGTGCGGTTTTCAGGAACCTCTCGAGGTTCGAGTCGTGATCCTGCTGGTTGTGACCGCAGATGGTGACGTTGTCGAGGTAGGGGAAGGTTGCCTGCAAGTGGTGGTCATCGACCATGCGGTCCATCTCCCTCTGGAAGACCGAGACCCCATTCGTCACCCCAAAGGGGACTCTGAGGAATTGGTAGAGGCGTCCGTTCGCCTCGAAGGCGGTGTACGGGCGGTCCTCTGGTCTGATAGGGAGCTGGTGGTACGCTGACTTGAGGTCGATGGTGGAGAACACCCGGTATTGGGCGATTTGGTTCACCATTTCTGATATGCGGGGTAGCGGGTAGGCGTCTAGTTGGGTGTACCTGTTGATCGTTTGGCTATAGTCGATCACCATCCGTTTCTTCTCGCTACCCCTTACCACCACCACTTGGGCGCGCCACGGGCTATTGCTGCATTCAATAATGCGCTCTTTCAGGAGCCTGTCTACCTCGGTTGCGATAAACCGCCTGTCCTCCCAGCTGTACCTCCTGCTTTTGTTCGCTATTGGCCGGCAGTTAGGGGTAAGGTTCGCGAATAGCGAAGGCGGCTTTACCTTCAGGGTAGCCAGGCCGCACACTGTGAGGGGCGGCTGGGACCCACCGTACTTGAGCGTGATGCTTTGGTGGTTGCACTGGAAATCCAGGCCCAAGATCACGCTCGCGCATAGATTCTTCATGATTAATACTTTAAAATTATCATATACAGTCCCGTTAACGGACAATTGTACCGTGCAGTAACCCAGAATGGTCGATGTCTGGGTTTTATCAGCCATAGAGATGGTACCCCGAGTAGGGACCACCTTTAGGGAGAGTTGTTGTGCCAGTTCAGGGTGGATAAAACTCTCCGTGCTTCCGCTGTCAATTAAACATTTAACCCGGCACCCGTTTACCTCGATGCCCACCATTGATTTGGATAGCGGGTGGGGCCTGGTCTGGTCCACTGTGACCGATGCCACTGTAGGGCCCTGATCAAGACAAGATGGCATCCACGCTGTCTGCTCACAAGATGGCGGACCCCACGAGGTCGGGCAAGATGGCGTCCAAGATGGCCGCTCCCACGGCGCACACGCAGCGGTGGCGGGTTTTGGTTTTCCGGCGGGGTTCCCTCTGCACACCTTCCCGAAGTGCCCCTTCTTACCGCACTTAAAGCAGGTGGTGCCTTTCGCCGGGCACAGGTTTCTGGTGTGCTTTGGCTGCCCGCAGAAGTAGCAGTTGGGTCCCCGACGCGTCGCGGCTGTCGTAGGGCTTCTGGGGGGAGAGCGGGGCCCCAACGGTGTCGGGCTGCCGGGCGGGGAAGATGCCTTCCAAGATGGCAGCGCCCTTGGTGCACACGTGGCGGCGTGGACGGCACGGGCTGAAGAGTAGGCGTCCGAGTTTCTCTGGGCCACATCCAGGGATCGCGCGGTGTCCGCAGCCTGTTTCAGGTCCAATCCCGTTTTTTCCAGCAGTCTTTGCCGGATGTAAGTGGAGCTGAGGCCTGTGATAAAGGCATCGCGAACAAGCTCGTCGGTGTACTCTGCGGCTTTTACATCTCGGCACTTGCAGTCTTTGCCAAGCATTTTCAGGGTGCCTAGGAACTCCTCCACCGATTCCCCAGGTCGCTGTGCGCGAGTGGCGAGCAGATGCCTAGCATACACCTCATTCGTAGGCTGCTGGTAATGCGCCTTTAAGATGTCGCAGGCGGCCAGGTACGTGTCGGCATCTTGGATGGGGGGGTAAACCCGGTGGCTTACCCAATTCCGCAGAATTCCGAGTTTCATACTCGCAGCGTCCGTAGCGTCTTTGACGGCTGCGGAATTGTCCAGGAAGAATTCCATACACATAAACCAGTGTCCGAAGCATGCTGATGCGTCCGGAGCATGCTGATCCAAATCCAAACGTTCGGGTTTCAGGAGTTGATCCATTGTGTTGAAAAATAAGTTAATAAAATTGATGTGCCTCAATAATCCCGAGACTCGATGTTAGCGAAACAAAACAAGGCTTTTATTAACTTAGAAGATAACACGCAGTGGAGAGAGGTATCTTCCCTGGAGGTCTGCAGCACTGGCTGTGAGGCCAGACTGAGCTGGCTTACATAGAGGCCAGGTATGGGCGGAGCCCTACACACAACACATTCCATACATTCCAATACACAATACAATGGTGAGGAGAAACCTGAAACCAACCACAGTCACAGGCAATGCAATGGTAAGGGGGAACCTGAAACCAACCACAGTCACAGGCAGTGATGAATGGAATATTTCATCACAGCATCTATACTGTTCGCCTCAACCACCCCCTGTTGTAGCGAGTTCCACATTCTCACCAATCTCTGGGTAAAGATGTTTCTCCTGAATTCCCTACTGGATTTCTTGGTGACTATCTTATATTGATGGCCTCTAGTTTTGCTCTTCCCCACAAGTGGTAACATTCTCTCGGTATCCACTCTATCAAAATTTTCATAATTTTAAAGACCTCTATTAGGTCACCCCTCAGCCTTCTTTTTTCAAGAGAAAAGAGACCCAGCCTGTTCATCCATTCCTGATATGTATACCCTTGTGGCGACACGCCACCACTGGACATAATCCGCTCACGGCGGCACAGACAGTCTAAGCAGAAGCCCCCAGCCGGGGGCCCTTTCCTCCAGCAACTTGTTTCCCGCAGGGACAGGCTGCCAGGAGCACTTCCTGTCTGGGAAGTATTTAAGTGGATGCGCGGGCTTTTCTAGTTCCTGTTTGTCATGTGGTTGGAATAAAGCAGTTGAGTTTTCAATAGCTCTGGTCTCGACTCCCACGTTTGCCGCGGTATCTCAACACTGGTGACCCCGACGCTCAGGACGAATCCTAAGCTAGCATGGCGGATACAAACGCAGTCACGGTTAAATTACCAGACTTTTGGGAGAACCTCGCCGAAGCCTGGTTCGTTCAAGCTGAGTCCAGATTCCGGCTGAAAGGCATTACAGTCGACGCCACGAAGTACGACTACCTCGTCGCCTCGCTCACCTACGCTACAGTCCCCAAGGTTTGGGCAGCGCTGCAGAATCCACCAACGGAGGGCAAGTACGAACATCTGAAGGCTGCGCTACTTAAAAAATTTCAAACGTCCTCTTACCAGCGCCACTGCCAACTCCTGGACCTCCCCGGCCTTGGTGACGCTTCACCATCAGACCTGCTTTCCCACATGCTGTCCCTCTCAGACGACAAAAATCCCGGCGCCCTTTTTCGCACGCTTTTCATTCGGCAGCTCCCCGCCAGCATCCGCCCGCTCATTGTGGAGTCTGACTCCACGGACCTGAATGATATAGCCGAAAAGGCCGACCGGCTGCTCTCTGCACAGGCCGCTCGCGACGTCGCGCCCGACCTCACGGCAACGACCACGCGGTCTCCCTGGGCCACTAGGCCCGACCGCCCTACCACTCCGGGTCACTGCTACTACCACACCCGTTTTGGCGCTAGGGCTCAACGCTGCACGCCACCGTGTACCTTCAAACACCCCCCCGCACCGGCCCCCACGATGGCCACGGGGCAGAAGGAGCCCCTACTGTACGTCACTGACGACAGAACCAACCGCCGATTTCTGTGCGACACAGGGGCCCAGCACAGCATCACCCCCGCCTCCGCCCTCGAGATCCAACGCGGCACACGGGGTATCACACTGGCTGCAGCCAACGGCTCTGAAATCCACACATATGGCACCCGCATGGTCACGCTCGACCTCGCGGGCCGCCGCTACCGCTGGGAGTTCCTCACAGCCAAGGTCCTCTGCCCACTCATCGGCGCCGACTTCCTACGCGCCCACGGCCTCCTTGTCGACATTCCGAGGCACCGCCTCGTCGACATCAACACTATGGCCCCCATCCCCGGCGCCTTTACCTCGGCCCGTTCGGCCGGCCTGACGACCCACTGCCTCGCCAGAGCCACGGACGACTACTCGGCACTCCTAGCTGAGTTTCCCGCCCTCACTAACCCGACCTTTTCGGCCAAAGCCGCCAAGCACGGTGTGGAACACTATATCCCCACCACCGGCCCCCCAGTTTCTGCCCACGCCCGCAGACTCAACCCGGCCAAGCTGGAAATCGCGCGGGCCGAGTTCACCAACATGGAACAACTCGGCATCATCCGCCGCTCCAGCAGCCCTTGGGCCTCGCCCCTCCACATCGCCCCCAAGCCCGGCGGAGGCTGGCGCCCTTGCGGGGACTACCGCCGCCTCAACGACGCCACCACCCCCGATCGATACCCGGTGCCACACATCCAGGACTTCTCGGCCCGACTGGCCGGACGAACCGTCTTTTCCAAAGTCGACCTGGTGCGCGGTTACCACCAAGTCCCCGTACACCCCGCGGACATCCCCAAAACGGCCGTCATCACCCCATTCGGCCTGTTCGAGTTCCTGAGGATGCCCTTCGGCCTCAAGAATGCAGCACAGGCTTTCCAGCGCCTTATGGACTCAGTCCTCCGGGACCTGAACTTCCTATTCGTCTATCTAGACGACATTCTCGTGGCCAGCTCCTCCAAACAGGAACACCTCGAACACCTTCGCATCCTGTTCGGGCGCCTAGCCCAACACGGGCTCATCCTCAGCCCGGCGAAGTGCCAATTCGGCCTAACCGAGATCGATTTTCTCGGTCACCACATCACCCCTGCTGGGGCCGTCCCCCTGCCCAACAAGGTGCAGGCCGTCCAGCAATTCCCCCGCCCCACAACCATCAAGGGCCTCCAGGAGTTCCTCGGGATGGTGAACTTCTACAACAGGTTCATCCCCAGAGCCGCAGCCCTCATGAAGCCCCTATACGACTCCCTCCGAGGAAAATCCGGCAAGATGGACGTAGCCTGGACCACTGACACGGCAGCCGCCTTCGACGCCACCAAAAACGCGCTCGCCGACGCCACTCTGCTCGCGCACCCGAGGGCCGATGCCCGGGTCGCGCTCACCACCGACGCCTCCGACCACGCGGTCGGGGCCGTGTTCGAGCAGTGGGTCAATGGCGCGTGGCAGCCACTTGCCTTCTACAGCCGCCAACTGCGCCCCCCGGAGGTCAAATACTCCACTTTCGACCGCGAGCTTCTCGCACTCCACCTGTCGGTCCGCCATTTCAGGTTCCTCCTGGAAGGCCGCCCCTTCACCGCGTATGTGGACCACAAGCCACTCACATACGCGATGGCCAAGCACACCGAACCCTGGTCCGCTAGGCAGCAACGCCAGCTCGCGGCCGTCTCCGAGTTTACTACGGACATTCAGCACGTCTCCGGTAGAGACAACGTGGTCGCCGACTGCCTTTCCCGTCCCGCCGTCTGTGCGAATCACCTCGCGGTCGACTACGCACAACTAGCAGCGGCCCAGCTCACGGACCCAGACCTCCTCTCGGCGGCTACCAGCCTGCCAGGGCTACGCCTAGCCAAGGTCGCGCACGGGCCCGAAGCCACGGCAGTCACGTGCGACGTCTCACTCGGCCAACCCAGGCCGGTCGTCCCTGAGACCTGGCGCCGCCGCGTCTTCGACGCGCTCCACGGGCTCTCTCACCCGGGTTCCCGCGCATCCGTCAAACTCCTCTCCAAGCGCTTCGTCTGGCGCGGCCTCAGCAGAGATGTTCGGACTTGGGCCACCTCCTGCCTCGCCTGCCAACGGGCTAAGGTACAGCTGCACACCAAAGCACCCCTGGGAGACTTCGAGGTACCCAGCCGCCGCTTCGACCACGTACACGTCGACATCGTCGGTCCCCTGCCGCCATCGCAAGGCCAAACTTATCTCCTCATGATGGTCGACCGCTACACACGCTGGCCTGAGGCAGTGCCGCTGACCTCCACCACCACAGCCGACATCGCCAGGGCGTTTGTTAACACCTGGGTTGTGAGGTTCGGCGTACCGGCCGACATAACCTCCGACAGAGGCGCCCAGTTCACCTCCGAACTCTGGACGGCCACAGCACGCAACCTCGGGGTGACGCTCCACCGCACCACGGCGTACCACCCGCAGGCCAACGGACTTTGTGAACGCTTCCACAGGTCACTCAAGGCCTCACTCCGCGCCGGCCTGCAGGACAGTACCTGGACTGACCGCCTACCGTGGGTGCTACTCGGCCTACGCACCGCGGTCAAGGAAGACCTCCAGTCCTCGGCAGCGGAGTTAGTCTGTGGACAACCGCTGCGCGTCCCAGGCGAATTCCTTCCGGAGCCTACCAAGCCTTGGTCGGCCGAACAGCAGCAGCTCGACTCTTTCTCTTCCGCTCAGCAGTTCGCCCCACTTCCGGTCAACCGACACGGCAAACTCGCACCTCACGTCCCGCCAAATTTACAGCAGGCGCGCTTCGTCTTCGTGTGACACGACGCGCACCGCGGGCCCCTGCGACCCCCGTACGACGGTCCGTACGAGGTACTACAAACCGGGGACAAGGTCTTCAAGCTGCGACTCGGCGACAGGGTTGAGACAGTCTCCATCGACCGGCTCAAACCAGCACACACAGAACCAGGGGAACAGGTCCCCGTGGCCCAGCCTCCAACTAGAGGCCGTCCCCCCGGCAAGCCAGCACAGCCGGCGGCGAACCGCCCGACCCAACCAACCAGACCGGCGACCACTCAGAGCTGCTGCGGCAGAACCATTAGACCACCGTCACGACTCGTCCACTCCTCCTAAGCGGATTCTGGGGGGAGCTCTGTGGCGACACGCCACCACTGGACATAATCCGCTCACGGCAGCACAGACAGTCTAAGCAGAAGCCCCCAGCCGGGGGCCCTTTCCTCCAGCAGCTTGTTTCCCGCAGGGACAGGCTGCCAGGAGCACTTCCTGTCTGGGAAGTATTTAAGTGGATGCGCGGGCTTTTCTAGTTCCTGTTTGTCATGTGGTTGGAATAAAGCAGTTGAGTTTTCAATAGCTCTGGTCTCGACTCCCACGTTTGCCGCGGTATCTCAACACCCTCGCATTTCTGGCATCATCCTTGTAAATCTTCTCTGCACCATCTCCAGAGCCTCTATATCCTTTTTATAATATGGCGACCAGAACTGTACGCAGTACTCGAAGTGTGGTCTAACCAAGGTTCGATACAGGCTTAGCATAACTTCCCTAACTTTTCAATTCTATCCCTCTAGAAATAAACCCTAGTGCTTGGTTTGCTTTTTTTATGGCCTCGCAACGTTTAGTGATTTGTGTATTTGTACTCCGAGATCCCTTTGTTCCTCTACCCCACCTAGACTCGCACCCTCCAAGTGATAAGTGACCTCCCTATTCTTCCTTTCTTTCTAAGTCCATTGGAAATATCACAGTTTCTTTATGAAACTCAATGAACTTTCATTTAAATATGTGGTGTCCAGTGGGAAGTCAAACCTTCATCATTAACAAGCATCACTCTCCACAGTCACTTGGTTCTGTTGTGTTCTCTATTGATTTCCCAGTACGGGTTTGGCTTGATTGGTAAGACTTGCCTCTGGGTCAGAAGGTTGTGAGGCTTGGGCCCCATACGAGGGTTTTAACTCATAATCTAGGCCGACTCTTCAGTCCAGTACTCAGAGAGTGCTAAACTATCGGGAGGTGCCACCCTACAGGTGAGGCATTAAGCCGAAATTCCGTCTGCCTGTTCTGTTTGTCAGATGGACGTTAAAGATCCCATGACACCAGGAGAAGAGCAGGGAGTCCACCGGGTGCCCTGGCCAACATTTCTCTCAATAAAACTCATCAAAAATGCATCTCTGTCCTACTTGTGGGTTGTTGCTGGTTCAGATTGGATGCCTATTTGGCTTACATAACCCACACAGTCAGAACATTTAAAGTAATGCATTGTGTGAAATGTTTTGAGACATTTTGATGTAACAAGGTGCTATTTAAATGGAAGTATTATTAATATATTAGTGTCACATCCAAATGTTCCCTTCAGTTTTCCTTCCCTCCCTGTGGGAAAAGTGTTTCTGGCCTTTTTCGTCTCTGACCTTATGTTATGAAGAGTGGGAGAAGTGAGGAGTAAGAGTGATCTACGTTGAGGGTGGAGACAGAAGCCGTGCCCCTTGGAGGGCTCTGATGCAATCCAGGGTGAAGATTTACAATATGCTGTTGTGGGGAGCACACTGCGATGGGGAGGCATGAGGTCAACCTGTGAATGTAGCCATCTAGTTTGTGGTACAGAGACATTTCAAGCTTAAGTGTCTGGCCTCAACTTGCCACCTTTTCACAGTGGCACAAGTGGGATGGAAATTCAGTTATGGACAACTTAGGCTACGTAGGCAATATTTGTGGTGTAGTGTCTTGCTAGTCCATGCAGTGCAACGCCACATAGCCAAGTATACTGGTATTGTCAATGTATACAAGGATGCTCTGACGCTGGTGTAATTACACATTTACTGCACAGTATTAGTGCTGGACTACTTCCCTGGCAGAATGCTGATCACAAACTCAACACAGAAAGTCACCACACCACACAACTACCCATGAGCATCTTTAAGCCCCAAAAGAAATTTGGCAACTCCAGAAATAGCCACATTGTCTGCTAATCCCAGAGAAAACCGCAACTCCAACTCATACTGCACGATGACACCAACACCCGGAATCAATTCATTTGCTCCATGACCTGCAACCCACTCCAGCTCATCCTAAGCCTAAGCCAAAATCTGATGAACTATGAGCAATGTTCATCTAGCCATCTGCGGGGGCGGGGGAGGGGGGAACTAGAGGAATTGCATTGCCTTATAACTAGTATCAGTAATGGAAGTATTATTAATATATTAGTGTCACATCCAAATTTTCCCTTCAGTTTTCCTTCCCTCTCTGTGGGGAAAGTGTCTGATCTTTCTCGTCTCTGACCTTATATTATGAACAGTGGGAGAAGTGAGTTATGGGGATGTTCGCTGATGATTGCACAGTGCCAGGCAATGACTATCTCCAACAAGTGAGAGTCTAACCACCTCCCCTTGACATTCAACGGCATTACCATCGCTGAATCCCCCACCATCAACATCCTGGGGGGTCACCATTGACCAGAAACTTAACTGAACCAACCACATAAATACTGTGGCAACAAGAGCAGGTCAGAGGTTAGGTATTCTGCGGCGAGTGTCTCACCTCCTGACTCCCCAAAGCCTTTCCACCATCTACAAGGCACAAGTAAGGAGTGTGATGGAATACTCTCCACTTGCCTGGATGAGTGCAGCTCCAACAACACTCAAGAAGCTCGACACCATCCAGGACAAAGCAGCCAGTTTGATTGGCACCCCATCCACCACCTTGAACATTCACTCCCTCCACCACCGGCGCACTGTGACTGCAGTGTGTACCATCTACAAGATGCACTGCAGCAACTCGCCAAGGTTTCTTCGGCAGCACCTCCTAAACTTCCACCTAGAAGGACAAGGGCAGCAGACGCATGGGAACACCACCACCTCCAAGTTCCCCTCCAAGTCACACACCATCCTAACTTAGAAGTATATCACCGATCCTTCATCGTCGCTGGGTCAAAATCCTGGAACTCCCTACCTAACAGCACTGTGGGAGCACCTTCACCACACGGACTGCAGCGGTTCAAGAAAGCGGCTCACCACCACCTTCTCAAGGGCAATTAGGGATGGGCAATAAATGCTGGCCTTGCCAGCGACGCCCAGATCACATAAGCGAATAAATTTTTAAAAATAGACGGTTGATTGTTCAAATCCCAACCATGTTCCCAGGGGCCCTTTCTGTTCCTAAATTTCTCTTGGAAATGAGACGTTCCACCTTCGAGAGGTGTAAGAGACACTCAGACTGTTCATTGGGCCTGTAGAGGTCACGCCTCCTGTTGGACAGTCATAGAGCACTGTTGACTGTAGTCAGCCTGTACCACTGAACTGAAGAGAGGACAATGCCAACTGGCAAATCAGCCTACACAGGGAGAAACGCTAACAATCAAATAGAAACAATGAATCCAAGAGCCTCAAAAGGATTTCACTCACTTTTTCCTAGTGGTGGCAAATATTCATCTGGGTCTATCTCCTCTGGAATCGTCTTCCCAGGTTTCTTAGGTTTCACTGCAAAATATAGAACAAGATGTCACGACAGCCATTCTTCACAGACACACCTAATCCTCTGGCTCACAAGTGTACAGTGCTTTTTGTAACCATTTGAATTGTGAATGTCGAGTCCAGATCCTAACCCCCCAACACCAACAACAACTTATATTTATATAGCGCCTTTAACGTAGGCAAACGTCCCAGGGCGCTGCACAGGAATATTAAAAGACAAAAAATTTGACACCGAGCCACATAAGAATTCAGGGCAGGTGACCAAAAGCTTGGTCAAAGAGGTAGGTTTGAAGGAGCGTCTTAAAGGAGGAAAGAGAGGTAGCGAGGCGGAGAGGTTTAGGCAGGGAATTCCAGAGCCTAGGGCCCAGGTAACAGAAGGCACGGCTGCCAATGGTTGAGCGATTATAATCAGGGATGCTCAAGAGGGCAGAATTGGAGGAGCGCAGATATCTCGGGGGGGGTGGGGGGGCGTTGTGGGGCTGGAGGAGATTACAGAGATAGGGAGGGGCTGAGTGTCCAGTCCATATTGTAACCCTCAGTCCAACGTGTCCAGTGCAGATCCTAACTCTGAACATCCAATAAAATGCTTAACCCGCTGAGTATCCAGTACACCTTTCTTTTGCAATTTTCTCCCCTTCTGAAGGCACTGACTCTTTGCAATTTGTGTGGTTCCACAGACACCCTCGGCCCAGCAGAATTTCACCCCAGTAGCCATTGTTTGGGTGTGAGCCTTGAAGGTGAATGTTGGCAGCCAATGTGATGGAGGGGAGCACAGCCTAGACTGATTCTGTCCTCATCTGATGTTCACACGTGTGTGCTTTCCAGCAGGAGTCAATGAACAATGATCAGGAATGGAAACCCTGGCTGATATCTCCCCTTTCTAGCCCAGCGCTGTTGAGGACACATGTATTGTGCCAAATGCTACCAGGCCAAGGATCGTACCTTGGATTGCCTAGTCTGTATGGTTTAGGACCCTACCATGTGGGAGCAACTGTACACTCTCTAATTCAAGGTACTCAATGTACACCTAACCCTCTAGGTATTCAATGCCAGGTACACCTTTTAAGTTAATTCACTCAAACAGAAAGAAGTGCTTAAATATTGCAATTTACTTTTTTGGAACCCTCTGCAGTACCTGTTCTCTTAGAGTCAGTGGGTGAAGCTGCGACAAAGATAATGAGCTGATTCTGACCTGAGCCTCTGAAAGTATGACATTACCCTTGCCTAGGAAGCAGACGACAGTAAAGCCGTCATAACGGCAATAACTATCCACAAATGTGCTAAGATATAGAAGGCTGCTTTCGGTCATGAGCACGCACTGTATCTCTGGTGAGGACTTCTGTAAATCCACTCGCTGCTAAAGCGACTTTGTTGAAAGGAAGTGTCAACTGTTGCCTTCCTATCCCTATCCAGTGGTCACTTTCTTCCGATCGCTTGCCAAAGCTGTCTCTTGAAACATCTGTGAATCTTCCTTTCTACCCTCTTCTATCCTTATGGTTCAGTTGTCTACCCTCCTGAAAAGGAAGCTGACATTTTTGCCTCATTTTTCCTTTCTAACTCTACTCTTGATGATCTCGGCAAAGAACCACCCACTATTGCTCCACATTGCTCTATCAGTATTTATCTGTGCCACATCTATCAGATCCCCCACTCTCTGGACAGTAATAAGGCTTCTGGTCCAGGTGACATGTTTCCTATTGGGCTCAAGTCTTGGACCTTTCCCTGTTCTACACTATTCATTCTCTATTACTTTCCTTCTCCTTGGAAATTTACTCATCATCACCCTATCCCAAAGAAAGTTGATTCCTTTATGCTTCCAACTAGTGTCCCTATTGTGCTTACATGAAGCTCTTTCTAAAGTTAGGAAGTTGTTGTTAAGTTGA
This sequence comes from Somniosus microcephalus, assembly GCF_052327205.1. NCBI lineage: Eukaryota > Metazoa > Chordata > Chondrichthyes > Squaliformes > Somniosidae > Somniosus > Somniosus microcephalus. The sequence goes on from NC_141016.1 coordinate 16,283,636, forward strand.
AATTACCCATGTCCTTGAAGGTTCATGATTTCTGGTAAGACTTTCATTATTACCGTCCATTGGTGGTCTTATTGCCTAACCTGCGAGCCTCTGGAACTCTGCCCTTAAACTCTTGGGTGATTCTTTGTCATCATCTCTAAAGCCTTGGACAGGATCTGTCACTGTGCAATTCTAAACAAGGTACCATCATGCAGTTGCCCATCTAAACTATGCTCAAGCTCTGTTACTTTCAGATAGCTCTATGTATGCTACAGGTAATCATTCATCTTCTGATTCTTTTAACATCAACTCATTGATTCTGCACAGCTCTGTCCTCTTTTCCGGCCTATTCCTTCTCCATATCTGTGGCCTCTTCCACTCAGCACCATTTTTATCTACTCTGTTGCTTATCTTTGCACTCTGCACTCATCACTGAACCATGGCGGTGCCTGAACCTCCTTTATCTCCTTCATGCCCTTTGGGACAATGGAAGTCTAGATATGTTCAGTTCTTTGAAGGCACGCTTACTTGCTGGATCTGGAAAGCCATCACTTTTGCCTTTTGATGGCTTCACCTTGGTTCTTCTTTATTTATAGAAATTCTTGGGCTCACACCTCCCTCTGACCTCAAATGGAATTCCCATATCTCCTCCATTGCTAATACTGCATCTGGAGAGATCAGTTTCATCTTCATGTCACACTTCTCCCCTCCTCCCTATAAAGTGGAACTCTCTATAAAAACGTTTTCAAGACTTGCATACCGCTCCCATATGTCTCAGACTCTTGCATAGAAGAAAAAGCTTGTTATCTATCAGGCAATCCTCCTGTCACCTCCAGGCTCTAACTGTTCTCTCTCTATCATACCCTTTTTTGGTCTGTCATTTTATTGATCCAACTATGATGCTTCTATGAAGAGTCTTTATTTTTCTTGTTTTGCTCCAAACAGATCATCCTGAATGTTCCCCCTCCTTCTTCTGTCCTCTCTCCATTCTCAACCGCCGCCCCCCCGCCCCCATCCTCATTGTGTTGAAACAAAACTTATTGCATTGTTTCCCAGTCTAACTCATTCTTTCTTAGATCCTCAAACCTGTAGCCCTTCTTCGTACCTCAGTACTTGTCTCTTGGTGCATTCCTTTAAAACCCAAGCTGATGCCATCTAACCACAACATCCTGATTGTCCTCGTTGTTCTGGCAATAGAAGTGGGAAAAGAAGATGACGCAAATCAGAAAATCAAAACACCTGAGGCTTTGACCCTTCACCTAGGTTCCTCGATTTTAAGAAATCTTTAAGTTAGATAGGAGTTGCTACCTTTAATGTGACAGGAAGCATAGCTGTAGCGGCAATTAAAATCAGGCACTAACTTCGGTTTTAACAGGAACAGTACTTAATGGCTCAATATCGGCAGTGATATGGGATTGAAAATAAAGTAGTTGCGTACACTGAAACTAGGAAACCTTAGCAGGGATTGGTGTGTGTGAGATAACGTTATGAGAAGAGCACTTTTTAGACAGATGCACATGAAATGCTGTGTAAATGTACTGGGGAGCAAAGACATACAGACCTCACTCTCCCTCCATCCCCCATCCACATTATTGTCGAAGATTACATTATTGTTCCAGGATGTTTGTCTGTTGCTATTCATAATATACACTCACTTTATTTTGCACCGGGGAGTTATTTTTCTTCCAACTCCTCATTGAGTTCTCCAAGCCACACACCTCGTCTGTCCAAATGGGTAGGCGTGTGGCCAGACCTCCATCAATGCTGCACTGGCCCAGCAGCTGGACTGTGCGTCAGAGTGGCCGACTCCCTTCCCCTCCGTCCGAAGGAGTTGCTCATTTTTGCCTATCTTTATTCATCTATCGAATTCTCTATTACTGGTCGACAAACAGGGTCAGCACTGGTTTCTGCCAGGCTACAGGGAAACGCATTGCGGACTAGATTGCAAAAAGGGTCACTTCAGCTGTAATATTCCTTGGAAGTATGGAAGTATTTCTGGACATCTTTCTGCTCAGACGTCATTGTCAGACTTTTGAACCCTTTGCTCGGCTTTTTCATGGAAGGGCTTGGACCCAAGCTATGTTAAGACAGGTTTTCTTTAGCAAAAACCTGCCTAAAGGAGGTTAGTTTCTTGAGGCAGCCCCATGCTGAGTGCAGGTCAGTGGGGAGAGGAATGGTAATTACAGTCGGTGTTGCTGTTTCACTGAGACCCAAACAACAACAACTTGTATTTATATAGCACCTCTAACATAGTAAAACGCCACCAAGGCCCTTCACAGGACTTTTATCAAACAAAATCAGACACTGAGCCACATAAGGAGATATTAGGGCAGGTAGCCAAAAGCTTGGCCAAAGAGGGAGGTTTTAAGGAGCATCTTAAAGGAGGAGAGAGAGGCAGAGAGGGAGAGAGAGGTAGCGAGGCGGAGAGGTTTAGGGAGGGAATTCCAGAGCTGAAGGCATGGCCACCAACGGTAGAGCGATTAAAATCGGGGATGCTCAAGAGGCCAGAATTAGAGGAGTGCAGAGATCTCAGGGGGTTGTGGGGCTGGAGGAGATTGCAGAGATCGGGAGGGGCGAGACCATGGAGGGATTTGAAAACAAAGGATGAGTATTTTAAAATCGAGGTGTTACTTAACCGGGAGCCAATGTAGGTCAGCGAGCAGAGGGGTGATGGGTGAACGGGACTTGGTGCGAGTTCGGACACGGGCAGCAGAGTTTTGGATGAGCTCAAGTTTACGTAGGGAAGAACATGGGAGGCCAGACAGGAATGTGTTGGAATAGTCAAATCTAGAGGTAACAAAGGCAATGGGCAAATCATGGGCCGTGTCTGGTTATTCAGACAGACACTTTGGGGGAGAAATCGAGTATAGCCCCGTTTGGGGCGCCAGCCTCGCCAGGGCGCTAAAAGTAGCGCCCCGGAAGCATTCGCGGCCACCCGCCGGAAATTGAGTGGTAGCACCCCAAAGGGAAGCGCGGCGCCACTGGAGGCACCCCGCATCCCTCTTGGGGCGCTGCGACTGAATATCGTGGCGCAACGTGCCGCAGCTCGTCGCGCTGCGGTATTGCAGGCCTTCCTCCCCTTCTTAAAGGGGAGGGGCTTTGTGCAGCGCGATCTGGGGCCCAGCTGGGCCCCCGAGGATCGCGAGTGCAGGCAAAAGAGCCCGGCACCGAGGAGAAGTGCCGGGCTCTTGGAATGCAGCCGGCACTCTGCGGGGGGTGGTTCAGGAGGCCGGGGATGGGAGCGCAGGCAGGTGGTGGCAGGTGGCCAACAACAAAAATGGCCATCCCGCACCTCTCCTTTAATTTGCGCCTCCCCGGCTGCAGGTAGGCCCCCCTGAACCGGTCGGACATAGCGTCCGGCGGTAAATCAGGGGGCGCGTCCAAATATCGCAGCCGGGGCGCTGCGCACACCAATGACGTCATCGGTGGCAGCGCAGCGCTAACGGCTAGCGCCACCACTAGCATCCCGCGGAATTTAGCGGGAGGCATGGGCAGTGCCGCGCCCGGGCGCCAGTTGGAGTGCGACCCACTTATCGCCCTCTTAAGGCGCTAACGGGCGGCGCAGCCAACTGAATTTCTCCCCCTTTGCACCTTGGTATTGAAAATCTTTTGCTATCTCTGTGGGGATGGCTTTTAAAAATCAGAACAAAGGCATCAAATGGGAATCGAGCAGCAGAATGCTGCAAAGGGAATGAACTGGTGTTCAGAGAGATTATGCTTTTAAATTGAAGTAGACAATCCATCAAAACCATCTAATGTGTTCTTTATTTTGTAATAGTGCACAAACAGAAGTTATACTGACTGCATCAAATGTCTCTCATCGTACTCAGTGTTTATGTTTTACCTATTGTGGATTAGAGCAATTTACGAATCGATCCCAATGTTATTGTGCCTCGGTCTACCTTTGGAACGGTTAGAGTAACAGGTGCGCAAGACACAGGATCCGGCCCAGATCACAAGAGAACTTCATGGTTACGCTCCCAGATCCCGCTACCGCACGGGACAATGGGAGTCAACTGCTGTAAAAAACAGATGACCGGATCGGTTAAGGGAGTGACTATCCTTCGATAAAGTACCTCATAATAGACTAATGAATAAGGTCAGAGAATGCGGAGTCAGAGGACAAGTAGCAGAACGGATAGCTAGCTGGCTTCAGGACAGAAAGCAGGGAGATGGGGTAAAGAGTAGCTATTCACAGTGGCAGAAGGTGGGTAGTGGTGTTCCACAAGGATCAGTGCTGGGACCACTGCTGTTCACAATTTACATTAACGATTTAGACTTTGGAATCAAAAACACAATTTCTAAATTTGCGGGTGACACCAATTGGGGGGGATAGTCAATACTGAGGAGGACTGCAACAAATTACAGGAGGACATTAATAAACTTGCAGAATGGGCAAATAATTTGCAAATGAAGTTCAACACAGGTAAATGTGAGGTATTACATTTTGGTAGGAAGAATTGGGAGGTCACTTATCACTTGGAGGGTGCAAGTCTAGGTGGGGTAGAGGAACAAAGGGATCTCGGAGTACAAATACACAAATCACTAAAAGTTGCGCCACTGGTTAGCAAGCCCATTAAAAATGCAAACCAAGCACTAGGGTTTATTTCTAGAGGGATAGAATTGAAAAGTAGGGAAGTTATGCTAAACCTGTATCGAACCTTGTACTGTGTGCAGTTCTGGTCGCTATATTATAAAAAGGATATAGAGGCACTGGAGAGGGTGCAGAGAAGATTTACAAGGATGATGCCAGAAATGTGAGGGTATACCTATCAGGAAAGGATGAACAGGCTGGGTCCCTTTTCTCTTGAAAAAAGGCTGAGGGGTGACCTAATTGAGGTCTTTAAAATTATGAAAGGTTTTGATCGAGTGGATACAGAGAGAATGTTTCCACTTGTGGGGAAGAGCATAACTAGAGGCCATCAATATAAGATAGTCACCAAGAAATCCAACAGGGAATTCAGAAGAAACGTCTTTACCCAGAGAGTGGTGAGAATGTGGAACTCGCTACCACAGGGAGTGGTTGAAGCGAATAATATAGATGCATTTAAGGGGAGGCTGGACAAACATATGAGGGAGAAGGGAATAGAGGGTTACGCTGATAGAGTTAGATGAGGAAAGATGGGAGGAGGATTGAGTGGAGCATAAACACTGGCATGGACTGGTTGGGCCGAATGGCCTGTTTCTGTGCCGTATATCCTATGGAATCCGATGTAACCAAGTAGCTATCTGTGCCACACCTGAATTCGTAGCAGTCCTGGTTAGCTTACAGACGGAGAGCTGTCTTTGAACATTATTGTAATGGCAGATATACTTGTGTGGGGAAACATTCTTTGCAATTGATAGCCTGTGAGTGGCTGCTGATCTAATTTAATTATGATGGATAGAGTTCCCTAACGCTTCTTGGTTCAGTATCCCTTCAAAATATGTTGGATGACATATCTGAGGCTGACTAATTCCGAAGCCAGTCAGAGAGTTTAAAGCCAGCAGAGAGACTGAACTAGACCTGACTCCACAGTAGCATTTTGCCATGTAAGTAATGAGTGGCTGTGATTTGAGTTTATGTTGAGAGGCAGGGCAGAGAGGAGCGTCTTTGTTGTTTTGATGCCTGGTGTATGGGAGCAGTGACATGTCAGGAACCGTGCTGCCACCACATGTGTTGCTGCTGGATTTCCAGTGAGAATTAAGGAAATCAAGTGGAGCATAAATGCCGGCATGGACTGGTTGGGTCGAATGGACTGTTTTTGTGGTGCATATTCTATGTAATATATATCTGAAATCTCAGAGGTCAGGAAAATTAAATGAAATTCTGTCATTTAACAGCCTGTCCCACAATCCAGAAACCCGTAACAAACACTATTACGGAAAGTAATAGTACGCATCACTATCATAAAAAATACCTACAGTTATCTTCTTTCCCAGTTTCTTCCTCCCATGTATCTCCATAGTCGTATATTTCATCCGGTTCGAGCTCTCCTGGTTGTACTGAAAAACACACACGGCCTGTTTTTGAGTTGCATATTCTATGTAATATATACAATAGCAAAATACTGCGGATGCTGGAAATCCGAAATAACAACAGAAAACGCTGGAAAAACTCAGCAGGCCAGGCAACATCCGTGGAGAGAGAAACAGAGTTAACGTTTCAGGTCGATGACCCTTCGTCAGAACTGGAAAAAAGCAGGAAATGGAAAGCAGGTTTAGGGGCTGGGAAAAGGGGGAGGGGATGAAAGAACAAAAGGGAAGGTCAGTGATAGGATAGAAAGCAGGAGAGATTAAGAGACATTGAGAGACATTAAGAGACATTCAAGGCAAGAGGAGGTGGTAATGGGACAGGTTAAGGAACAAAGGATGGCACTAGATGAGGTATGAATTGCGCTGGCAGAATGAAGGACAGCTGCCACGTGGGAGGGAAGAAAAAAAGGCCAAACAAAAACTGGATAAAAAAAGAAAATATATATATGTGATAGGGGCCGAGGTTATGATCTGAAATTGTTGAACTTGATATTGAGTCCAGAAGGCTGTAGAGTGCCTAATCGAAAGATGAGGTGCTGTTCCTCGAGCTTACGCTGAGCTTCCGTGGAACAATGCAAGAGGCCGAGGACGGCGAGGTCTGAGTGGGAATGGAGCGGTGAATTAAAGTGACAGGCCACTGGGAGCTCGGGGTCCCAATATGTGTCTGAAATCCCAGAGGTCAGGAAAATTAAATGAAATTTTGTCATTTAACAGCCTGTGCCACAATCCAGAAACCCGTAGCACACTATTACACAGACAGAAAGCAACGATACGCATCACTGTCATAAAAAATACCTACACTTACCTTCTTTCCCAGTTTCTTCATCCCATGTATCTTCATAGTTGTATATTTCATCCGGTTCGAGCTCTTTCGGTTGCACTGAAAAACACACAGAATCCATCTTATGCTGATTTAATCGCTACCTGGCAGCCCACAGTATTAGCAGCACCAAGGCAGGAGCTCACTGTCGCAGCAAAGGAGATATACTCCAGTCTCACTCACTGCTGTTCACAGCTCTGCAGGTCGTGTTGGGAATGGGAGTGTCACATTCTCTTCCTACAAGCAATGGACACCTCGCCACTGTCAGCTGTGGCTCAGTGGGTAGCACACTCGCCCCTGAGTCAGAAGGTTGTGGGTTCAAGTCCCACTCCCAGAGACTTGAACACATAAAGCTAGGCTGACACCGCCAGTGCAGTGCTGAGGGAGTGCTGCACTGTCGGAGGTGCCGTCTTTCAGATGAGATGTTAAACCGAGGCCCTGTCTGCTCTCTCAGGTGGATGTAAAAGATCCCATGGCCCTATTTTGAAGAAGAGCAGGGGAGTTATCCCCAGTGTCCTGGCTAATACTTATCCCTCAACCAACATCACTAAAACAGATTATCTGGTCATTATCACATTGCTGTTTGTGGGAGTTTGCTGTGCGCAAATTGGCTGCCACGTTTCCCACATTACAACAGTGACTACACTTCATTAGCTGTAAAGCGATTTGAGACGTCTGGTGGTCGTGAAAGGCGCTATATAAATGCAAGTCTTTCTTTCATTCAGTTTCAACTGTTCCAGTTTACCAACTGCAAGTTAAAATTGTGACCTGAATAAACCAGAAGAGGCTCTCTTCACAAAGAACTGAAGGTTGGAAAGCTAAACTAAAAAGCAATGGCGCCGGAAAAGCATAGCAGGTCAGTCAGCACCTGGAAGAAAAGTAATACTTTTTGGATGGAGGCCCTTCAATGTGAAGTTCAGATGTAAGGTCCCACCAAAACGTTAATTTGCCGTTTCTTTTTCCAATACTGACTGACCTGCTGTGTATTTCCAGCAGTTTCGGTTTTTATTTCAGTCACTCTCCTGGGTTAATCAGTTCCTTTATGTTCCCCTGCTTTTAAATCACTTACAGTAAATAATCTCTTGTATGGTGCAAAAAAGATTTATACGGATGATACCAGAAATGCGAGGATATACCTATCAGGAAAGGATAAACAGGCTGGGTCTCTGTTCTCTTGAAAAGTGAAGGATGAGGGGTGACCTAATAGAGGTCTTTAAAATTATGAAAGGTTTTGATAGAGTGGATACAGAGAAAGTGTTTCCACTTGTGGGGAAGAGCAAAGATGGAGGCCATCAATATAAGATAGTCACCAAGAAATCCAATAGGGAATTCAGAAGAAACTTCTTTACCCAGAGAGTGGTGAGAATGTGGAACTCGCTACCACAGGGAGTGGTTGAGGCGAACAGTATAGATGCATTTAAGCGGAGGCTGGACAAACATATGAGGGAGAAGGGAATAGAGGGTTACGCTGATAGAGTTAGATGAGGAAAGACGGTAGGAGGCTCAAGTGGAGCATAAACGCCGGCATGGACTGGTTGGGCCGAATGGCCTGTTTCTGTGCCGTATATAGAAACATAGACGATAGGAGGAGTAGGCCATTCGGCCCCTCGAGCCTGCTCCGCCATTCAATGCGATCGTGGCTGATCATCCAAATTCAGTACCCGGTCCCTGCTTTCTCCCCATACATCTTGATCCCTTTAGCCTTCTTGAATATATTTAATGAATTGGCCTCTACTGCCTTCTGTGGTAGAGAATTCCACAGGTTCACCACTCTCTGGGTGAAGAAATTCCTCCTCATTTCTGTCCTAAATGGCCTACCCCTTATCCTTAGACAGTGACCCCTGGTTCTGGACTCCCCGACCATCGGGAACATCTTTCCTGCATCTAGTCTGTCCAGTCCTGTCAGAATTTTATAAGTTTCAATGAGATCCCCTCTCATTCTTCTAAACTCCAGCGAGTACAAGCCCAATCGTCCCAATCTCTCCTCATACGTCATTCCTGCCATCCCAGGTATCAGCCTGGTGAATCTTTGGTACTGAAGTCTGTCCGATGGGCAGATCACGCTGAAGCTTTTTCAGTGAGCAGATTAACACATGAGCTGATCCATGTAGTGGGATCTCTGTGGCAGTCTTCAATCAGCCATGTAACTGCAATGCTATGAGCTTATGCTTGCTGAAGCTGCGTTAGACCAAACAGGCACACAGCAGATTACTTACACTCTCCATATTCATCTGGCTCAACTTCTTCAATCTCCAACTCAAACTCTAGCTCCTTCTCAAGTGCTGTGTCATCAGGTTTCTTTGGTTTTTCCTCCGGCCTGCTCCACCCATCTGTAACAAAGAGCAAGATTTGGTTTGAAGTATTTCAAATGTAAGAATCTTTGAATTTCCCCAGAGGGGCTGTACGTAGACTTCACCACTTCCCAGGGAAATGAGGACACACAAATACCCAGAGAATTGATGGCGTGGATGAACAGTGGCCATCCATGTACTTTTATTTGGGATTCACTCGACCAGCAGATTAATGGAAGAACATCAGTCTTTTCTCAGTTGGCCTGGCAACATAGAAACATAGATGATAGGAGCAGGAGTAGGCCATTCGGCCCCTCGAGCCTGCTCCGCCATTTAATGAGATCATGGCTGATCATCCAAATTCAGTAGCCTGTCCCTGCTTTCTCCCCATATCCCTTGATCCCTTTAGCCTTAAGAAATATATGTAACTCCTTCTTGAATATGTTTAATGAATTGGCCTCAACTGCCTTCTGTGGTAGAGAATTCCACAGGTTCACCACTCTCTGGGTGAAGAAATTCCTCCTCATCTCTGTCCTAAATGGCTTACCCCTTATCCTTAGACTGTGACCCCTGGTTCTGGACTCCCCTGCCATCGGGAACCTCCTTCCTGCATCTAGTCTGTCTAGTCCTGTTAGAATTTTATAGCCAGCTAGGGGGATCATACTCCGTGATTAACATCAGGAGCAAAGGGATTGGTTCGTTGTCCTGGCTCTTTGAGAGTCATCGAGTCAGAAGGTTGTGGGTTCATGTCCCACTCCAGAGACTGGAGCACAAAGATCTAGGCTGACACTAGATTGAAGAGCATGGGAGTTCTCCCGGCGTCCTGGCCAACAATTATCTCTCAACCAACACCTATGATCCAGTCATTTATTTCATTGCTAATTGTGGGAGCTTGCTGTGCGCAAATTGGCTGCCGCGTTCCCTACATTAGAACGGTGACTGCACTTAAAAAGTACTTCAAGGCGCTTTGGAACGGCCTGAGGTTGTGAAAGGCGTTATATGAACACAAGTCTTTCTATTGAAATGTTGCTGCATTTGAACAATGCTTCTGAACTTGGTGCTCAACCCAATAATCTATTGATAATACAGTACTTCAATTTGCTTCTATTTTCATAGCGCACAGAAGGAGGCCATTTTACTCATCACACCTGTGGCATTGCAAGTTCCTTAACTGGAGCTGTCTACTCCAATCCCAATTTTCCCTCCCCTTTTCAGTATCCTATCAGATGTTTCTTTTTCAAATATTTAGCCAATTCCTTTTAAGTGATGTTATGGTCTCTGTCTCAATAGCCGCTTGTGCTCTGTTCTTCCAGCGATCGTCCTCAGCCTGTGCTCTTTTGTTACTGATTCTCCAACCAATGGAAACACACTTTCACTAGTTGTCCTCTGAAAAAAAAGTTCATAATTTGGAAAAGCTGCTTTAGATCCCTCTTAACCGTTTCTGTTTCAGTAGAAAAAGGCCCAGTTGTTCTAGCTTTTCTTCATAACTATTTTGTATGATTTTATATTTTTTTAAATCTAAGCGTTCAGTTTCAGTTAAAATATTTATACTGTATCCACTAATTTTCTGGGGATCAAGAATAAATATACAGGCAAAGCAGGACTTCGAAGCTGGATAGGCTGAGTGCGTCTTATGTTTCTTTGAAATACTGCCTCAGGTTGATCAAAAGATGGCTACCCTCAAACCGTCAAAAACTAATAATATTATTTTTTTAAGTATCTGATCTTGGGACACAAAGGATGATTCATCCTGCACGAGGTTTTCTGGAACTTGCATAACAGTGCAGGCTGAGGTTCAGACACTATAAATTAGACCGTTTTTGCAAAATTACTTCCTGCCATTTTTTTCCCCTTAGATCTTTGGTTAACCCCTCCAACGCCAGCTCTCCTCACAAGGAGCCATTACAGGAAACTTTCGATTTACTGGCACCTAAATAACCGGAAATCTCGGTTAACCGGCAAAATTCAGGAGTAGGTTCAGGTAACTTTTATTACGTGCCTTCCTCCATGTGTTACTGTGCAAGGGTGTGGCTGCAGCTGTTGCTAAGCTACAGAGACACTTGCAACTTGTGGCCATTGTTTTGAACCTGTTACTAAGCAACAGGGTTTGTTACTTTGAGAGCTCCGTATCTTTTACTATAGCTTTCGGTTATCCGGAATTTTTGATGAACCGGCACCACGTCGGTCCCGTCCGTGCCGGATAAAAAAAAGTTTCCTGTATTACCATGCCTGTGTCCACTCAACAATGGGTTAATGTTACACTGCATTTGTATCCATTGTCGTTAGTGCTAATGGGTGCAGAGGTTTCCGTTTAGTAGCTCTGCACTTTTTGTTTACGTGGGGGTGGGGGGGAGGAAAAATGTTGTTTTAAACACACATTCGTCCTTGTCTTCATCTATTTTGTAATCATAATTCTCCCCGTACGACTCCGTTGGAATTTCTGAAGCTTCTGTAGGTTCAGCTGTAAAAGGGAGAGAAAAAAAATCAGATTGGAATACTTGGCATCCAAGAATGGTATTAACTGAAGTGCGCAGAGCACAGCAAGGTGACAGGCCCTTATACACACCAAGGAATCTCAGAAATAGAATCATACAACACCGAAAGAGGTCATTCGGCCCATTGTGCCTGTGCCAGCACTTTGAAAGAGCTCTCCAGATAGTTCCATTCCCCTGCTTCTTTCCCCATATCCCTGCAAGTTTTTCCGTTTCAAGTATGCACTATTATGAGCTAAACCCTAGAGTGTGGAGAACGACTCCCGACTGCCAAAGTGGTGATAAATATATTCCTTTGAGCTCAAGCCTGTCGTCAGCCTGAATTTATTGTTGAATTCTTCCCATTTATGCTTTAAGTTCAGCTCTGCTTCGGCCTTTATTGGGCTCTGTAGCCACACCACACCTCCTGTGGGTGTCGTAATGGTTCTCATTCAATCGGAAATCTTTGGGGGTGGAGTACAACTTTGGCGGGGTACAACCAGGTGATGGCGAATCGGCTGCCCGTTACACACCCGGCCCCAGTCATCTCCAGGGGTTCCTCCTTCCCCTATTAGAAAGTCAGCGTCAGGTCTTTCTGTGGGTTCTCAGTCTGGTTCCTACATCTGCATTAGATCGATTTTCCTTTCCAGTGAAATCAGGTGTAGAACGGGCGACTGGTTTGTTGCCGCACGTTTTGCACTCCTGCCATCATTGAGTTTCACCCCCTTTGTCTTTTACTGGCCCAATTCACCACATGTGCAATCTCTCAGAATTTCCCATTTCTCATTAGTTTCCATCCATTCCCTAGCTATCTTTCTACATCCACATCATGTTTCTCAGCCGTAAGAACAGAAGGGAAAGGGAGGAAAAACAAGAAAACGACCCTTTGGCCTGGCAAAGCTCACCTTCTCGTCAGAGGGTGGAATGGCCCAGCCTTCTGATGTAGCCACACGTCATCTCTCAATCATAGTGGGATAAGGTTCAGGTTGCCCTTCCCTTCCATGGACAACTAGAGAGATTGTCCATGAGATGAAGGGAAGCTGAGGAGCCAATGAACATAAGAACATAAGACGTAGGAGCAGGCGTAGGTCATTTGGCCCCTCGAGCCTGCTCCGCCATTCAATAAGATCATGGCTGATCTGATCTTGGCCTCAACTCCACTTCCCTGCCCGCTCCCCATAACCCTCAACTCCCTTACCTTTCAAAAATCTGACTATCTCCACCTTCAATATATTCAATGACCCAGCCTCCACCGCTCCCTGGGGAAGATAATCCCTAAGATTCACCACTCTCTGAAAGAAGAAATTCCTCCTGATTTCCGTTTTAAATGGGTGCCCCCTTATTCTGAAATTATGCTCCGTAGTACTAGATTCCCCCATGAGGAGAAACATGCTCTCTGCATCTACCCTCGCATCAATGCTCTTAGAATTGTGACTAATGGACCCTCCCTCCACCCAAGGTACTTAGAACATTGAAGTACTGTGGCACCTGGCTCCAATTGGAAGACTCCATGCACAGGTTTCCAGCTGGTATTCTCTCAACCTTTCTTGTTCTGAACAGCAGGGCCAATGCGATGCACCTACCTGTCTTCTCCACTTCTGTGATTTCCTTTTCCTCAGTGTAGTACTCTTTAAAAGGGGGTGCAGTGAATGGCTCGGTGGGGGTTTGAGTCGGCCACAGGTCATAAGCAACTGGAGAAAAGAAAAAAAAAACAGATTTCAGTTGGTTTTTTCCAGTAAGCTCTGCCCTCACCTTAAAGTTAGCTTTACTCTTGAAACACTTGGCTCATTCATTTACACCGGCCGTGCTCGGGAGTTCCGATTATCCCTGGTCCATTAGGTAAACAGCAAGATCCCAGGCAAGACTACGCATTGCCCGTTATATTTTCTGATGCAGCGTGCCTCATAAAACGTGCTGAATACTAGCCCATCTGTTTCCTTCGCCCCAGTAGTCTCCAGGGGTTCCTCCTTCCCCTATTGGAAAGTCGGCTTCAGGTCTTTCTGTGGGTTCTCCGTCTGGTTCCAACATCTGCATTAGATTGATTTTTTTTTTAATATGTGGAATAACCCAAAGGATTACATAAAGAGAGCTGGAACCTGTTCAGATCTGAATTTAAACAGATCTTTCCAATGATGTTTTGTTTCCTTTTCCCCAATGGTGACGGGGGGGGGGGGGGCGGCGGGGGGTAAGGCATTCGTTCCACTGTGAAACAGGACCAGGAGTCCACAGTGGTTCATATGTGACAGTGAAACTCTGTGCACTAATACCGTTGGAGAGCCAGCTGTCAGAAACCTGAAAAAGTAGTAACATCGGTTCTATTTTACCTGTACGATCTGATGTAAAGCGTTAAATGCAGGAACTTGACAAAGATCTGATATAAATGCCGAGTTAGCACTGGCAAAGGAACATTGTAATTGGATAATTGTTCAGTGCAGATTCAGTGATTGCTGTAATGGAAATTCAAATTGCTATAAAATGACACGGTTGTATAAGTCATTCTCTCGCACCGAGAGAGTTAACCCTTAGGCTGCCAGCAGCTCCAGTGAATTCTAGCTGCTCTAGCCAGGCCATTTAAAAAAAAAAAGACTTTCATCTTACACGCAGTGACGCTGAAACAAGCCCTAATAACAAGTAACTGAAAGGTCCAGCAGTATTACTGTAATGTTAACCCTACAAGTGTCAACCATGGATCAGTGGGCAGCACACTCGCCTCTGAGTCAGAAGGTCGTGGGTTCAAGTCCCACTCCAGAGACTTGAGCACAAAAATCCAGGCTGACACTCCCAGTGCATTGCTGAGGGAGTGCTGCACTGTCGGAGGTGCCGTCTTTCGGATGAGGCGTTAAACCGAGGTCCCGTCTGCTCTCTCAGGTGGGCATAAAAGATGCACTATTTTGAAGAAGAGCAGGGGGAGTTATCCTTGGTGTCCTGACCCAATATTTATCCCTCAATCAACATCACTAAAACAGATTATCTGGTCATTATCATGTTGCTGTTTGCGGGAGCTTGCTGTGCGCAAATTGGCTGCTGCGTTTCCCACATTACAACAGTGAAAGCACTTCAAAAAGTACTTCATTGGCTGTAAAGTGCTTTTGGACGTCCGGTGGTCATGAAAGGCGCTATAGAAATGCAAGACTTTCTTTCTTTTCCGAGAACAGTCAACAAGCCGAGCCCCAACCCCCACGCCGCCACCCCCCCATTATCTTGTCTGTGCACTTCTCACTCTGTGGAAGTCAGGTGAGCACAGGCTCAGACTCTTGCAACCTGCCTGCACTCACGGTCTTGGCCACTTGGCGGAGGTACTGGAGAGCAACGAGTGACAACAAGTTGAACTGTACCCCAGTGAGAGTCAGTGGTCCCAAGAGTAGAGGGGGACATAACTAACCAATAAAGTGGGCCACGGAGACAATAAAAATCACTTTACGTAAAAAGTGCCCTTACTTCTCTTGGTCCTATTTCTGCTCTTTCCCATTCTCTTCTATTTATTCGTATTTTGTAATAGCTGAAAGTCTGCTGATCGACAGGATTGTACCACAGAGGTGACTGACTCAGCTTTTGATACGATTTATTGAATCAGAGAATGGTTACAGCACAGAAGGAGGCCATTCAGCCCATCGAGCCCGTGCCGGCTCTCTGCAAGAGCACTTCAGCCAGTCCCACTCCCCCACCCTTTCCCTCTACCTCTGCAATTTTTTTTCCTTCAGGGAACAGATATGTAGGCAAATCTCAGAGAAATGTGCAAATAATAGGGTAATAATAATGGGGGATTTCAACTTCCCCAATATTAACTGGGATAGTCAAAGTGTGAAAGGCTCAGAGGGTGTAGAATTCTTAAAGTGCATCCAGGAGAGCTTTTTGAGCCAGCATGTAGAAAGTCCTACAAGAGAGGGGGCGGTACTGGACCTAATTCTAGGGAATGTGGCCGGCCAAGTGGAAAAAGTGCTAGTAGGTGAGCACTTTGGTGACAGTGACCATAATATGGTGAGATTTAAGGTGGTCATGGAAAAGGACAGGGATGGGCCGGAAATAAAGGTTCTAAATTGGGGGAAGGCCGATTTTAATAGGATAAGGCAGGATCTGGCCAAAATGGACTGGGATCAGCTACTTGTAGGAAAATCCGCATCGGAGCAATGGGAGGCTTTCAGAAGGGAGATTGAGATCATACAATGGCAACATGTTCCTGTAAAGGTCAAGGGTGGTTCCAAAAACCACAGGGAACCTTGGATGTCAGGGGATATACGAGAATGGATTAGGAAAAAAAGGAGGGCTTTTGGCAGATACAAAAGGCTAAAGACGGAGGAAGCCCTAGAGGAGTACAAAAAGTGCAGGGGGATACTTAAAAAAGAAATTAGGAGATCAAGGAGGGGCCATGAAATAACACTGGCGAGCAAAATAAAGGATAATCCTAAGATGTTTTATAAGTATATTAAGGGTAAGAGGATAACTAGGGAAAAAATAGGGCCCATTAGGGACAAAAGTGGCAATCTGTGTGTGGAGCCGGAAGATGTAGGAGGGGTTCTAAATGAATTTTTTGCATCTGTTTTCACGATGGAGGAGGACGATGTAGACATAGAAATAGGGCGGGGGGACTGTGATATGCTCGAACATATTAACATCGAGAGGGAGGAGGTATTGGCGGTTTTAGCAGGCCTAAAAATGGATAAATCCCCAGGCCCGGATGAAATGTATCCCAGGCTGCTGTGTGAGGCAAAGGAAGAGATTGCGGGGGCTCTAACACATATATTCAGGACCTCTCTGGCCACAGGGGATGTGCCAGAGGACTGGAGAACCGCTAATGTAGTACCATTATTCAAGAAGGGAAGTAGGGAAAAACCGGGGAACTACAGGCCAGTGAGCCTAACATCAGTGGTAGGAAAATTATTGGAAAAAATTCTGAGGGACAAAATTAGTCTCCACTTGGAGAGACAAGGATTAATCAGGGATAGTCAACATGGCTTTGTCAAGGGAAGATCATGTCTGACTAATTTGATTGAATTTTTTGAGGGGGTGACTAGGTGTGTGGATGAGGGTAACGCAGTGGATGTGGTATACATGGATTTCAGTAAGGCCTTCGATAAAGTCCCGCACAGGAGACTGGTCAAGAAGGTAAGAGCCCATGGAATCCAGGGTGCCTTGGCACATTGGATACACAACTGGCTTAGTGGCAGAAGGCAGAGAGTGATGGTCGAAGGTTGTTTTTGTGACTGGAAGCCTGTGGCCAGTGGGGTGCCACAGGGATCGGTGCTGGGTCCCTTGCTGTTTGTGGTCTACATTAATGACTTGGATATGAATGTAAAAGGTATGATCAGTAAGTTCGCGGATGATACAAAAATTGGTAGGGTGGTAAATAGCGAGGAGGGTAGTCTCAGTCTGCAGGATGATATAGATGGGTTGGTCAGATGGGCGGAACAGTGGCAAATGGAATTTAACCCAGAAAAGTGCGAGGTGATGCACTTTGGGGGGACTAACAAGGCAAGGGAATACACAATGAATGGTAAGACCCTAGGCAAGACGGAGGGGCAGAGGGATCTGGGTGTGCAAGTACACAGATCCCTGAAGGCGGCGGAACAGGTGGATAAGGTGGTAAAAAAGGCATATGGGATACTTGCCTTCATTAGCCGAGGCATAGAATATAAGAGCAAGGAGGTTATGATGGAGCTGTATAAAACACTGGTTAGGCCACAGCTGGAATACTGTGTGCAGTTCTGGTCGCCACACTACAGGAAGGATGTGATCGCTTTGGAGAGGGTGCAGAGGAGATTCACCAGGATGTTACCAGGGCTGGAGCGCTTCAGCTATGAAGAAAGACTGGGCAGATTGGGTTTGTTTTCCTTGGAGCAGAGGAGGCTGAGGGGGGACATGATTGAGGTGTACAAAATTATGAGGGGCATAGATAGGATGGATGCTGAGGAGCTTTTTCCCTTAGTAGAAGGGTCAATAACTAGGGGGCATAGATTCAAGGTAAAGGGCGGGAGGTTTAGAGGGGATTTGAGAAAGAACTTTTTCACCCAGAGGGTGGTTGGAGTCTGGAACTCACTGCCTGAAAGGGTTGTGGAGGCAGGAACCCTCACAACATTTAAGAAGCATTTGGATGAGCACTTGAAATGCCATAACATACAAGGCTACGGACCAAATGCTGGAATATGGGATTAGATTAGACAGGGCTTGATGGCCGGCACGGACACGATGGGCCGAAGGGCCTCTATCCGTGCTGTATAACTCTATGACTCTATGACTTATCCAATTCCCTTTTGAATGCCACGATTGAGTCTGCCTCCACCACCCTTTCAGGCAGTGTACATCTGCAGCAAATACTGGAGCACTATTGCTGGCTCAGTTAATCTCATTGAAACATGTAAGATTCTGAGGGGGATTGACAGGGTAGATGCTGAGAGGTTGTTTCCTCTGGCTGGAGAGTCTAGAACTAGGGGGCACAGTCTCAGGATAAGGGGTCGGCCATTTAGGACTGAGCTGAGGAGGAATTTCTTCACTCAGAGGGTTGTGAATCTTTGGAATTCTCTGCCCCAAAGGGCTGTGGATGCCTGAATCATTGAGTATATTCAAGGCTGAGATAAATAGATTTTTGGACTCTAGGGGAATCAAGAGATATGGAGATCGGGCGGGAAAGTAGAGTTGGGGTCGAAGATCAGTCATGATCTTATTGAATGGCGGTCAGGCTCGAGGGGCCGTGTGGCCTACTCCTGCTCCTAATTCTTATGTTCTTCAGGCTCAGTAGGTCAAACCAAGCAATACCAAGGGACTAACACGGCAGACCACAGGGCAGCTGTGTTTTACTCTATCAGGAAGGTCTACGATCGGTCACTTGCTTTTTGATTGTCCTGTGATGGAGTAAGCACAGGAGTTTTGCCTTGGCAGCATTAGGGTTAGTGCTGGATCTGTACTGAATCGACAAGTAACTATGTCCACTCGTAAACATTGTGCCGCCTTTGATTCTGTTTGATCCTGATTATACTTACATATTTCCAGGCCTGTGACAATTTCTTCTGGCATTTCCATGACAGGCTCAGTTGGAATTTCTGTAGATCAGAAATAACCAAAAATCAAAACACATTTATAAACAGTTTATAATTTATACTCTTATTCAACATCATATGTAAAATTGAAAGGGTTGTCATTCACGTAGAATCAGAGAATGATATAGCACAGAAGGAGGCCATTCGGCCCATCGCGCCTGTTTCTTACATGAAGAAATCACTGGAACGCCATGACCTCAAGTGTTTGGTGCCACCCAGTGCCCAGGAGACGTGTGTTCATCACCCAAGCCTTACTGCGTACAGCTCTCGCCCTATATCGGGCCTAAAAAATTTTCTCCCTTTGTCAGAATAACTCTGAATAAAAACAAAGCCTGCAAATGCCAGAAATCTGAAATTATCAGCAACAAAAACTGCTGGAAGTGTACAGGCGGTCCCTGGTCACCTGAAAGAGACAAGACAGGATAAGGCCCTTTGTCAGAAGCAGTCTTTCCCCTTTCAGATGCTGACAGCCTACTGTGCATTGCCAGAACTTACTAATTTTATTCTGTTGCTGGCACAGCATGAAAAAAAATGTCTTCACCACCTCGTTTGGTTATTAAGGCTCAGTTTTGTTAAGAATGCGGAAAACCGTACCTTAGGGAGGTAACTTAATTCACGAGGCACAGATTTTTTTTTTAGCTGAGCGAATGCATGTTTCTCGCTCAGCTTTTTCACAAGGGGAAAAGCAACAAAAAAGCAGCTTTTCCATGATTGGTCTTATTTTGTCTCCAGCTCTTCAGAATCATAGAATAATACAGCACAGAAGGAGGTCATTCAGCCCACCATGCCTGTGCCTCTTAACAACAACAACTTGCATTTATATAGCGCATTTAACATAGTAAAACGTCCCACGGCGCTTCACAGGAGCGATTATCAAACAAAATTTGGCACCGAGCCACATCAGGAGATAATAGGGCAGGTGACCAAAAGCTTGGTCAAAGAGGTAGGTATTACGGAGTGTCCTAAAGGAGGAGAGAGAGGTAGAGAGGCGGAGAAGTTTAGGGAGGGAATTCCAGAGCTTAGGGCCCAGGCAGCTGAAGGCACGGCCGCCATTGGTGGGTCGATTAAAATCGGGGACGCTCAAGAGGCCAGCGTTAAGTCAAAGGAACTTTCATTGTGATACTCATGTACATCAGATATAGAAAGAGTAATAGTCAACAGCAAATATGTCAGGGCTTCCCTTCCCTGCTCTGTTAAAAACAGGGAACAATCTTATGGAGGTTGGAGCTGCAAGGCTTTTAGTCATAGGATTGTAGAATTCACATTCACAGTTTGTGCATCAAGGTGAGTTTCCAGCCTGAGCTGTTTTGTCATGGGGAGGTGCTGAGCAAAGGTGAGGTGCTTCAGTACAGGGAGAGAGTCAAGTGAAGGTGAGGTGATGCTGCACAGGCAGCTTTGTGTGAGGGAAGCTGATTCTGTGCTCCTTTATCAAACAATGTTCCTTTATAAATCTTTATTCCCGTATCAATTTCTGTGGTTTTATAAATCTGTGTTCCCTTATCAATTTTGATTCCTTTATAAATCTGTGTTCCCTTAACAATTTTGATTCCTTTATAAATCTGTGGTCCTTTATCCATGGTGCTCCTTTATAAATTTGTGTTCCCGTATCAATTTTGATTCCTTTATAAATCTCTGTTCCCTTATCAATTTTGATTCCTTTATAAATCTGTGTTCCCATATCAATTTCGATTCCTTTATAAATCTCTGTTCCCTTATTAATTATGTTCCTTTATAAATCTGTGGTGCTTTATCCATGGTGCTCCTTTATAAATCCGTGTTCCCATATCAATTTCGGTTCCTTTACAAATCTGCATTCCTTTATAAATCTTTGTCTCTTTATAAATCTGTCTATATATAGGGCCTGTCTTTGCAGTAAATTAGTCCTGAGCTAAATTTGGTGTTTTTCCCCTCAAAGCTCAGCAGGATTTGAACTGTCTGTGCTCCACGCATGAACTATTATGAATAAGTAATAAAAACAGCTGATCCTAATAAAAGGAATCCATAATATCCTGAGACGTATTCCCTCCCTTCCATTGCTGTGCACGCCCACTTCACCCTCTCCCGGGCACGCGTCTCTGTGGTTGCTGCCACATCTGAAGACTCTTTCGCACCTCATATTTCAGTTGCAGGTGATCTTGGAGGGTCTGAGAAACCACCACCTGTGACTCCTGAAATGTTCGTGATCCCACTTAAATGTTTCTAATCTGAAATCCTCATAAAAAAACACTGCAGCCTGAACTTTAATCGTACGTACATGCACATCCAATGAATCTTGGGGGGCGATTTTCTCAGCCCCGAGGAGGCGCGTATGGAGGCGGGACTGCCGGCAAAATGGCAGAATTTGGGGGTGGGTGGCAAACCTGCCCCCAACCCGCCTCCATGCCATCTTCCCAGGAAGCGGGTCCCGTCTCCTTGGCGGCGGGAAGGAATTAAAGCCGATTAACTGCCTGTTAACAGGTAGTTAACAGGCAGAAAATAGGATTATCCCCTTTTTGCCCTCACAAGTGCGGGCTTCCCGAAGGTTCCAAAACCCAGCAGCTCAGCGAGGCGAGTAATGGGTCTGCGGGGGTCGGAGGGGTGCAAAAGTGTGCTGTGAAGGTAAGTGATGGGTGCAAGAGTGTAGAGGTGAGTATCTGAGGTAAGTGGAAAGTGTTTTTAAAAGTGTACTTACCTTTGTTTCTTCCTGCAGGCTTCAGTCAGTTTGTATGCGGAGAGTCTCGGACCTCCGTGTTGCAGATGAGAGATGGCCGTTGCATTCTCCAATGCAACAAACATCTCATTTCTGTAAAAGAAAGAAGGTTGATGAGGTCTTGAATGCAAGACCTCATCAAACTACAGAGAATGTCAGTGTTTGACAGCTTCACAGAGCTGTCAAACGATGACATTTCTTCTTTCATAAATTCTTGACAGATGACACGTCATACGTTGATGTGCTCTGCAACCGGCTTCGCCCTAATTGGCCTGCTGAGCCCGCTGGGCGGGCCTAACAAGGTCAATCAGGGGAAAATCCCGCTGGTTGGCCAGAAGCTGATGGAGGCGGGACTGAAACCCGACAATTGGGAGTCCCGCCTCCAAAAGCTTCCCATTGAGAAAATCACCCCCCTGGTGTACAAAACTGTGCATTAGAATATCGTTTAAAAATATTAAATCGTTGGAACTGTCGATGTAGAGTAATTCTGTGAGTGATTCTAGGCTGATGTGCGTCTATCTGAGTGCTGTGCACAGGGGGGATGAATTCCAGCTAACATATCAAACCCTGCTGCCACAATGTGTACACTGAAATGCCTTTTGTATCCTGACTGTTACCATGAACAGCAAAGTCGAGTTGCGAGAATGTCAATGTGATGCTGTAATTCATCAGAGTGCAGGATGTAAGTGAAGGCAGAATGATGCAGCACGACCCTTGGCATGCTGTGGGGCCTTGAGAGGGAAGAGCAGAGAAAGGCAAGGAAACGTCAACACCCTGGGAGTTGGAATCCCCGAAACGTTACTCTAGAACGGAACAAGACTCACGGCATCAGAGGAAACAGTTTTGCTAATTAAAAATCAGTAGAAAGGAACAATATACAGATAACATAAGATGATGCACAGTGAACAATAGGGATGGGTGGGAAGCTGTGATCTAGCTGAGTTTGGTGAACAGAATAGTAAGTTATTTTATTCAAATTCCTCTCCTTGAGCATCCCTGATTATAATCGCTCAACCTTTGGTAGCTGTGCCTTCTGTTGCCTAGGCCCTAAGCTCTGGAATTCCCTGCCTAAACCTCTCCGCCTCGCTACCTCTCTTTCCTCCTTTAAGACGCTCCTTAAAACCTACCTCTTACAGCCCTAATTTATTGTTATGTGGATCGGTATCAAATTTTTTTGTCTTAAAATACTCCTGTGCAGCACCTTGGGACGTTTTACTATGTTAAAGATGCGATATAAATACACGTTGTTGTTGTTGTTCCACCCGCAGGTCCAGCTAGCCTCTGTGACTAGGGAGATGGACATGCTACTTCATCCATGATCTCCACCTATGCTGCTATGCAGTTTCACTGAAAGAAATGCAAAAGCAACCCACTGAGGACTCTGCCTCTGATTTCTTATCCCAGCTGGCCCTCCATTTGGTGCCGGTGAGGAGAGATTGAGTAGATTGGACCTAGACTCTCTGGAGTTTAGAAGAATGAGAGGTGATCTCATTGAAACATATAAGATTCTGAGGGGGATTGACAGGGTGGATGCTGAGAGGTTGTTTCTCCTGGCTGGAGAGTCTAGAACCAGGGGTCACAGTCTCAGAATAAGGGGTCGGCCATTTAGGACTGAGATGAGGAGAAATTTCTTCACTCAGAGGGTTGTGAATCTTTGGAATTCTCTACCCCAGAGGGCTGTGAATGCACAATCACTGAGTATATTCAAGGCTGAGATCGATAGATTTTTGGACTCATGGGGAATCAAAGGATGTGGGGATCGGGTGGAAAAGTGGAGTTGAGGTCGAAGATCAGCCATGATCTTATTGAATGGTGGAGCAGGCTCGAGGGGCCGTATGACCTATTCCTGTTCCTAATTCTTATATTCTTATGTCTTACGCCCAACAGTGCAGCTGAAATGGGGACTTCATGAAGGCAGGGGATCGGACCAGTGCCCCCCTCTGCCAGGGCAACGTTTGCTACTGCCCACCGTGCTACATCTCTACGCGTCATGAGTGTAAAGGAATTGAATGCTATCCTGATGGCTCAGTCAGTTTATCCAGTGACTAGCTTTAGCCATACAAGCCAGAAGGCCCATTGTTTGATCGCCAGTCTGTGGCAGCTGAGGCAGCAGCAGGAGCACTTCAATTGATTGAGTGCCCTTGCTTTGAGGAGGCCTCCCACTCCTGATCATCAGTACAGGAAAAGATGTGATTTCACCAGAGAGGGTACAGAGGGGATTTACGAGGCTGTTGCCTGGGCTGGGGAATTTTAGCTATGAGGAAAGATTGGATAGGCTGGGGTTGTTTTCTTTGGAACAGAGGAGGCTGAGGGGAGATTTAATTGAGGCATGTAAAATTATGAGGGGCCTAGCTAGAGTGGATAGGAAAGACCTATTTCTCTTAGCAGAGAGGTCAATAACCAGGGGGCATAGATTTAAAGTAATTTGGTAGAAGGATTAGAGGGGAGTTGAGGAGAATTTTTTTTCATCCAGAGGGTGGTGGGGTTCTGGAACTCACTGCCTGAAAGGGTAGGAGAGGCAGAAACCCTCATCACATTTAAAAAGTACTTGGATATGCACTTGAAGTGCCGTAACCTCCAGGGCTACGGACCAAGAGCTAGAAAGTGGGATTAGGCTGGAGAGCTCTTTTTCGGCCGGCGCAGACACTGACGTAAGAAAACTACTAGGCACTTGGTCTAAGTATTAAACAAGGCTTTAATCAACTGTTTTTCAACATGGAGGTCTAGTTGTGTCCTTCACTAGTTCCTGTTAAAGAATGTCCTGAGCAAGCTGGGCCCATGCCCGAGTATTTATACTCTCCCTGGACAGCGCCACCAGCAGGCCACCCAGTATTACTTCATAAGTCATTTCCACATGAAAATCAAGATTCATGTCATTCACGATGGGCCGAATGGCCTCCATCTGTGCCATAAATTTCTATGATGATTCCTGCTGGAAAGTGCATGTGTGTGGATGTCATGCTGCCCTCTGTAGTTGAATATCCTGTGAAGAATGCCCACTTGGGGGAGGGAGCAGAGTGCGCCTGATGCCTGTGGAACCATTTCCTGGCAAGAGGCAGTGCCTTTAGGAAAGGAGAGGAGAAAAAGAGAGTCAGGCCTTTATTTACTGGACCAGCTAAACCTGTGGGGCTCACTCTTAACTGGAATATTCAACACCTTAGCTCTTTGAATATTGCAACAGTAAGTCTGCAAAAAGATAAAGAAAGATTTGCATTTACACAGCGCCTTTCATGACCTCAGGACGTCTCAAAGCGCTTTGCAGCCAATGAAGCACCATTTTGAAGTGTAGTTGCTGTTGTAATGTAGGAAACATGTAATGTAGAGTTAAACATGAATCCTTAAGCGTTGAGATCAGCCATGATCTTATTGAATGGCGGAGCAGGCTCGAGGGGCCAAATGGCCTACTCCTGCTCCTAATTCTTATGTTCTTATGATTTACACTTTTAGAGTACAATTGTTGCTGTTAGGTTAAAGGTTCTGTGACAGACTCAGTTCCTCAAGCAGCCCATAAGTATTGCCCTACTAGCCAATAGGGGAGTGTCCACGCTAAAGCGGGCAATTGGTGTGGTACCTCAGTCCAGAGATTTTTATCATAACATTGGCCATGCTAGACAAAGATTCAGATGTTGGGAACACTCTGGTCCTTACTGACGGCTGGATGGGGTGGGTGGTCAGAATTCCCGTTGCTCCAGTGTGAAGAATGATCGGTGACAGGGAAAGATGGTTTTTTTTGGTCAGTCTGCATCGACATTTCAGTGACAACTGTATTGGCCAAGAGGCACAACTTCATGGTAATATGCAAGTCTTACATAAAAAAAAAAGCTAATGCTATCTGGCTGGAAAATGCGGCATCATATCATGCAGACATCAATAAACAGCACTGTGCTCTTCGCAAGCTGCTCTCCTCCCCGACTGGATCCCCGAACGGTCGTACCTAACCAGTGAGAGCAGGCATTCCAAATCTTGCTTCAAAAGTAGCTGCCAGCAGAGGGACCCATTAGTACCTCTCCATTCAACGTTCCCTACTTCCTCATGATGGAATGTCTTGCTGCTGCTCTTTAGTTTGCTGCAGCAATGTGGCCAAGATCAGTCTGTCCCGTTACCATCTCCTTTCGCCTCGCACCGCCATCCCTTTCATCATTTAATCTCTCCTGCCTTCCACCCTACCACAGACCTTCCCTTTTGTTCCCCCATTCCTCCTTTCCCTGCCTCCGCACTTGCTTAAAAACCTAAGCTCTGGAATTCCCTCCCTAAACCTCTCCGCCTCTCTACCTCTCTTTCCTCCTTTAAGATGCTCCTTAAAACCTGATGTAAGAAAACTACTAGGCACTTGGTCTAAGCATTAAACAAAGCTTTAATCAACTGTTTTACAACATGGAGGTCTATTTGTGTCCTTCACTAGTTCCTGTTAAGAATGTCCTGCGCAAGCTGGGCCCGTGCCCGAGTATTTATACTCTCCCTGGACAGTGCCACCCGCAGGCCGCTCAGTATTATTTCATAAGTCTTTCTTTCATGAATGACTGATTCATGTCAAAACCCACCTCTTTGACCAAGCTTATGGTCACCTGCCCTGATATCTCCTTATGCGGCTCGGTGTCAAATTTTGTCTGATAACGCTCCTGTGAAGCTTCTTGGGCCGTTTTACTACGTTAAAGGCACTATATGAATACAAGTTGTTGTTGTTGTTGCTGGGGCTCTCTGAGCCACGCTGAAAGGAGAGGCGTTGGGAGCAGTTCCATTTACTGCAACAGGACTCGCAACTTCTGACTGACCTGAGAGCCAGTCTAGACCCACCCGGCCCCAGGAAAAGCTGGTGTGTGGAATGTGCCGAGTACCCAGCTCGTCGCATGCCTTCCTGGGACCTGGCAACGCTAGCTCCGTTCCCAGACTGTGCTTAAGTCATAACTCCCATTGCAATCAAAGGAGCAGCGGCAGATGTTGGTGATGTCATACAGTGCCCGAGCAGCAGTCAGATCGTTTAAAAGGGCACGCTTTTTTATTGGTTAAGATATATTTTGGAATACAGCAATTAAATAAAAAGTGATTCCCCTCAGACTTTCCTTCCTCCTTATGGACTTAAAGTAGCCCTAGTGGTGCAATACAGTAAATGAAGGTGGGGCATAGCCTACTTAAGGGAGGAGAGCAAGGAGGAAAACTTCAGAAAGCTGATGCTATGCCAGATCAAGTATCATATTACAGAGACCCGGTATCCCAGCTGCATTGAAGCTTTTTTAACTTCAAACAGCCTCAAAAAAGCTCTCCCTCAAGCTTGTTTAAATGCACTGAAGCCATTGTGGATAGATTGTCAGATGCGGCACTGAAATTATTTCATAAATCCGTGTCCCAGGCCAATATTTACCCTTCAACCAACATCACTGAAACAGACTATCCGGTCATTATCACATTACTGTTTATGGGAGCTTGCTGTGCACAAATTGGCTGCCGCGTTTCCTACATTACAACAGTGGCTACACTTCAAAAAGTACTTCACTGGCTTCAAAGTGATTTGGGACGTCTTGAGGTCGTGAAAGGCGCTATATAAATGCAAGTTGACATGAATCAGTCATTCATGAAAGAAAGACTTATGAAATAATACTGAACGGCCTATGGGTGGCGCTGTCCAGGGAGAGTATAAATACTCGGGCACGGGCCCAGCTTGCGCAGGGCATTCTTAACAGGAACTAGTGAAGGACACAACCAGACCTCCATGTTGTAAAACAGTTGATTAAAGCTTTGTTTAATGCTTAGACCAAGTGCCTAGTAGTTTTCTTACATCACAAGTATTTCTTTCTTTCTTACAATCTAGCTTCATGTGACTTTTTTTATGACTGTAGCTGGTTAAGAAAGGAGGGAGACAGAAAGCAGGAAACTATAGACCAGTTAGCCTAACATCTGTCATTGGGAAAATGCTGGAGTCCTTCATTAAGGAAGCAGTAGCAGGGTATTTGGAAAATCATAATGCAGTCAAGCAGAGTCAGCATGGTTTTATGAAAGGGAAATCATGTTTAACAAATTTGCTGGAGTTCTTTGACGATGTAACGAGCAGGGTCAACAAAGGTGAGCCAGTGGATGTGGTGTATTTGGATTTCCAGAAGGCATTCGATAAGGTGCCACTTAAAAGGTTACTGCATAAGATAAGAGCTCACGGAATTGGGGGTAATTTATTATCATGGGCAGAGAATTGGCTAACTAACAGAAAGCAGAGAGTCGGGATAAATGGGTAATTTTCCGGTTGGCAAACGGTAACTAGTGGGATGCCACAGGGCTCGGTGCTGGAGCCTCAACTATTTACAATGACTTGGATGAAGGGACCGAGTGTAATGTAGCCAAGTTTGCGGATGATACAAAGATGGGTGTGAGAGCAAGTTGTGCAGAGGACTCAAAGAATCTGCAAAGGCTAAGTGAGTGGGCAAACATTTGGCAGAAGGAGTGTAATGTGGGAAAGTGGGAGGTTATCCACTATGGCAGGAAAAATAAAAAAGCAAACTATTATTTAAATAGAGAGAGATTACAAAATGCTACAGTTCAGAGGGACCTGGGGGTCCTTGTGCATGAAACACAAAAAGTTAGCATGCAGGTACAGCAAGTGATCAAAAAGGCAAATGGAATGTTGGCCTTTATTTCAAGGGGGTTGGAGTATAAAAGCAGGGAAGTCCTGCTACAACTGTACAGGGTATTGGTGAGACCACACCTTGAGTACTGCGTACAGTTTTGGTCTCCATATTTAAGGAAGGATATACTTGCATTGAAAGCAGTTCAGAGACGACTCATTAAGTTAATTCCAGAGATGAGGGGGTTGACTTATGAAGAAAGGTTGAGCAAGTTGGGCCTATACTCATTGGAATTTAGAAGAATGAGAGGTGATCTTATTGAAACATATAAGATACTGAGGGGGCTCGACAAGGTAGATGCAGAGAGGATGTTTCCCCTCGTGGGGAAATCTAGAACTCGGGGGCACAGTTTCAGAATAAAGGGTCGCCCTTTTAGAACTGAGATGAGGAGGAATTTCTTCTCTCAGAGGGTCGTAAATCTGTGGAATTCTTTGCCCCAGAGAGCTGTGGAGGCTGGGTCATTAAATACATTTAAGGTGCAGATAGACACATTTTTGCAAGATAAGGGAGTGAAGGGTTATGGGGAGCGGACTGGGAAGTGGCTTTGAGCCCAAGATCAGCCATGATCTTATTGAATGGCGGAGCAGGCTCGAGGGGCCAAGTGGCCTATTCCTGCTCCTATTTCTTATGTTCTAATTAATTTAAAGAACAAGAACAGTGAGATACTTCCATAATTATCCCCTCAAAGTTTCAGTTGCCAGGACTGTTTGGATTCTTCTGCATGAGAGATAAAAGAAATAGAAGGAATTTCAAACATAACAGACTGTTTTGTCTTTTTGACATTAATTGGCCACAGAAATGTTTGAAAACAAGTAGAACAGAACCCCACGAGCGGTTGTTTGGCACGCCTCCGACGTTCCCACAGTTTTCACTGGCGGGTTCTTCAACAGCAATGCGGCAGCTGGCGATCAAGGGGAGAATTGGAGCCGGATTATCAGGTTGATTTAAAAAAGGAATTGGTTTTATTTACAGTTCAGCAAATTAGTTTTTTTTTTGCTGGAATGGTTTATGTATGTTTTGCGAGCGTTGATGTAACTGCAAAAGAGCGGCATGTAGAATTGACATTCGGCAGACCAGCCCTGTTCGATGAACCGTCACCCGGGGGGGTCAGTAGAACTGGAGTCATAGAAGTGCAGATGGTCTGCACTGAAGCATCTGTGCACTCGCAGGGTCAGAACCCTCTCTGCTGTAATCTCCTGGAAGGAAATGCTCAGGGTGGTGCTCTTATCTATCGTGAACAGACTATTTTGTACATACCCTTGTATTCTTCCTCTGGCTGAGGCTTCCCCTCCTCTGGCTGAGGCTTCCCCTCCTCTTCCTGCAAAAGCTCCAAGGTTTCCTCGGGTTTGTCAACTGGTTTCTTGGGGGGTTTTTTCTCAGATTTTGGCAGCTTTTCTTTGGGCTTTTTCTCTTTTTGGGGTTTTGGCTTTTTCTCTTTGGGCTTTTTCTCTTTCTTGGGCTTTGGCGGCTTTTCTCTGGGCTTTTTCTCTTTTTTGGGCTTTGCGCCCTTTATTTTGGGCTTTTTCTCTTTCTTGGCCTTTTTGGGCGTCCCTGTCGGCTTTGCCACTTCCTCAGGTGTCGCTGTA
Organism: Somniosus microcephalus; assembly: GCF_052327205.1. Lineage (NCBI taxonomy): Eukaryota > Metazoa > Chordata > Chondrichthyes > Squaliformes > Somniosidae > Somniosus > Somniosus microcephalus. The sequence continues at coordinate 16,313,129 of NC_141016.1, forward strand.
GGAAGATTATCTGATTCTCCGCGTCTCTTTCTTGCTTGTGGAAGAGTTTCCTCTGGGTCTTTCTCCTTTCCTGTGGATTTCCTGGATCTCACTGTTGAAAGAGAGGATGCACCCATTAGTGTCAATAGAATATATGAAGCAAAAAAAATAGAAAAGCTAAGAGAGGGGATGAAGAAAGATTGGTAGATAACCTAAGTGGATATAGTAAAGTATTTTCTAAACAGAAGAACAGCAAAAGAATAATTAAAGAAAATATAGGGACAAGTTGAATTAAGCGAGGAATCTTATGGAGGATGACGGAAGGACGGAGATACTAAAATTAGTACTTTGGTTTTCTCTGAAGATTGTGGTCATGGATATGGGAATGAAAAGGTACAAGAGGAGAAGATGGGGATAACTATAGGTCAGGGAGCAGTACTGAAAACCCTGGTGGATCTCAAAGTGCAAAAGACATTGCACCCTGATGCCATGTATCCTAGAATGCTAAGAGGAAATAAGAGTTTTGCAATCATATTGAGAGTTCACACCTAGAGTTTAACACAAATTTCCAGAATTTTTAGAAGTTCACAGAGTTCAATCTCCTTCCCCACTGTTGCCCCCCCCACCCCCCATCTACCGAGAATAGATTTATTTGTTGATATTTTTACCCAAATGTAGATACCACGTTGTGTCGAATTTCAGATACATGGCACATTTTCTGATGTGATGGCAATTTATCCAGCCCCCCTCCCCCCGCCCCATCTAGATCAGATTCTCATCCCATTGTTCAGAAATCATTCAAGATTTGGATGAAGGAGGCCCTTCAGCCCATTTCATCCTTTCAGAATACCAATCCTACGCTCTTCCCAGCACAGATAAATGAACCCAGAGTTCTGTCTCAATCAGATTCGGGTTCTCTTCCCAGTTATTAAACTGCAAGATGGCATTATTCCTAAATCCCAGTCCCTTTTCTCATCTCACTAGGGTAAAGAAAGAAAGACTTGCATTGTTACAGTGTCTTTCACCACCTCAGGACGTCCCAAAGCGCTTTACAGCCAATTAAGTACTTTTTGAAGTGTAATGTAGGAAAAGCAGCAGCCAATTTGTGCACAGCAAGCTCCTAGAAACAGCAATGTGATAATGACCAGATAATCTGTTTTAATGATGTTGATTGAGGGATAAATATTGACCAGGTCACCGGGGAGAACTCCCCTGCTCTGCTATCGAAATAGTGCCCGTGGGATCTTTTACGTCCACCTGAGTTTAATGTCGCAACCGAAAAACAGCACCTCCGACAGTGCAGCACTCTCTCAGTAGTGCAGCGGAGTGTCAGCCTAGATTTTCTTTGTGCTCAAGTCGCTGGAGCGAGACTGTGAACCCACAAACCTCTGACTCAGAGACAAGGGTGCTACCAACTGAGCCATGGCTGACACAGTGGCAGAGGCCTGAAGTCCCGATAACACTTCTTTCTGGGTTAACAAATGGAGTAAGGGATTGAGATTGGGAAAGACAGTTCTGAACAAAAGGGCAGATGACACCCTGAGTGTGCATTCTAAGAGCAACAAAACTAGACGAGTATGATAACAACTGTACTGCGGAAACACGAAGAGACCGCGGCACTGAGCTAAGATAACTGCTGTCGTGGGGAAGCATTAGAGGCGATCTGGAACACAGACTGTTCAAATGTCACCTCCAGGACACATTCGTTTTATATCACAGTTGGTAGCACCCTCGTCTCTGAGTTAGAAGCTTGTGGGTTCAAGCCCCACGCCAGAGACTTGAACACAAAATTCCAGTGCAGTGCTGAGGGAGCGCTGCACTGTCGGAGGTGCCGTCTTTCGGATGAGACGTTAAACCGAGGCCCCGTCTGCTCTCTCAGGTGGACGTAAAAGATCCCGCGGCCACTATTTCAAAGAAGAGTTGGGGAGTTATCCCCGGTGTCCTGCCTAATATTATCCCACAATCAACATCACACAAAAAAACAGATGATCTGGTCATTATCACATTGCTGTTTGTGGGACCTTGCAATGCTCAAATTGGCTGCTGCGTTTCCTACATTACAACACTTCAAAAAGTACTTCATTGGCTGTAAAGCGTTTGGGACGTTCGGGTGTTGTGAAAGGCACTATATAATTACAAGTCCGTCTTTCTTCTGCTTGGAAATTCGTGTATGTGTATGGGACATATTGCTGGCATCTGGCTCAGGCCAGGTCTAGTCATTACCTGCAGCAGAACCTTTGCTCTTCACATCTTAACGGAGCTAAAGAGTCACACTTACCAGGAGATGTTTCTTTGGAGGCACTCTTAGCTTTCACTCTCCTCAGAGGTGCTGTGGGTTCTTCGGCTCCATCCCCTGTTCCTTGAGGAGGGATGGTACCAGGACCGAGCACAGCTGCCGCTGTCTCCTCCTCATTGGCCCGGGTGGATCTGACCTGGAGCCGGGGACCTCCGGGAGCGAGCTGGGACTGAGCGAGGTCCAGAGCCAGGAGGAACGCCAGGACTGTCAGAGGGAGGGCACCGCACGCTGTCATCTCTCGGCTGGGTGAGGGCAAAACCCAGAGCCAGTGCAGAGAATCCCACCGCTACAGCAAGCCCAGCCGGAGCAAGCAAGAATTCAGAACATGGATATAGGCAAAGCCACCTCCAATGCTCCCAAACCCAAGGGCAGTGCAGCCACAATTCAGACACAACTAGATGTATTTGTAAATCAGAATTTTTTTATCAAATTCTTGCCACGTTGTTATATCCTTTCTTCTTTTTCCAAGAAAATAAATGATTCGGTTGCTGAAGGGTTAATCCGCTGAACACGATTAATCGGCGGGAATAAAACTCCTTTGAGTGCTGCAGAAAGGTTTTTTGTTTGTTTGCAGTAGGTTTGGGAAGGTGCCTGTAGGCAAGGGCTCCCGGGCACTCACAGGACGTCCCCCCCGCCCTTTGATGCAGAACAGTGACTGACCGCTTCGAATTGCCCCGTTCTCTCTCCTGGTCTGTCTGTCTGTCTGCCTGCCTCTCTCCTCCGCTGGCTGACTGGGTTTGGCAGCTGTACTTTTTTGTCATAAAAAAAGGGAGGAAATAAAAGCCCCCCCCCCCCCCACCATACACACACACACACTGAGTCTGAATTGCAGAGTGAGAGGGAAAAAAAACTTTGGCACAGATTCTCTCCACTCAACATAAATCAGGAAGGAGATTAAATTAGCAAAAAAACAGCAAGTGAGTCATTTACAGATATCCCAGGCACCAGAGAGCATTGGTGGGAGTTAATCATTAAAGAGATGATACCACTCTGTGATTTGTGGGTGAATGTAACAAAGGAGCAGTGACAGGGGTTACATAAACACCAAATGTTCTCTGCCCAAGAACTCCTGGTGTGGTCTGAGGGAGGTGTACTTTATTTTTTTCATTAGTTGGAATAACAAAGCTCCCCCTTTTTTTAAAGACATTTCTCTCTGACATTTTTTAAGGCATTTCTCTCAAGACATTGCTCCTCTCCCGAGACATTGCTCCTCTCCTGTTTCATCCAGGTTTGGCATTGCGTCTCCTAAGGCAGCCTCCAGGAGCAATGCAAGAGTGGGCCGAGGGTTAGACACTCCCTGATTTTTTGGCTTTTTCCACGATAAGAAGAGGCTCACCTCTCCTCTGGAGCTCCAGGGATGCACGACTGAGGTGTGGAGCCGCATCTAGGGATCGTCGGAATGAATCCATCGCTGCATTTTTAGGGGTGGGAGCTTCCTGCTGCCAATGACCACTCCCTATGAATCAGGGCGACTTTATACACACAATACCTGATGATGCCATGTTGCCCAGGGGTTGAACAGAAACCCTATTAACTGTAATGAGCTCACTAAATTGACCCAAGCGCTATCATGTTCTTCTAAACTACAAAGAGTGGAAGAAAAAAAATGACTGTACCAGGCCGTGCGACTTAGGCTATGAACCAGAATTTTTAAAATTAAAATTATTATTCATTCTCGGGATGTGGGCGTCACTGGCAAAGCTGGCATTTTATTGCCCATCCCTAGTTGCCTTTGAGAAGGTGGTGGCGGGCCTTCTTCTTGAACTGTTGCAGTCCATGTGGTGAAGCTGCTCCCACAATGGCGTTAGGTAGGGAGTTCCAGGATTATGATCCAGTGACAATGAAGGAACTGTGATATATTTCCAAGTCAGGGTGGAGTGTGATGTGGAGGGCAACTTGGAAGTGATGGTGTTCACATGCACCTGTTACCCTTGTCCTTCAAGGCAGTAGAGGTCACGGGTTTGGGAGGTGCTGCCAAAGAAGCCTTGGTGACCTTCTGCAGTACATTCTGTAGAGAGTGCACACTACAGCCACGGCACACTAGTGGTGGAGGGAGTGGATGTTTAAGCCAGTTTAAGATGGGGTGCTGATCAAGCGGACTGCTTTATTCTTGATGGTGATGAGCTGCTGAGTGATGTTGGAGCTGCACCCGTACAGGTAAGTGGAGAGTATTCCATCACACTCCTGACTTCTGCCTTGTAGGTGGTGGAAAGGCTTTGGGGAGTCAGGAGTGAGCCACCTACCTCAATATCCAGCCTCTGACCTGCTCTAGTAGCCACGGCATTTATGCAGCTGGATCAGTTGAATTTCTGGTCAATGGTGATCCCGGGATGTTGATGTGGGGGAATTTGTCAATGGTAAAGTCATTGAATGGCAAGGTGAGGTGGTTGGGCTCGCTCTTGTTTGAGATTGCCATTGCCTGTTACTTGTGTGGTGCAAATGTTACTTGCCACTCATCAGCCCAAGGCTGGTTGCTGTCAGGTCTTGCTGCGTGCGAGCACGGACTGCTTCATTATCTGAGGAATTGTGAATGGAGCTGAACACTGTGCAGTCATCAGCGAACATCCCCACTTCTGACCTTATGATGGAGGGAAGGTCAATGATGAAGCAGCTGAAGATGGCTGGGCTGAGGACACTGCCCCGAGGAACTCCTGCAACAACGTCCTGGGACCGAGGTGATGGGCCTCCAACAACCACAATCATCTTCCCTTGTGCGAGGTATGACTCCAGCCAGTGGAGAGTTTTCCCCCTGAACCCTTCAGTTTTGCTAGAGCTCCTTGGTGTCACACTCGGTCAAATGTTGCCTTGATGTCAAGGGCAGTCACCTCACCTCTGTAATTCAGCACTTGTGTCCATGGTTGGACCAAGGCTGTAATGAAATCTGGAGCTGTGGTGCTGGCGGACCCCAAACTGAGCATCGGTGAGCTGGTTATTAGAGACTAAGTGCCGTTTGATAGCACTGTCGACGACTCCTTCTGTCACTTTGCTGACGATTGAGAGTAGGCTGATGGAGCGGTAATTGACTGGATTGGATTTGTCCAGCATTTTTGTGGCAATTTTCTACATGGCCGAGCAGATGCCAGTGTTGTAGCTGTACTGGAACATCTTGGATAGAAGCGCAGCTAGTTCTGGAGCATGGGCCTTCAGCACTACAGCTGGGATGTTGTCGGGGTCTGTAGCCTTTGCTGTGGTTCATTAAAAGTAAAAAGCAGACAGTAGTGGAAAACCACTACAGCAGATATTGTGTCCCTCATACCTCTTCGGGTACAAAAACACTGAAAGACGCAATACTTTGCTAACTCTTGTAGTCGTAATGAACCTGGACCAGCATCTGTGACACACAGAAACGTATAAGAAAGGTTTTGAGTTTGCTTTACAATCAATGTGTATTTGCATACAAAAAAATTCAACGTCTCTGTGAATGGTTTCTTCACAATGGCAATTTGCAGCCACTATAAGGAATGTGGATCCTACCCTCAACCCAGAGGAACTAATGCTGTAATAAAGCAATTTTAAAGACATCCATGTCTCAAATGTTAAAAAAATAGAACGTTTGGAATATGATGATCTTGCTATCATGTCCCACCACTCTGGGACAATGCTCAGCACCAACACATTGCCATGGAAGTGTTTTTTTTTATTAATTCCATTCTTCCTGCTTTGTCTTCGTGTTATTTGTCTTAATTGGGAAGGATGTGGCAGTGCTGCTTAGGCGACAACCACCAACATCTTTCCACAGCGACCAGAATAAGGTGCGCTGTCTGAAAGGCAACACCGATGGCAATTTCATTTTTATTCCTCCCTGACAGCACAGAGGTCACAAGAATGTCCAATCGTTCAGCATCCAGACTGATGACCCAAGTCCCAGCCATCCCCAGTGAAAACCGCAATCACCATTCAAACCAGGCCCTACTGCCGCATCCTCAAGAAATCCCAAACGCTTTGATGTAAGAAAACTACTAAGCACTTGGTCTAAGCGTTAAACAAAGCTTTAATCAACTGTTTTACAACATGGAGGTCTAGTTGTGTCCTTCACTAGTTCCTGTTAAGAATGTCCTGCGCAAGCTGGGCCCGTGCCCGAGTATTTATACTCTCCCTGGACAGCACCACCCGTAGGCTGCTCAGTATTATTTCATAAGTCTTTCTTTCATGAATGACTGATTCATGTCACGCTTCACAATGACTGGATTACTTTTTGAAGTGCAGCCGTTGTAGTTATAAGGGGGAAGTGTGGCAGCCAGTTTGCACACAGCAAGGTCCCAAAACAGCACGTGAATGAATAACCAGGTAGTCTGTTTTTTTGGTGATATTGGTTGAGGGAGGAATGTTAGCCAGTACATAAGAAGGAGCAGGAGTAGGCCATTCAGCCCTTTGAGCCTGCTCTTCTATTCAGTAAAATCATGGCTGATCTTTGACCTCAACTCCACCTTCTCGCACTATCCCCATATTCCTTGATTCCCTTAGTTGCCAAATATCCAAAAGTAGTACACTGGGGAACTCCCCGCTCTTCCTTGAATAGTGCCATGGAATCTTTTACATTCACCTCAGCAGACAGATAGGGCCTTGATTTAACGTCTCATCCAAAAGATGGCACTACAGCAATACAGAACTCCCTCAGTCCTGCACTGGAGTATCAGTCCAGATCAGATACAGGAAATTTACTGGTGACTGGAGCAATACCCTAGAAAGAGTGGCCATCTTCAGGACAGGAGGCAGAAAATTTCAGGTTGGGGAGCTTTAAAAAGTACAATGTACAGTACTCCAGTGGCAAAGACTTGTATTTAATGTGGAAAAATATCCTCAGGCGTCTCTCAAATCCGTAAGGAAAAACTCGGATGCCGAGCCAAAGAAGGAGAGGTTGGGGAAGGCGAACGCAAGCTTGGTCAAAGAGGTGGGGTTAAGTAGAGTCTTGAAGGAGGAGCGGGACATGGAGAGGCAGAGGGGTTTATGGAGGGAGATCCAGAAAGTGGGATCCAGGCAACTGAAGGAACAGTTGCAAATGGAAGGGGGTATACATGATGCGCTATCAATAACTCAAAAGACTGAGATTAAGCGAGTAATTAACAGGCTTTTATTAACAAGAGAATGAAGGTGTGCCTCGAGTGGTCGACCGGTCCAGAATACAAAGGGGCTGTGGAGCAGTCACCTTTATACCTGGATTCGTGGGAGGAGTCAGCCGAGGCATGTACAGGCATGTACACAGTGGAATACAAACAGTGGTTTACCACATTCACCCCTTGTTTAAAATTGAATCCGGCGGGGTGAAGTGTATTAAAAGTTAGTGTATTGGAGTCTCTCCGGAGGTCTTGTCTGCCGCTGTGATCGACGTGGCGACAGCAGGGGTAGTGAAGCTTCCGGCGTCGAGTCCCGCGTAGGCTGGGGCACTGGTGTGTAGTCCTCGTAGATGTCGAGCGGGTCGCGGGGCCCAGGCCTGCCGTCTGCTGGGGCTGGATATCGGATCGTGGTGGGGGGTGGTAGTGGGCAGTGGGTTACTGCGGCCCCCGAGGGTGCGAGGTCTCTTATGGAGACTGTGTCCTCCCGCCCGTCCGGGTACGCAATGTAAGCATACTGGGGGTTGGCGTGGAGGAGGTCGACCCTCTCGACCAGGGGGTCCGTTTTATGGGTCCTCACGTGTCTTCTCAGTAGGACCGGCCCTGGGGACGTCAGCCATGGCGGTAGCGATGTCCCCGATGTGGACTTCCTTGGGAAGACAAACATTTTCTCATGAGGGGTGGCGTTAGTGGCAGTGCAGAGCAGTGACCGAATAGAGTGGATCGCATCGGGGAGCACATCCTGCCAGCGGGAGGTCGGAAGGCCCCTAGACTTTAAGGCTAGCAGGGCGGCCTTCCAAACTGTCGCATTCTCTCTTTCCACCTGTCCGTTCCACCGGGGGTTGTAACTGGTGGTCCTGCTTGTGGCATTACCCCTAGCTAGCAGGTACTGACGGAGTTCGTCGCTCATAAACGATGAGCCCCGGTCGCTATGGATATAGCTGGGGAAACCGAACAGGGTGAAGAGGTCGTTCAGACATTTAATGACTGTGGCACTGGTCCTATCCGGGCAGGGGATGGCGAACGGGAAACGGGAGTACTCATCAATAATGTTGAGGAAGTACACATTGCGGTCGGAGGAGGGGAGAGGCCCTTTAAAATCAACGCTCAGGCGCTCGAAGGGGCGAGTGGCTTTTATCAGGTGAGCCCTGTCTGGTCTATAAAAGTGCGGTTTGCACTCAGCGCAGACTTGGCAGTTCCTGGTCATGGTCCTGACCTCCTCAATGGAGTAAGGCAGGTTGCGGGCCTTGATGAAGTGGAAGAACCTGGTGACCCCCGGGTGGCAGAGGTCAATGTGGAGGGCCCGCAGTCTATCGATCTGCGCGCTGGCGCAGGTGCCACGTGATAGAGCATCCGGGGGTTCATTGAGCTTCCCGGGCCAGTACAAGATCTCGTAATTATAGGTGGAAAGTTCGATTCTCCACCTCAAGATCTTGTCGTTTTTGATTTTGCCCCTCTGCTTGTTGTTAAACATGAAAGCAACTGAACGCTGGTCAGTGAGCAGGGTAAATCGTTTTCCGGCCAGGTAGTGCCTCCAATGACGCACAGCCTCCACAATAGCCTGGGCCTCCTTCTCAACAGCGGAGTGTCTGGTCTCCGGGCCCTGGAGGGTTCGTGAAAAGAAGGCCACGGGTCTCCCCGCCTGATTGAGGGTAGCGGCCAGGGCAAAGTCGGACGCGTCGCTTTCCACCTGGAAGGGGATGGATTCGTCCACTGCGTGCATGGTGGCTTTGGCAATGGCTTCCTTGATACGGTGGAAGGCTAAGCGGGCCTCTGCTGTCACGGGAAAAGAGGTGGACTTGATCAGCGGACGGGCCTTGTCCGCATAGTAGGGGACCCACTGGGCGTAATAAGAGAAAAACCCTAGGCACCTCTTCAGGGCCTTGAGGCAGTGGGGTAGTGGGAGTTCCATAAGGGGACGCATCCGGTCGGGGTCGGGGCCGATGACTCCGTGTTCCACAACACAGCCAAGGATGGCGAGGCGGGTTGTGCAGAATATGCACTTCTCCTTGTTATACGTCAGGTTCACGAGTTGGGTGGTGCAGAGGAATTTTTCGAGGTTTGCGTCATGGTCCTGCAAGTCACGGCCGCAGATGGTCACATTGTCCAGATATGGGAAAGTGGCCTGCAACGCATTTTGATCTACCATCCGGTCCATCTCCCTTTGGAAGACGGAGACCCCGTTGGTGACGCCAAAGGGAACCCTAAGGAAGTGATAGAGGCGGCCGTTTGCCTCAAAGGCAGTATACTGGCGGTCCTCAGGGCGGATAGGGAGCTGGTGGTACGCTGATTTCAGGTCAATGGTCGAGAAGACGCGGTACTGCGCGATCTGGTTGACCATATCAGCTATGCGGGGGAGTGGGTAGGCGTCCAGCAGGGTGTAGCGATTTATTGTCTGGCTGTAGTCGATGACCAGGCGCTGCTTCTCGCCGGTCTTAACGACCACAACCTGGGCTCGCCAGGGGCTGGTGCTGCCCTCAATGATCCCTTCCTTCAGGAGCCGCTCCACTTCGGTTTTAATGAAAACCCTGTCCCCGGCACTGTATCGCCTGCTCTTTGTGGCGATGGGCTTACAGTCGGGGGTGAGGTTAGCAAACAGTGGGGGGGGGGGGTGACTCTGAGTGTGGAGAGGTTGCACCTGGTGCGCGGCGGGCAATTTGGGAGCTGCTGGCTGCGGACTGTGAGTGGGGGTAGGGGTCCACCGTACGCCATCGTAACACTTTTAAGGTGGCACTGAAAATCTAACCCCAGCAGGACGGCAGCGCAGAGGTCGGGCAGGACCAGAAGTTTAAAATGATCGTACACGGTCCCGTCTACTACGAGTGTCACTACGCAGTAGCCGCCGATGTCCGCCGACTGGGACTCGGAGGCCATAGAAATCCGCTGGTGCGCAGGCAGGACTGGGAGAGAGCAACGCCGCACCGTGTCGGGGTGGATGAAGCTCTCCGTGCTCCCAGAGTCAAAAAGGCAGATTGTATCGTGGCCATTTATCTTAATGTCCATTGTGGAACTGGCCAGCTGGTGCGGTCTCGCTTGGTCCAGTGTAACGGATGCCAGCGTAGGGGTCGGTGTGTCGCTGCGGGTATCAGATGAGGCGGTGTTGGGGGCCTGCTGCGTTCCGGCTGTCGTCCAAGATGGCGGCGTCCATGATCCCCATGTGGCTGGAGGCGTCCATAATGGCTGCTGTACCGGTGGTTCGCACATGGCCGGGGAGGCCCAAGGTGGCGGCCCGCATGGCCCACACGCGGCGCTGCTGGGGTTCGGGGTGGCTTTGGCCCTGCAGACGTTAGCGTAGTGTCCCTTCTTCCCGCAGCCCGAGCAGATCGCGTTTTTCGCCGGGCAGCGCGCTCTGGGGTGTTTTGCCTGGCCACAGAAGTAGCATTTCTGGCCTTGGGGCACTGCTGTCTGGCCTTGGGACACTGCTGCGGTAGTTGGGCCGTTGCTGGGGTGTGGCTGGGGTGGCACGGCGCTATGAGGCGGTCCTACCGTGTCCCAGGCTGTCATTCCCCGCGGCGTCCACGGTGCAGAGGAGTAGGCATCCATGCCCCGGTAGGCTGCATCCAATGATAGTGCGAGTTCAGAGGCCTTGTTGAGGTCGAGGTCACTCTGCTCCAACAGTCGCTGTCGGGTGTAATTGGATCTGTGGCCCGCTACAAAAGCGTCCCGGATAAGTTCCTCTGTGTACACGGCGGCCTTTACATCCTTACAACCACAGGCCCGGCCAAGCACAGACAGTGCCTGAAGGTATTCCACGGTCGATTCCCCAGGTTGTTGTTTACGACTCCCCAGAAGGTGCCTGGCGTACACTTCGTTCACTGGGCGCGTGTACTGGTCCTTGAGGAGCTTGATAGCGTTCGCGCACGAGGTCGCGTCTTGGATGACCGAGTACACTCGGTGGTTCACTTTGGAGGTCAGGACATCCAGTTTGTCCTCGTCCGATTTGATTGCTGCGGAGGCGGTCAAGAATTTTTCGAAACACTTAAGCCAGTGAGTAAACTTGGTGGATGAGTCCGCCTCCCGATGATCTAAGTCCAGGCATGCTGATGTGAGGATCTTCTCCATTATAAAAATTTTGTTAATAAAATTGATGCGCTATCAATTACTCATAAAAGACTGAGAGTTAAGAGAGTAACTAAAGGCTTTTATTAACAAAAGAATGAAGGTCTGCCTCGAGTGGTCGACCGGTCCAGAAATACAAAGGGGCTGGGGAGCAGTCACCTTTATACTAGGACTTGTGGGAGGAGTCAGCCGAGGCATGTCCAGGCATGTACACAGTGGAATACAAACAGTGGTTTACCACACTCCACAAAGGCTCTGCTCATATTCGAGTTGGACTCCTCCATCCTCTCCACACACGCAGTGACCCTGGAGACAAAACCTGCCAGAGACTCCTGCGCCTGTTCCTGGAGTTCCAGCACCGCTCTCCTCTGGATGGACCCGGAGGCACAGGGTCCACATGCAGCTGAGCAGAGCTAGGAGAGTCCTGCGACCTCCGACAAGGACTCTCCACTGCTGTCCCTGTCTCCACCACCTGCTGATGCTCACTTGTGAGCTGTGATACACCAGGTGACAACACTACTCTATCTCCCGAAGGTCCCGCCGAGATGTGCGTATCTGCGCTGGTGCTGGGTGCGCTTGCACCTGCTGACACTGCGTCCTCAGAGGTTGCAGGTTCCTCTGAGGAGTCTTCCGCCTCAGGCTCTTCCTCCTGGACAGTGGGGAGGGAGGCTGTCGATGGTCCTGTGGGGGAGTAAAGGAATGAGTTAGAGATGTTACGGCAGCGTGGCATGCACATGCAATAGCGCAGATGATCAATTGCCATTCTATAAATGTACATTCGCAGCCATTCTAGTGACTCCTGCAATGTAAAAGAGAGAGATGCAAAACTATTCTGTCACCAGCTTGCTCTGCTATGTCTGTCTGTCTGTCCCCCACTTCCACCTCCACCTCAGCGCCAATGATTTCCAGGGCCGCCTCTTCAGCATGGGTCAAATGGGCGAGGGAAGGTGGCCCTCCTCCGGTCTTCGCCCTTTCCCTTTTATTGTGCACTATCTTTTCCTGCAGTGAGGGAGACAAGTGGAGTTTGAGTGAGAATGATAGAGTGAGTGTAGAGAGTCCAGAGCATAGATGCTTAGAACGGAACAAAGATGGAATGAGGTTCCATTTCCAAGGGCCCTCCCTGTGTGTTGTTAGTCGTTGTCATTGCATAACATTGATAGGGAGTGTGAGGGCAGCATAGTCAAATAGTGAAGTGATTGGGTTCATAGAGTGAGAGGGATGGTGAAGGGTGCAAGGGTTGTAAGGGTAAAGTGGGATGTGTAGGAGGAGGTTGACAATGCAGAGTGCTGGTGATGAGAGGTGAAGGGGAGCAGAATAAGGGTCAAGCTGATGGTCTACTCACTTTGGCTGGTCTTACAAGGTCAGTGAACCTCTTGCGGCACTGCAGCCATGTTCTGCTGCACACAGACCTGGAGGTGACATCACGTGCCAGCTGCACCCAGACAGCCTGGGTTTGTTTGGGAGGCTTCTTTCTCCCAGATGAGGGGAAGAGAACCTCCTTGCTAGCTCTCACCCCCTCAACCAGAATACTCAGGGGCTCATCGGAGAACTTCAGGGAGGCCTTAGCTCTCGAGTTGGCCATCTCTTCTCAGCGCAAATGTGTTCAGCTTCCAAAAAAAAACAGTGAAATGAGCCAAGGAAGCAAGCAGCCCTTAAATGAAGCTGCATAAGTGATGTCAGCAGAGGCGAGGTTCAGTCCAAGAAGACCAATTGGTCCAGGGGAACCCACACGCCCGGAATTAATTGGGCAATTAGAGGAAAATCCCAACTTTTTCCCACCTGACAGTGGAGGCGGGTTCAGAACCCGCCCACCCCCAAACCCGCTCCCAACCCGCTTCCAATGGGAAAATCGCCCCCAGGGATGAGAATGAGGGTTTAACCTTCATTTACCAAACGGTTTATCTGATCCCCACAGAATGTTAAATATGGGATGTCGATTCAGACTTGGCTGCAGATATAGAAAAGAGGGCAGCATTTACTACATGTATTCTGGCAGGGTCCGGAGACTATGCTCTTGGCAGATCATTTAGATATTTCGAAATTGGTTGAGAGTGACTTCGAGTTGCTTCCAAAGTTATGCTTGTGTAGGCCTTACATATGAAGAGCCCCTCAGGGTCCAATTTTACAGGCTGGTTTTATTTTCCTTTTGGTTGCGACATGCTTAATGCATGATTCTTGCGTGGGAGTCAGTAAATTCTCCTCCAAAAGTCGGTGAGAGCTTGCCATCCTGGAGGATATTAAACTGGAATAGCCTTTCTATTGGCAGGAGTTATTTACCCTTTGCGAGAGAGTAAAGGAGGATCTTGGGTTATGTGGTGGGGTGGGTAGGTGGTGGGGGCTTTGTTGGTGCATCCTCCTGATAATTAAACATTAATGTGAGGGTGTCGGAAACAAAATTCTGTTTCTCATTGGTATCTCCTAATTTGATTTGGGAATGGACTGCCGTTCCATTGTTCTTCTTGTACAGTGTTAGTTTATTTAATTTACTCCATTTTAGAGATGAACGGGGAAAGAATTGCGTCGCGCCCCGAAAAAGTTAGCACCCCCACAGCCGAAATTGAGTGGTAGCGCCCCAAGAGGGAAGCGGGACGCTACTGGAAGCGCCCCGCCTCCCTCTTGGGGTGCTGCGACGGAATATCGTGGCGCTACGTGCCGCGGTACTGCAGGCCTTACTCCCCTTCTTAAAGGGGAGGGGTCTTGCGCAGGGCGACCCGGGGCCCAGCTGGGCCACCGGGATCGGAGTGCCGGCAAAAGAGCCCGGCACTCAAGAGAAGTGCCGGGCTCATGGAGCGCAGCCGGCATTCCGCGGGAGGGAGGGGGGTGGAGGGGGGGTGCTCAGGAGGCCAGGGACAGCAGCGGAGGCAGATGTTGGCAGGCGGCCAGCAACAAAAATGGCCGCCTGGCACCTCGCCTTTAAATAGCGCCGCCCTGGCCGCAGGTAGGCCCCCCTGACCCCGTCGGACATAGCGTCTGCCGGTAAGTCAAGGGGCGCTACTGAAGATCGCAGCTGGGGCGCGAGCGGGGCGCTGCACCCGGCGATGATGTCATCGCCGGTGGCGAAGCACCGCAAGGCGCTAACGGTTACCGCCTGCTAACCTCCCGCTGAATTTCGCAGGAGGCTAACGGGAGGCGCAAAGCAACCGAATTTTTCCCCCGTTATCTATAGCCCTGTTGTCTCTGTGTGTCTCATAGAATTATAGAAATTACAGCATAGAAACAAGCCATTCATCACAGAACATACTGCCTGAAAGGCTGGTCGAGGCAGAAACCCTCATCGCATTTAACAACTACTTGGATATGCACTTGAAGTGCCGTAACCATTACTGATACTAGCTTTTTAATTCCAAATTTAATTAAATAGATCTGGAATTAAAAAGCTAGTATCAGTAATGGTGACCATGAAACTACCAGATTGCCTGAAAAACCCACTAATGTCCTTTAGGGAAGGAAATCTGTCGTCCTTACCCGCCCCGGCCTATATGTGACTCCAGACCCACAGCAATGTGGTTGACTCTTAACTGCCCTCTGAAATGGCCTAGCAAGACACTCAGTCGCACCAAACCGCTACAACCAAGTCAGCACTGTGGGAGTGCCTTCACCACACGGACTGCAGTGGTTCAAGAAGATGGCACACCACCGCCTTCTCAAGGGCAATTAGGGATGGGCTAAAATGCCAGCCTTGCCAACAACGCCCACATCCCATGAACGAATAAAAAAAAATACCAAAGCTACGGACCAAGAGCTGGAAAGTGGGATTAGGCCTGATAGCTTTTTTTGGGCCGGCACAGACACGATGGGCCGAATGGCCTCCTTCTGTGCCGTAAATTTCTGCGATGAACAAATCTGTGCCACCATCTAATCCCACTCTCCTGCTTGCTCCCTGTACATTTTAATATTTCTCTTTTTCAAGCAACTACCTAGCTCCCTTTTAACGGAACTCACAGGGCAGGATTTTCATTCAGGAGTCGGGTTGGAGGCGGGACTACAACTTTCGGGGTTGTAGTCCCGCCTCCATCGAGATGCGGCCAATCCACGCGATTTTAACTTGATTGACCTTGTTAAGACCGCCCAACGGGCTCAGCAGGCCAATTAAGGGCCACCCGACAACAGGTGACGTCACAGACTGAAATTTCATCCGTCAAGAGGTTTTAACAGATGAAATATCAGTGTTTGAAAACTCTTTGACGCTGTCAAACACTGACAGTCTTACTTCTAACCTGAGTCCTTCTCCACAGACTCAGTTAGAAATCTCTCCTGCACAGTAAGCTGAAGGCTGTCACTTTTGACAGTTCGCAGCCATTCTGCTTTCTGTGCCGGTGAGATGAGGGACACCCGGGACCTAAAGGAAGGAAGGCTGAAAAGGTAAGAAAAGGTCATTTAAACTTCTTTAATCACTTAAGACACACCAAACACACTTACCTTTGTACTCATGCACACATCACTCACCTGATCACCGACATCTCGACCCCTCCAAGTCCTTCAACCCGACGGCTCGACTCCTCTAACTTGGCGTGGTTTGGAGCCGTCGGGAATCCCACACTTCAACCTTAAAAATAGGGATTAGGCTAAAAACTGCCTGTTAACTACCTGTTAACAGGCAGTTAATTGGCACTAATCCCCTTCCCGCCTCGGGGAGGCAGCTCCCAGAGCGGGGCGGTTACCCGCCTCCTTTGAAACTGGCATGGAGGCGGGTTTGGGTGCGGGATGGGGTTGGGACCCCCGATTTCGGGATTTTAACCCCCCGCACGCCTCCAATCCCACCTCCACGGCCCAATGAAAATCCTGCCCATAGAGTCTGCTTCATAAACCAGTTATGGCAGAGTCTTCCACATTCTAGCCACACTCTGCCTGTATGTCCCAAGGCATTTGAAAAATGTTAGTCAAAAAGAAAAGCAACCCTCCAGCTAAGCTCTTCCCTGTAGTTCCTCTGGGTCCCCCACCTTAGTCCTCTCCATTCTTTCCCTTCCCCATCCTGCTTGGCGCCTACTGTTTAGTCCTGCTAAATGTTCAGCACTTTGAGACACCTTTCTGCGTGTGAAGAGTGTTGTAGGAATGCAAGTGGTTGCTGTTGTTTATGTGGGCCGCAGCTCACCAACCTCTGGCACAGGCTGTGTTTTGTGGGTAATAATGAGCTCAGAGTATGTGTTAGTCATGGGCTGTCACAGGTTCTGAGGCTGACATCACTGTAGATCTACACACGATTTCCATTCAATTTGGTGAGATCCGCATTTCCATCATATTTTGTCATCTCTTTTCAGTAAGTTCTGTAAAGCATAAGGCTGTGAGGGCTCCCATGGATTCAACAACAACAACAACTTGTATTTATATAGCGCCTTTAACGTAGTAAAACATCTTAAGGCGCTGCACAGGAGTATTGTAAGAGAATTTTTTTTGACACCGAGCCACATAAGGAGAAATTAGGGCAGGTGACCAAAAGCTTGGTCAAAGAAACATAGAAACATAGAAGATAGGAGCAGGAGTAGGCCATTCGGCCCCTCGAGCCTGCTCCGCCATTTAATGAGATCATGGCTGATCATCCAAATTCAGTACCCTGTCCCTGCTTTCTCTCCATATCCCTTGATCTCTTTAGCCTTAAGAAATATATCTAACTCCTTCTTGAATAGATTTAATGAATTGGCCTCAACTGCCTTGTGTGGCAGAGAATTCCACAGGTTCACCACTCTCTGGGTGAAGAAATTCCTCCTCATCTCTGTCCTAAATGGCTTACCCCTTATCCTTAGACTGTGACCCCTGGTTCTGGACTCCCCCGCCATCGGGAACATCCTTCCAGCATCTAGTCTGTCTAGTCCTGTTAGAATTTTATAAGTTTCGATGAGATCCCCTCTCAGAGGTAGGTTTTAAGGAGTGTCTCAAAGGAGGAAAGGGAGGTAGCGAGGTGGAGAGGTTTAGGCAGGGAATTCCAGAGCTTTGGGCCCAGGCAACAGAAGGCACGGCCACCAATGGTTGAGCGATTATAATCAGGGATTCTCAAGAGAGTAGAATTAGAGGAGCGCAGATATCTCAGGGGGTTGTGGGGCTGGAGGAGATTACAGAGATAGGGAGGAGCGAGGCCATGGAGGGATTTGAAAACAAGGATGAGAATTTTGAAATCGAGATGCTGCTTAACCGGGAGCCAATGTAGGTCAGCAAGCACAGGGGAGATGGGCGAACGGGACTTGGTGCGAGTTAGGACACGGGCAGCTGAATTTTGGATGACTTCAAGTTTTTGTAGGGTGGAATGTGGGAGGCCAGCCAGGAGTGCGTTGGATTAGTCGAGTCTAGAGGTAACAAAGGCATGGATGAGAGTTTCAGCAGAGGATGAGATGAGGCAAGGGCGGAGACGGGCAATGTTACGGAGGTGGAAGTAGGCGGTCTTTGTTATGCTGTGGTCGGAAGCTCATTTCAGGGTCAAATATGATACCAAGGTTGCGAACAGTGTGGTTCAGCCTCAGACAGATGTTAGAGAGAGGGATGGAGTCGGTGGCTAGGGATCGGAGTTTGTGGTGGGGACCGAAAACAATGGCTTCGGTCTTCCCAATATTTAATTGGAGAAAATTTTTGCTCATCCAGAACTGTATGTCGGACAAGCAGTCTGACAATTTAGAGACTGTGGAGATGTCGAGAGAAGAGGTAGTGAGGTAGAGCTGGGTGTCGTCAGCGTACATGTGGAAACTGACGCTGTGTTTTCGGATGATGTCGCCAAGGGGCAACATGTAGATGAGAAATAGGAGGGGGCCAAGGATAGATCCTTGGGGGACACCAGAGGTAACAATGCGGGAGTGGGGAGAGATGCCATTGCAGGTGATTCTCTGGCTAGGATTAGATAGATAAGAATGGAACCAGGCGAGTGCAGTCCCACCCAGCTGGACGACGGTGGAGAGGTGTTGGAGAAGGATGGAGTGGTCAACCGTGTCAAAGGCTGCAGACAAGTCAAGAAGGACGAGGAGGGATAGTTTACCTTAGTCACAGTCACAAAGAATGCCATTTGTGACTTTGATGAGAGCCGTTTCGGTACTGTGGCAAGGGCGGAAACCTGATTGAAGGGATTCAAACATGGAGTTGTGGGAAAGATGGGCATGGATTTGGGAGGCAACAACACGTTCAAGGACTTTGGAGAGGAAAGGGAGGTTGGAGATGGGGTGGTAGTTTGCAAGAACAGAGGGGTCAAGGGTTTTTTTTGAGGAGGGGGTGATGACGGCAGATTTGAGGGAGAGGGGGACAGTACCTGAGGAGAGAGAACCGTTAACAATATCAGCTAACATGGGAGCCAGAAAAGGAAGTTGGGTGGTCTGCAGTTTGGTGAGAATAGGGTCGAGGGAGCAGGAGGTGGGTCTCATAGACAAGATGAGCGTGGAGAGGTCATGAGGAGAGATCGGAGAGAAACTGGAGAAAGATGTGAGTTCAGGGCTCAGGCAGAGGCAGCTGAACGGATGGTAATCTTAGAGACAAAGAAGTTCAAGAGCTCCTCACACTTGTTATCGGAGGTACGGGTGGAGGAGACAGGGGAGAGGGGTTTAAGAAGACGGTTAGCGGTAGAGAACAGGAGCTGGGGTTTATATTTGCATTCCAGAATGATTCCAGTCGGTTTGCATTTGTGTTTGCCAGCTGTGTATTGTGGTTCAGTAATAATGGGGGTTTTAATCCCCAGGATGGGCGGGGGAGGGGTTAAATATTCAGAAATCTGGAGCCCGACCTCAATCTGCCTCCAACGCACCCACATCCGGTTTTAACCTGCTTTCAGGAGGCGGGTCTGACACAAAACTATTTTAATGAGGCTGCGTGCCTCCAATTTAACCAGAGTTTTACTTTGAACACTAGCGAACCGGGAATCCTAGCAGCTTAAGTGGGTGCGGGGGTGGGGGGGGCGGCGAGAAGTGCTGGATCCATCAGGTAAATAAATGCCTTTACTGCACTGCCTGTGGGCCAGGAGCAGTATGAGTGCTTTCCCTGGCCCACCAAGGTTACCTGCTCCCTCCCCACGATTGGCCGAGCTCCACACTGCAATCGGACCCCCAATGTCTGACCTCCAACTCCCTCTCTGATCTCCAACTCCCCCCCTCCACCCACACCCATGACCGACACCGCCGCCCCCCAGCTTGCTGGCTGATGCTCCCTTGATGGCCAACCCCCTCCCCCCCCCAACCGATGGTCATATCACCCGCTACCCCCTCCCCCCCCCCCATGTCTGACTTAACCTCTGCTCTGAACCCCAGCTGCCTTCCTGCCTGACAGCCTCTCAGTCTGGTTGGCAAGCAGACAGGAAGCCCATGCAAAAAATTTAAAAGAGGTCATGCCCTTAAATACTTCCGGGTTTCCTGGCTGCTTAATCTCCACCTCCCTTCACCTCCCCCGCCCCCGCCGCACCCCCACCCATACACCCTCTGATCCCTGAGTCTTACTGTTTGAGAGGGAATGTGAAAAGAAGGAAAGATTTGCATTTCTATGGTGCCTTTCATGACCACCGGACGTCTCAAAGTGCTTTAAAGCCAGTGAAGTACTTTTGGAGCGTAGTCACTGTTGTATTGTGAGAAACACGGCAGCCAATTTGCGCACAGCAAGCTCTCACAAACAGCAATGTGATAATGACCAGATAATCTGTTTTGTTAACAGGTGGGCTAGGGACAGGGGAGAGGCTGATTTGATATCAAAGAAAGGGAGAAGAGCTTGCATTTATATAGCACCTTTCACGACCTGAGGATGTCCCAAAGACATCCGAAGTGTTATCACTGTTGTAATGTAGTCTGGTGAATCTTCGCTGCACTCCCTCCATGGCAAGAACATCCTTCCTCAGATAAGGCGACCAAAACTGCACACAATACTCAAGGTGTGGTCTCATCAAGGCCCTGTACAACTGCAGCAAGACATCCTTGCTCCTGTACTCAAACCCTCTCGCTATGAAGGCCAACATACCATTTGCCTTCTTAACCGCCTGCTGCACCTGCATGCTTACCTTCAGTGACTGGTGCACAAGGACACCCAGGTCTCGTTGCACTTCCCCTTCTCCCAATCTATTGCCGTTCAGATAATAATCTGCCTTCCTGTTTTTGCCACCAAAGTGGATAACCTCGCATTTATCCACATTATACTGTATCTGCCATGCATCTGCCCAATCACCCAACTTGTCCAAATCATACTGGAGTTTCTCTGCATCCTCCTCACAGCACACACGCCCACCCAGCTTTGTGTCGTCTGCAAACTTGGAGATATTACATCTAGTTCCCTACTCTTTTCCAAAATTTGCAATGGGATCTTTTACGTCCATCTGAGAGGGAAGGCGGAACCTCAGTTTATCGAAAGGTGGCACTTTGAAGAAAGCAGCGCTTCCTCAGCTCAGCCTAGATTATACGGTCAAGTCTTGGAGTGGGCCTTGAACCCACGGCATTTTGACTCAAAGGTGAGACTGTTACCACTGAGCCAAGACTGATACATAGAAACATAGAAAAATAGGAGCAGGAGTAGGCCATTCGGCCCTTCGAGCCTGCTCCGCCATTCAATATGATCATGGCTGATCCTCTATCTCAATACCATATTCCCGCTCTCTCCCCATACCCCTTGATGCCTTTTGTGTCTAGAAATCTATCTATCTCCTTAAATATATTCATTGACTTGGCCTCCACATTCTTCTGTGGTCGAGAATTCCACAGGTTCACCACCCTCTGAGTGAAGAAATTTCTCCTCATCTCAGTCCTAAATGTCCTACCCCGTATCCTGAGACTGTGACCCCTCGTTCTAGACGCCCCCCAGCCAGGGGAAACATCCTCCCTGCATCCAGTCTGTCTAGCCCTGTCAGAATTTGATACGTTTCAATGAGATTATATTATATTGTATTAAATACATTAGCAGACAGATACTCTGTCAGTTCCCCCTCCCCCAGGGTAAGAAGAATGCAGATTGAACAGGGGAGGGAGGGCTGGGCAATTTGGCGGGAGAGGGGACATGCACATCAGGCTAGAATCTTGTAGATTCCTTTTAAGAAACTTTTCCTTCTCGTATTTCAAATTGCTGTCAAATAAACAGAATACAGGAATCCCTGTTGAAATGGGAGCAGCATCTTGGGCCTTGTCTAAAATATCGAAGGAAACACCAAATTGCGAAAGGATAGTACTCCTGTCCTTGTGTCTGCCCTTGAATCGAGGCTTGTGATTGTGTCCTGAAAAGTTACAGCCTGTAAGGTTACTTCTTTGAAAAATATGGTAGCATTTCAGTGTCTTGAGTACAGAACGCTGCAAGACCAGTGATTTTATTCGGAGAATGTTGTGAATAGAAAGATCGCCCGTGGCTTCCACATGTTTCTGAGATTTGGACTTTTGTAACATCTCATGCCAGAAGAAAGAAAATGATCTTTTGGGCAGGCGGTAGATACACAATCCACATGTGCATCTATTTGTAGCCCTCAAAGGATTAGTAAAGAAATCCTGAGCCTTTCTCACAGATCCTGTTGAATCAGGCTCCATTCCTCCAGGATTATGGGGCCCTTTGTGTGTTACATCAGATAGGTAACAAGGGCGCATAGTGTTACTAGCCTAATCCGCGGAACTGCTGCACGTTATAGAAAAAAATCCTGATTTGTGTTTAGATTAGGGTGAACATATTTTTTTGGGGGTCTGGGGACACACAGGGTGGGAGCACAGCAAAGTAGCAAGGACGGGAAAATGTGGGCTGCGCAGCATAGCGAGGCGAATCATTTTGATGCAAACTGAATCTGCAAAAAAAAACAGCAGCGCCAGAACTTTTCCGCCTGAATAATGCGGCCGCTGTTCGCAGCATCTGCCGGCCGCAATCGCCGGCTCCAACACCCTCCCCTCCTCACAGCCCCACACCATCCGAGGCCGCAGAGCGCGCTCTGATCCGGCTCCCTGGGACATCCACACGGCCCGGCTCCAGCCGCCGCTCATTAATCCGGTTACCAGCGGCAACACCCCCCCCCCGCCAGCCCCCGTTACAACATAAGAACATAAGAAATAGGAGCAGGAATAGGCCACTTGGCCCCTCGAGCCTGCTCCGCCATTCAATAAGATCATGGCTGATCTTGGGCTCAAAGCCACTTCCCCATAACCCTTCTGACATGAATCTTGTCATTCATGTGGAAATGACTTATGAAATAATACTGGGTGGCCTGCTGGTGGCGCTGTCCAGGGAGAGTATAAATACTCGGGCATGGGCCCAGCTTGCCCAGGACATTCCTTAACAGGAACTAGTAAAGGACACAACTAGACCTCCATGTTTTAAACAGTTGATTAAAGCTTTGTTTAACGCTTAGACCAAGTGCCTAGTAGTTTTCTTACGTCACCTTCACTCCCTTATCTTGCAAAAATTTGTGTATCTCCACCTTAAATGTATTTAATGACCCAGCCTCCACGGCTCTCTGGGGCAGAGAATTCCACAGATTTACGACCCTCGGAGAGAAGAAATTCCTCCTCATCTCAGTTCTAAAAGGGCGACCCTTTATTCTGACATTTACTCGGACAGTTTGGCTGGGCCCGATTACTCTTCAACCGAATTTCACGGGCCTGTCGGGGGATTCGGTGGGTGGGGAGGGGAGGAGTTGGGAGTTGGGGTGGGGGTGAGGATGGTGGGGTGGGGGTGGGGGGCACGGAGCATGCGTACTGCTGCCACAGAGCTGCGATCTCTGCGTAAATTAAAGTCCCTCAGTGAGTCCACCCCTTCTACAGGCAGTTACCCACATGGGTGGGGGACACTGAGGGACAGGCCAGTAGTTCCTCACGGGGTGGTGGGGGGCACTGAGGGACAGGCCAGACACATTAACTAAACTGAACAAATTGCTCTTAAAAGTGCATCAACATCATGAATTTCTGTTATGGGGGGAAAAAATCCTACACATCAGTAAAGGGCCATTAATCACGGAGGGAAGAAGAATTGAATCCAAACTGGAGGTGATAATTCAGCCTCTTGTAATCTTTGAATTGAGGATGTTTTGACGATGTTGAACTGCGCAAACATTGTTATTTGGTGGAAATAATTGTGGATTCACTGGTACTGCCATCTTGGTTACCACTCCAAAGTTCGGCTCCAGTGGTAACAGTGCACTGGAGTAACTGGGAGTCTGAAATAAAAACAGAAAATGCTGGAAATATTCAGCAGGTCAGGCAGCGCCTGTGGAGAGAGAGAAACAGAATTAACATTTCAGGTCGATGACCTTTCGCCAGTAACTGGGAGTCAGTGGGTGGACACACCGTGAGGTGAGGTGCAGAACCGTACAGCCCAGCAAGGTCCAAGTTTCAATCCCCAGTCTGTGTTATTGGCTGGAGCTCTACAACTGGCCTCAGTACCCCTGCCTAGGAATGGCGGCGGCGGCGGGGGTGGGGGGGGTTGCGGCTGGAGGATGGCAGGAGGAAATGGCCAGGGTTTTTTCCTTCCAGTTGCACTGGAGTTACATAGCTCGGTCCCTGACTATTATCCCCCTTCCCTAGTGACGTACATTTGGCATCTCTCACTGACGTAGATGGATGGGAAAGTAAAGGAATCTGCTGACTTGGGGGGGAGGTTGTTTGTGGCTGTGAATTTGCATTTTTTTGAGAGCTTTAGGCCTACATTCCTCACTTCCACTGCATTACTTTGGAAATCCCCAATGGAATCACTGTTATCAATGTCGTGTGAGGTTTGAAAGCTGTATGAGATACTTTTGGACTGACAGGGCTAAGCAATAAGTTGATTGTCCATATCTCTATAAGAAGAACAGTAATAATTATACAGGTGATATTGTTTAAGAAAATTTCCTACACGGATTCCCCAGTGTCCCTTAAAACCCTGCGCACTGACAGTCTGGGAATGAAGTGTGTTGCAGATGGCCCCCCATCCATCTGTCTCTTGTTATGTTGAAAGTGACAGCCTTCCTTGGCTGCATTGCAGAACCATTAACAAAAACATGTTTATACAACTGCCTTCAGTCTCTTCGGCATTTCTGTCAAATTACATTTTAAAATTGCCTTTAATGAACAAATTAAAATAAATTACACTTAATTGCTAACGCTGTCCCAAAATAAAAGCGTATTTAGCCGTGCAGACTAATAAAACAGACGATGGATAATCTGAGTAAAGTTTCGCTCCCACTTCTCATTCCAATTAACACTTACCAGCAGGACTCGGATTCCTGCCACTTCACATCGTTCCCAAATCCTGCAGCCAATGGCGCTCACCAGCAGGGTTATGGGAACCCGGATTCAGACTGGTGCTGCATTTTGGCAGAAGGAACAGGGAGAGGCAATATACACTTAATGGCACCGTTTTAAAGAGTGTGCAGGGACAGAGGGACCTGGGAGTTAATATGCATAGGTCCCTGAAGATGGTGGGACATATTGAGAGAGTGGTTAACAAAGCATATGGGATCTTGGGCTTCATAAATAGAGGTATTGAATACAAAAGTAGAGAAGTTATGCTGAACCTTTATAAAGCGCTGGTTAGGCCACAACTGGAGTACTGTGTCCAGTTCTGGTCACCACACTTTAGGAAGGATGTGAAGACACGTGAGAGGGTGCAGAGGAGATTTACCAGAATGGTTCCGGGGATGGGGGAACTTAGTTATAAGGACAGGTTGGAGAAGCTGGATTTGTTTTCATTAGAGCAAAGGAGGTTGAGGGGTGATTTGATAGAGGTGTACAAGATTATGACGGGTTTGAATACGCTAGACAGGGAAAGGCTGTTCCCACTAGTAAACGGTACAAGGACTAGGGGACACAGATTTAAGGTTTTGGGCAACAGGGGGGACATGAGGAAAAACTTTTTTACGCAGCGAGTGGTGAGGACCTGGAACTCGCTGCTGATGGAAGTGGTGGAAGCGGAGACACTCAATGTTTTCAAGGGGAGACTGGATAGGCACTTGAGGGAAATAAACTTGCAGGGCTACGGGGATAGAGCGGGGGAGTGGGACTGACTGGATTGCTCCACAGAGAGCCGGCACGGACTCGATGGGCCGAATGGCCTCCTTCTGTGCCGTTATGACTCTATGACTGATAGCAGACGGCAGAAAATGCAAAGAAAAAAATGCAGAGGTATTCCGTGTAACGAAAAGTTGTTCGCATTCTACAAAAATGTTACCATGGTTATTTAATACACGGATAATTATTTTTATAGTTACAATTATAGTTTATAGTAAGATCGAAGTACATTTTATCCAAAGCACGTTAATCATCGGCTGGCGGCAGAAAGTTGGCGTAGATTGTAGAATTAGGTCGATCCGCAGAGGCTTCAGTTTTCCTTTTTTATGGAGCAGATCTTTCTTTGCCTTTTCAGATTTTTTTTTCCTCAGAAAACTCCAGCAGGACTGCTGGGATCCTGACTACAGACTCCAGCAGATTAATGGGATTGTGAATCCAAACTCTAGCGGCACCGATGGGACACTGTCCTGGGGCACTTTGAGAAGCTCTTGTATTGTGGCTCCCTCAGCCACCAGTAACCACTGTCCTCCACCAGCAGAACTGTGAGGATCTTATCTGCTGCCACTTGTCCTTCCCCTGGGGTAATATAAAACCTCCACTGCGGGGCATGTGAGCAAAGAACTAATAAATCTCATCCCAGCAGGAGACAGTAGGACTCGAATGATAGTAACCCGTGGAGTTGAAGACATCACTTGATTGGGAAGTAAATTCTGTGACAAAACAACGTCAACATCGCCTGGCATTTATATAGCACCTTTAATGTAGAAAAATGTCCCACGGTGCTTCACAGAGGCGTAATCCAAAGAAACAGGTGTCAGCTGTGGTTCAGTGGGCAGCACTCTTGCTTTGAGTCAGAAGGTCGTGGGTTCAAGTCCCACTCCAGGGACTTGAGCACATAATCTAGGCTGACACTCCAGTGCAGTGCTGAGGGTGCGCTGCACTGTCAGAGGTGCCATCTTTCGGATGAGATGTTAAACCGAGGCCCCGTCTGCCCTCTCAGGTGGACGTAAAAGATCCCACGGCCACTATTTGGAGAACAGCAGGAAAGTTCTCCTGGTGTCCTGGCCAACATTTATTCCAAAACCAACATTATTAAAATAGATAATGGACCGGAAAAGTGGAATTGAGGTCGAAGCTCAACCATGATCTTGTTGAATGGCGGAGTAGGCTCGAGGGGCCGTGTGACCTACTCCTGCTCCTATTTCTTATGTTCTTAGAGTATCTGGTCATTTATCCTTACTGTGCTCAAATTGGCTGCTGTGTTTCCCTACATATCAATAGTCTGAATTTTACGTATGACTTGTTTCAGTGAAGAGGTGGTGTACTTACATTTTGAAGAGTGGGAAGCTCGGCCCCACTAGTCACCATTGAGTAGCAATGTTGTACATGGCCTATGGCAACCCAGTGATGTATATACTTTCCCTTAAAGCTCTCCTGTGTAACTCATTGTTCAGGTGATACAGTGGCTCGTGTAGCAAGCTGTTCAATTTGTACACATGCGTATTCTATTGAGTTTGGACAAATAAAATACTGGAGACTAGCAGATGTATGGGGAAAGAGGGTACTAGGCCGACACTCCAGGGCAATACTGAGGGAATGCTGCCGTCTTTCAGCTGAGACGTTAAACCGAGGCCCCGTCTGCTCTCTCAGGTGGACGTAAAAGATCCCGCGGCCACTATTTCGAAGAAGAGCAGGGGAGTTATCCCCGGTGTCCTGGGCCAATATTTATCCCTCAATCAGCATAAGAGAAACAGATGATCTGGTCATTATCACTTTGCTGTTTGTGGGAGCTTGCTGTGCGCAAATTGGCTGCCGCGTTTCCCACATTACAACAGCGACTACACTTCAAAAAAGTACTTCATTGGCTGTAAAGCACTTTGAGACTTCCGGTGGTCGTGAAAGGCGCTATATAAATGCAAGTCTTTTTTTACATTTCCAGAGTAACACAGAAGCTGTATAGGAAGGCTATGATGCAAGTGTAACACTGCAGGCAGTAAAGGAAGCAATTGTACTCCCAGAGTAACACTGGGTGCTGTATGGGAAAGAAAGAAAAACTTGCCTTTCTATAGCACCTTTCACGACCTCAGGACGTCCCAAAGCGCTTTACAGCCAATGAATTACTTCTAAGTGTCGTCACTGTTGTAATGTGGGAAACGCGGCAGCCAATTTGCGCACAGCAAGCTCCCACAAACAGCAATGTGATAATGACCAGATAATCTGGTTTTTTTGTTACGTTGATTGAGGGATAAATATTGGCCCCAGGACTCCGGGGATAACTCCCCCTGCTCTTCTTCGAAATAGTGGCCGCGGGATCTTACACGTCCACCTGAGAGAGCAGACGGGGGCCTCGGTTTAACGTCTCATCCAAACGACAAGGGGATTGTGCTCCCAGAGCAACACTGGATGCTGTCTGGGGGATTATATTCAGAGTAACACTGGATTCTGTGCAGGGGATTATATTGAGAGCAACAATGGCTGCTGTACACAGTTCCACTCCCAGGGAAGCGAGCTGTACTGGATAGAGTTGTTGTGTGGGCCCTAAAGGCACAAGTGGTGAATTCTCAATGAGTTGCCCAAAACCCTTTACCTCTTTTACTGTGCAGAAACACTTGGCTATAATACTGTTTAATGCACCTTCATGCAGTTATGTTCAGTTAATCTTACATTTGAATAAATTCCTTTGGGTCATTAGCTATGATGAGATAACCGGAACCATCTGGGAGAGACTATAATAAACACGACAGAATCAACTTCGAACAAAATCACTCACATAAACTGGGGCTTAATCGGATGCCTCACAGTATAGAGCCTCCCGTTCAGGAAATGGGAATTTGTCAGCCTCTGTAATGCCGTAGCACCTCATGGTGCAGGCAAATCGCTGAAGCTGTTGTGAGAAATCTATTCTTCCAGACTCTCAGGGCACGTGCAGCTCCAGTCAAATTTCCTGTTTTCAAATCCAACCATAAAGAGAAGTGTAGGGGGTGGTGTGTGGGTCAGCCTCACCACTGACTTATGAGCGGTTTGAATCGCTCCCACTCCCTTGATTCTAGACCTTGGGCTTATTTGGGGGGTATGACAAAAGTGCAGCAGACAACTGTTTTGGTGCAAGAAACTTTGATCTTTATTCAAGAAAGAAAATACAACATAACAATCTTGTACTCTAATAAAAATGGGGAACATTTTAATACATACGAGGGAAATGCAGTAGAAAACACCTCACCCCTCCCAATCCCACTTCCTAGCTAAGGTGAACTCTAGAGGACCAGGGATAATGCTCACCAAACGAATCCTTGACAGTTGAGCTGGTTCGCGGTTTTGGGGTTCGCTGGATGTGTTGGTCGGTGTCTGCCGTACCCCAGGCGCGGTAGAGGACTTCGACTGCTGGTCAGTCTTTGCGAGTCCGCTGATGCGGTAGGGTGCGTTTTGGATTTATGGAGTGAGTACCCACTTTTCTTCTGTAGAGATAGGGTTTAGAGTTCCTTTTAAGTAAAAATCTTACCCGTGGGTAAGTCAGGAATAGATTGTAGAGTGGAAAACTTTCAAATCTTCGGTTTTCTCCTGAGTTGTTTTTCTTTGGTCGCGGTGGCTCGATATTGCCAGGTTGGTTGGTGGTAATATTTTGTTGGTAGTTTCGTAAGGCTCTTGTTGCCGCAATGTGTCCGATGATGTCCTGGGTCACTGAAGCTGTTGAACTTGGGTGTACGGTAGAATGCTGCCCCGTCTCGATGCTCCGGTTTCTTCTTGTGTGTTGCTTCTAGAGAGAACTGTCTTCTTGAGAAAACAGGCCTTCAATTATACTTTGAGGGGCCTTCTAATCTGCGCGCCAAATCAGTCACGGTTTATTGTTTGATTTGGGTGGGCTCATTAATGGTAACTTGGTTAGAAATGTGTAAAATGGTTTGGGGATGCTGCACTGATTGTTCAATGAGCTGTTGAGCTCCTAGTTAATTGTCATAGCGATACTCAGGTTTCGAGTCTCCTGTCTGAGCCTGAGATTTCTATGTAGGTTGGCGAGGTGATTTGCATTATGCATGATTTGGATGGGTCCTGTGTTTTGGGTGGGGACTGCTCCTCCGTGGGTCGATTGTTAGGATGTTAATGTCTGATAGGGGCTGAGTGAGGTTACACAGTTCCCCAGACAATTTGATTTACTCCAATACCCAAACTGTCTTTACAGAGGTTGATCCCATTCCCTGTTGCAGCCTTTTCTCCCTTTACAGGCCCAACGTGCCTTTTAAAATGCCAAATCTTGGTTTCCCACCTTGAATCTCCCTCTGTTAGGCCCAAATGCGTATTTTATCATCCTAAAGCTTGTTAGAAAGAGTCCAAAGTCATTTTCCTTAGGGTTTTCTTCTAGCTTTGGGGATCTTACAGAAAGAAAGACTTGCATTTCTATAGCGCCTTTAATGACCACTGGACATCCCAAAGCGCTTTACAGCCAATGAAGTACTTTTTTTGAAGTGTAGTCACTGTTGTAATGTGGAAAACTCGGCAGCTAATCACTGCACAGCAAGCTCCCACAAACAGCAATGTGATAATGACCAGATAATCTGTTTTTAGTGATGTTGATTGAAAGATATTGTCCAGGACACTGGGGAGAACTCCCCTGCTCTTCTTCGAAATAGTGCCATGGGATCTTTTACATCCACCTGAGAGAACAGACGGGGCCTCGGTTTAAGGTCTCAGCTGAAAGACGGCCCCTCCGACAGTGCAGCACTCCCTCAGCGCTGCACTGGGAGTGTCAGCCTAGATTTTTGTGTTCGAGTTTCTGGGGTGGGACTTGAGACCCACAACCTTCTGACTCAGAAGAGCGAGGGTGCTACCCACTGAGCCACAGCTGACACTCCATGGTCTCACACCCTCCCTATCTCTATTTCCCGAAACACTGCAGTGCCGAACAGTTTGACTTAGACATGCAAACTGTGAAAAAATTACCCCCTTCCCACCCCCCCCCACCGACGTGGCGACGCCCGGGGAGCTCAGCGAGTGCTGTGAGCAGCAAAGGAACCCCTCAAGCACTGAGTGAGCCTTCTGAGTGCAAGTGTGATGATGAGAGCGAGTGACTTTGTATTATCAATCAATAGGTTATTAACTGCACTGAAACTAGCTGATCAAATAAGAGAAAATTAGTCATCTAACCTGTTTACATGGAATTCATTGGTTGTCAGCTAATTTGTCTATAATTGTTGACAAATCGGAGAAACATTCTTGCCAAAGGCTGCTTCCCACTTGTGCAGCTTCAGGGCCTGTTCTTCAAACAGGAACACGGATAAGCGGGCTGAGAGAGGAGAGGGCACAGAATATCCGGAGAAGGGTGAAAACCGCACAGTAACTCAGTGATTAATGTATGGTGAGCGGGTTTGTGGGCATTGTGGCTTCACTGCGCGGCCAGCACCCAAAGTTCCACCGCCCGCTTTTCACACTTGTACCAGGTTCCACTGTTGGTCCTAACGACTTTATGCCAGGCTTTATTGCCTATTCTTCAGACCTGTGCCATTCACTGCCTGCCCTCTGGACTTATGCTATGATGATGCACTGTTTGTAGCTTCTTCTTCTTCTTAGGCATTCCCTCAGAACCGAGGATGACTTGCTTCCATGCTAAAAATGAGTTCTCAGGTGACTGATGAGTCCAATGCGGGACCTACAGTCTCTGTCACAGGTGGGGCAGACAGTGGTTGAAGGGGCGGGTGGGTGGGGTACTTGGGTTGACGTGCACTCCTTGCACTTGGCTTCCGCTTGCTCCTGGCGAAGAGACTCGAGGTGTTCAGCGCCTTCCCGGATGCTTCTCCTCCACTTTGTGCGGTCTTGGGCCAGGGATTCCCAGGTGTCGGTGGGGATGTTGCACTTTTTCAAGGAGGCTTTGAGGGTGTCCTTGAAGCGTTTCCTCTGTCCACCTGGGGCTCTCTTGCCGTGCCGGAGCTCCAAGTAGAGCACTTGCTTTGGGAGTCTCATATTGGGCATGTGGACGATGTGATCCGTCCATTGGAGCTGATCGAGTGTGGTCAAAGCTTCGATATTTGTAACTTAGGCCAGTGGCAGATTACTGTTCCTGCCCTGGGCTCGTACTATGTTGCACTGCCTGTTTCTGGACCTTGCTCTAGACCCCTCTGCTCACCCTGTAAGCCTATACCTGCCAATTATTGACAATAAATTGCCAGTATAATTCATAAGAACATAAGACGTAGGAGCAGGAGTAGGTCATTCGGTCCCTCGAGCCTGCTCCGCCATTCAGTAAGATCATGGATGATGTGATCTTGGCCTCAACTCCACTTCCCTGCCCGCTTCCCATAACCCTTGACTCCCTTACCTTTTAAAAATCTGTCTATCTCCATCTTAAATATAGTCAATGACCCAGCCTCCACAGCTCTCTGGGGAAGAGAATTCCAAAGATTCACGACCCCCTGAGAGAAGAAATTATTCCCCCTAGTTCTAGATACCCCCACAAGGGGAAACATCCTCTCTGCATCTACCCTGTCAAGCCCCTTCAGAATCTTATATGTTTCAATAAGATCCCCTCTCATTCTTCTAAACTCCAATGAGTATAGGCCCAACCTGCTCAACCTTTCCTCATAAGACAACCCCCTCATCTCCAGAATCAACCTCGTGAACCTTCTCTGAACTGCCTCCAATGCAAGTATATCCTTTCTTATACTTGCCATTATATTTATACTTGCCTTATACTTGCCATTATAAGATATAATTTGTTGTCATGTCCGGACTGAGTTACTGAAATTCTTCTATGATTTGCAAGTGTATAGGGAGTGGTTTGTGCAAACTGTAAAATAACACATTTTGCAAGTTGAAACAGGAGTTATCCAACTGTGTGGATTCATTTATTCCACTTGAGGGGAGATAGAGATTACACTGTGTGTCCCAACACTGCACACTTAGAGATTACCTGGCCCCTTGGAATGTTTTAAATATTAAAAGGAGAAATTGTAAAATATATTGTTGAACAAAATATTGGATTATATTAACAGTAATTATGAAGCTCAGGATATGGTGAAGAATTTAGAATGATACCACACGCTCAGTATAATAGTCTCCATCTGATCTCTCACCTCCCGCATCAAACTTCTCCCTCTGCTGCAATCTTTCTTTTCTCTCCATGTCATTTATTATACAATGGCCATCTCCCCTCTCTATGTTTTGTTCTCTTTCACCCCGAACACGTAATCCTACACACTCTTCCTCCCTGATCCGCACTGTGTTGAAATCAGGGCTAATCTCTTATTCTATTTCATTCTTTCTGAGGAAGCTAAGGATGTATATGGGACCTTTGTACTGCAGAACTCCTCATCTTCCACAGTCTTTCCTCACTGTGATAGCCTCTCAGGCTTTACAAACCCAAGCATGGCGTCATATCATCACTGTTTCCTGATTTGCTTGTCTTTTCAAGTTATCACTAAGACCGCCTATTTCCACCTCTGTAATGTCGCCCGTCTCCACCCCTGCCTCAGCTCATCTGCAGCTGTATCCCTCATCCATGCCATTGTTACCTCTAGACTTGATTATTTCAACGCACTCCTGGCCGGCCTCCCACATTCCACCCTACGTAAACTTGAGGTCATCCAAAACTCTGCTGCCCATGTCCTAACTCACACCAAGTCCCGTTCACCCATCACCCCCTGTGCTGGCTGACCTACATTGGCTCCTGGTTGAGCAACGCCTTGATTTGTAAATTCTCATCCTTGTTTTCATGGCCCTCGCCCCTCCCTATCTCTGTAATCTCCTCCAGACCTACAACTCTCTGAGATCTCTGCACTCCTCCAATTCTGGCCACTTGAGCATCCCCGATTTTAATCGCTCCACCATTGCCAGCCGTGCCTTCAGCTGCCAATGCCCTGAGCTCTGGAATTCCCTCCCTAAACCTCTTCGCCTCGCTACCTCTCTCTCCTCCTTTAAGACGCTCCTTAAAACCTACCTCTTTGACCAAGCTTTTGGTCAGCTGCCCTAATATCTCCTCATGTGGCTCAGTGTCAAATTTTGTTTGATAACGCTCCTGTGAAACACCTTATGGCGCTTTACTACATTAAAGGTGCTACATAAACACCAGTTGATGTTTCAGTCTTGGTTTGTCCTCCATTATTGCCCTTAGTTCTTCAACTTGGTTTCTCAAAAAAAAAATTGAACTTGGAAACCAGGCAGATTGTCTGTTACAATGAGGCTGGAAAATCCAGTAAGACAATCGTTGAGATCAGGTTCTAATGGAAAAGAACAATGCCAACATTTTTGGTGCCAACTTGGCTTAGTGGTAGTACTTTTACCACTGAGTTAGAAGGCAGTGGATTCAATCCCCACTCCAGGACTTGAGCCCATAAACTAGGCTGATATTTCAGTGCAGAACTTAGGGGATGGCATTCAAATGCAACAACTTTGTTGTTGGAGGTTTGGGATAAGATTTTGCAAATCTACTGACCTTGTGACTGGTCAAGCTGACACACATCTGCCGTTTGAACTGATTGGAATAATTTCAGGCTACTTTGAGTGTGCGCTTGCAAGCTTCTTGCCTCAACTGGAATCTATAACAACGGGATGGGAACCATTTACATCCTCTCATCCTGGTCGTCAGATTCGGAAGAAGAGCAGCGTGGCTTAGTGCTGCGGATGAACAAGTGGCTCAGCACCCAGCCTCCTTGGAGGAAGATGAAGAGGACGAGGAAGAGGACGAGGAGGAGGATGAGTTGGAGGACGGGGAGTGATGCCTTGCAGGGCTGGATGTGGCCAATCCAGCAGCAGGCAACCACATTGCTGGCCGTCAGGCAAGGGCTGCACTCATCCATGCCAGATTCACATAAGCTAACGCTTCAACCACAGGTGGCTGGCACATGGAGGTGAATATAAGCCCTGAGCCCTCACTCTTGAACTTCCATGTCCCAGAACACAGAGGCCACACTTTAGGTGATCTCAGCAGATCATTAAACCTTTTTCGACACTGAATCCATGTGCGTTTGCACACAGACCTTGAGCTCACCTCCTCAGCAATTTGCAGCCAAGCTGCTTTGGTTTGCTGAGGAGGCCTCCTCCTTCCGTTTCCAGGGAAGAGGAGCTCCTGACGTCCTCTAACTCCCTCCACAAGAGCATGGAGGGAGCCCTCATTGAACCTGAGTGCAGCCTTAGTTTTTTGGGCTGCCATTCCTGCAGTTCCCAACACCTTTAAGAGAAAAAAGCATTAACATTACTAAGCAAATCTGGCATCTTTTTCATTTCATAGTCAGGTAATAAAGTCATAAATCAAAAAATTATGAATCTCTTTCTGCAATAATATGACCAGCAATTTCATTCATTAAATTTTGCTCAGAAGAG
Organism: Somniosus microcephalus; assembly: GCF_052327205.1. Lineage (NCBI taxonomy): Eukaryota > Metazoa > Chordata > Chondrichthyes > Squaliformes > Somniosidae > Somniosus > Somniosus microcephalus. The sequence continues at coordinate 16,347,715 of NC_141016.1, forward strand.
ACGCTGTCAACTCCCCTTTCAAGATATAAAGCACCAAGTCATCCCAATGACATTTTTTGCAAAGGGGAAATGGCCCCTTTAAACTTTCAAACACACAACGCGTCATCAGACACGAGAAACTGACATCCTGCAAACAATTGCCTGGAGGGACCCGCACGTCGGCCGTAACAAGGCCAATGAAGCCAAAATCGGAAGTGCTGGGAGGCGGCAGTTGGGTGTGTTAAATCCGTGAATCTTGAGGTATGGTGTTCTTCAATAAATAGATGGAGACTGCAGATGAACAATCAACAAGTGTTTACTGGATGAGGGTATTCTAAAAAACTAACAGTACAGATCCCTACTCAGGTTTATATACAGGTGTGGTCACTGCCGGTACTACAGTATACAGGAGCTGTAAAAGTAGTTCTCCTCTTAAAGGTACATACACTACAATTCCTCCCCTTTTAGATTAACAGTACCATAACATTCATTTAACAATTAACACTTTTAACATGCACATTAACTGAAATAGTCCATTTATAAATTCAGCCTTTGGGGCGGCTTCCTGATCCTTTCTGGATAGCGCCTTTCCTGAGTGTCTTGCTCTTGGTGCGGAGGCGGTTCTGGCCCCCTGTCGTCGGTTAGTTCATCAGCTTCCGATGCTACTGTTTCTGGGGTAGATGCTACCAGTATGTCGGGTTCATCACCAGGTACGCGAGACATGGGGTTGACTCGTTCCTGTGACGCTAGGATCTGGTCGACATGGCATCTCACAATGTTCTCCCCAACATCCACTGTGTACATTAGTGGCCCCTGCCGTGTGCATATCGTTCCTGGTTGCCATTTCTCTGTTCGGTAGTCGCGGGCCAAGACTGGTTGTCCTACATTGAAGCTCCTTGTCGGCTTCTCATTGATGTGCTGGAATTGCTTATTCTCAACATTTCTTCGTACATTTGGTCTGAGCAAATCCAGACGAGATCTCAACCTTCGGTTAAAGAACATCATGGCCGGGGTCTGGTTGGTAACTGCATGTGTCGCATTTCTGTAGGCTAACAGGAAATTGTCCACCTTATGCTGCAGTGGAATGTCGTCATCGCACATGGCCCTTACTGCCTTTTTAAAGGTTTGTACGAACCTCTCAGCCAATCCATTTGTGGCTGGATGATACGGGGTGGATGTGTAATGCCTTACCCCATTCCTTCTCATAAATTTCCGAAACTCTTCGGACACAAACTGTGGTCCGTTATCAGAGCAAATCTGCTCTGGCAAGCCGTTCCTGGCAAATATGGTCCGTAGGACTGCAATCGTTTTCTCCGTAGTGGTGGAGGACATTTTGATCACCTCAGGCCATTTCGAGTGCGCATCCACTGCTATTAAGAACATTGAGTCCATGAATGGACCAGCAAAATCAATATGCACCCATTGCCATGGAGAGGAGGGCCACTCCCATGGGTGTAGAGGGGCATGTGGTGGTGCATTTTGGACCTTCTGGCATCCTGAGCAGCTCTTTGTTAGGTCCTCGATTTGTTGATCGATCCCCGGCCACCACACATAAGCCCTAGCAAGGCTTTTCATTTTCACCCCTCCCAGATGGCCTTCGTGAAGCTCATTGAGCACTCTCTCCCTTAACTTGGGTGGAATTACCACTCGGGATCCACACATCAATGTCCCCTGGCATACTGACAGCTGTTCTCTTCTGGATGAGAATGCTGGCAACAGTGAGTCGCCATGTGTTGGCCATCCCTTCACCGTCAAATCATATACCCGAGACAGTGTCGGATCATTTCGGGTCTCCTTCTCTATATCCGCATTAGTTACTGGCAAGCGTTCAATTATCGACGAATAAAATATTTCGACAGGGTCCACTGCTGGTACTTCCTCCGCAGTAGGCAGTGGCAGGCGTGATAGCCCATCAGCGTTTCCATGCTGTTTCGTGCCATTATACTCTATTTCATATTGGTTCGCCCCTAGAAAAAGGGACCATCTTTGTAGCCGTTGCGCAGTCATCACCGGAACGCCCTTCTTTGGATTAAAGATGGAGACAAGTGGTTGGTGGTCAGTCAGCAAGGTGAACTTCTGCCCGTGCAGATAGTGGTTGAACTTTTTCACTCCCCACACTAGGCTGAGGGCCTCCCTGTCAATCTGGGCGTAGTTGCGCTCGGCTGAGGTTAGTGACGCAAAGGCTACTGGCCTCTCCAAGCCGTCCAGGAATTTGTGCGACACGCCAACCGAATTGGTAGTGCTGGGTTGAAATGAGCCAACACCTCTTTTGATGTGATCAATTCTTTGCACTTCTGGAAAGCTCGTTTACATTCGTCATTCCACTTCCATGGTACCCCCGTTTGCAGTAGGGTGTTCAGTGGGTGTAGTACTGTAGACAAATTTGGCAAGAACTTATGGTAGTAGTTCACCAGCCCGAGGAACGACCTCAGTTGTGACACATTTTCCGGTGCTGGAGCCTTGACTACTGCCTCAATCTTTTCAGGGGACTTATGTAACACCTCTTCATCAATAACGTGGCCACAATACGAGATCTGCTTCTGGAAAAACTCGCATTTATGGCGATTAGCTCGGAGCCCATATTCCTTCAATCTAGTGAGCACCTGCTCCAGGTTGGCGAGGTGATTACTGTCATTTTTGCCCGTGACCAGGATGTCGTCCAAATAACACTGGGTCCCTGGAATCCCCTGCAGGACTTGATCCATTGCCCTTTGCCAAATAGCCAGAGCTGATGCTACCCCGAACACCAGCCGGTTGTATTGGTAGAGACCTTTGTGAGTGTTGATCGTCAGGTATTGTTTCGAGGATTCTTCTACCTCCATTAGCAGGTACGCCTGGGCCAGATCAATCTTAGTGAAGCGTTTTCCTCCAGATAGCGAGGCGAAAATATCTTCAATCCGCGGAAGCGGATATTGTACCGTGTGAAGGACTGGGTTCACTGTCACCTTAAAGTCCCCACAGATGCGAACCTTCTTTGGTTCCCCAGGCGTATTACTCAACGACCTCGTCATTACAGGAACGATGGGTGTAGCCCACTCGCTCCAGTCCACTTTGGACAGTACTCCTGAACGTTCCAAACCTTCCAGCTCTGCTTCGACGGCTGGGCGGATCGCATAAGGCACCGGTCTGGCAATAAAAAACTTTGGGCTTGCATTTCCCTCTATTTTGATCGTCGCTGTTGTGCCTTTTAGTGTTCCGAGTCCCTCCTGGAACACTTCTTGTGCGTCAGTTAGCATTTTTGACAGTCGTCCAGGTGTGACGTCGTCATCCTTTTTGGCCTCTACCGTCAGTGCTTGTATGGAATGCCAATCTAACTGTATCTTCCGGATCCATTCACGTCCTAGTAGTGGTGGTCCTCCATCTGGCAATACATATAGGTCCATTTTTGGTGTTTCCTTGCCGTTGTATATCACGTTCACCCTTATTTTTCCTTTGGGGGTAGACTTTTTGCCCCGTGTACGTCTTCAAGACAATCTTTGTATCTCTCAAGGGTATATGTGAGAATAGCCGCTTGTAGTCCCTTCGGTTTATGACTGTTAGGGCTGATCCTGTGTCCAATTCCATTTTCACTTGGACTCCTGCTATCTTGAGCGTGACCCAGATAGTTTGGTGATCCTCCATTTTGATTACATTATGTAGTTTCAGACAACACAGCTCCTTGCTTCCGGAGTCTGTATCACTTTTCTGTTAGTCTGAACTACTCTCCGTCACCTTATGTACCTTTTTGTACTTCTCCTGTGGAGATTTCTTGCTGCTGGTTTTCTTTCCCGACCTGCAGACTCTTGCTATGTGTCCTGCTTTTCCACACTGTCTGCACACTTGGTCCTTGAACCAACAATCCTTCTGGTCGTGTGTTGTTCTGCCGCAGCGATAACACTTCACTGCTCCATATGACACTTCATTGGTGCCATATTCTTGCGGTCTCCGTTGTATCTCTGCAGCGCCCCGTGCGGCTGCTTCGTGTGATACTGCCATGCTGAAAGCCTTGTCCAGCGTAAGATCCTTTTCTGATAGAAGCCGTTTCTGGGTTCCTTCACTTTGAAGCCCACACACAAACTTGTCCCTTAACGTATCTGCTAGTCCCGTTCCAAACTGGCAGTGTTTCGATAGCTTGCGCAGTTCCATTAAATACTCAGCATTACTTTCGTCTTTATGCTGGTTCCTTTTGTGAAACTTAAATCTTTCTGCTATCAGCAGCGGTGTGGGGTTTAAGTGGTCCTGTAGGATTGCCACTATGCTTTCAAAATCCTTATCCACTGGCTTCTCTGGGGTTACTAGGTTTCGCAGTAAGCCATACGTTTTTGCACCCATGGAATTCAACAATACCAGTGCTTTCCTGGCATCTGGCACTTCATTCGCCTTGCAGTACACTTCAATGCGTTCTACATATGTCGCCCAATCTTCGACTTCATTGTTGAACGCTGTGACACTGCCACTCTTCGGCATCCCTGGGTGTGGTTAGACTGGCTAAAAATGGCGTCTCCCGCACTCTCCCTTCTTCTCCGCTGGCTCAAAATGGCGCCTCCCGCGCTTCCCTTTCTTCCCGCGCTCGCCCTTCTTCTCCGCTGCGGCTTCAAAAATGGTGTCTCCCGCGCTCTCCCTTCTTCTCCGCTGCAGCTCAAATGGCGTCTCCCGTGCTTCCTTTCTTCCCCGCGGATGCTGCTCAGCCTTTGAGCACTGGCTGCGCTCTGCGCGTTTTCCTGCGCGCCTCTCTCGTTGACGCCGCTCAGTCGTGAACCCCAGCTGCGCTTTACCCTCTTTCTCTTTTTGTTTTCCGTCGACGCCGCTTGGTCTTCAACACCCGGCTGTGCCCTGTGCGCTTTACCCTCTCTCTTACCCCGTCGACGCTGCTCGGCCTTTTCTGTGCCGTTGGTCGGCTCCAGCCGCCGCTGTCCGGGAAGGGTCTGCGCCGTACCTGTTGCCAGCCTGTTGCGCTGGAGCGTCGTGACTGGAGAACCAAGCCCAGCTCTCAGCAGCCTCCCCTGCGATGCTCAATCTCTGCTGGATGACTGGGCGGTTGCTCGTGGTCGACGCCCGTGCTTCTGGCCTCGACTTTCTTCCACTGTTCTCCACGAGCGAATCCCTGGGAGGAAATGCAGAGTTGCAGGTAGGTTCAAATCTGCCTCGTCGCCACTGTTAAATCCATGAATCTTGAGGTATGGTGTTCTTCAATAAATAGACGGAGACTGCAGATGAACAATCAACAGGTGTTTACTGGATGAGGGTATTCTAAAAAACGAACAGTACAGATCCCTACTCAGGGTTTATATACAGGTGTGGTCACTGCCGGTACTACAGTATACAGGAGCTGTAAAAGTAGTTCTCCTCTTAAAGGTACATACACTACAGGGTGCGGGTCCGAAAGCTGCAGAGCAGCGGGCCCGCCCCTCAACCCCACCTCCGCTATTAAAATCGAGCCCTGGGTATTCTGCGACGTGTGTCTCACCTCCTGACTTCCCAAAGCCTTTCCACCATCTACAAGGCACAAGTCAGGAGTGTGATGGAATACTCTCCACTTGCCTGGATGAGTGCAGCTCCAACAACACTCAAGAAGCTCGACACCATCCAGGACAAAGCAGCCCGCTTGATTGGCACCCCATCCACCACCTTAACATTCACTCCCTCCACCACCGGCGTACCGTGGCTGCAGTGTGTACCATCTGCAAGATGCACTGCAGCAACTCACCAAGGCTTCTTCGGCAGCACCTCCCAAACCCGCGACCTCTACCACCTAGAAGGACAAAGGCAGTAGACGCATGGGAACACCACCACCTCCAAGTTCCCCTCCAAGTCACACACCATCCTGACTTGGAAGTACATCAGCCGTTCCTTCATCGTCGCTGGGTCAAAATCCTGGAACTCCCTCCCTAACAGCACTGTGGGAGCACCTTCACCACACGGGACTGCAGCGGTTCAAGAAGGCGGCTCACCACCACCTTCTCAAGGGCAACTAGGGATGGGCAATAAATGCTGGCCTTGCCAGCAACGCCCACATCCCATAAACAAATTTTTTTAAAGTTCCTTCTTTCTTTCTGGCCACAGGGCCTTCAAAGAGAGTTTAAAACGGAACAGTTTCACTGCTGGCACCTTCAGTGCAATAGTTTACACTGAAGGGGGCCAATAGTCGGAGTTGGAAGCAACAATGGCAGCCCTGACGCACTGCCTTGAAAGGCCTTCAACTGAACAGTGTTGATGTTGGCACAGCACCCAGAATTGCCCAAGCTGTATTTAAGAAGAAAACAAAAGAAAGAAGTTTGTTGAAAATATTAACTAATAGAATACAGAGGCCTAGAAATTCAGAGGCGCCCCATTTGGGGCGCCAAGCTTGCCTGGGCGCCGGAAGTTCCGCCCCGGCACTCGCGATCTCCGATCGCACTGGTGCAGGCCCCTCCCCTTTAAGAAGGGGAGGAAGGCCTGCAGTACCGCAGCACACCATGCCGCAGCGTGTGGCGTTGCAGCACATTGCGCTGCGATATTCAATTTCAGTGCCCCAAGAGGGACGCGGGGCGCCTCGAGCAGCGCCCCGCTTCCGTTTGGGGTGCTGAAACTGAATATCGCGCTGGCGCAATTGGAACTTCCGGCGCCCAGGCGAGCGTGGACAGGGCGCCACCGAATTTCTAGGCCATTGTGCGTGAGCTGCGTGCCACCTTTGTTTGAGCTCAAAGGGACATTCTAACACCAGCCTTGGACTACAAACAGGGACTTGATTCTAACAGAGCTCCAATGACGTTCCTTCCCCACAATCATTTTTGCTTTGAGATTATTTTGAAGCTGTTCCTTATCTTTCTGGAGCTGCTGCTGGTGCACTGGTGGACTCAGTGATGATAACAATAATAATAATGAGGCCAGCCTTTCAAAACTCCTCCAAAAGATTAGCACAAAATGTTTCAGAGTCGGCCTCTTAGAGACAAATGACGCACAATTTGCAAATTGACTCCAGGATCTTGGAACAGTGCTTTTGTTGGAGGTTTTTTTTGACAACCTTGCTCTGGAGCAGATCACCTCAGGAGTACAGATCCGGTCTTTCCAAATCCAGTCCTGCAAAGCGTCGTTGATTCTGTACTTTACTCCCCAAACTCTGCAGCTTTGATTTTTGCCTGACCATTTTACAAGCAATTATCAATCGGGGGTTGATGTAAGTGGTAAAACCTCAACCTGGCTGCTAATGAAGACAAGGAAGTTGGAAGGAGATTCCCATTCTCTCAGACAAGACAAAACTGATAGGAATGGGATTCTATTGGCTCATACAAGATAGATCTATTAAAGCAAAAGCAAAATACTGTGGATGCTGGAAATCTGAAATAAAAATAGAAAATGCTGGAAACACTCAGCAGGTCAGGCAGCATCTGTGGAGAGAGAAACAGAGTTAACGTTTCAGGTCGACGACCCTTCGTCAGAACTGGAAAAAGCTGGAGATGGAACAGAGTTTTAAGCAAGTGCAGGGGCAGGGAGAGGGGGGAGGGGAGGAAAGAACAAAAGGGAAGGTCTGTGATAGGATGGAAGGCAGGGGAGATTAAGAGACAAAAGGGATGATGGTGCAAGGCAAAAGGAGATGGTAATGGGACAGGTTAAGAAACAAAAGATGACTCTAGATGAAGTGTAAATGGCACGGGCTGAATGATCGACAGCTGCCATGTGAGAGAGAAAAAAAGATAGGGGCAGAGGTAATGGTCTGAAATAGTTGAACTCGATGTTGAGTCCAGAAGGCTGTAAAGTGCCTAATCGAAAGACAAGTTGCAAGTTACAAATCTTCTAACTTTGAATAAACTATTCAACAGGTTTATTGCTACCACACTCACTGGTGTGACATGCTGGCATTTCTCACTCTCTCACTGTATTGACTATAATGGTGTAATTTTATACCTCCACAACCAGTCACTTAGTTGTTCGAGCATACTCACAGCTTGACTGCTGTTATCCCAAGTTTTCCAATATTGTAATATTGCACCGCATCCACCACCTTAAACATTCACTCCCTCCACCACCGGCGTACCGTGGCTGCAGTGCGTACCTTCTACAAGATGCACTGCAGCAACTCGCCAAGGCTTCTTCGGCAGCACCTCCCAAACCCGCGACCTCTTCCACCTAGAAGGACAAGGGCAGCAGGCGCATGGGAACACCACCACCTCCAAGTTCCCCTCCAAGTCACACACAATCCTGACGTCCACATCCCATGAAGGAATATTTTTTAAAAATTCAGTAAGGATTGTCTGGAGCTTTGCTGTGAATGGATAAGCGTTTGCTTCCCTTTCCCACTCACGGTTGCAAAGGAGGCAAATTTGTACCCGTGGTGCTCAGTGCCGACAGTGAGAGGTCAGCCTAATGGGGATGAATGCACCATATGCTGTGTGGGAGGATGCTGTGTGGTTTCAGATTTCCACTTACTCAGTAGTAATATTTAGGAAGGAATTTACTGATATGGAATTAGCTGAATCAGTCTGGATTCTGTAACGTCTTTAGTAACTGTAGGCTGATCCCTTTCCCTTCTGTGATGATGAGTAAGTGAGCTGGCAAAAAAGCAGCCAGCACTTTATGCTGTTGAGCAATGATTTCATGGGGACTGGTTGTGCAGTGACCTTAGACAATGGTTTAAATGCTGGAATGTCACCTCTGGTCCGTCCGTTGTGCTCTGCCCCAGGGCAGGTCCTAACTCAAGTCTCACACGTGAGATTCTTGAGCCTTTTACTAGGAAAGAGTAGCTGAGGTGGTTTCCCGTTGCCTCCCTCGTGGTTTGTAGCTCCTCCGAGGTGGACTGCAACCAAAGCTAAAGACCCACCTACTCCTTTACGATGAGTAGGGCCATCTACACCCATCGGACACAAGTGCCCCTGCTGGATGTCAAGCCAGTATTCAGAGTCGGCGCTCTGCTCTCCACTCACTGCGGCTGTCTGGAGTGGGGATCAAACTGAAATAACAACAGAAAACGCTGGAAAAACTCAGCAGGCCAGGCAACATCCGTGGAGAGAGAAATAGAGTCAACGTTTCAGGTCAAAGACCCTTTGTCAGGACTGAGAAAAAAGCAGGAAATGAAACAGATTAAGAAGCAAGTTTGGGGGCTGGGAAATGAGGGAGGGGATGAAAGAACAAAAGGGAAGGTCTGGGAGGGGTGAGGAAACATTAAGAGATATTCAAGGCGAGACGAGATGGTAATAGGACAAGTAAAGAGACAAAGGATGGCTCTAGATGAAGTGTGAAATGCGCTGGCAGAATGAGAGACCGCTGCCATGTGGGAGAGAGAAAAAAGGAAAAGGCACAAACCAAAAGTGTGGATAAAAATTATATAAAAATATGATAGGGCCGAGGTTATGATCTGAAATTGTTGAACTTGATATTGAGTCTGGAAGGCTGTAAAGTGCCTAATCGGAATATGAGGTGCTGAACCAATCAAACTGAACCTCTCTGACTCAGAGGTGGGAATGCTACCACTGAGCCAGTGGTCACTCTGTCCGGACACAAGTACCCCGCTGGATGTCAACCCAGTATTTAGAAACCGTGGGGTAGAGTTTCCGCTAGGTTGCTCTGGTTAATTTGCCCAAAATTGACCAAACCAGCGCAAAACGATCGAGGAATTTCATGCGCAAGTTACATCCAGCTTTTTTTTGTGCTGGTTTAAAAAAGATCGCGCTGGAAGCCGGCCCCAGAGTAGAATTGCTGTTCTTACCGTAAAACACAACATTGAGAATTTTCTGATGATTATTCCACTGTACAGTTGCTGTAATAGGTGAGTGTGCACACCGGACCGTATTACATTTCTGATCTTCCCCACATTTTTGAGTGAAAGGACCAAAAGATGCTCCTGTTTTCCCTATGGTTTTGATGCTGTAGATTGTGGTAAACAGGCAAAGTGTTTTGTGAATTTTGGCAGCCATAATTAGCCTGAATAATCTTCACAATCTGTAGCCCAATGGAAGAGATACACTTTTCCATAAAATTCCACCTCACGTTATTGTGTTTAAACTCACACATTTTAGGAACAATAAAATGACAGTTATAACCTAATTTTAAAAAAAAACAAATTCAACTGATTATTGTCTTTCTGTCAGGATTGTTAGCACAGCACCTGCCTTCAATCAGCCCACCACTGCCAGAGGTTCCTTTTGATTCTGCAGTGAAGTCCGGCTTGTGGCTGATGTGAATTCCATCCAGGAGCCAGGAATCTTTGAGCGCTTAGTAAAGCTGAAGGCATTCAGACAGCCAGAGGGAGTTAATAATAATAATCAGACTGCAAGACCAGGTTCTGAAAAGACCAAAGAGCTTTCAGCAGAGGGTAGACTGCATTCTCTGGGATGTTTAGGCTGTGTTCAAACTGCTCCTTTGGACTAATTTTGTAGCTTAATTTCATCAAACGCAGATTGTTTAAAATAAATCTCTCTTCAGAGCCTTTCGGAGAGCTCTAATTGAATACATCGTCATCTCCTCCAGGCCCTTTGATGGGGTAATGATGTTGTTTCTTTCCACACTTCAAAACGGCAGTTTCACCTTGTCTAACAAACTTGAACCTTGCCCTCCTTCATTCTTCATTCGCTGTCTCCTCTATCTTAGATGGAACTCCCATCTCTCCTCCATTGGTCAAGATACTCAGTTTCTTTTCTCATGCCAAGCAGTTCTTTGCCCCTCTTAATGTTCTATAAAGGTCGAGCACTGCTCCTGTGTCTGCGGAGGCTTTTCAACACCTCACTGACTCCTGAACAGAACATAATACAAAGTTTGTAATTTGATAGGTGATCCTCCTCTGACCTCTGACCTCCAAACTCTCTCTCTCTCTCTCTCTCTCTGCATTGCAGGTTTTTTTGGGGTTTCTTTCTATTTTGTCAAAGCAGAATTTTAAACTCCCTTGTTCCTTCTAGTTTGCAAATACTGCACCCCACACGCTCTTCCTCCTCCCTACAAATTCACACTGTTGAAATCACATCACCGTACTTTGCTCGAACTCATTCTTTCTCAAATCTCTGGCACTCCTTACCTCTCTTAGTCCTGGCTTCCTCCTGCAAATCGACTGGATTATAAAGCCCACCCTGTGTAGTCACCTAATCACCACTTCCTGATTTACCTTGTCATCTCGTCTTCACTTTTCAATCTTGGTTGCATTCTGTCTATCGGTCTTGGCCATCTGGGTTCCTCAATAAAATAGATTCTTAAAAAAAAAATTAGTGGTTACCTCGATTTTTATCACAAATGTTTAGCTCTTGTAGGGGGTTTCTCTTGCTCGTTCTGGTCTCCTACCAGGCTTCGTGCAATAATTACCCTTGAGTGGTTCGACCCACTCTCCCCTACGGTTCTAGACCTTGGACTTAGGTGCAGGGAACTGTAGTGCAGAGAAAAACTCAATAGACCAGGTTGAATAGCACGAAATGGATGCTTTTATTATTAAACAATTTGCAGCATTAAGAAATACATGTCATAAGCACAGATTAATGTAACTACAAGCATACACATATCTATAAACTTAACTCTATGGAAATGGGGAACACACGGCACATCGTAAAAGGGGAAACACATTACGATTACCCTTACCCCCTCCCCTAGACCTAGACTAAGTTTCAACTTGAGGAACTTGGAATCATGCTCACCACTTTCAGATTCGCAAAAGAGGGGGTTCGCAGCCCCTTTGGCACAGCTTTCCGTCGTCACGTGGATTTGGAAACTTCTGGCGCAGCTTGTTTTTCTCTCTCTCAGGCGATGAGGCAGCGGACACAGCCTCGATGAGCGCTCGTCATGACTGAATCCGTTAAAAGTTGTTGAAGAACCGGATGTCCATGGAAGACTCAGCCACCGATCCCTGGTCGAATGGTATGTTGAGGCCCTGGAGGGCTAGGCCCGGAATGTCCTTTTTATCCGGCCTGGATCGTCGGTTTTCCTGAGGGTGTCTTCTTCTTCGGCCTGGGTCGTCGATGATCTCCCGACAAAAGTACCCGGGCCACCCTCGTCGTCTTCTCGTCGTGGCCGAGCCTTGCCTGGCCGAACATCGACCACGTCCCGAAACCGAAGTGCTGTCTTAACCGGAGAGTCTGTCCCGGTGCGTTGAAGAAATGAAAACCCGAGGTGAAGCTTGAATTCCAGAAGAAGCGTACCGTAGAAGAACCGTTTGAGTTCCGAAGCTCCTGACGAAGTTCTGAAGCGTTTTTTCTGATGGACTTTTCAATCCATAGTTATACCTTTTTGGGACAGTCTTATCTCCCGCCAAATCATAGTCCAGTCTTTGTAATATTTTTGGCGGGCAGAAATCTCTGCAGGGGCGCTTTGTCTTGTAACGGGAGCCAGTGATAGCTTAACTGGCCTTCCTGGTCGATAATGTCTTTTACTTTGTCACCGTAACTCGGTTCGCATATTGATCGGTCTGGAGATTGCCCTTGATGGCTGTTAAACGGTCTTTCCTTTGTACAGTAAATGGGTTTAAGTGTTCATTCAATTGTCCGCCCATTTCTTGATGGGCCCCATCCTGTTACCTGAAACTGTCTTGCACTTAGAATCCAATTAATATGTATGCTCAGTTCCCTGAGTTTCGGTTTCCCGATACTGGCTTTTGCGGGCTTACTGTCCTCAATCCACAAGCCTGTCTGGCTTGCAGTAACAGAAATCAAATGGTCCCAGAAACTGATCACAAGGTCCGGCGGCCATTTTGTATGCCCCTTTTTATCAAAGGTTTTTCTGTACAAGCTTTCTCTTGGTCAATAAACTGTCTTATTAACCCTGTTTTGTTGCGTGATTAAATTACGGAAAATTTCGAATCTTACACTCTTTTGACATTTTATCTGGCACTTCTAAGAGTGGTTGTTCAGAACGCGCTCCTATGTAATTTCCATACGCAGGAAGATGGAAAGCTGCAGTAGCCCTTGAATGACTTTGACCTCTGTTAAGAGTGAGTTAAAATCTGTGATCAAGTAACATTAAGCAAAACTGTCAGAGTGTGACAATTACAGTACATAGGGTAAGATTTTGCCAATGGGGGTGCATTGGAGGCGGGACTGCTGCTTGTCGGGTCGTTGTCCCGCCTCCATTGACTTGTGGCCAACCCACGCTATTTTCCCTTGATTGACCTTGTTAAGCCCGCCCAGCGGGCTTAGCAGGCCAATTAAGGGGAAGCCAGTTACAGAGAATGTCAGCGTATGACGTTTCATCTGTCAAAAATTTTTGACAGATGAATTGTCATCGTTTGACAGCTCTGTGAAGCCCGCACCTCTGTTGGAAAAATGGGGATAAACCTCTTAACAGGAAGAAACAAAGGTAAGTAAACATTTTCTATCACTTTACACTCACCTCACATACTCACTGACATGAATCAGTCATTCATGAAAGAAAGACTTATGAAATAATACTGAGCGGCCTGCGTGTGGCGCTGTCCAAGGAGAGTATAAATACTCGGGCACGGGCCCAGCTTGCGCAGGACATTCTTAACAGGAACTAGTGAAGGACACAACTAGACCTCCATGTTGTAAAACAGTTGATAAAAGCTTTGTTTAACGCTTAGACCAAGTGCCTAGTAGTTTTCTTACGTCACTCACCTCTCCACACTTGCACCCATCACGTACCTTCACAGCGCACTTTTGCAACCCGCAGACCCACTGCTTGCCTCGGTGACCCTGGCAGGGTTTCCCGACGTCGGGAAGCCCGCGCCTCTGTTGGAAAAATGGGGATAAACCTCTTAACTGCCTGTTAACGGGCAGTTAAGTGGCTGTAATCCCCTTCCCGCTTCCAGGAGGTGGGACCGGGCGTGGAACGACTAACCGCCTCCTGGGAAGACGGCACGGAGATGGGTTGGGGGCGGGATGGGCACCTGGCCCCAGATTCTGCCATTTTCCTGGCAGTCCCGCCTCCATACCCACCTCCCCAGGGCTGGTAAGATGGCGCCTGTGGTATTTACAGCACAGGAACAAGCCATTCAGCCCAACAGGTCCATGCCTGCTTATTTATTGGAACTGGATATTTTTCAGCTTCCAACTCTGCCTCCAAGCTGGGTCCACTCTCCCAGAATGACTGCTAAATGAGACACAGAACTGCCCACAAATGTTCTGGCTCTCAAAAGCACATGCATTGTCACGAGAAACTCTTCCACCTTTAGTGATGGACACAGGCTGTACATCCAGAAAATCCTCCTTTCTAAAGAAATAGTAAAGCCAAGATCCATTTGATGGTAAATGGCAATATACTGCAAATGCTGGAAATCTGACATAAAAACAGAAAATGCTGGAAACACTCTTATTTTGAAAGAGAGAAGATGGCTGGTGAGAAGAAATTTTGAACTGAGGATTCTCGGACCATCTCTTCCAAGTTTAAATTTGACTGGGTGAGACCTCGCACCTTCAAGAGATGATTGGTTGGTGAGTACTTCTCTCTTTTTTTCTCCATTTCTCTAAACTAGCCCATTGATTTAAATTAAGAGCCGTGATTTTAGATTAAAAACTATACATAGATAATTAAGTGATATTCCAAACTTGAAAACCTAATTAGCTAAATAAAATACAATAGAGATGGCAGGGCAGGTGATGTGTTGCAACTGTAGCATGTGGGAGTTGGTGGACACAAGTGTGATTCACAGCGACCACATCTGCAGTAAGTGTCTGCAGTTCGAGGAACTTCGGCTCAGAGTTGATGAGCTGGAGTTCAAGCTTCAGACACTGCGATGCATCAGGGAGGGGGAGAGTTACCTGGACACTTTGATCCAGGAGGCAGTCACACCACTTAGGATAAATACTTCAAATTTGGTCTGTGGTCAGGGACAGGAGGGTGTGACTGTGAGTGAGGCAGGTATGGGGATCCAGAAGGTAGCATTGGAGGGGCCTCAGCCCTTGCACTTGTCCAACAGGTACGAGGTTCTTGCAGCCTGTGTGGACGAGAGCAGGGACTGCAGGGAGAATGAGCAAACTGACCACAGCACCGTGGTTCAGGGGGCCATTCAAGTTGGGGGAGTAAAAAGAAATGTACTGGTGGTAGGGGACAGTATAGTTAGGGGAATAGATACTGTTCTCTGCAGCCGAGAGCGTGAGTCCCGAAGGCTAATTAGGTAAATAAAATACAATAGAGGGTTAAAGACATCTCCTCGGGGCTGGAGATGAACTTGGAGTGGGAAGTGAAAGATCCAGTTGTCGTGGTCCATGTAAGTACCAACAACATAGGTAGGAGTAAGAAAGAGGTTCTGCTGAAGAAGTATGAGCAGCTAGGGACCAAATTAAAAAGCAGAACCACAAAGGTAATAATCTCTGGATTACTAGCTGAGCCTTGAGCAAATTGGCATAGAGTCAATAAGATCAGAGAGTTGAATGCGTGGCTCAAAGATTGGTGTGGGAGAAATAGGTTTTGTTTCACGGGGCACTGGCAACAGTACTGGGGAAAGAGGGAGCTGTTCTGTTGGGACGGGCTTCACTTGAATCATGCTGGGACCAGTGTCCTGGCGAATCGAATAACGAGGGCGGTAGATAGGGCTTTAAACTAAATAGTTGGGGGAGGGGAGGGTTCAGGTGAAGGGTGTTATTATGTTCATAAATAAATAGACGTTTTCATTATGAACAGCTAGCTTGAGCTAGTCATTTATTCAGCCATGTGGACTAGTGTACAGGCATCCATCTTGACTACTGCCTCGTGGGTAGCCCCCTACTAAACATACAGCTCCACCTAGTGTACCATTCTAGAATGACATGTTACTGATCATTACATCCCCCTTCCTTAGAGGTTAAACAAAATCAATATCAATCAATCATAACGACATAAACATCTTCACAACAGTCAACACATTTTCAAAGCTTTACTTTATGAACTCTAAGCTTTTCATTCTTTTATTATAGTTTTCTTTGTACTCAAAGATTAAGCCTATCAGGCTTTTTTACTTCACGTGTGGATCTTCTCAGCACAGGTAAGTCTGATGTGATTTCATGAGAGCCTGTATGTGTGTTTGTGTTAGATTGTTCTGGTGGTGAGTGACAAGAGTCAGTTGCGGCATTGTCATCGATTTGCTCTTGGATAGTTTCTTGTGTTTTCAGGAGGGAACGGCGGTTCCTCCTGAGAATCTGTCCTTCCTCAGTCCTAACAGTGTATGACCTTGGTCCTACTTCCTCAAGAACTGTAGCTTTCCTGTTCCATGCATCTGGATCCTCAATCCTGACAACATCATCCCTTGTCAATGGTTTCAGAGTTTTGGATGACTTGTCATAGTGTGATTTCTGTTTCAGCTTTAACAGTTGAAGTCTCTGTCTCAGTTCCTTACTCTGCTTTTCTTTTGCACAGCAGGGTAGCGTGGTGCGCAACTTGCGACCCATTAGGAGTTCAGCAGGTGAAGAACCACAGTCTAAAGGGGAGGCTCGGTAGCTCAGCAGGGCGAGATAAGGATCAGACTTGCTTTCTGTTGCTTTCTTCAGTAGCTGTTTGAGAACTTGAAAACCTTTCTCTGCCTTACCATTCGACTGAGCATACAGAGGACTGGATGTGATGTATTGAAAGTCATAATGTGCTGCAAACTGTTGCCACTCCTTACAGTTGAAGCACGGACCATTGTCGCTAACGGCAATCCTGGGAATTCCATGTCTGGCGAAGATGGATTTAACATGCATTATGACACTGCTTGCTGATGTGCTTGAGAGCAGCGCCATCTCAGGATAGTTAGAATAGTAGTCAATCACTAATAGATAGTCTTTACCATTCAAATGAAAAAGGTCCATACCAAACTTTTGTCATGGTGCTGTTGGTAAGTCAGCTACTATCATTGGTTCCTTTGCTTGTTTGTTTTGGTGTTTCTGACATGTCTCACATATGCCTATCATGTTCTCAATGTCCTTATTTATGCCAGGCCAATAAACAGTGTCTCTTGCTCTCCTTTTGCATTTTTGAATTCCGATGTGTCCCTCATGAATCCTTTAGAGCATGTCTCGACGTAGAGCCTGTGGAATGACTATTCTGTTCTGTTTTAGTAATAGTCCACTTGCGACACTCAACTCTGACCTGATGTGAAAGTACTTTGGACAGGAACCTTTTGGCCAACCATGATGAATGTTGTCTATTACTGTTTGTAACACTGTGGCCTAGAAATTCAGTGGCCTGCGCCACCAGTTTGCACCCAAAGAGGGCTTTTGCGCCAGTCTGCAAACTTCAGGCGAAATTCAGCGGTGCGCTAATGGCGGCGTTAGGCTGTAGCGCTGTGCCGCCACCGGTGACGTCATCGGTGTGCGCAGCGCCCCATTTCCGCGAAGAACGCCATATTAAGTCGCGCCCGCCTCTTCAGCGCCGGCCGCAAACAGCGACCGGTACACAGGGCCTACCTGTGGCGGTAATGGCGGTAATTAAAGTGGAGGTGCGGCCGGCCGCTTTTTCGGCGGCTGCCTGCCCGCACCTCCTTCCCCGGCCTCCTCCACCCACCCCCCCCGCGGCATTGCCGGCTGGTTTCCGGGAGCCCGGCACTTCTCTGTTCTGCCGGGCTCTTTTGCCGGCACTCGCGATCGGGGCTCCGGCTGCTGCAGGCACCTCCCCCTTAAGAGAGGGAGGAAGGCCTGCAGTACCGCAGCCTGCCACTCCGCTGCGGGTGGCGCTGCGGCCACTAGCGCGCCGATAATCAGTTTCAGCGCCCAAGCGGGGCGCCGAAACCCCTGTTTAGCGGCCGCCTTCCACTTGGTGCACTGACACTGAATATCCCGCTTGCACAAGTGGATCCGCGCGCAGCGGTAATTCCGGTGCCCAGGCGAGCTGGGCGCCCCAAAATGAATTTCTAGGCCATTACTGTTTCTTCTGCTATTTGCTTTGATTTTGTGTCTGACACGGGCAGCGCAGCAGTGACCATACTCACATGAACATCCACGTCTTCCTCAGTAGGGCTCACATGACTCATTGTGAGTGCTCGGGATAGTGCATCTGCTAACACTATGTATTTGCCTGGTGTGTAGATCAGTTCAAAGTCATATCTTTGCAGCGTCATCATGAGTCGTTGAATCCTTGGAGACATCTCATTCAGATTTTTTTTTATGATGGCAACCAGTGGGCAGTGGTCTGTCTCAACTGTGAAGGTGGGAAGTCCATATATGTAGCCATGGAACTTTTCTAGTCCAACTACCAAGCCTAGACGTTCCTTTTCAATCTGGGCGTATCGACACTCAGTATCAGTCATAGACCTGGAGGCATAGGCAACAGGCTTCCAATCTTCACCCTCTGCTTGTAGCAAGACCGCGCCTAGGCCATCTTTTGATGCATCCATTGACACTTTGATTCTCTTTGTTGAGTCAAAGAAGGTGAGTACAGGTGTGGTTGTCAGCACTGTTTTGAGGTTCATCCGCTCTTGGTCATGTCTTTCTGTCCATGCGAACTCATTTGTTTTATGTAGCAGGTCTCGTAGACAGGCTGTCTTGGCTGACAAGTTAGGAATGAACTTTCCAATGAAGTTTATCATCCCCATGATGCGTAGCACTCCTTTTTTGTCAGTGGGTCGGGGCATGTTGAGTATGGTGTTTACTTTTTCCATATCTGGCTCTATTCCTTTACCAGATAGATTATCTCCTAGGAAATTGACTTCCTGGACGCCAAACTGACACTTGGCTTTGTTGAGCTTCAGTCCATTCCGGCGTATGCTCTGTAGCACTTTAGTCAGTCTCTCATTGTGTTCTTTCAGTGTGGAGCCTCAGATGATGATGTCATCAACATAGATCCGAACTCCTTCCAGACCTTCAATTATGTGTTCCACCGCTCTATGAAAGATTTCAGATGCAGATATTATCCCGAAAGGCATTCTGAGGAAACAATACCTGCCAAATGGTGTGTTGAAGGTACAGTATTTGGTGCTCTCTTCATCCAGTTTTAGTTGCCAAAATCCTTGTGAGGCATCGAGCTTTGTGAAGTATCTGGCACCTGACATTTCACTGGTGATTTCTTCTCGCTTGGGAATCTGGTAGTGTTCACGTTTTATGTTTGCATTTAAGTCCTTTGGATCCATGCATGCTCTTAGATCATTGTTCTTTTTCTTTACATATACCATGGAGTTAACCCAGTCTGTTGGCTCTTCGACTTTCCTGATGACTCCTAGTGTGGTCATTCTGTCCAGTTCTTTCTTGAGCCGGTCACGCAGGGGTGCTGGAACTCTCCGTGGAGCATGTACCACTGGCTGAGCATCCTCCTTTAGCTGGATCTTGTAAGTGAATGGTAGAACTCCAAATCCTTTGAACACATCCTGGAAATTACTCACTACAGAATCCACTGAGTCATCTGGTCTGCTTATGGCACAGTTTATACGGTAGACTCTCTTGACCAGTTCTAAGTCCTCAGAAGCTTTGTCACCGAGTAGTGAATCAAGTCCTTCAGCCACAACAGAAAACATGAGATGATGCACTTTGTCTTTGACTGTCACTTTGAGTGTGCATACACCTAAGCTATCTATTTTCTGTCCATTATAGTTCTTCAGTAGTACTAACTTTTTCTGTATTTTGGGCTTTTCTTTCATATTTTTAATGTCACTCATACTGATTAAGTTTGCTTTTGCCACAGTGTCTAGTTTCAATGTAAATAATGCTCCATTTACCTGCAGTGGCATTATCCATTTGACCTCTTTTACTGCATTAACTTTATGTTCAGCATTGTCCATTCCTGAGGGCTGTACATTTTCTGTATCCTTTTTGATATTGTCACATGACACCATTCCTACAAAAAATGTCTCACTTAAATCAGTGTCCTCAATCACATTGACTTGTTGCCCTTTCTTTGTTTTTACTTTTGAAAAGCATTGTTTGGCAAAGTGATTCTTTCCATTACATTTTGTGCACATTTTCCCAAACGCTGGGCATTGTCTTGACTGGTGCTGGTAACCACAGCGTTTACAATTAAAAATTCCATCCACCGATTGCTTTGCATTTATGTTCTGCCCATGTTTTTTCCCCTCGTAGGACATAGCACCGACAGCAGCATTATCACTTACTACAGTCGCATTATTATTAATTTCACTGAAAGTCTTTGCGTGCTGTTGAGCTAGCTCACTGGCATGGCATATTTTCACAGCATTCTTCAATGTTAGTTCGGTTTCTCTCAACAGACGTTTCCTGACCTTTTTATCATGAATACCAAACACAATCTGGTCACGAATCATGGATGATTTCAGTTCAGAGAAATTACATGTCTGTGCTTTCAGTTTCAGATCGGTCACAAAGCTATCAAAAGTCTCATTTTGCTGCTGTGTCCGTGAATGCAACACGTACCTCTCATAGGTCTCGTTCTTTTTGGGAGAACAATGTATATCAAACTTCTTTAGCACATCGTCCATTTTTTCTCTGTCCTCCTCTTAATCAAATGCAAACGTATTAAATACCTCTATCGCCTGCGGGCCTGCAACCGTGAGCAGTAACGCTATTTTCCTTGCGTCTGGCTTCGTACCGAACCCGATGGCAGCATTGTAGAGTTTGAATTGTTGTTTGAACGTCCGCCAATTGCAGTCGACATTCCCCGTGAGTTTCAAACCCTCCGGTGGCTTCAAATTCTCCATATCGCATTTCACAATATTCAGCAGATATTACCAATCCTGGTACCATGTTATGTTCATAAATAAATAGACGTTTTCATTATGAACAGCTAGCTTGAGCTAGTCATTTATTCAGCCATGTGGATTAGTGTACAGGCATCCATCTTAACTACTGCCTCATGGGTAGCCCCCTACTAAACATACAGCTCCACCTAGTGTACCACTCTAGAATGACATTACTGATCATTACAAAGGGGAATTTAGAAAGTCAAAGAGAAAGGAGAAGGCAATAGTGCAGGGTAGCAATAGGGGTAATGATAGCCAGAGTGTGACAGGAAGAGACAGAGCATACAAACATAAGCCTGCACCAGCAAATAGAGTCAGAGTAGGGAAAAATGGTAAAAAGACAAAATTAAAGGCTCTTTATCTGAATGCACGCAGCATTCGTAACAAGATAAATGAGTTGACGGCACAAATAGAAATAAATGGGTATGATCTGATGGCCATTACAGAGACGTGGTTGCAAGGTGACCAAATCTGGGAACTGAATATTCAGGGGTATTTGACAATTCAGAAGGATAGGCAGAAAGGAAAAGGAGGTGGGGTAGCTCTGTTAATAAAGGATGAGATTAGTGCAGTGGTGAGAAATTATATTGGCTCAGAAGATCAAGATGTAGAATCAGTTTTGGTGGCGATAAGAAATAGTAAGGGAAAGAAGTCACTGGTGGGAGTAGTCTATAGGCCCCCTAACAGTAGCTACACTGTAGGACAGAGTACAAATCAAGAAATAATGGAGGCTTGTAAGAAAGGTACTGCAATAATCATGGGCGATTTTAATCTTCATATAGATTAGACAAATCAAATTGGCAAGGGTAGCCTTGAGGACGAGTTCATAGAATATATTCGGGATGGTTTCTTAGAACAATACGTTGTGGAACCAAACAGGGAGCAGGCTATTTTAGATCTGGTAATGTGTAATGAGACAGGGTTAATTAATGATCTCATAGTGAAGGATCCTCCAGGGAAGAGTGATCATAGCATGATAGAATTTCAAATTCAGTTTGAGGGTGAGAAACTTGGGTCTGAAACTAGTGTCCTAAACTTAAATAAAGGCAATTACAAAGGTATGAAGACAGAGTTGGCTAAAGTGGACTGGGAAAATAGATTAAAGGGTAAGACAGTAGATAAACAATGGCAGGCATTTAAGGAGATCTCAGCAAAGGTTTATTCCAGTGAGAAAGAAAGACTCTGAGAAGGATGAACCATCCGTGGCTAACTAAGGAAGTTAAGGATGGTATCAAATGAAAGAAAATGCATAAAATGTTGTGAAGATTAGTGGTAGGCCAGAGGATTGGGAATTTTTTAGAAACAAGCAAAGGATGACTAAAAAAAAATAAAGAGGGAGAAGATAGATTATGAGAGTAAACTAGCAAAAAATATAAAAACAGACAGTAAGAGCTTCTACAGGTATATAAAAAGGAAGAGAGTAGCTAAAGTAAACGTTGGTCCCTTAGAGGATGAGACTGGGGAATTAATAATGGGAAACAGAGAAATGGCAGAGACTTTGAACAAATATTTTGTATCGGTCTTCACAGTAGAAGACACTAAAAGCATCCCAATAATAATTGATAATCAAGGGGCTATAGGGAGGGAGGAACTTAAAACTATCACTATCACTAGAGAAAAAGTACTAGACAAACTAATGGGACTAAAGGCTGACAAGTCCCCTGGACCTGATGGCCTGCATCCTAGGGTCTTAAAAGAAATGGCTGCAGAGATAGTGGATGCGTTGGTTGTAATCTACCAAAATTCCCTGGATTCTGGAGAGGTCCCAGCGGATTGGAAAACCGTAAATGTAACGCCCCTATTCAAGAAAGGGGGGGGACAGAAAACAGGAAACTATAGGCCAGTTAGCCTAACATCTGTCATTGGGAAAATGCTGGAATCCATTATTAAGGAAGTAATAGCAGGACATTTAGGAAATCATAATACAATCAGGGAGAGTCAACATGGTTTTATGAAAGGGAAATCGTGTTTGACAAATTTACTAGAGTTCTTTGAGGATGTAATGAGCAGGGTTGATAAAGGGGAACCAGTAGATGTAGCGTATTTGGATTTCTAGAAGGCATTCGATAAGGTGCCACATAAAATACTATTGCACAAGATAAAAGCTCACGGGGTTGGGGGTAATATATTAGCATGGATAGAGGATTGGCTAACTAACAGAAAACAGAGTTAGGATAAATGGGTCATTTTCAGGTTGGCAAACTGTAACTAGTGGAGTGCCGCAGGGATCAGTGCTGGGGCCTCAACTATTTACAATCTATATTAATGACTTGGATGAAGGGACCAAGTGCACTGTAGCCAAATTTGCTGATGATACAAAGATAGGTGGGAAAGCAAGTTGTGAGGACACAGAGTCTGCAAAGGAATATAGATAGGTTAAGTGAGTAGGCAAAAATTTGGCAGATGGAATATAATGTGGGAAAATGTGAGGTTATCCACTTTGGTAGGAAGAATAAAAAAGCAAATTATTATTTAAATGGAGAGAGACTACAAAATGCTGCGGTACAAAGGGATCTGGGGGTCCTCGTACATGAAACACAAAAAGTTAGCATGCAGGTACAGCAAGTAATTAGGAAGGCAAATGGAATGTTGGCCCTTATTGCAAGGAGGATGGAGTATAAAAGTAGGGAAGTCTTGCTACAACTGTACAAGGTGTTGGTGAGACCACACCTGGAGTACTGCGTGAAGTTTTGCTCTACTTGTTTAAGGAGGGATATACTTGCATTGGAGGCAGTTCAGAGACAATTCACTCGGTTGATTCCGGAGATGAAGAGGTTGTCTTATGAAGAAAGGTTGAGCAGGTTAGGCCTATACTTATGGGAGTTTAGAAGAATGAGAGGGGATCTTATGGAAACATATAAGATTCTGAGGGGGCTTGACAGGGTAGATGCAGGGAGGATGTTTCCCCTCGTGGGGGAATCTAGAACTAGGGGTCATAATTTCAGAATAAGGGGGTACCCATTTAAAACGGAGATGAGGAGGAATTTCTTCTCTCAGAGGGTTGTGAATCTTGGGAATTCTCTACCCCAGAGAGCTGTGGAGATGGAGTCATTGAATATATTCAAGGCGGAGATTGACAGACATTTGAGCTACAGGAGAGTCGAGGGTTATGGGGAGCGGACAGGAAAGTGGAGTTGAGGCCAAAATAGAATCAGCCATGATCTTATTGAATGGCGGAGCAGGCTCGAGGGGCCGAATGACCTACTCCTGCTCCTATTTCTTATGTTCTTATGCTGCAAACTCCTCTATGCTGATGTCAGCCCAGAATCTGGGAAAGAAGAGACCGTTAGTCATGTTAAGGGTTTATAGAAGGGAATGTGAGAGGGTTCAAGGTAACCCTTCAGCCCCATTGATTGTCTGTTCTGTGCCACTCAGAATTTGGTGTATGAATGCCCTTGACCCCCCAAAGAAAATTAATTTAGCTTTTAAGAATGGTTTCCCGATGCTCTTGGAGCTGGTTGGCTGTTGACAGTCATTCCTGAGATCAGTTTTTTTGTGTTGTTTCTTGAAACTTTCATCATTTCACCAGAGGAGTTTCCCCTGAAAAAGGGAGTCCGACCAGCTTTGGCTGATAATCCATGGAAGAAGAAGACTTGCATTTCTATAGCGCCTTTCACGACCACTGGATGTCTCAAAGCGTTTCACAGCCAATGAAGTACTTTTGAAGTGGAGTCACTGTTGTAATGTGGGAAACGCGGCAGCCAAAATTGCGCATAGCAAGCTCCCACAAACAGCAATGTGATTATGACCAGATAATCTGTTTTTGTTATGTTGGTTGAGGGATAAATATTGGCCAGGACACCGGGGAGAACTCCCCCCTGCTCTTCTTCGAAATAGTGCCGCGGGATCTTTTACGTCCGTCTGAAAGGCCTGTACTCTATTGTTTTGGCTATGTTGTTAAACATTTCAAAAGGGAATTGTATATGTACTTGAAGGGGGAAAAACATTTCATGGCTATGGGGAAAGAGCAGGGGAGTGGATTTCCCACGTTACAACAGTGACTCCACTTCAGAAACACTTCATCGGCTGTAAAGCGCTTTGAGACACTATATAAATGCAAGTCTTTAACGTCTCATCCGAAAGACGGCACCACTGACAGTGCAGCACTCCCTCAGCACTGCACTGGAGTAGCCAGCATAACCAGGTATACCTGGAAGATGAAGATACACCGTACAACAGAACACGCCCCACCTGAAGAATATCAACACCATGGGGGGAAAATTGAGTTGCGAAGCTACCGAATTTTTCCCCCATGTCTTTAAAATGACATTGCACAAAGCAAACTATTATCTGCGTCGGAATGGTTATCCCTCACAGGGATTTGGACCCTTATCGAAACAGAATGAGCCTGAACCTCTAGCCGCTGGGTTAGTTTTCCTTATTTTCCCTGATGTCCAAAGTACCCTGGACGTGTAATACTCTTTTCCTTCAATCGTCCCATTTCTTTCTCTCCCCGGAGTTCTAGAGCTTTTTCTCTTTACAACAAATCTCCCCGAGAAATCTACAACTTGTCTACGAGCCTCAAATCCTCATTTCTAAAATGGCCAGAAAGTGTTACGCACTCAAAGAAAAATGATGCTCAAAGTGCGGAAAATAGCTGCACTGGAAATGGAAAACACCACATTGTTGTCTTAAATCGGAAACACGTGAGCCGGCAATCTCGAGCAGGGCAAACACTTCAACATAAGGCTGATCGTAGTGCCATCAACGGGCGGCACTTATAACCCTAGAGCCAAATTTTTTCCCCAATCGCTTCCCCATTCTCTCCTGAAGGCACAGACACTTGGTGCTGTATTGTTCCACGGTAGTGGAACTAGCCTCTAGAGCCATAAATCTAGAGCCATAACTTGCCTTCTTCATGCGTGACAGTGCATGTGTAAAAGTTATTCAAGATCAGAGGAGGCATCACAATTTAGCCCAATCCTGTCTTCAAGTCAAGAGGTCTGTGATGAAATATTCCATTCATCACTCATCAGTATTTCTCTGCCTGTGACTGTGGTTGGTTTCAGTTTCATTTCCATTGTATTGTACTGTGTGTAGGGCTCCGCCCATACCTGGCTCCTATGTCAGCTGGCCCAGCCTGCAGCACATCCAGTACGGCAGACCTCTGGATGGAAGATACATTCTCCTCTGTGTGTTACCTTCTAAGTCAATAAAAGCCTTGTTTTGTTTCGCTAACATCGAGTCTCGGATTTATTGAGGCACATCAAGGTCCACGCCTGCACACTTTCCAGCAGGAATCACTGGATGGCAATCAGAAGCAGGAACCCTGTCTGAATTTCCTTTGCCTAGCCCGGGGACACTGACACTAAACGTACTGCCCCCACTACCAGTTGACAGTACAAACCAGGAATTGGACCTGGGACTTTCTGGTCACGATAACTCAGTTACATATTGGCTTTATTATCCAAACCATCAGGGGAATGCAAAGTCTAATATTATTATCCTGCTTCCCAGAATCCATATATAAACGGAAGGTTATGTAAATTCCAATAAATAACATCAGATCAGGTGCCTGTCAAAAAAACACACATTGGATCTAGTTCAGCCCAGAGGCACGGTGCAGTGCGTGACTACTTAACAATCGGGGGCCTATTTTTTGGAATCTTCTTCTTAGGCAGTCCCTCGGAACCGAGGATGACTTGCTTCTACGTTAAAAATGAGTTCGCAGAGTTCGTCTGCCCTCAAAAGTTTGTCACCATCGTCCGCCTGCTTCACGACGACATGCAAGCAGTGATCCTGACCAACGGTTCCACCACAGACCCAATTCACGTACGAACCGGGGTCAAACAAGGCTGTGTCATCGCACCAACACTCTTCTCGATCTTCCTTGCTGCAATGCTCCATCTCACCCTCAGTAAGCGCCCCACTGGAGTGGAGCTAATTTACAGAACAAACGGGAAACTGTTCAACCTCCGTCGCCTCCAGCCCAGATCCAAGGTCATCCCATCCTCTGTCGTCGAATTACAGTATGCAGATGACGCTTGCGTCTGCGCTCACTCAGAGGTCGAACTCCAAACCATCGTCAACACCTTCACAGAAGTGTACGCATGGGCCTTACACTAAACATCCGTAAGACAAAGGTCCTCTACCAACCTGCCCCCGCCACACAGTACTGCCCCCCCAATTATCAAAATCCACGACAAGGCCTTGGACAACATGGACCACTTTCCATAACTCGGGAGCCTACTGTCAACAAGGGCAGGTGTCGACGACAAAGTCCAACACCACCTTCAGTGTGCCAGTGCAGCCTTCGGTCGCCTGAGGAAGAGAGTGTTTGAAGACCAGGACCGCAAACCCGGCACCAAGCTCATGGTCTGCAGAGCAGTAGTGATACCCGCCCTGCTGTATGCCTCAGAGACATGGACCATGTACAGTAGGCGCCTCAAAGCACTGGAGAGGTACCACCAACGCTGCCTCTGCAAGATCCTGCAAATCCATTGGCAGGATAGGCGCACCAACGTCAGTGTTCTCGCTCAGGCCAACATCCCCAGCATCGAAGCTTTTTGGAATGCAGGTATTGTTGACAGCGAGTGATATGTACAAGTACTATTTCATACATTCATCAGCGACCCGTGAGAAAGCCGGTTCCCACATTCCCATAGGCTAATTTACCACCGATCGTAAGTTGAGCTGATGCCTTGTTTCAAATTGAAACATTTTCTGTTTTTGATTAACATAGTTGTGTACTTGAATGAAAACCGCATGAAACCCTTTTTGTAATTGTTATGCCTTCCTGTAAATTAGCTCATGCCGCATCTCGAAACATGTGTCTTCTAGGACTTCCTCACATTTAGCCAAATTTTGGCAGCAGTGGCTACCAAAGTCAAGCAAGGCTTTACATCAAACCTTTCTAGTCTGTGAGTTGTGTTTTCTCTCCAATGAATAAAAACAACTGCATTTGATTCTAATTAAAAACAGAGCTAGGATGAGAGAAGGATTGCAAGGGCCATCAGGGGGTTACAGCTCTTGTAATTTAAATTACGCAAAGCATTGAGGAGAAAATTAGGAGCTGTTCTTTTCCCACTGTTACTGCCGCTATTAGGAATTTCAGGATTGGAATTGATTGGTGCATTGGTTTGGACAATGCCATTACACCTCTAGAACCTTGCAGAGGATTCAGTGGCTCGTACTCCACTATATCAGCTCTCTGCAACAGATTCAGTGCCTCAAACCAACTACATCCGGTGTTCAACAACAACTTCACAGGAGTATTAAAAGACAATATTGGGGGGAAAATTCGGTTGGTTAGCGCCTCCCGTTAGTGAAATTGACCAGTTGTTTTGCGGCGGCACAAAACACTACCGCGCCCGCAGACCGTGATGTCAGTCGAGCGTGCAACGCCCTGGTAGCGCCCCGGACCAGATAGTGAGTCGCGCCCCCTGCCTTAGCACCTGCCGCTAGGAACGACAGGTAGAGGGGAACGGTTTCAAGACGGGAAGGGGCTGGGGGAGCGCTATTTAAAGACGGGCACTTCCTGCCTTTTCTTGTCGGCAAATTTTTGGTTTTAACGCTGTCCTAAGGAGTTTTGGCCCTCAGCACCATTTTTGAGGTTCCTAAGTGCCGAGCTCTTTCCCTGGGCCTATCCATTTGTGCTTTCAACACAATTGCTTTTGCGGTCTCTCCAGACCGAGATTCAAGGCTGCAGTGAGCAGGGTGTGGCTGGCCAGCAAGATGGCCCCTCCCCTTTAAGAACTGTACGGCGCCAGTCTGTCTGGCTTCCATGGTAACTGGCATCGCCTGAGCTTCGGTAGCGTTCTGAGGTAGCGCCTCGCTCCCAACGTTAGCGCCTTAAGAGAGGCGCCTGATTTAATGTTCAAATCACCTCCAGGGGTGATAGAGGCGAATTTTGCAGTCGGAGGCGATAATTAGCGGCGGGCGCTAAACTTTTTGGGGCGCTAATGAATTTTTCCCACATAAGGATACATTAGGGCAGGTGACCAAAAGCTTGGTCAAAGAGGTAGAATTTAAGGAGCTTCTTAAAGGAGGAAAGAGAGGTAGCGAGGCGGAGTGGTTTAGGCAGGGAATTCCAGAGCTTAGGGCCTCAGCAACAGAAGGCACGGCCACCAATGGTTGCGCAATTATAATCAGGGATGCTCAAGAGGGCAGAATTAGAGGAGCACAGATATCTCGGGGGGTTATGGGGCTGAAGGAGATTACAGAGATGGGGTGGGGTGGGGGGTGCGGTTGCAAGGCCATGGAGGGATTTGAAAACAAGGATGAGAATTTTGAAATCAAGGCGTTTCTTAACTGGGAGCCAATGTAGGTCAGTGAGCACAGGGGAGATGGGTGAACGGGACTTGGTATGAGTTAGGACATGGGCAGCCGAGTTTTGGATGGCCTCAAGTTTACGTAGGGTAGAATGTGGGTGGCCAGCCAGGAGTGTTGGAATAATCAAGTCTAGAGGTAACAAAGGCATGGATGAGGGTTTCAGCAGCGGATGAGCTGAGGCAAGGGCGGAGACGGGCGATGTTACGGAGGTGGAAATAGGCGGTCTTAGTTATGCTGTGGATATGTGGTCAGAAGCTCATTTCAGGGTCAAATATGACACCAAGGTTGCGAACAGTGTGGTTCAGCCTCAGACAGATGTCAGGGAGAGGGATGGAGTCAGTGGCTAGGGAAGAGAGTTTGTGGCGGGGACCGAAAACAATGGCTTCGGTCTTCCCAATATTTAACTGGAGAAAATTTCTGCTCATCCAGAACTGGATGTCGGACAAGCAGTCTGACAATTTAGAGACCGTGGACGGTGAGGTAGAGCTGGGTGTCGTCAGTGTACATGTGGAAACTGACACTGTGTTTTCGGATGATGTCGCCAAGGGGCAGCATGTAGATGAGAAATAGGAGGGGGTCAAGGATAGACCCTTGGGGGACACCAGAGGTAAGGCTGCGGGAGCTATTTGGCCATGGAGGACATGGAGAACATCACAGATGAACCTGATCCTGCCCTCGACTGACATCCACACACATACTATCCAACAGGGGTCACTACATGGCGATAAGGAGTGGGAATACTGGGAGATTTGCTCCTCCGTAATCCAGCTCTACTGATACCTGAGCTGAGACCAGTGCAGAGCGGGAATTTAACTCAGGACCTTCTCTTCTGTATAGCTCAGTTACACACCAGCTTAACCAGCTAGCCACTGTGGAGCCATTCATTAGTAATGATGTTAACATATCTATAGAATGACCCCGCAGCAAAGTTCATCCTCACTCTGTAACTTGTCTTTATCTGTGAAAATGAGCCAATATTGCTAAGAGAGATTTTACTTTCTTGTGATTCAACAGCAAGTCCTGCACAGGATGAATTTAAGAAGCTTTCCTGAACCTATGTGATCAGCAACTTGTGCTTCAGAAAGAGAATCCAGCTGCGAGATAGACCAAACGACAGGTAGACAGATATCAAAAGGAACAGAATCAGGGAACTCAATCTCCAAGACACTGGTAAAAATTCCTGAATGACAAAAATATAATTTGACTTATTCAGTGAGGTAACAAGAAGGGTCGATGAGGGTAGCGCGTTTCATGTAGTCTACGTGGATTTTAGCAAGGCTTTTGACAAGGTCCCACATGGCAGACTGGTCAGAAAAGTTAAAGCCTATGGGATCCAAGGGAAAGTGGCAAGTTGGATCGAAAATTGGCTCAGTGCCAGGAAGTAAAGGGTAATGGACAACGGATGATTTTGTAACTGGAAAGCTGTTTCCAGTGGGGTTCCGCAGGGCCCAGTACTAGGTCCCTTGCTTTTTGTGGTATACATCAATGATTTAGACTTCAATGTAGGGGTATGATTAAGAAGTTTGCAGATGATAGTGAGGAAGAAAGCTATAGACTGCAGCAAGATATCAATGGACTGGTCAGGTGGGCAGAACAGTGGCAAATGGAATTCAATCCAGAGAAGTATGAGGTAATGCATTTGGGAAGGGCTAACAAGGCAAGGGAATACACAATAAATGGTAGTATACTGAGAAGTGTAGAGAAACAGAAGGACATTGGAGTGAATGTCCACAGATCCCTGAAGGTAGCAGGACAGGTAGATAAGGTGGCTAAGAAGGCAAATGGGATACTTTCCTTAATTAGCCAAGGCATAGAATATAGGAGCAGGGAGGTTATGCTTGAACTGTATAAAACACTAGTTAGGCCGCAGCTAGAGTACTACGTACAGTTCTGGTCACCACATTACAGGAAAGATGTGATTGCACTAGAGAGGGTACAGAGGAGATTTACGAGGATGTTGCCAGGACTGGAGAATTTTAGCTATGAGGAAAGATTGGATAGGCTGGGGTTGTTTTCTTTGGAACAGAGGAGGCTGAGGGGAGACTTAATTGAGGCATATAAAATTATGAGGGGCCTCGATAGAGTAGATAGGAAGGACCTATTTCCCTTAGCAGAGAGGTCAATAACCAGGATGCATAGATTTAAAGTAATTGGTAGAAAGATTAGAGGGGAGTTGAGGAGAATTTTTTTCACCCAGAGGGTAATGAGGGTCTGGAACTCACTGCCTGAAAGGCTGGCCGAGGCAGAAACCCGCATCACATTTAAAAAGTACTTGGATTTGCACTTGAAGTGATGTAACCTACAGGGCTACGGACCAAGAGCTGGAAAGTGGGATGAGGCTGGACAGCTCTTTTCCGGCTGGCACGGACACCATGGGCCAAATGGCCTCCTTTTGTGCCATAAAGTTCTATGATTCTATGAGTGTAAATCATCGTGTATTATGGGCCAAAATAATGCTTTTGTTATAGAAGAGCTTAACCTCTGACGCACTATGAGCAATGCTACTGGAGTCCTGCCAGTAATGTATTAAAACCGTCACATTTAACCACACAGACTACACACACTGAAATAATTACATTTTTTACAGATGAAAAACAACCACAGGACGTGACGATAAAGACAAGAGCAGATCGTGGATCTGACGCTATCGGATTGTGAGGGTCAGCTGTGGGGAAGGAGGAGTGGGATGGTTCAGTATATGAGTCCCAGTGCAGGGAACGCTGATTCTCTGTCCCGCTTGCCCCAACCCATGCTCACAGATCCTGAATTCTCCCTCTAGTACTGACAGATCTGAGATCGGCCTTCTCCAATTCTGTCAGAACCCAGGGCCCACTCCAGATTACTAGACGCTGGTACCCCGTGACATGAATTAACTGTGCGGCCTGCGGGTGGCGCTGTCCAGGGAGAGTATAAATACTCGGGCACGGGCCCAGCTTGCGCAGGACATTCTTAACAGGAACTAGTGAAGGACACAACTAGACCTCCATGTTGTAAAATAGTTGATTAAAGCTTTGTTTAACGCTTAGACCAAGTGCCTAGTAGTTTTCTTACGTCACCACGCTCAACAGTGCCGCTATGTCCCCAGGCATCCCTCCTCGGTGCTGACAGGCCCTAGAACCCCCTGCACAGTACTGTCACAACCTAGGATACTGTCCCAGTTCTTCCAGACTCCAGTCAGCTGTACCCGTTCCAACTGCCAGCATCTGCCAAATCCCTGGCCCCCCTCCCTAACAAAGCTCAGGACCAAATTCCCCATTTCTACCAAAACTCGCGCTCAATACTGTCAAAGCCCATGATTCCTCCCCTCCCCCCCCACCTTGCTACTACACCCCATTACCCCGTGCCTCAACCCCTCAGGACCCCCACTGAACTCCTGCCTAACTTAACGGCCACTCTCTCTTAATGCTGCTAAACTCCAGCAACCCCATCATAACCCTGCCAAACCCAAGGAGCTTCCCCCCAACCCCCCTCCAGCTGAGCCAACCTGCAAGGAGCAACCATCAGCACCACCAAAGTCTACCATCGCCACCATGATGCCAGACCCAAGGAACCCCTCCACTGTGCTCCTAAGCAGGTGAGATAAAAACTGAGCACAGAGGTAAAATAATATGTAATAAAGTCCATTGATTTACTTTTCACAGAAAAATGGCATACAATTCCCAGAAAAGTATATATTAAAAAAGCAATTTCACTCAGTTATTATAAATGAATAGGCCTGATACTAATACATTGTGCATTACATGGCAAACACTCCTGTTGCCTGTTGTTATAAACAGCATTTTCTCAGTGAGCGATGCCACAGGTCTACAGTTATAATTTTAAAAGCAGTGCATCCAGCACACAGCTCTTATCTGTCACACCTCAGGTCATCACACTTCCTCGCTCACACTCTAGCATATAGGCTGTGCTATACAAATGTCTGTCGCACTTACTAGGCTGATTGGCTTATGTTAAAATTTACCTCAATTCAGATTTCATCTAATCGATTGCCTGGTATGTAAATCATAGAATCATAGAAATTTACAGCATGGTAAGAGGCCATTTCGAGGGCACCGTGGCCGCGCCGGCCGACAAAAAGCTGTCCGGGCCTAATCCCACTTTCCAGCTCTCGGTCCGTAGCCCTGTAGGTTACGGCACTTCAAGTGGTAATGGGATAAGTAAAGACACAAAAGGTGGGTCTGCAGGAGGTGTAAATGAGAATAGCAGAATCATCAGCAGCTGCTGTCTGAAACAATGGGGGCAGAGATTATGATCGGAAATTATTGAACTTGATGTTGAGTCCGGAAGGTTGTAAAGTGCCTAATAGAAAGATGAGGTGCTGTTCCTCCAGCTTACGATGTAATTACAGGAAACTCTCGATTTACCGGCACCCAAACAACTGGAAATCTCGGTTAACCGGCAAAATGCAGGAGTAGGTTCAGTTAAGTTTTTCTTTATATTAGTGGCCGTTTCTTGATTCTTGGCTGTGTAATCGGGTGTTCCTGCACTTGTTGCTAAGCAACAGGGACGCTTGGATTGTGGTCGGGCTTCTTGCACCTGTTGCTAAGCAACAGGGAAGCTTGGCTTTGTTACTGTGTACGGAGCTCGTACCTTTTAACTATACCTCTCTGTAATCCGGACTTTTTGATAAACCAGCACCACGGCGGTCCCGTCGGTGCCAGATAAAAAAGAGTTTCCTGTATTGGAACTGTGTAGGAGGACAGAGAGGTCAGAGTGGGAGTGGAGGGGAGAATTAAAATGACAAGCGACCGGAAGCTCAGGGTCACGCTGGCGGACTGAACGCAGGTGTTCCACAAAGCTGTCACCCAATCTGCATTTGGTCTCCCCAGTGTAGAGGAGACCACATCGTGAGCAGCGAATACAGTATACTAAATTGAAAGAAGTACAAGTAAATCAGTGTTTCACCTGGAAGGAGTGTTGGGGGCCCTGGACAGTGGGAAGGGAGGAGGTAAAAGGGCAGGTGTTGCATCTTGTTTGGAATATGGTGGGCAATTCTAGGCACTTTACCTTCAAAATGACAATAATGTGTAGGAAGGAGTTCAGAGGAGAGTCACAATAATGACTTATGGACTGTGGACTTGCAGAGCTGAACTTACTTTTATATTAGACATGTCTCACAGCGCCAGGGACCCGGGTTCGAATCCGGCCTCGGGTGACTGTCTGTGTGGAGTTTGCACATTCTCCCCGTGTTTGCGTGGGTTTCCTCCGGGTGCTCCGGTTTCCTCCCACAGTCCAAAGATGTGCGGGTTAGGTTGATTGGCCATGATAAATTGACCCTTAGTGTTAGGGGGATTAAATACATGGGGTTACGGGGATAGGGTGGGATATGTGTTGGTATAGGGGTTACGGGGATCGGGTGGGATATGTGTCGGTGCAGGCTCGATGGGCCGAAATGGCCTCTATCTGCACTGTGGGGTTTCTGTGATTCTGTGATTCTGTGATGTGATGCAGATCCTTAAAATGCAGAGAGAGCTGAATAATGTGGACGTAAGTAGGTTATTTAGCTTGAATCGTTGCCAAAATTAATGAGCCTCAAGGGGGACTAGAGAATAGAGTAGTAGCTGGAACAGAATTCTAGCAAAAGCAGTCAGAGTTTTTTCAATAAACTCCTTAAGAAAAGTGAACAATATCTGGTTAGGAATGGGATGGAGCATTGGACAGATAAGTGCAGACAGGTGCAGTCAAACACACAAGGGTATCGTCTTGGGCGGTATTATATCGGCAATAGAACTGAATATCAAGTGGGTGTCTAGCAGGCAACCAATGCAATACCGCCTGTTTAGCGCTCTCGCCCAAGAAACACAGTGGTTCATGTGCTGTTAGGTCCAACCAATATTATCTGTGAATTGGATAGGGAAGGTGCAGGACTGGGTAAATATTTTAGAGTTTTGTTTGATTTCCTTTTTGAGTATTTTCCCTCAGGAGAATTGGGAAAGGGTGGATTATACGCAGTCTGTGGCAGATGTGCATTCGATGTCTCCAGTTTTGTTTCATACCTCATATTCTTTAGGTGCTGTCAGAGAATGTAAAGAAAGACGTGCATTTCTATAGCGCCTTTCACGACCTCAGGATGTCCCAAAGCGTTTACAGCCCATACTTCTGAAGTGCTGTCACTGTTGTAATGTAGGAAACGCAGCAGCCAATTTGCGCACAGCAAGATCCCACAAACAGCAATGTGATAATGACCAGATAATCTGTTTTAATGATGTTGATTGAGGGATAAATATTGGCCAGGACACCGGGGATAACTCCCCTGCTCTTCTTCAGAATAGTGCCATAGAATCTTTTGGGCTCGATTTTGCCAGGCCCGAGGAGGCGGGTTTGGAGGCGTGCGAGTTATTAAAATCACAAAAAGTGGCAGGCGGATCTGATCCCGCCTCCCGCCCGCCTCCGAGCAATTTTCCTACAAACCTGGTTTCAGACCCCGTTTCCATCCTGCCTCCAAGAGGCGGGATAGGCCCTTAACAACCAATGAAGTGCCTCTATAATCCCATTTTGAGAGGCCTTTCTGAATTTTTCGTGCTGCACGTCTCCTCTGGAACACGCCAGTTAATCCTGGCGGCCTCACAAGTGGATTGCTTACTAACAGCTGACCCTCCATCAGTAAAAAGGAGTTTTCACCAATGATCATTTGCAGGTGGCAGAACTTTGTTGTCTCAGGTCTGGGGGAACTTTTAGCGGCCTACTCATTGTTGTGGAAGTTTGGAGCCTGACACCCATCTCCAGTGTGACCTCCTGGGAAACCCCTCTCCCCACCTGACTGAGCGCTTCCTCAACTGAGGCATATACCAGAAGCATAGGAACCATTTACTTCCTTTCCTCCTGGACATCAGATTCATACGAAGACCAGCCGTGGCAGCAGCAGAACCCTGAACAACAGCAGCACCAACAACAGGAGCAACAACAGGAGAGCCAAGCTGCTGCTCACCCACCTGAGGCTGCACAGGCCAGATGGCGTCAGCGCATGGAAGCACGTCGTCGCAGGAGCTACCCCCAAAACAGGGTTTACAGAGGATGAGCTACCTCAACATGACTGAGCAGCAGTGCCAAAGGAGGCTCAGACTTTTGCAAGAGGTAGTGGGTAACATTTGCGCAATGCTGCAACAAGACCTGGAGCCCAGAGGAGCGGGTGGACACCCCTTACCAGTGGCCGTCAAAGTCACCACCGCACTCAACTTTTTTGCTTCAGGCTCATTCCAGGGATCAGCAGCAGACATCAGCGGCGTCTCCCAGGCGACCGCACACACTTGCATCATGCAGGTAACCGATGCCCTCTTTGCCATCGCACACAATTACATCAACTTCTCCAAGGATCAAGCAAGTGTAACCGCGTGTGCGGTTGGGTTTGCGAATCTGGCAGGCTTTCCAAGGGTGCAGGGCGTCGTTGACTGCACACATGTGGCCCTTAAGGCACCCCATCACAATCCAGGTATTTTTGTCAACTGCAAGGGCTTCCACTCCCTCAATGTGCAGCTGGACCACAAGAAGGACATTTTGCATGTTTGCGCCAAGTACCCTGGCAGTTGCCATGACTCCTTCATCCTGCGCCAGTCTAGTGTGCCTCCGCTCTTCAGTCCGCCAGACCAATTTTTCGGATGGCTACTTGGAGACAAGGGCTATCCCCTGAAGACGTGGCTAATGACACCATTGAGGAGCCCATCCAATGAAGCTGAGGAGCACTACAACTCCAGCCACATTTCCACCAGATCCATAATCGAGCAAACCATTTTGCTGAAGATGCGATTCAGATGCCTTGATAGATCAGGTGGAGCCCTGCAATACTCAGCAGCCAGGGTCTCCAGAATCGTCGTGGTCTGCTGTGCGCTTCACAACATGGCACAGCATCGTGGCTTGCAGCTGGCTGAGGTACAAGTGGCTCATCGCATAGCCTCCTCAGATGAGGAGGAGGAGAGCGACAACGAACAGGTTGCGGAGGCGCATCAACCAGCAGCGGCAGCACACGAGCACATTGCTGCCTGGGATGCAAGGGATGCACTCATCTTGGCCAGATTTGCTTAGCCTGCCCAATCAATCACTTTTGCCTCGCACCTTCTTACCAGAGCATTGACAATGGACAAGAACCTGCAGATTCCCATCACTCTGACCACCATACTGACAATTGCAAGTCGCCCATAGCCCTCAATGTGGAAGTCCCATTTGCGAAATGACACAGCCCACACAGCCATCAAATTTTTTTATCATCACAGTTCACGGATGGCTTTTCAAAAGTAAACACAACAGAACACCCAAGTGACTACCCTTGTGATTACTTGTGGTTTATCTTCCTCTTACGCGTGCTCCTACGTGGTGCTTCCCCTGTGGCTTCAGCAGATGTGAAGGCCCCTTGCTCACTTTCTTGCTGCTCATGTCTTGACACGTTTGGCGGGCGTCCTCTGGGGTTGCGAGCCTGTGAGGGCTCGGCAACAGTCTGCTGCTCCTGTGACTGTGCAAGGGCTGAGTCGCCCATCT
The DNA here is from genome assembly GCF_052327205.1 of Somniosus microcephalus. Classification (NCBI taxonomy): domain Eukaryota; kingdom Metazoa; phylum Chordata; class Chondrichthyes; order Squaliformes; family Somniosidae; genus Somniosus; species Somniosus microcephalus. The sequence continues at coordinate 16,384,916 of NC_141016.1, forward strand.
CAGTTGGGTGAGGACTCTGGTGGGGCTCTGACCAAGGGCTCTGCAGTGGCATGGTCGTGTGAGCGCTTGGAGAGGAGCCCCCACTTCCTTGTTCTCTACCACCAACATCCCTCTCATGGGTCAGCCCCACTTCAGAGCTAGCAAGTGGCTTGACAGCACCTTGCTGCACTTCAGGGGGGCCTTGAGGACCCGTTTCTGCACTGAAAGTCCTATTCCAGAGGACCTCCATGAAGGTCTGGTTTCTCTGCTCAATAGCTGACCATCGCTCCTCAAGAGATGTCAGTCTATTCTGAACAATGACCATGTTTTCAAGACCCTGGCGACTAAGCTCCTCCATGGCCGTAGCCATCCTCTCCTCTACAGTAGCCAGCCTTACCACAGAGGTAGCCATCCTTTCCACGGAGGTAGCCATCCTTTCCACGGAGGTTGCCATCCTTTCCGTGGTGATGCGTTCATGCGCCAATGCCCCCACAAAGGCTCTGCTCCCTCTGCTCATGTTCGCAATGGACTCCTCCATTCGCTCCACACTCGCAGCGACACTGGAGACAAAACCTGCCAGAGACTCCTACACCTGTTCCTGGAGTTCCAGCACCGCTCTCCTTCTGGATAGACCCGAAGGCACAGGGTCGACATGCAGCTGAGCCTAGCTGGGAGAGTCCAGCGGCCTCCGACGAGGACTCTCCACTGCTGTTCCTGTCTCCACCATCTGCTGATGCTCACTTGTGAGCGGTGATACACCAGGTGACAACACTACTCTATCTTGCGAAGGTCCCACCGAGCTGTGAGTTTCTGCGCTGGTGCTGGGTGCACTTAATTCTGCTGACGCTGCGCCCTCAGAGGCTGCAGCTTCCTCTGAGGAGTCTTCAGGCTCAGGCTGTTCCTCCTGGACAGTGGGGAGGGGGGCTGTCGATGGTCCTGTGGGGGAGTAAAGGAAAGAGTTAGACATGTGAGATAAAGGTTGCATGCACATTGAATATTGCAGATGATCATACGTCAATCTGTTTGAGCATCAGAATCATTATCAGTCACTCATGCAATATCATTGAGAGAGATGATAAACTATTCTGCCACCAGCTTGCTGTGATGTGCCTGTCTGTCCGTCCCCCACTTGCACATCCTCCTCCACTCCCACGATCTCCAGGGCTGCCTCCTCTGCAGTGGTGAGCTGGGCTATTGAAGGTGGCCCTCCTCCAGTCCTCGCCCTCTCCCTCTTATTGTGGGCTCTCTTTTCCTGCAATGAGGGACACAAGTGGAGTCTGAGTGAGAATGAAGGAGTGAGTGTAGAGAATCCATAGCATAGATGCTTAGAAGGAGACAAAGATGGAGTGAGGTGCCAAGACCAACTGCCCTCCCTGTATGTTGTAAGTTGTTGTCATAGCATCACAGTGATAGGGAGTGTGAAGGCTGCATAGTCGAATAGTTAAGTGAATGTGAACATACAGAGAGAGGGAATGGGTAAGGGTGCAGGGATGTAAGGGTGAAGTGGGATGTGGAGGAGGAGGTTGACAAAGCAGAGTGCTGGTGATGAGAGGCGATGGGGATCAGATTGAGGGTCATGGGGATGGAATACTCACTTTACCTGTGCGGAGAAGGTCATGAAACCTCTTTCGGCACTGCAGCCAGGTTCTGCTGCACATTGAAATCGCATTCACCTCCTGTGCCACTTGCAGCCACACAGCTTTGGTCTGTTATGGAGGCTTTTTCCTCCCTGAGTAAGGAAAGAGCACTTCCTTATTTGCTCTTGCTCCCTCCACCAGAGCTTGGAGGGAGGCCTCATCGAATCTGGGTGCATACTTTGGTCTGGTGCTGGACATACTTGCATAGGAATTCCTCAGAAGAATGGTGATAAAGTTGTAAGGCTGAAAAAGAACCAAGGCTGCTTGCAGGCCTTAAAGCCAGCTGCATAGATGACGTCATCAGAGGCGAGTTTCTGTATCAAAAGACTCATTGGGCCAGAGGTTCCCACACGCTGGAAATCAAGTGCCCAATTAGGGAAAAATCACACTTTTGTCCCGCCTCACATCGGAGGCGGGCTCCTGACACGACAACTATTGCATCTTGACCGAACAGTAATGAATAGAGGAGACGGAATGAACCTTTTACTATTTAAAGATGTGCGGGTTAGGTTGATTGGCTATGATAAAAATTGACCCTTAGTGTTAGGGGGATTAAATATGTGGGGTTACGGGGATAGGGTGGGATATGTGTTGGTGTAGGGGTTACGGGGATCGGGTGGGATATGTGTCGGTGCAGGCTCGATGGGCTGAAATGGCCTCTATCTGCACTGTGAGGTTTCTGTGATTCTGTGATTTACTAAGTAAGTGGGTGGACATTACAGCACATTGTCTGCATGGCAGAACCCGAAACTGAAAGTGAAAGACAAAGTAAAACCGAGCCCCCCAGCACCCCTTCAGGTAACACCCGGGAACTGGGACAAACTTCATTGAAGCAAAACTCAAAACACAACACTCCTTTCCCCCAGATAAAACCCCTTAGTCCTCCAGGCGTCTGGGACGGAATCTAACCCGACTTGAGCGCCGCTGGACAGGCATAGTCGGGGTGCCACTGCTAGCCGCAGGAAAACCTTCTTCCGTGGCTGATGACTCCGTGACACCTTCTGTCGATGTGGCTTCCGTCATTGTTGCAGGAAGCAGGCCGTCACTGCCTGGCAGAGGTGGTGGAGACAATGGCCTAGCCTGTGACGTCTCTGTTACTCTCACCGGAGTATGACCCCATAGCTGGTCTACGTGGCATCTGTGTAGCTGGCCATCAGGTGTACGGACGCTGTACGACAGGGGACCCGTGGCCTGCTCCACCACGGCAGGCATCCATTTGTCTCCTCCTGCATAGCAACGGGCAAACACAGTCTCTGACGGCTCGAACTGCCTGGCGGTGCCCTGGTGCTTCTTAGCCAGCTCCTCTTGCTTTGTGTGCATCTCATCCCTGTAGTCCGGGTGTAGCTGGTCCAGTGCAGTCGCCAGCCGGCGACCCATCAGCATCTCGACAGGACTCTTCCCCGTTGCTGAGTTTGGTGTGGTATGCTGTGATAACAGGAACCTGGCCAATCTGGTTTGCCAGTCCCCCACCGATATCCTCACCAGTGCCTCTTTTGTGGTTTGCACCATCCTCTCTGCCTGCCCGTTAGAGGAGGGGTGATAGGGCGCTGTGGTCACGTGGCGGATCCAGTTTCTGCCTGCAAAAGCCTTGAACTCCGCTGACGTGAAGGCTGCTCCATTGTCCGAAACCAGCACGTCGGGGACCCCATGTGTGGCAAACAGCAAACGCAACGCGTTGATCACTGCACTGGATGTCATGGAGCTCATGATAGCCACCTCCAGTCATTTCGAATGAGAATCCACCACTATCAAAAAGATCTTCCCCTGAAATGGCCCTGCAAAGTCAATGTGGAGTCTTGACCATTTACGAGTGGTCCACTCCCAGGGGTGAAGGGGAGCCTTGGATGGGCTATGGTGAGTCAGCTGACATGTCTCACAGCTCTTTACCACCTCCTCCACGTCTCGGTCCAACCCCGGCCACCAGACGTAGCTTCTCGCCAACGCCTTCATGTGCACAATCCCAGGGTGTGAGTCATGCAGCATTTTCAGCACCTCCTCTCTTGCGACGGCAGGAACCACCACACGGCTTCCCCAGAGCACGCAGTTCTTGTGTGCAGACATTTCATGGCGCCTCTGAACGAAGGGCTTGAAATGCTCCTCCTGGACCTCGGAGGGCCAGCCATGCAGCAGCCAGCGTAGCACCCATGATAAGACTGGATCTTTCTGTGTGAGGCTGCCAATCCGCTGGGCATGGAGTGAGGCCTCCGGAACCTCCTCCAGTAGCAGCACCTCCAGGGGTGGTGGCGTCTCAGCCATCGGCTGGTTCAAAGGCAAGCGACTCAGAGCATCAGCATTAGCCAGCATCTTCCCAGGCCTGTAGCAAAGTTCATAACTGTAGGCCCCAACATCAGACTCCACTGAAGCATACGCGGTGATATGATCTGGGGCATGGGCTTGGAGTGATGCAGGAGCCCCAAGAGTGGCTTGTGGTCTGTGTAGATGACGAACTGTCTCCCTAACAGGTACTGGCTGAACTTCTTTACCCCAAATATGATGGCTAGGGCCTCCTTGTCAATCTGGGCATAATTACATTCTGTTGTTGAGAGTGTTCTTGAGGCAAAACTGATAGGCGCTTCCTGGCCATCTGGCTCTATGTGACCCAACAGAGCTCCCAGCCCGTATGGTGAGGCATCACACACCAACACCAATGGCTTGTTTTCATCATAGTGTGCCAGAACCTTATCTGCTTGTAGCAGTTCCTTTGCCTGTCTGTAGGCTGTTTCATGAGCTGAGGTCCAGTTCCACACTGTTGCTTGGTCTAACAGCCTGTGCAGTGGCTCTAAAATTGTGGCATTGCCCTTGAGAAAACAACTGTAGAAGTTTAACAGTCCGAGGAATGCCTGCAGTTCGGTCTTGTTCTTGGGGGTGGGAGCGCTCCTGATAGCCTACACCTTCTCCGTAGTCGGATGCACACCGTCTTTGTCCACTCAGAATCCCAAGAACTCCACCCCATTGGCAGCGAACACACATTTCTCCTTCTGAAGGCGTAGTCCTACCTCAGCCAGCCGGCGTAGTACTTCCTGCAGCCGCTCATCATGGGCTTCCTGTGTCTTGCCTGTAATCAGTATGTCATCCAAGTAAGGATGAACTCCCGGAACACCAGCCAACAGGGTGTCCATGAACCTCTGAAAGATTGCCACAGCCGTAGACACCCCAAACTGCAGCCTTGTGGCTCGGAAAAGTCCTCTGTGGGTGTTGATTGTCAGCAGCTCAGCTGACTCTTCATCCAGGACCAGTTGCTGGTATGCTTGCTTGAGATCCAGCTTGGTGAACAGAGTGCCTCCAGCCAGTGTTGAAAACAGCTCTGTAACTGTTGGTAAGGGATACACATCTGGTAACACAGCAGTATTAACCGTACATCTGTAATCTCCACAGATTCGCAGGCCCCCATCCTTCTTTGCAATGGGCACGATAGGGGTGGCCCAACGGGAGTTCTTCACTGGCAAGAGAACCCCTTGGTTCACCAGCTTATCCAGGGCCTCATCCACCTTCTTGCGCAACGCAAAAGGAACTGGTCGCGCCTTGAAGAACTTAGGCGCTACCCCTGGGTCCACTTCGATTGAGACTGGCGATCCCTGACAGGCCCCGAACTCACCAAAAACCTCTTCATAGTTCTCCAACATAGGCATTATGGGCTGTCGCTGTACCGTGTGTACTCCTGTCACTTCAATACCGAGGGGCTCAAACCAATCTCTGCCCAGCAGGCTTGTGCCCTGCCCCGCCACCACATAAAGTGGAAGTGTGTCCTTGACTGCCTGATACTTAACTTCCACATGAATCATACCCAGCACCTGGAGTTGAGCTTGGGACCACTGCCGTAGCACGCCACTGACCTGAGCCATCGCCGGGGGTTCACTTGGCCACAGCCTATTGTAAGTCTCTTCACTTATCAACGAACACGCTGAGCCTGAATCCACCTCCATGCAGAGTGGTGCCCCATTCATGATCACATTTGCCGTGTATCCCCACTGTCCGTGGGGTAGCTGCTCAGCTTCCGTGGTATACACTGTCTACACATCGTTGTCCTCCAGTGTCAGGGTGTGTGTCTGCGATGCTTGTGTTGGCTCTGCTGCAGCAGCCTGAGCTTTCTTCATGCAGACACGAGCTATGTGTCCTCTTTTCTTACAGAAATGACATACCGCTGACACAAATTTGCATGTAGTAGAACCATGGAGAGCCCCACAGCGGAAACATTTTCTTCCTGTCTCTTTAGTTGCCTCCATGTCTCTCGCAGCAGCAGCTGCGTGTGTGGTCTTGTGCACCTCCTCGGCGGCCTGAGATGGTGCTGCCTCTGTACGGAGCATACGTGTGTTCATCGATGCAGCCTCTGCTGCTAAAGCTTTCTCCTCGGCCAGTCGGAACGTCAGGGCCTTCTCTGCAATGCCGAGTCCAGCACTCCACACACAATCCGATCACGGAGCATATTGTCTAAATGGTCACCAAAATTACAATGTAATGAGCATTTCCTCAACTCAGCAATGTAACTTGAAATAGGTTGTCCAGGCTGTTGTTTACAATTGTGAAAATGGAAACGCTGCACAATCTCTGAGGGTTTTGGGTTAAAATGTTTCTGCAGCTTCTCAATCAAATCAGCATAATCCACCTCACTAGGTTTACGAGGAGCCACCAATGAACGCAGGACGGAGTAAGTAGCAGCTCTGCATACACTTAGCAACACTGAGCGCTTCTTCTCTTTGTCAATATTATTGGCCTCAAAGAAACACCCCAGTCTTTCTGCGTATTCCTCCCATGAACTGTCCTTATCCCCAGAGAACTCTTCAATACGTCCTAAGGTCATCATAGTTTTAATGTGCACTGTCGCTTTAAGATCCATGGACTTTTTTTTTTTTTAATTCTTTTTCTCTTCCGGCCAGAGTTACGGTAGCTACACTCACGGTAGTTGCCTGGCCCGCACAATACTCTGTCCGCCGTCTACGTCGCAGCTAGCCAACTATCAAAACGCCGTTGATGTTGCAAGCTGAGTGGCCCGCTCATCGCAATTTCCAATATCACGGCTGTAGGTTCGCATGTCTATCTCCGTCCTTCTAGAGAGTTCAACAGCCGCCTCGTCGCCAGTATTGCATCTTGACCGAACAGTAATGAATAGAGGAGACGGAATTAACCTTTTACTATTTACTGAGTAAGTGGGTGGACAAGGGGGGCACAGTGGCATAGTGGTTAGCACTGTTGCCTCACAGCGCCAGGGACCTGGGTTCAAATCTGGCCTCGGGTGACTGTCTGTGTGGAGTTTGCACATTCTCCCTGTATCTGCGTGGGTTTCCTCCAGGTGCTCTGGTTTCCTCCCACAGTCCAAAGATGTGTGGGTTAGGTTGATTTGGCTATGATAAATTGACCCTTAGTGTTAGGGGATTAAATACTGGGGGTTACAGGGATAGGGTGGGATATGTGTCAGTGCAGGTACGATGGGCCAAAATGGCCTCTATCTGCACTGTGGGGATTCTGTGATTCTATGTGATACAGCACATTGTCTGCATGGCAGAACCCAAAACTGAAAGTGAAAGACAAAGTAAAACCGAGCCCCCCAGCACCCCCTTCAGGTAACACCTGGGAACTGGGACAAACTTCATTGAAGCAAAACTCAAAACACAACACCAACCACCTGACATGCCTCCAGCCCTTTATGTCCAGCTGAGAGAGCAGACAGTGTCTCGGTTTAATGGTTTATCTGAAGACGGCACCTCCGACAGTACAGCACTCTCTCACCACTGCACTGGAGTCTCAGCCTGGATTTTTGTGCTCAAGTCTCTGGAGTGGGACTTGAACCTACAACCTTCTGACTCAGAGGCAAAATAACTCCCAGGCTTCTGCTTCTGCCTGCACTTGGGCTAGACTGGGCAATTAACTGGCCTTATTCAAGTTCTCCATATTTTAGTTTCACATAGACAAGTATTGTTTGAGGTTGGGTTGGGGGGCGGCAAGGGCGAGCAATAGGGAGTGTCAAACTGCAGGCCACTTTTAGTTTTTTTTTCAATGAGTGATTTGGAATAGTTGTACAGAAAATGCCTGCTTTTCATTTCATTGTACATGAGAAGAATGATTATAACTGACGGAAATGTATACTTGATAGTCTGCCAAATTTTGGCGGAAAAAAAGTGAAATATGATTGTTTGCAATCATGTCTGAGGGCCATATGTTATAAGTGGTGATAGGTTCTTTTGAGTTTCGCGTTGTGGTGCTTCCTGTCTCCTGCCTCTTCCTGTAGGGTGAGCGCTGTTGCCGGGGTCGGGGCTCCGTGGAGACGCGGCAGGCGCGCCGCGCTGCACGCTGGGAGCTGTAGTTTCCGCGCCGGCCGGCTCCCTGTGCGACGCCGGGGGAAAAGACTACGTTTCCCGGCGTGCCCCGCGAGCGCAGCGCATGCGCGGCGGGCAGGCGACTGTGTTAAATAGCGGCTGAGATTGGAGCGGGAGAGTGAGCGGAGGTAAAGCAAACGTTGCACGAAACGAAAAAAATAATTTAACCCCCTTCCAAAAAAAGTATTCAGAATGTCATCCGTTTGCATTTTATAAGATGTAAAGAGCTGCTCAGCGCTATAACAGAAGAGTTTGTCACCAGGAGTTCTCAAGCTGGAGATGTCAGGGTTAATCTGACATTGTGCTGAAATTTGTCAGGATTAAGTCTAAATTGCTGTCCAATTTGCTGAGGGCCCGACTGCTCTTGCATTGACTCTGCTTTACTTCACCATTGCTTGCATTGCCATTGTCACAGCGTTATTTTCTATCTGGGTCAATGTACCAGGACTGCCGAAGCCTGAATGGCCCTTTTTTTTAAAAACCAATCTTGTTTCTCTATATTTTGTTAAACCCACTGATACTCATAAGAACATAAGGCTTAGGAGCAGGAGCAGGTTATTTGGTCCCTCAAGCCTGCTCCGCCGCTCAATAAGATCATGGCTGATCTTCGACCTCGATTCCACTTTCCTGCCCCATTCCCATATCCCTTGATCCCCCTAGAGTCCAAAAATCTATCTATCTCAGCCGTGAATCTATTCAATGACTGAGCATCCACAGCTCTGGGGTAGAGAATTCCAAAGATTCACAACCCTCTGAGTCAAGAAATTCCTCCTCATCTCAGTCTTAAATGGTCGACCCCTTATCCTGAGACTGTGCCCACTAATTCTAGACTCTCCAGCCAAGGGAAACAACCTTGTCAATCCCCCTCAATGTCCAGCCTCACTCCTAAAGAGCAGCCATCTGGGCACAATGCTGGAGAGTGACCATTGCCCATGGAACCCATGCCCCAACACAGTGTCAGAACCTTTAAAAGAGACACCCTGCAGAAAAGTGGCACCTGCTGGGTTAGTTACATTGGAGGTAATCGGACCAAGTGCGTTAGAAATGCATTGGAGAGAAGTGGCATGAGCTGGGATACTGGAAGGGATGGGATCAGCAGAGTTAAAGTGTCATTGGGGAAGGTGGTGCCAGCTAGATTAGAGGTAAACTGGAGAGAGGTGGGACCACATTAATGTGTGCTATTGTCCTCTAGAACTCTTGATGTATCTCCATTTTGCCCTTTTTTATTGTCTCTCCTGCAGCCATTGCCTTTACCAGTACTCGGGTGCTGCTGGGTTAGGGAATCGATCTGTGGCCTGTGTTCATTCTCTCAGACCTGCTGTTGTCTGACTCGTTTTGTTGCTGAAGTAAAATGTTGGACTTTTGCAGGAAGTTATTTGTAAGTATTTGTTGGGAAGAAGGCAGGTAGTTATCGTGCACTGAGTCTGTAACCTTTGTCTTGTGATTGCCTAATGATGATTCCATGCTTTATAATTATAGACATACCTTGTGGAGGTACACTGGAGCAAGGGAAGAGAATGAGTGGCATTGTAACAGTAGCAGGGACTGTGAATGTAACAGCAAATGTGTGACCGTGTAACAATGCTAACATGATGTCAATAGCATAATCACAATGTCAACAGCATAACAGCGATAGCGAAATGGCAAAAATGACAGTGGAAGAGGAACAGTACGACAGAGATAGCATAACAGTGACAAAGTCACATCAACATTGATAGGATAGTGTAACACCAAGCTGCAAAGGAGATCTTTATACAATGGTAGGAAAGCATAGAATTGAGAAAATCCAGGAGCATTTGCTGCAGAAAAAGTGTTACACCAAATACAGTACAAAGCTTAGTTAAAATTGACAGACTGATAGTGTCCATGCCTCTCAGACTTTAGAAAAGGAAATCTTGTTCCAGTTCCCTGTTTTTAGTTATTCAGTTTCCCAATGCCGGCATCGTTCCCCAGATGAGAATCTGTGCCAGTTGGTTGCTGGGAGGTCAGCAGGAGCAGCCGCTTCCTCAGCCGCTGTGTTTTTCTCTTTGTACAAACCATGGCTCAACAACACCCCTCACCCCCTCCCACTCCCCACATCCTGTTGCTGGGCTCAGATCTGGAACTCTCCAGCTTGTGGAATTGTAAATGTCCAACCTGCAACTCCATGGAGCACTGTGGTGGGGCAGAAATCTGCTCCACAGCAGGAACAGTCTTTGAAACAATTAGATTTTACTTTATCAGCCAGTGGCTCAGTGGGTAGCACTCTTGCCTCTTGAGTCAGAAGGTTGTGGGTTCAAGTCCCACTCAGAGACTTGAGCACAGAAATCTAGGCTGACACTACAGTGCAGTGCTGAGGGAGTGCTGCACTGTCAGAGGTGCCATCTTTCGGATGAGACGCTCAACCGAGGTCCCGTCTGCCCTCTCAGGTGGATGTAAAAAGATCCCATGGCACTATGTGAAGAAGAGCAGGGGAGTGCTCCTTGGTGTCCTGGGCCAATATTTATCCTTCAACCAACATCACTAAAAAACAGATTACCTGGTCATTATCACATTGCTGTTTGCGGGAGCTTGCTGTGCGTAAATCGGCTGCTGAGTTTTCAACACTACAACAGTGACCACACTTCAGAAAGTACTTCATTGGCTGTAAAGCGCTTTGGGATATACGGTGGTCGTGAAAGGCGCGATAGAAATGCAAGTCTTTCTTCTTTATCCACATATCCTACCTTTTGCAACCTGTTGTGTTGTGCATCCGGATCCAGCGGAGAGGATAGGCTGAGGCGCTCTCCCAGTACTCTCCTGTGGCTGGCAGGGGTTGGGCTGATATATGACTGAGGGGGAAGGGTGGTGCCAATATGTCCTACGGTTTAAAAGAACAGAATCCAGTACTGGAGACAACCAACTGGAGACTCTGTAAATGAATCAAACAGACTGTGTGAGAGTCACTTTTGTTTTATTTATGAAAGCTTTGATCCAGAGGAATACTTGAGATTTTATTTCCTTCTCCATAAAGGATAGTCGTGTTAAGGTGAAATTTTAATGAGAGCCTCTTGGAGTTCATTGTTGTGAGTGCGAGACCTGCATGTTTCATGAGGTGTCGGGCTGTGAATACATGAGGTCTGCTCTGACTGAGGGTGGAATCCGGTTACTCTTGGCTAATTGGGTTCTGAATGCAACAGGGGATATGAGCAGAAAATTCTGGGTTTGGCAACATCTCGAAAAGAAAATGTTTTTTTTTTGCAAATGTGCAGTCTTTGTTGTGAGGAAGAGTGCACTTGAAACACTCACCTGTCTTTTCTCTTTCAGGTAGTGACTGACCTGTTGTGCATCTCCAACATTTTCCGTATTATATGAGCAATAGAGGAATGGATGGGAAGGGGAGTTGTGGGGAAGATGACAACGTATCTCCCCTTTTTAAATTAGACAAAAATTCTGATTCCACAAGCTATAAAATAGCCATTTCCTGTCACGTGATTACATGCAGCCCTGGTGCCTTTGAATAAACAAGACCCAGTTCCTGGGACCCTTGTCAATGAAAAGGCACCCGAAAGACCTAAGCTGTGTTTTCTGCTCCTGATCACGATCCAAGTGACTACTGCTGGGAAGTTTGTACAGGAAACCCTTTATTATCCGGGACCGGCGTGGTGCCGGTTTATCAAAAAGTACGGATTACAGAGAGGTATAGTTAAAAGGTACGAGAGCTCCGTACACAGCAACAAATCCAGGCTTCTCTGTTGCTTAGCAACATGTGCAGGAACTCCGACCACAGACCAAGCGTCCCTGTTGCTTAGCAACAAGTGCAGGAACCCCAGTTACACGGCCACAGATCCAGGAACTGCCACTAATATGAAGTAAAACTTACCTGAACCTACTCCTGAATTTTGCCGGTTAACAGGGATTTCCGGTTATTTAGGTGCCGGTAAATCGAGAGTTTCCTGTATGTGTGGTTATTGTGTGAGGACAGGATCTGGCTGGGCTGTAACATCCTGGTGCCCGGGTAGCCTGCTAACACTCACTAGCTGCGCTCACGTGTAGAATAGCCACTTGGACGAGATCCCGGAGTGTGATTAGCACCCCATGCAACTCTACCCCACCAAGGTGTCCCAGTTCACTGCAACGGGCGGGAGCAAATAGGTGAGGAACATAAATAATTTTGTGGGTTAATCCTTCTTTCCTGAGAAGTCAGGCAGGACAAAGAGACATCGTTAGGTTTGTTGTTCAGTTTTCAACTATGCTGTTTATGTGCCATTGTCTTCCCCAGTAGATCCTGCTTCCATCCAAATTCACCTAGATCTTTGAAAACATGAACGGATCCTAGAAAATCTCTGCCCGCTAAGGAATCCTTCAGTGCTCTGTCACAAAAACCCAAGGGACCACCAAAATAACAACTGTAAGACCTCAAGCTGTGCGGCTTTGAACATCATTGAACAAATGTTTGTACCAGATTCTGCGGTTCGAGGGCTGGCATACAAAGAATAGTGTTTCTCACAAAACCAGCAACAGAGGTTTCCCTTTGTGCAGCACACATCGAATTAAATGACTGCATTTTGTAATAAATTCATTGTCCGCTTCCTGTGCTGTATATGAGCTGGCCAGTGCTTATCATCACTGCACATACAACAGGAACTCCAGCTGCACCTTCCTTAACTGTGCAACCACGGAACAGGAGGACGGGACTTAACACAGAGGACAACACCATATGTAAGGATCAGACCACTTTCTCGTATGAGACTTGGGACCGTTTGGCCATAAAGATGTTGTGCAAATTGATCTGGGCATGCATCCAGACGTCGGTTATTGCGGAGTTTTGGTTCTGTTCAGTGCTGCTCAACTGCCATCCTGAGCCCATAGCACTTTGTTAACTCTCGGGATTGGAAGACTCAAGAGACTCCCGTTTCCAGCCTGCCCATAAGTGAGGAGCATATGGTTTGAAAACCTACCCAGAAATCCCTGAGAAGAAGCGACACCCATTGCCATAGGAACCTGTGAAAAACAATGGACGGGGACCAGCTCTGTAGAACCGAGACGAAGGAGAAGGTATGTAAAACGAGGGAAGGGGATTGGACAGACACCGCACCTGGCTTCAATTCAGCTTTGTGCACAATTATAGAATATATTTCATGGCAAAATCTTCTGTTGGTACTTCATTGCTGGTCTAGATACAAACTTAAACTTAACAAATTTAAAGCATCCTACAGGGAGGGTGTTACGTGAGCGAACACTTGTATAGTATCCCGTGCTGTTAGCGCATCCTGTAGTGTTAGCTGTGGCTCAGTTCGTAGCACACTCGCCTCTGAGTCAGAAGGTTGTGGGCTCAAGTCCCACTCCAGAGACTTGAGCACAAAAATCTAGGCTGACACTCCCAGTGCAGCACTGAGGGAGTGCTGCACTGTCGGAGGTGCCGTCTTTTGGATGAGACGTTAAACCGAAGCCCCGTCTGCTCTCTCAGGTGGACGTAAAAGATCCCATGGCACTATTTTGAAGAAGAGCAGGGGAGTTGTCTCCAGTGTCCTGGCCAATATTTATCCCTCAGTCAACATAACAAAAACCGATTATCTGGTCATGATCACATTGCTGTTTGTGGGAGCTTGCTGTGCGCAAATTGGCTGCTGCGTTTCCCACATTACAACAGTGACTACGCTTCAAAAAGTACTTCATTGACTGTAAAGCGCTTTGAGACGTCCGGTGGTCGTGAAAGGCGCTGTATAAATGCAATTCTTTCTTTTTAACATTACAAGATACGTAATAGTTTGTGAAATGGTAACAGCGTGAGACAACGTTGTAACAACGGGATATGGTAACAGAATGTGATCTGGCAAGAGCGCATGATATTACAATAGCATGGGATACAACAACATGGGAAATGTGGGATGCAGCACTGATATAGTGTAATAGTGCAGGATACACTAACAACGAAGGATACAGCCAGTAACAGTACGGAATATTGCAACCGCGTGAGATACTGTGACATCACATGACACAGTAACGGCACAAGATAGTGTAATAGAGTGGAATATAGAAACAGAGTGGGATACGGAGCCAGCGCGGGGAAAATTAACAGAGGAAGAAATTGCATTTATGTGGCAGGATGTCCCAAAGCACTTCAGAAACTGAAATACTTTTGTAGTGTAGTCACTCTTGTAATGTAGGCAAATGTGGCAGGCAATTTGAACATTGCAAGATCCCACAAACAGCAATGAGATAGATTGTGTTGGCCGACAGATAAATGGTAGCCAGGAGACTTCAGCCAATGAAGTACTTTTTGAAGTGTAGTCACTGTTGTAATGTAGGAAACAGCAGCTAACTTGCGCACAGCAATGTGATAATGACCAGATAATCTATTTTTGTGATGTTTATTGAGGGATAAATATTGGCCAGGACACCGGGGGCAACTCCCCTGCTCTTCTTCGAAATAGTGCCATGGGATCTTTCATGTCCACCTGAGGGAGCAGACGGAGCCTCGGTTTAACGTCTCATCTGAAAGACGAGACAGTGCAGCACTCCCTCAGCACTGCACTGGGAGTGTCAGCCTAGCTTTATGTGCTCAAATCTCTGGAGTGGGACTTGAACCCACAACCTTCTGACTCAGAGGCGAGGGTGCTACCCACTGAGCCCCGGCTGACAATGTAAACATATCTTGTGCTGGTACCGTATCTCACTCTGTTCCTGTATCATGCACAGTTGCTCTATCCCACACTGTTGCTGTAACACGTGCTGTATGGTGAGCTCAGTATCTGAACATAAGAACATAAGAAATAGGAGCAGGAGTCGGCCATACGGCCCCTCGAGCCTGCTCCGCCATTCAATAAGATCACGGCTGATCTTCGACCTCAACTCCACTTTCCCGCCCCATCTCCATACCCCTTGATTCCCCTAGAGTCCAAAAATCTGTCGATCTCAGCCTTGAATATACTCAAAGACTCAGCATTCACAGCCCTCTGGGGCAGAGAATTCCAAAGATTCACAGCCCTCTGAGTGAAAAAAATCCTCCTCATTTCAAGTCTTAAATGGCCGACCCCTTATCCGGAGACTCTGCCCCCTAGTTCTAGACACTCCAGCCAGGGGGAAACAACCTCTCAGCATCTACCCTGTCAATCCCCCTCAGAATCTTGTATGTTTCAATGAGATCACCTCTCATTCTTCTAAACTCGAGAGAGTATAGGCCCATTCTACACAATCTCTCATCATAGGACAGCCCTCTCACCCCAGGAAGTGAGAGCTATTTCAGTCCAACTTGGAGTCAAGACACACAACGTTTTCTGCCCATGTAATGGGGTGTTTTGCAGGACAGGTCTGGTCCTGAGCATATGGATTCAACATGAGACAGTGTACCCAACAGCCACGGGTTGCTGCATTGTGCAGTATAAATGAGATTTAGCCAAACAAGCCCAGCAAGGGGAGATATTAGTCACACCAGCCATTTAGGCAGGTGAGCCTTGAGAGCCATCTGTCACTACTGCTGCAATCTCTCTTGTCAATGGAGGAAAACTTTCTCTTCGCTGTGATCCTCATTGCCAAGTTTGTGGCTTGACAATGTTGCCGTGGCCAGATGACGTGAATTACTGAGTCTTACTGCAGTAACTGTGTGTGTTTTCTGTGCAGGTGTTGAACTTTTCTGGCATCGGGAATTGTGCTGCCGGGACCCTCCAAGAACAGCACAGTTACAAAAATGTAGGTTTTACATTGTTGTTCCTTACAACACCGCTGGGCGTGGGGGAGTGGATTGCTTCAGTGGAAACATCTTCAACTGGGACTGGGAGTGGGCTTCAAAAGAAAGAAAGAAAGAGGAGTGTAATAGAATGCTGTGATTATTGGCTTTTCTCGCTGATCCTGAAGGTACTGTCATTTGCCATAGTAAGATAGGCATCCAGCAACTGAGTACTCAAGCCCCAAAACATAGAAACATGGAAGATAGGAGCAGGAGTCGGCCATTCAGCCCCTCGAGCCTGCTCCGCCATTTAATGAGAGCATGGCTGATCATCCAAATTCAGTACCCTGTCCCTGCTTTCTCCCCATATCCCTTGATCCCTTTAGCCTTAAGAAATATATCTAACTCCTTCTTGAATAGATTTAATGAATTGGCCTCAACTGCCTTCTGTGGTAGAGAATTCCACAGGTTCACCACTCTCTGGGTGAAGAAATTCCTCCTCATCTCTGTCCTAAATGGCTTACTCCTTATCCTTAGACTGTGTCCCCTGGTTCTGGACTCCCCCGCCATCAGGAACATCCTTCCTGCATCTAGTCTGTCTAGTCCTGTTAGAATTTTATAAGTTTCAATGAGATCCCCTCTCATCCTTTTGGGTTTTGGAAGGAAAGTATTGGTCACTGATTAAACTTAACACCAGGGAGTGGCTATATTCCAAAAAGGATCTAAAACATATTACAAAAAGGATATAGGGGCACTGGAGAAGGTGCAAACAAATCTACAACAGCTATACCAGAACTGAGAGGTTATAACTATCAGGAGATAGACAGATTTTTGAACGGTAAGGGAGTCGAGGGTTATGGGGAGCGGGCAGGGAAGTGGAGTTGAGGCCAAGATCAGATCAGCCATGATCTTATTGAATGGCGGAGCAGGCTCGAGGGGCCAAATGACCGACTCCTGCTCCTATGTCTTATGTTCTTATGAAAGACTGAAAAGGCCAGGTCTCTTTTCAGAGGGGTGTCCTGACAGAGGCCTTTAAACTCATGAACAGGTTTGATAGAGTAGACGTAGAGAAGATGTTTCCACTTGTGGGGGAGACCAGAACCAGGGGTCATAAATATGGGATAGTCGCTAATAAACCCAATAAGGAATTCAGGAGAAACATTCTTTACCTAGAGCGTGGTTAGAATGTGCAACTTGCTACCACAAGGAGCAGTCAAGGCGAATAGCATAGATGCATTTCAGGTGAAGCTAGATAAACACATGAGGGTTATGCTGATCGGGTTAGATGAAGTAGAGTGCGAGGAGGCTTGTGTGGAGCATAAACACAGACCAGTTGAGACGAATAACCTGCATTTTCAGCGTTTTCCTGCTTGGCTCTAAAGTTATTGGCACGGATTTATTCTCAGGATCTGTGCCCTTGTATGCCTCTACTCGTGTGACGCTGGTCATTTTATAACATGGGCACTAAAAGGATTAAAATAAACATCCTCCACTATTCACTCTCAAATTCAAAGGACTCTGGTTTCAGTAAACACATTTCTTAATTTTAAAAAATGGACATCTGTTCTTTACCTGGGCTATTATCGATCAGGTTCAACGAGAGGCCCTGAGCTTTGACCCTGAGCTCGAGATGGAAGATGAGCGTTGTGCTGCCTGAGCTCAGTGCGAATCTGTTTCCACATCAGCCTTCGTAAAGTGCGATCCTGACAAAGTGGAGGCCATTCTCAAGTTTACTTTCTTCAGAAAGAAAATGCTCCAATGTTTAACTTGCTCCTAATAGGAGACGAGTGTGAATTAATGAAATATCGCTGGTTGGTACAGCAGCTTCCTCAGCTCCCTGTGCTGGAGTGTTTCTGCAAGTGCATGATTTGGGTCCTTTGCTTTTTGTGGTATGTCAATGATTTGGACTTGAATGCAGGAAGTATAATTAAGAAGTTTGCAGATGATACAAACATTGGCCATGTGGTTGATAATGAAGAAGAAAGCTGCAGACTGCAGGAAGATATCAATGGACTGGTCAGGTGGGCAGAACGGTGGAAAAGAAATTCAATCTGGAGAAGTGTGAGGGCTGACAAGGAAAGGGAATACACTATAAATGGTAGATCACTGAGAAGTGCAGAAGATCAGAGGGACCTTGGAGTGCAGGTCCACAGATCCCTGAAGGTAGCAGGACAGGTAGATAAGGTGGTTAAGAAGGCATACGGGATACTTTCCTTTATTAGCCGAGGCATAGAATATAAGAGCAGAGAGGTTATGCTTGAACGGTATAAAACACTAGTTAGGCCGCAGCTAGAATACTGCGTGCAGTTCTGGTCACCACATTACAGGAAGGATGTGATTGCACTAGAGAGGGTGTAGAGGAGATTTCCGAGGATGTTGCCTGGGCTGGGGAATTTTAGCTATGAGGAAAGATTGGATAGGCTGGGGTTGTTTTCTTTGGAACAGAGGAGGCTGAGGGGAGACCTAATTGAGTTGTATAAAATTATGAGGGGCCTAGATAGAGTGGATAGGAAGGACCTATTTCCCTTAGCAGAAGGGTCAATAACCAGGGGGCATAGATTTAAAGTAATTGGTCAGGGTTTAGAGGGGATTTGAGGAGAAGTTTTTTCACACAGAGAGTGGTGGGGGTCTGGAACTCACTGCCTGAGAGGGTGGTAGAGGCAGAAACCCTCATCACATTTACAAAGTACTTGGATGTGCACTTGAAGTGCCGTAACCCATGAGGCTACAGACCAAGTGCTGGAAAGTGGGATTTGGGTGGATAGCTCTTTGTCGGCCGGCAGGGACAAGATGGGCCGAAATGGCCGCCTTCTGTGCTGTAAATTTCTATGATTTCTATGTTCTCTCTTGTGCTGCTTTTCAGGGTTTGCTGGGGTTGTGTCTGCGCCCGCATGTGACTGACGATGTACACAACGGGAAGGCAGCGTTGAAATCTATACCTGTGAGTAGGAAGAACCGTACAGATTAAGAGCTAGAGTGAAACTATTGGTGTCCATTGGACACTTGACGTGTATGTGCATTTTTAGCTATATATGCTCACATTAGGAGATCTGCATTTCGGTTTTAGAATCGATGTTGGTTTCTTTCCAGATTTCTACATTGAAGCAAAATGGCCTTTTACAGTCTCTTACAGCTGGAGGCGATGAAAATAAACATGAAGGTGAGTCTCTGTTTCCAGGGTCTGAGACAGGTGAAGGGTCGTGGTTTTTGTAAAGACTCATTTCTGCAGAAACTGCACTCCCGCCCCGAGTTACATCCTTTTTTTTGACACAGTGCAGGGTGAGAGGTTTTGTCCTGGCTGGAATGATTAAAATGAAGGTGGGCTTGTTGGTGTCCAGATAGTGGAATGAGTGAAAACAGTGAGTCATGTTGTTTAACTTAAAATAAAGTGCAGTGTTATGCATGTGGGCAGGGCGAATGCTGAACATGCATACACCCTTCAGGGACAAGTACTTAAGCTGTTGGAGAAAGAAAGAGATCTGGGTGCTCTAGTGCATAGATTGCTAAATGTTCGTGACCAATGCCATGAAGTGATAGCTGGAGAGAATAGGGTGCTAGGGTGTAATTATAGGACAATTGATTATAAGACAAAGCATACTACAGGAAACTTTCGATTTACCTGCACCTAAATAACCGGAAATCTCGGTTAACCGGCAAAATTCAGGAGTAGGTTTTACTTCATATTGACTTGCATTCCTCCATCTGTTGCTGTGCAAGGGTGTGGCTGCAGCTGTTGCTAAGCTACAGAGACGCTTGGAACTTGTGGCCATTGTTCTGAAGCTGTTGCTAAGCAACAGGGTTTGTTGCTTTATACGGAGCTGTCAGCTCTCCCTATCTTTTACTATAGCGTTCGGTTATCCGGAATTTTTGATGAACTGGCACCACGTCGGTCCCGTCCGTGCCGGATAAAAAAAAGTTTCCTGTATTTTGTCCTTGTACAAGACCTTGGTTGGGTCTCAGTTAAAATACTGTGTTCAGTTTTGGTCTCCTCACATGGTGGGTGATATTGAAAGGGAGCAGAGAAGGGCAACGAGATTAATACCCAGCTTAAAGCATTTTAGCTGCAAAGATAGGCTAAAAGAGCTGGGTCTCTAGAGCTGGGCGTAGCCTTAGGGGTAATTTGATTGAGGTTTATAAGAAGATGAAGAGAATTGATCGTGTTTATGTAGATAGTTTGTTTCAACTAAATAGTTAGGAAGGACCAGGGGTCACAATCCCAAGTTATGTAAGGCAAGAACTAGATTAGATGTCAGGAGGCGGTTCTTTTCCCAGAGAATAGTGGACCTGTGGAACAGGCTGCCGGCTCGTGCGGTGAACACTAATTCCTTCAAGCGAGAGCTGGACCTGTTTCATGCTGTGGTGGAGATCACCCCCTATAAAAGGTAGGTACTGCACAGCATTAATCAGGGCCAGAGTGGTCTCCAGGACTAGTTTTGATCGCCTAAAAGGGGTCGGAGAAGAATTTTCCAGATTTTACCCTCTAATTGGCCTGGGTTTTTATCTTTTTTTCGCCTCCCCCAGGAGATTACATGGCATTCAGGCGGGTTTGGGTGTGTATATATTGTGATGCACCTGACGTTGGAGTTGTGTGGGATTGGCTGGATGGACCAATTGGTCTTTTCTTGTCCGCCGTTATTACTGTACTAACTGTTACGAACATCAAGGAATTTGATGTAAGCACAGATTCTGGTTATAGTGGTGGACTGGTAAGAATTGATGGTTCGGGAAAGGGTAGTTTGAAGTACCGTCATTTGTGGTTCACCTTTGTGTGTTGGATGATAACAAGAGACAAAAATGTGCCATTTTCAGATAATCTGCTGAAAATAAACCACCAGTGTTCTGAGCATGCGTAAAATTTGAAGTGGGAAGATAATTCCTTCTCTGTTATCCAAAGGGAAGATTTTGAACCGTGAAAGGGAAGACTTTGTACACATTGATGAATATGATTTTTTTTCTTGTTTTTATGCAGTGGAGATGAGTTTGAAGGTGTTGCAGGCAGAGGCAGAGTGGGAGGCTTTGGAAACAGTGTACAGAGGTGAGACATCGATACTTCAGGTTCCTGTTGCATTTCAATCACACTGGTAGCCAGTCGCAGTATCGTCAGTGCACATCACTGACCAATTAATAGGGTTTAACTCTTCATCCTGAACATGTGTTTTATCAAAAATAGCTGCTTCTGTTTGGATCCCACAGCTTGCAGTAGATTGGTTTTACAATTATTTAAATTAAAGAGGAAGAAATAATTATTAAAGCAGCAGACATAAGAACATAAGAATTAGGAGCAGGAGTAGGCCATACGGGCCCTCGAGCCTGTTCCGCCATTCAATAAGATCATGGCTGATCTTCTACCTCAACTCCACTTTCCTGCACTATCCCCATATCCCTTGATTCCCCTGGAGTCCAAATATCTATCAATCTCAGTCTTGATCATACTCAACGACTCCGCATCCACAGCCCTTTGGGGTAGAGAATTCCAAAGATTCACAACCCTCTGAGGGAAGAAATTCCTCATCATCTCAGCCTTAAATGGCCGACCTGATTTTCCTGAGACTAGGCCCCCTAGTTTTAGACTCTCCAGCCAGGGGAAACTACCTACCCTGTCAATCCCCCTCAGACTCTTATATGTTTCAATGAGACACTTGTGATCTCAGAGGTCGCGAGGTGACCGATGTGTCCGAGGGCCACTCGTGTCTCTCGCCACACGGTGCAATGCTAAAGAATAGGTAACAAGAGGAACCTTGACCTCGTAACTTTCAGTGAGCAGGAATGAACTCAAACGTTCAGAGTCAATCGAGATCCCAGTTACAGTTCAGGAGAAAGAAGTGTTGGGTTATTAATAAAGCTGAGAGAATCCACTGGGGAGGGGTGGGGTCACTGCCAACAGCACTCTGCGTGTCGGCTCAGCTCCAGGATTGTGGGAGTGATGCATTAACAACTCCTGTTCATTTCCAGTCTTTTTCTAAATGAGGTCCGTTTTACACAGTACAGTTTGCTGTGGAAAAAAAATAGGGTAGACGGATAGGGTCAGTCTATGAATTATTCTTCAGCAAACAGGAAATTCTTGGCAGGGACCGCTCCTCATTGACTATAAACCCAACTCATGAACAAAATATTCTTTTCTGTTCGCTTTATTGACCATTTAACTGATTCAGCTTTGCACAGGTATCACATTTAAACATGGTTGCAGAGTCAGTGAAGTTGTCACCTCAGCCGTCCAGTATCACAGTGGACTGAT
This sequence comes from Somniosus microcephalus, assembly GCF_052327205.1. NCBI lineage: Eukaryota > Metazoa > Chordata > Chondrichthyes > Squaliformes > Somniosidae > Somniosus > Somniosus microcephalus. The sequence goes on from NC_141016.1 coordinate 16,406,705, forward strand.
TCCACTTCTAAGAACTGTGCAACATTTCTTTCAGTGAAATTTGGCTCCTTTCAGTATTTGGATATGCAATTTATTCCTGCTTAACCAAACTGACAACATACAAGTGCCTGTGGAATGAATATTTAATTTCTCTGTTTTTGCACGCTTTTATAATAGAAAAAGCTCACATTACACATATGGTCCACAGAATGGAGGGAAATTCAGAGAAAGACAAACAGCCAGCTCAGGAATGATGGGGACTGCAGCACACGTTCAGGCCAGACATCCAAGCAAAGAAAATATTGGACTTAATTGAAAGATTTGGAATTACGTGATTCAGGCCCTTCCAGCGATGTCTGCACCCAGGAGACCACAGTATTGACTGGGGATACAGATATCCCAGCCAGTAGGCTGAAATGGCTCCCATTTCAATTGGAAGTCGAGGATTCGCTGTTGCCCGCTGAGCCCTCCCCCCCCCCCCCCCCCCCCCCTGGAGAGGTACAGGGGAGGTTCCCCATCAGTGACATCGCAGAACAGATGTTGCCTCTTTTTGAGTTCCACATGCTTCTTGTCTCTCACTGATTCTTGCCCATACTGTGGTCTCTTGGGTGCAGAAATGTTAGGCAGTTCTTAGAAGTGGAAACAGTCCCCTGCGATACTGGACTGATGCGGCGACAACCTCCATTCTGTGGACCATATTGCCTGTACCACACCTGTACTGCATTGGAGAGGGTAGGTGGTGTCATAAATCGTGCCATTCATGTAGAAATTACTTATGAAATATACTGGGTGGCCTGCTGGTGGCGCTGTCCAGGGAGAGTATAAATACTCGGGCACGGGCCCAGCTTGCTCAGGGACATTTTGTAAACAGGAACTAGTGAAGGATAACTAGACTTCCATGTTGTGAAACAGTTGATTAAAGCCTTGTTTAATACTTTGACCAAGTGCCTAGTAGTTTTCTTACGTCAGGTGGTACAGGCCACTAATGACACTGCGAATAGCAGGCTACCAGGAGACATGTGCGACTGGCCTGATGGAGACGCCTTTTCCAGTTGCTCTCCTTACATGGGAACAATGGGGCTGAGATCAGAACCTCAATGGAGTGGGGATCAAAGCTGCATGGCACCACTGCATTGCTGGTCTAACGGGCTGTGCCACCTTCCTGCTCTGGCTTTGCACTGGAAGGGTACCAGAAGCTGGAGATGCTGTGATTGGGATCTGTTATTTGTGTGATCTTACTATTAGTTTGCAGATTCTGCTCACTTTCCCACACACTCCCATATTGAATGGGAGATGGTGTGAGAGGACAAAAGACAATAAATGGGAAAATTCAATACATGAATTGAATGAGCAAAGTTCTGTGCAGTTGCTTCTACTCTGACTGGCTGAGTGATTTTCTTTTCTTTCAGGGTTTCCGTTGGAGGAACGGGGAGGTAAGGATTTCTCTGCATAGCCGCACGCTGTTTTATGTTGTGCGGTAATGACATTTAAGATTCTGACTCCGCAATCACTCAAATTGGCAAATACCGCGGCAACATGCCAAGCACACTTGGGAACGCACCTTAGCACGTTCAGCAATATTCCTCAGTTAAAATTGCGCAGCACGGACAGAAGAATGCCCCAATACAATTGGCAACATGCCCCTGCACCCTAGCAACACAGCGCAGGAACCCGCCCAAAATTCACCCAACAAAAGACTGGCCTGAGAAATGAATGGAGCAGTGCTGCTTGAGTAAGTTAACCTGGTTACATTGTCAATCTCACGCAGTGTTCCTCAGTGAACAGAACACGCTGCGGTCACAGCTGCTGTGAATACACGTCTAAACCTTTAGGTTAAACTGAACCTGACGGGAGAGTTTGAGATTTTGTCTCGTTTGTGTGAACGATCACCTGTAGGTTAGTGGCACTTATAGCCCTCCATATGTGCTGTTCCCTTCTAGGTTCAAATGACATAACTGGATGCACCCCGCTCATCTCCTTTAATGAAGCACTTCAGCATTTTCAAACGACTAATCTCTATGAGTACAGGGTAAGCACAACGAGAGAGAAGGGAACCAAGTGCACAACACTCAGTTGTTAATTTTGATGGTTTGTTTAACTAAGAAAATTACTTTTCAAAATGTCTCTTTTTATAAGCTCTGGTTTCTTTCCTTATCTTCTAATAAGCCTCCGCCACGCTCTGTGATCTTTATTACACTGCAGTCATATCAACTATGATCCACTGATGGGATCAAGGCTCTTTCTGGGGCATAGTAACTGGTGGAGTTGTGCAGGGATCTGTTCTGAGGCCATTGCTGTTTGCAGTTTATAAGTGTTACTGAGGAGGGTAGTTCTGGTAGCATTATAACATTTGCTGATGGAACCAAGCTACATATAAAGAAAGAAATAATTGCATTTATATGTTGTCTGTCATGACCTCAGACTGTCCCAAAGTGCTTCACAGCCAATGAAGTATGTTTGAAGTGTAGTCACTGTTGTAATGTAGGGAAATGCGCCAGCCAATTGGTGCACAGCAAGCTCCCACAAACGAGAAATATGATAATGATCAGATGATCTGTTTTGATGATGTTGGTTAAGGGATAAGTGGCCAGGACACTCGTGGAACTCCCCTGCTCTTCTTCCAGTAGTGTCTTGGAATCTTTTCTGTCCACCCGAGAGGGCAGTGGGGCCTCGGTTTAATGTCTCTTCTGAAAGACGGCACCGCCGACAGTGCAGCACTTCCTCAGTACTGCACTGAAATGTCAGCCTAGATTAGCCAGGCATTTGTGTGACTGCGCTCACAAGGAAATGAACAAGTTAGGTGGGCAGCCAAGGAACGGCAGCTGAATTTTGATGTATATAAGTAAAAGTTATGCAAATAAACTTCAAAGGCCGCTGACATTTTGAAGAGGTATGATAGAAGGGTAAGAAGGATGACTCCAGGATTTAAGATCTATATAGACAGGCTGACAGAATAAACTTGCTCTGAATGAGTGATTGAGAGAGGACGTGATTCAGGTTTTACTAATACTGAATCTTTTTTTAATGGGACTAAAAGTAGAAAAGTCACCTGGTCCAGATAATATGCACCCAGAACACAGAAAGAAACTGAGGAGGAAAAAGTACAGACATTAACCCTAATTTGCAAAACATCTTTAGAAATGAGAATTATGGCAAAAGATTGTAGGCTGTTTAAGGGAGGCGCAAGGGATAAGCCAGCAAATTTAGCACTAGTTAGTCTTTTCTAAGCCCCAATTATAGAACTATAGAAGTTTGCAGCACAGAAAAGGGCCATTTGGTCTATCTGGTCTGTGGACCTCTTTTCTTTCCTCATTTATATTGACAACTTGGCCATAGGTAAAAGAGGAAAGATATTAAAGTTTGCTGCTGATACCAAATTAGGGCATGGAAAAACTCATGAGGAAGAACATGAGTAGTGGTGTGGCCCAGTGATTTGTACTGTGGAAGAATGCAGGAGAGACTGCAGCAGGACATAGACAGGTTAGTGGGGTGGGCAAATAGGTGGCAGATGCAGTTCATTGCAGAGAAACATGAAGTGGAATGTCTGGGGGGAAAGGATAATGAAAGGAAGAGCTACCACCGGCACAGGCATGATGGGCTAAATGGCCTCCTTCTTTGCTGCAATTTTTATGATTCTAAGAGCCCAGGTGATGGAGGCATAAGCAGATTGTTTAGCTCCAGCTGGGGTGGGGGGGGGTCACAAAACTAGACATGCAATTAAAAAATGAACAGACCTCAAACAGACACAATAGCAAAATACTGCGGATGCTGGAAATCTGAAATAACAACAGGAAAATGCTGGAAGCACTCAGTAGGCCAGGCAGCATCCGTGGAGAGAGAAACAGAGTTAACGTTTCAGGTCTGGGACCCTTCATCAGAACTGGAAAGGGCGAGAGATGTAACTGATTTTAAGCAGGTGCAGAGGCAGGGAAAGCGGGAGGGGAAGAAGGAACAGTCTGTGCTAGGGTAGGAGGCAGGAGAGATAAAATGTTACAAATGGGGATGGCAGAATCATAAACAGCCTGAAAAATGGGGGCAGGGGTTATAGTCTGAAATTGTTGAACTCAGTGTTGAGCCCGGAAGGCTGTAAAGTGCCTAATCGAAAGACCTGAAACAGACTTCGACTGAGGTTTGTTTTCTGCCCAGGGAATACTAGGCACAGCGTTTGAAATTGACTTGCAGCTGCAGCAGATATTGCTGCATTCATTAACTGCTTTACAAAGGAACTGGATGAATATGCGATTAAGAACCAACTAAAGCCGATCAGGGTAAGTTCAGGCAATGGTGATCGAATGCTGCATGGAACCTGGTTCCTCCTACGCTGCTCGCACCATGCAAATGTTACCTGTGCAGTGCAAATGGTTAGGGCTAACACTGTAGCTTCTAATATCAGACTGATGCCCTGGAGGTTTTCCTCCTCCTCTCGGGGAGAATGCTCAAATATGTAACAGATTCAGAGCTTTTTTGGAGGGGCAGGGGGCGGTGGAGAATGGCTCACATGTGAGGGAGGGTACTCCAGATCTGAGCTATCTGCAAGCTCAAGGGCAGGTTGTTTCAGATGTGATGGCATCTGGGACTTGACAGTCGGATGTTTCAGGGGGCGACAAAGGGCAGGATGTTCCAAATAGGACAGAATCTGTAGGCTCAGTGGAGAGCATTCCAGATCTGATGGGGTCTGGCGTTTTTTTCTTTGTACTTACAGAAGAACATCCAGCCGACCGTGCGGAGGACAGGGCTTTCTGCCATCACTCATTTTCTCTTTGGCCCCCCGCGGTTGCACAAGGAGTTGCAGGAGGAGCGGGACCTGGTGTTTGCGATTGGCCAGTGTGAGTATGGCAAGCACTTCACTTAATCTGAAGTAAGAATGGACCTTGCATCAGTAGATTTTAGTGTGAAGCATATGTGAGATGTGAGTGTTTTACACTTGAAGCCAGGTCTAGCACTCAACACGCTATTGATTTTATTTTCTACCCGGAAACTATTTCTATCACGCAGAAGCAGTCACTTGTATTAAGTTTTGCTTGCACTCCATAGTAACATGCTGTATAAACATCTTATGAGTCACTTTAATGAGCTAGCTGTGGGTATCCAGCCCTGGATTAGTAGATATAACTGGATATCCAGCGGTGGATTGACAGGGTGGCTCACATCACAGGATGGTTCAAGAAGCTCAGACTTCAATGCTACAGTTCAGAGGGACCTGGGGGGTCCTTGTGCATGAAACACAAAAAGTTAGCATGCAGGTACAGCAAGTAATCAAAAAGGCAAATGGAATGTTGGCCTTTATTGCAAGGGGGTTGGAGTATAAAAGCAGGGAAGTCCTGTTACAAATGTACTGGGTATTGGTGAGACCACACCTTGAGTACTGTTTTGGTCTCCTTATTTAAGGAAGGATATACTTGCATTGGAGGCAGTTCAGAGACAATTCACACGGTTGATTCCTGAGATGAGGGAACCTTATGAAGAAAGGTTGAGCAGGTTGGGCCTATACTCATTGGAATTTAGAAGAATGAGAGGTGATCTTATTGAAACATATAAGATACTGAGGGGGCTCGACAAGGTAGATGCAGAGAGGATGTTTCCCCTCATGGGGAAATCTAGAACTCGGGGGCACAGTTTCAGAATAAAGGGTCGCCCTTTTAGAACTGAGATGAGGAGGAATTTCTTCTCTGAGGGTCGTAAATCTGTGGAATTCTCTGCCCCAGAGAGCTGTGGAGGCTGGGTCATTAAATACATTTAAGGTGGAGAGAGACAAATTTTTGCAAGATAAGGGAGTGAAGGGTTACGGGGAGTGGGCAGGGAAGTGGCTTTGAGCCCAAGATCAGCCATGATCTTATTGAATGGCGGAGCAGGCTCGAGGGGCCAAGTGGTCTATTCCTGCTCCTATTGCTTATGTTTTGTTCAATGAAGTTACGTATTTTTGTTCACAGGATCATTTGTTACACAACCTAAGTATCCCTGGGCTTGAAACTGTTACTGATAGGTTTGTGGGACAGAACTTCCAATGAAGGGACAAAAATCACTCGCAACACGTTAAATTGTACAAAATGTTTATGTGCTTTTTTGGAGCAGGCTCGCTGGACAACGATCAGAAAGTTCACATTCGAGTTTTGCAGACAATTTACAAGAAGCTGACTGGGGCAAAATTTGACTGCGCACGATACGGGTCACATTGGGAACAATTGGGATTTCAAGGTAAAAGCAAGGAAACATTCTGCTTTACAGTTAGTGCATGTTGCTGCGTTTCCAGTACGGTTCGGGCTGGGGTTCAACAGGAAATGTTAGCACTGTTATGCTCAGGGTGGGATATATAACAGTTAAAACTGGCAGCAATATACTGTGGATGGGATGTCCAAGAGAGAGACTGTTCAGTCGGCAGTATTATACAGGAAACTTTGGTTTATCTGAAGGTTAACTGTCCGGAATGCTCGATCCACCGGCAAAAATCAGGAGCCGTTTCGTTAGGTTTTTTTTCTTCTCGTTGCTTTTTTTTCACCAGTCAGGCTCTGCAAGGTCTCGCTGAAGCTGTTGCTAAGCTACAGAGACGCTTGCAAGGTACGGCCGACTGTTTAGAAGCAGCAACAGGGTTTGTTGCCAGATACGGAGCTCCGGATGTTTCAACATTAGCGCTGGTTTGTCCGGCAGTTTTGATGGGACGGCAACAGCTTGGTCCCGTCGGTGCCGGATATCACAAAGTTTCCTGTACTGAGGATGGGTGTGCAACAGAGTGTTGTAGTTGGCAGTATTAAGTGTGTGAATGTGTAATAAAGAGTGTGTTATAACAGAGTGTTACACTGAGGTTGAACTATGTAACAGCCAGAGTGTTATAAACGGCAGCGTTAAGTGTGGATGTGTAACAAAGTGTTATAACAGTGTTATACTGAAGTTGGGTGTGTTAAACTGGCTGTGTTATATGAGGATGGGTGTGCTGCATCTATAAAAACCATAGAAGGAGGCCATTCGGCCCATCGAGTCTGCGCCGGCTCTTTCGAAGAGCAATCCCGTTAGTCCCACACTTCCCCTGCTCTTTTCCCATATCCCTGCAATTTTTTCTCCTTCAAGTGTTTATCCAATTCCCTTTTGAAGGCTACTATTGAATCTGTATTCACCACCCTATCAGGCAGTGCCTTCCAAATCCTAACCACTCGTTGCATAAAAAAGTTTTTCCTCATGTCGCCTCTGGTTCTTTTGCCAATCACCTTAAATCTGGGCCCTCTGGTTACCGACCCTTCAGCCATTGGAAACAGTTTCTCTTTATTAACTCTATCTAAACTCGTCATGGTTTTAAACACCTCTATCAAATCTTCTCTTGGCCTTCTCTGCTCTAAGGAGAACAACCCCAGCTTCTCCAGTCTGTAATTTTTTTCAAACTATGCCTCAAAAGTAACAAAGCTGAGAAATATGCTTTCATAAGGATACGTTTGTGAACTAGCAAAGCACTCTGGTGAAGAAGTTTGTCTCCTGTTTTTTTGCCTGTGATTTTTGTGCTGTTAACTAGGTACCGATCCAGGGACTGACCTGCGTGGGACAGGGTTCCTCAGCCTGATGCACACGCTGTATATGGTGATGGATCTGCAGACTCTACCTTTGGCTCGTGATATTTACAAACTGTCACAGCACCCGACACAAGTTAGTCAACACTGCCAGATTTTAATTTGGTTTAAAATTAAAAAGACACAGTCCGTTTTTGAGTAAGGCCTGAAGGTCTTGCTTCAGTATTCTGAGACAAGTTGAAGAAATGGAATTTATTAGAGAAACTATGTCAACAGAGTTTTAAAAAAAGGTCAAGTTCCAATTTTGCAAGAAAATGAAGTTGAAGAATGTTAAACAATGTCAGATTCTGGACGTGTGACACACTGGAGCTTCAGAATGTTGCACAAGGATTAGTGGCTGTGGGTTCCCACACTGCGAGTTCTTAATCTTTGCCGTGTTTCTGTGCAGAGGCTCTGTGCTTCCTTACAGAGAGGGAGGGGGAGGAATCGAGGGCTGTTCAGCCCCAACCACAATAGTGCGGGCTTATAATATTGGTGGCCGCTGGATGTAGCTCTAGCCTGTCTTCCAGGCCATTCGGCTTAGTTGATTGAATTGGTCATTTGGTACAGCACGATGACTAGTAGGGGTGTGGTAGTTTTATACAATGGAAACTGCTTACACACATAACTTTTGAATGATGAAGTTTTATACATAAACTTGTACCAGATGTGCTTTACATTTGATGCCCAAACCCTGTACCAAATGGAATAGCTGATTATAACTCTCAGTGGGTATAATCCGTTATTCTACATATTATTAGCAGCCAATTGCATCGCCACTAAATTATTAATGAAGCCGGACTTTTAAGAAGTTCTGGAAAGTGGTTTTATTGCCCAGTGTGGTGCTGAGCTATACTTGCCAGTAGGCCAATGGTTCCGTTCCTGGTCTGTGGAGAGTTAGCTGATATCGGTCAGGGCAGCCGCAAAGGCTGCTGCAATTAGTCTCATATTGCCCCAGACGAGGGAGGGGAAATTTAGCCAGAATTCCCACTTCCGTTCATCATCCCGTGACTCCTGCTGGGAAGTGTGTGTGTGTGTGTGTATCGGGCGAGAGGAAGACTGAGCTCAGCTGTGATGCTCCCCGTGGTCGAATGTCCTGCCAGCATTCACTGTCTAGACTGACATGAAGAATGACCACTTGGGTGAGGTAGTGGAGTGTGTTCAGCGCCCGTGGAGCCAAACCCCAGAGAGAGGCAGCACCTTCAGGATAGGGGGAAGGATAAAAAGTTTTAATTCCACAGTATCTAAAAGTTAATATTATATAGCAGTTTCCTTCTTATGAAAAGTGGCTGCATTTTGATGTAGTGACTCGCATCTCGTACACAGGGCTGGTGTTATCAAATTATGTAAAAATCCTAAATATGGACATTTTTTACTAGTTTAGGTTGTGCTTTTAAGTGAATAAATATGATAAGATGTATTTAATCTTATAGTAATACATATATCGAATTGAAGAAAAACTTCAAATGCTGGAAAACTGCAGTCTAAACAGAAAATTCTACAAAAGCGCAACGGATCTCAGCATTTGAAAAAGAAACAAATAGGCTTTCTCTGAACATAGAACATTAAGCTTGTGGTTTTCTTTCAGATTCTGATGGGCTTGCTGAGTATTTCCAGCATTTTCTGGGTTTTAAAATTACATATCCGTAACAGATTAAAACATGTTCACTAACCTCCTGAAGGACTTTCATTCAAACCCATGTTGAACTTCATGTTGGTGAGAGAGTTAAACTGATCCTATTGCTTGCTCAGACAATATACAATGAGTGTCTGCTCCGTCGAGTGTTTGCTTTCGCTCTGACAGTATTTTTTTTCATTTCAGAATTTCCCTTTCTGTCTAATGTCCATTAACATCACCAGAATCACTATCCAGGCTCTGAGGGAAGAATGTCTATCCAAGTAGGTGACATAGAACATGAGCGACTGATGTCAATTTGTTCCAATCGACAGGGTAGTTAGAAGCCGAACATTAGAACGAAAGAAAATTACTGCTTTCAGGGAGTAGATGAAATTCTTCCTCATCCTCCACATCATCCCCAAAAAAACAAGCCAATAGGGGCCACGGTTCAGTTAAGAGTTTACATCCTAGTATTCGTCATTTGAGACTCACTTATGTGTAAGGCTTTGTCTTAGAGGGATTGTATTTCATGAGGTCTCCCATTGACTATTCATTTGTACATGGATAATAAACTGTGCTCAAAGAATGAGGAAGACTACCGTGAAAATATATCCCGTGCTGCCTGCCCGCCAGGCAACAGAGGGACTCCCTCTCTCAGAAACTAGGTGGTAAGGCAGACAACTCCCGGAGACCCAGGCAGCAGTCTCTGCCCCAGTAACACGGGTGGCAGGACGTCTGCCTGCCTGCGTGGTACATTGGGAAGAACTGGGGGACAAAGGTAAAGTTGAGATGAGGGAAAATGAAAGATTTGGAAAATACTCTGCTCCTAAAGACCATTATTGTAACCCTGGCTGCGTTGTAAGTGGTTTGTGTTTTGTGGCAGAGAATGTAACCGACGGCAGCAGGTGATTGGAGTCCTTAATGATTTCTACGTGGCAGCATTCCTACATCTTTATCAGATTTGGAAAACACAGCACAAAACCATCACTGATTCAGGATTTGTTCTTAAAGGTGAGAAATTGGGAGTGAGTACTATTATATAAGAACATATATAAGAAATAGGAGCAGGAGTTGGCTATACGGCTTCTCGAGCCTGCTCCGCCATTCAATAAGATCATGGTTGATCTTCTACCTCAACTCCACTTTCCCGCACTATCCTCATATCCTTTGATTCCCTTAGTATCCAAAAATCTATCGATCTCTGTCTTGAATATATTCAACGACTGAGTATTCACAACTCTCTAGGGTAGAGAATTCCAAAGATTCACAACTCTTTGGGGTCCGCGGCCGATTTTCCCAGGTAGCGCCCCGAGAGGGAGGAGGGGCGCTACTGGAAGCGCCCCGCGTCCCTCTTGGGGCGCTGCGAGCCAATATCGCGGCGCTATGTGCCGCAGCGCCAGATTCTCACCAACTTCTACCGGTGCACCATCGAGAGTATCCTGTCCGGCTGCATCACCACCTGGTATGGCAACTGCACCGCCACAGACCACAAGGCTCTACAGATGGTAGTGAAAGCTGCACAACACACTATAGGAATTAAACTACCTGCTGTGCAGGATATCTACCCCGAGAGGTGCCGGGGGAAGGCCCTGAGAATCATTAAAGACGCGAGTCACCCCAGCCACAATCTCTTCGCCCTGCTCCCATCCGGTAAGAGATACCGAAGCATATGGTCTCGTACCAACAGGTTTCGAAACAGCTTCTACCCCCAGGCTATAAGACTCATGAACGATTAATTTATTATTATTTATTACTGTTTTATTTATTATTACTGTATTTCTATTAGTATTTTTATCATTGTTATGCCATATTTATTCCAATGTTGGGAGGACTCGTAAAAATCAACATTTCATTGTGCAGTACACACGTCTGCTGCATATATGACAAATAAAAAAAAATTGAATTGAATTGAATTGGTACTGCAGGCCTTCCTCCCCTTATTAAAGGGGAGGGGCCTGGTGCAGTGCATGCTGGGCCACCAGGGATCGGGAGTGCCGGCAAATGAGGGGCCGGGGGCAGGTGCTGGCAGGTGGCCAGCAACAAAAATGGCCGCCCGCCACCTCCCCTTTAACTAGGGCCGTCCCGGCCGCAGGTAGACCTTCCTGACCCCCGTGGACATAGCGTCCGGTGGTAAGTCGGGGGGCGTCGCCCAATGTTACAGCCGGGGCGCTGCACAGCGGCGCAGCGCCGCCTGGCACTAACCTCCCACTGAATTTTGCGGGAGGCGTTAGCGGCGCCGCGCCCAGGTACTAGTTGATTTGTGCCCCGTTTGCTCCCTAGGGTGCTAATGAGAGGTGCAAATCAACCGAATTTAGCCCCCTTTGAGTGAAGAAATTTCTCCTCATCTCAGTCCTAAATGGCCGACCTCTTATTCTGAGACTGTGACCCCCAAGTTCTAGACTCTCCAGCCAGGGGAAACATCCTCTCAGCATCTACCCTGTCATGCCCTTTAAGAATTTGACATGTTTCAATGAGATCACTGTTCTGTGAAATCCATTTGAACTTGTGTTGGAACACTGCATCATCACTGGGTGGGAGGGAATCTTTGGACTTGCTTGCTGAATCCCATATTAAACTCCTAAAACACTGAAAGCAACACTTGTATAGGTGCAGCAAATGGTTGATGGATTCAGACTGGCTGCCATGGCTCATGGCCCACACGACGTCAGAAGCATAAGTTTGTAAAACATTGAGCTGCTTGTAACAAATGAATGGGAGCCCAGGCTAGGGACGAAAGGCTGCCTTCATACAAATCTGAAAAATATTGTTGCCCAGTCTACTCAGACAGGTTGCACCCGAGCTAAACCCAACCAAAATGCAATGAGACTGAAATCGAACATAAGTGATTCGACATCACCACTACAATCCGTCTGAAATTCCATTTTAACTTTCACTATAAAGTGAATGCTTCAAATATTTTTCCTGTTTCCCTGCAGAGGTTGAACTGTTTGCCAAAAAGAATCCAAAGCAACTCCTGAAAAGGCTGGAATCATACTTGATGGAGCGTCAGAATGGAACGGTCCTGCTGGCAGACAAGGCGTCCCTAACCTCTAACCACACCACGGCCGGGATGAGACTGAAACCGGCATCTGCCGCAGACACCAAAGAGATTAATTTTATGGGTGTGTGTGAGCTGGAGCCGGAACCCGAGGGCGAGGTGCGGCTAATCTGAAACTGCGTGCGAGTGATGGAAAGTGAGAAAGAAAGAGAATCCAACGTCACCACGTAGCAGGGATGTGAAACTTGGCTGTTTCACTCTTATGGCATGCACTACACAAGTACTGGACATTATCCTACGCTGGCATAAACCATACACCACAACATCAGCGCAGTAGAACCTCAGCTTTCCCTAATAACAGTGGCTTGCAAATGTGTAAATGTTGTAGGCGTGCTGTCCTAGCTCAAACGCTCTGGGCTGCTCTAGCTCGAACACTGTTTCCAGATAATGCTAGCACACCGAAGCTTTCTGCTGCCTTTCCAAAACAGTGGCGCCAGATTCCCCTGCTGGAACTCAGCACCCTACTCAGGAGAGGAGAATGTATTTGTTTCTTTTAACAGTGGTGCCGTCTGTGCTAGACATAGTTTGAACTCGACATTTTAAGTGACACGTAGCTTTATTTCTGAATTAGTGCTGTGAATGACAATACAGTGAGAGCTTAAAGATTCATTCCCACTCTGTCCTTATTCTGGTTAGGGGGCTAAATGACTTTGGGGCTGTCGTCGTTCTGCTGAATGAGAAGATTTTCATTTCAGGATGGTTCCCTCCCAGCCTGATTTTTAACTTAACCACACAAGTCAGTTGAAGCATGTGATATATGATCTCATCAGAAGGGCACATGATATCTGACAGCCCTGCATGGTTCGAGAGTACCTGACCTGTTCTCTGTCACTCTTCCTGGGCTCTGTCGCTGTTCAGCCGTTCTGCAGTACCTGTTCTGACAGTAAGCTCTGGGCCAGGCACCGAACAGAAGACTGAACGTGAGCAAGCAGAAAACTTGTTCAAACCTATGAGAGTTTTAGAGTTTTTAAATGAAGTAAATGTCCAATCAGCAGCTGCAGGCGGCAGGCTAGTTACATTTAAAGAAATAGTCCTGCGTACAGTCAAATCTTTTGAGTATTTTTTGCATTATTGCGGTTTATCCCTTCATATTCTTTTAAAAACACACTCAAAGGTATCCAGACAGGCAAAATTTTGGCCCTGACGTGGTGCCTTGCATTGGTTTTTAACTATTGGTGTTACCAGTATGTAGTTCCCCATCCTTCAACACTCCTCACTGATTACAGATAACCCCATGTTCGATCAGACACGTGGTAAGCAATGTTTCCCCCTAAGGTGCGCGGCTGCACATCAATCACGAGGTCCCATGCAGTCCGCTCACCAGCTGCTGCCGCTGGAAGGGATACCGCACGTGCGTCGGCCGCGCAGCAAATTTTAAGGGACCGTGCACGAAAATAAAAAATTAGAAGGAACGTTGGTGGTAAGTCCGCCGTCCTGTGTAGTCACTGATCAGTTCTCAGTCCCAGTAACGTTGGAGCTGCCGAGAACTTCTGTGTTAGGTTCATTTTTTAATCCCTTGTTTTAAATTACGTTCTTAAACTGGACTGTTAGACTATCAGAAACTCTTAATTGTGGCATGTTAGGAATCGCTAAATACCATGCAACATTTTTATCTTTAGTGACCAGTACCTCTGTCTGTGGCTGAAGTTAAATTCCGAGCTGGGTCCCTCACTTTATTTCTTCAGCGTCTGACCAGTTGCAGTGAATCCTTCACTGGACGAGCGATCAATGCAAACCTTCCATACAGCTCACTGTGGTGTGCAGCATTTTGTTGACACCTCTGTGGGAGGTTTGGGATCAGTGAAGGATCTGCTGTTTTTTGCTAAATGTTTTTGAGGAGAGAAGAATTTTTTACCTGATTGTCTTTCAGTTTCCAAATTCTGCAGTGTTTTTAAACCATGCCAGAGTTTTCTGCTTCTAGCCTGTAGCCTTGCACAGAAAGTTACGAGGCAGCGGATTGGTGCATGCAATCGCTTGCTGACTCACTAAGTGGATGGGTTTTGCTGTTTATGGGAGTGTTACTGGTGACGCTGCCAGGATGCACTGATATTCGCAGACATGAGACTGCAGAGGTGAGCTGAGTAACACAAATAGGCTGTGGGGATAATAGCTGGGACAAAGACTTACAAATTCCGCATATTAGTAAGCATTAGCAGCACGGTACAACATTGTTGAGAACTGGCAGAAATCCTTGCAGTGTCGCATGTGGAGTAAGCTAAGGCAGAAGTCGGCAGCACAGGGCTAGTAAGACAGAGTGAGACCATGGGGTGAACAGTTTATATGTTGTTGCTCTCTCTGGGGCCCCTAGGTGCCACATACCATTCTTTGGTCAAGAGAACAGGTCAATTTGGCTGCCCTATGACCGGCCGTGCAAAGTGTATGGCGGTGTTCCTGCTCCCAATGGAACTGCACTTCCCCCCCATCCCCTTATAATGAGGTCAACACTGGAAACTCAGCATGTGGCAATCATAAATGCCCTACACTCCTCTTACAGCTTGATGCTGTACCATGAGCTGCAGTTAACTAGTGTGTGAACATAATGGCCTAGTGACAGGCTCCCAGGTGAGCTGTAAGAATCTTTAGGATCTTTTGAATGTGCTTAAAACCAGACTACATTATACTCCTCGATTTCCATTCAAGAGAGATGCATCATAAAGTTGAAAGAAACCTAGGAATGTCAGTTGACATTGAACATGTCCAACCAATGTAGAGCAGCAAGCAACAAAGTCAGTGGAACGTTGAATTAAGTCAGAAACTACTCTGGTCAGCCTGTACCTTGAGTACTGTGTCCGCTTCTGGTCACCGAGACATTCTAGCGCTGGAGGCAGTGCAGAGAAGAACCACAAGCCTGAACCCTAGTGTCGGAGGTCTGAGCTGTGAGGAAAGGCTGGAGAAACTTGGGCCTTTTAGTCTTGGAAAAGAAGCCTCTGAAAGGTGATCTTAAAGGTATAGAAGGTGGTAAATAGTATGGAAATGGTAAAGCCTGAGAATTACTTTACGCTAAATTGTGAGCATAGAACAAGGGGACACAGCTTCAAACTACTGTAGTAAAAGGCAAATTTAGGACTGAGATCAGGAAATGCTTCTTCACACAAAAAGTGACCAACACATGGAACCAACTCCTGGATATAGTAGTGGAGGTGAAGGCTCACCTGGGAGCCTGTCACTAGGCCATTATGTTTGCACACTAGTTAACTGCAGCTCATGCACCTGGTGGTACAGCATCAAGCTGTAAGAAGAGTGTAGGGCATTTATGATTGCCACATGCTGAGTTTCCAGTGTTGACCTCATTATAAGGGGATGGGGTGAAGTGCAGTTCCATTGGGAGCAGGAACACCGCCATACACTTTGCACGGCCGGTCATAGGGCAGCCAAATTGACCTGTTCTCTTGACCAAAGAATGGTATGTGGCACCTAGGGGCCCCAGAGAGAGCAACAACATTGTATGTTGCAATGGGGGGGGGGGGGGCACTTTAGGGTAATTCTGAATGAATGACCTAAGATGGACCAAATGGCCTTCCTCACCTTGTAATTGGATATTACCTCTATTAGTTATTGATACAGTTTTATAGAAATTGTACATATTGAAGATTGCTAGACTTTGTGGAGGCTTGTATGTTGTGACAAAGAAGTGTACTATCTCTTAGATGTGATGGCTAACTGCACCACATTGCTCTGAGACCAAACCTTGATTAATTAGTGTAATCATTTGAAGCCAAACCATACTAAAAACATCACCGAGTGCAGCCCTCTAACCTGTGCGAAGGGGAGTTTAGACAGTGCTGCTTAATGACATCATTACAAGCCAGTTTAGCAAAAGCTTTGTTCTCTAACACCAGCAGTAATGTGCGCTCTTGCAGGTACCATTTGTGAAATGTTGTGTTGTATAGTACAAGTTTTAGATTTGCTTGTGGAGCTCAGAGCTGTTGATGTAATGTAACCTGAACTACGTAGTATGTCGTGACGTCACAATATCCTGTCAAACGGAAGGGCCTGGGCAGCAAGTCCAGGCATTTCCCTGGTGGATCCGGTAGGGTTTGGCACCTCCACCAGGAATGTGCTGCTGCTTGTCATCTTTCCTTTATTGTTAGAAAGACCTGCTTAGGATCTGGAATGCACTGCCTGAGAGGCTGGTGGAGGCAGACTCAATCGTGGCTTTCAAAAGGGAATTGGTTAAGTACCTGAAGGATAAAAATTTGCAGGGCTACGGGGAAAGGACGGGGGGGGCGGGGAGTGGGACTAGTTGAAGTGCTCTTGCAGAGAGCCGGCACGGGCTGAATGGCCTCCTTCTGTGCTTTGAAACCATTCTATGATTCTACGATAAAAAGAAAAGTTGCGAGTCTTGGAAATTTGAAATAAAACCAGCAGATATTGGAAATACACCACAGCTCCGTCAGCATCTGAAAAGGAAAAGTTCATATTTTTGGTATGGAGCCTTTGTCAGAACAGATAGGGTTTGGTCAGGCAGGTGGGCCCGTTTATAGGACTGACCAAAACAAAGTGGGGGAAGGGAGAACAAGTTCAGGTGAACACATGCATTAACAACTGGAACAAAGGCGTGGCTCGGTTGATTAGCTCACACTTGTGAACAGATTTTTTTTAAAGCTGGGAAGTGCTGTTAAATGTAGACGTGTAGCACTCTAGGAGATGATCGGCGAGGGGGGGGGTAATCCTGTTGTTTGTACTGTATTGTATTTGTCCCTGAAAGATGACAGTCTCTCACAGGAATCTGCGATACCTCGTGGAATGTAAAAAAAAAAGGACTTTATTGTGTGGAAACTCGAATGATCTGAAGTACATTTTCATGTTGGTTTATGGAACTGCTGTTTTATTCTTCCAGTGGCATTCAGCAGTACAATTACAACCACTGCCCCACTGCTCCTGATCCCCCCCAAGCCCCACTTCCCAGTAACTAGTTTACCCTTCTCTATGAAGTCGTTTAGATAACTTACCCAGCTTTTGCTTTTAATAGGACAGTGTTTGAACTTTAAATAAATTATAAATCGAACTTGTGCTTATGCACTATTTCATGCAAGTGTTATTTTATTTTTTATTCTTGCAAAAGTGGTGGCCCTGACAAGTAGTTTTAACAGTGTCACTGGAATTAGATTCTTCTCACTCGGCTCCAGATAACCCTGTAAGTCAGCGTCCTAACAAGCAGCAGGAAGCATACCAGTACTCTGCTTAGTTAAACTCCAGCAATACGCCTGTGCGCACTTGGAGGTTCCCAAGCTCAGGCTTTTGTCAAGCTGTGCCTAAGCTCGCTGGATTTATTTAGATTGTGTGTGTCCCTACAGGGAGTGAGTGTGCACTCCATGTCAGGCAAACAAACTCTACCTGTGCGGATTTTTCAGTGGTTGGGAGACTTTTAAACACGACGACCAGTTTCTTTCCTGTGTCAGACATCCATCTGACCAAAAGCAGCAATTCCGAGGGTTTCAGTAAAGTGTGATAGTGGATGTATGACATGTTCAGAGACATTCAGCAGTACAGTTACCAATTTTTTGTTCTTCCAAACTTGGGCCATGTCTGGAGAGAGGGTTTTGAGCTCTATAACACGAGGTTGGAGAACTGGTGGTTGCAGAACTGTCACTGGCGGTGACGGGAGGAATGAATTAACAGCAGCCCCCAAGAAGCTTATCACATAAAACTATAAAAACTGCCTGGAATTTTGCGTAGGGCATTGGTACCAACATATGCTAATCAAATTTGGTGTCAACACTGGAAACAGCTGCACAGGAGGCTGAGAGTAGTTAGGGCAACACTGGGTCTAGTTGATTGAGAGCATGGGATTTGGTTGCAGATCCAATCTGTCTGTTTACTGCACATGTCTCTAGATTGGCCCAGGTCTGAGGTGAGGTAGGGCCAATTCAGAGTTTGGGAGTTGAGCTCTTGGCCAGTTTAGTGTTTAAAATAGATTTTGGATTTGAACAAGTTTGCACATGGATCCAAAGGTCCTTTAGTACACTAAATGTGCTGCAATAATCGTGCAGGAACGAGGTGTGTACTGGGAATCTGAAAATCTCTGAAATCCTTTTAACTGATCTTTGGGCTGTTGAGGTGATTGCAGGTAATGTGACATTGTTTCAAAAGTTTGACTTCTCATTGACAAGTCTCAGTTTTCCTGTAATTTTCCTTTGCATAGTCACAGGTTAATTGATGTTTACTGTATCTGTAATTGGGATTTCACTCTAACGAGCACTGTGATTGGCTGTATTCAGGATGTAATATTAACACTGTGATTGCTTGTACTCGGGATGTCACGGTAACATAAGCACTAAACATCTTTATTTTTGCATCCATTAAATTTTATGTTTTTAAAATAAAAATGAATCTGCAGCTATTAACGGTTTCACAACCAGTAGCATTATTTCATCAAAATGAAGGAGGTTGCAAGTTAGGCATTTGTGAAATAAGACTGTCCTGTGGTCGTGCCCTCTGTAATTCAATAAGTTATATTCAGCTCAGGAAAAATATACAAAGACGCAGCTTTGTACATGCAACACAACAAAAAGATTACCAAAGGTTAAATTGTGCAAATTTTATTTGACTAAGCATCAGCAATATGATTTTTTAAAATTATTCGTTCAAGGGATGCGGGCGTCGCTGGCAAGGCCAGCATTTATTGCCCATCCCTAATTGCCCTTGAGAAGGTGGTGGTGAGCCGCCGCCTTGAACCACTGCAGTCCGTGAGGTGAAGGTGCTCCCACAGTGCTGTCAGCGAGGGAGTTCCAGGATTTTGACCCAGCGACGAGGAAGGAACGGCCGATATATTTCCAAGTCAGGATGTGACTCGGAAGGGAACTTGGAGGTGAAGGTGTTCCCATTCTAGTACCACGGAGTACTAGCTGCTAAAGCCGTTGAACTGAAATTGTCTCTTTTTTTTACATTTGTTGAGTAAGAACATCATTTCCATGATAATTTGTGGTAATAAAATAGCAGAAATTATGGCTGGAAAATGCATGGGGTTGCAAGCATTTTGGGAATGCACTTCATTGCTTATCTTAGGATGGACAGTTTGACCTTGGTTTGGTTGTAGGGGGGGTGGTGGGGGTGGAGAAGAACAGATTCATGGATCCTTTACAGCCTTCCGGCCTTAACATTAAGGCCTAGAAATTGGGTATAGCCCCGCTTGAGGCGTTAGAACTGGCGCTGCGCAAAGTTTATAGCCAGACGAAACTTATAGCCAGACGAAACTTATTGCCGCCTGGCGCGATATTGGGTTGCATCGCCCCCAAAGGGGATTGAGGCGCGAATTCAGACGTTGCACGGGCCTCCTAAGGCGCAAAACTTCCGGCGCTACCCAATATCGGCGCGGATGGGCGCAGCGCAGGTGATCTCAATTACCGATAACCACGAGACTTCCAGGCGCCGGCCGGCTCTTAAAGGGGTGGGTCAGTCAGCCTCAGCTTCCACACTCAACGCCCTGTAGGCCTCAGAATCGGCGCTCTTCTTTCTCTGGCGCAAAAAACTTGTTCAGGATGGAGAAGGTGAGACAGCAGAGCGCTTCAGCACTGAGGCTCTGGAGGAGTTGGTGTCCGCAGTGGAGCGCCGTCGAGATGTTCTGTATCTTGACAATGGCAGGAGGCCGAATCAAAAGGATTACCGCCGAGCTTGGAGGGATATTTCTCAGAGGGTCAACTCCAGCAGCACGGCGACCAGGAGCCCTGTTCAGTGCAGGAAGAAATTCAACGACCTCACTCGGGTCGTTAGGGTGAGTTGTTTATGCTAACTTCTGATTCCCTCCATCTGCACCTGACTTCGCGCACCCTGTTGCCCCAATGGCCATCTGTCACCAAGCACCCATGACCCTTTCTGGGCACACACATGCACATTTGAATCAAGGCATCATGTAAGGGCTCTTGCACCATGGGGGGCATGAGATGATCTCTCAAGGCATCATGTAAGGGCTCTTGCACCATGGGGGGCATGAGATGATCTCTCAAGGCCTCATGTAAGGGCTCTTGCACCATGGGGGGCATGAGATGATCTCTCAAGGCATCATGTAACAGAGCTTCCCTTTCTTTCCCCTGCAGTCCAAGCTGGCGACGATCCGAAAGGACCAGTGTCGAACCGGTGGCGGACCTCCACAAGTGGTCACTCTCACGGATCTCAAGGAGAGAGTGCACCAGATTCTTGGAGGACGTCTGAGTGGTCCCGTTACCACTGCAGCTGCCGACCCCCTTCTCGACAGCGAGGGTAAGGTTCTCACCTTTTTCAGCTGTCTCCTTCCACTTGGTCCCCCCGCCAGCATGCTTTCTCAGTGTGCAGCCATGTCAGAGCAATCTGGCATGCCTTGCCGCCAACCTGACCTTTTGCTAAAGCCACTCTTCCACCTCCCTGCTTTCAGATGCTGCATCACCAACTCGGGATCTGCACCCTGAAGCTGCCAGTGCCAGTGCCTCCGGAGGCGAGGATCAGGAGGAAGCCGGAGCATCCGTTCCAACTTCAGGGGAGCGTACACATCTGCAGACTGGGGATAGTAGTTCCCTGGAGGGGAGGGGGGTGGTGCTCTGCTGATGAGCCAGTTGCCGGAACAAGCAGCATGCAGCAGCGCGGGGGGCGGGCGGGGGGGGGGGGGTGGTAGGCAAGTTCGGCCACCGGCTCCCTGGAGGGCAAGGCAGGGAGTGATGACTGCTGCACAGAGTGCAGAGGAGGTGCGTAGCCTGGCTGAAATGAGCACCCAGGCCCGGCTCAGGCACACTGAGCTGATGGCTGCAGTGGGGAGGATGCCTCAGTCGATAGAAACACTGGCAAAGAGTGTGTTGGACTTTGGAGCAGCAATGGAGAGGACTGTCCAGGGCTTCGAGGCTGCTATGGAGAGGACTGCCCAGGGCTTCGAGGCTGCTATGGAAAGGACTGTTCAGAGCTTCGGACAATCCCTGGAAAGGTCTGTCCAGGGCTTGTCCGCGGCAGTGGAACGGACTGCTCCGGCCTTGTCCGAAGCAATGGAAAGAACTGTCCAGGGCTTCTCCGAAGCACTGGCACCTGCCACACAGGTCCTCACTGCTGCCACGCAGTCACTTGCTGGCCTCGTCCACACCCAGATTGAGGCAACGTGAACTCTCACTGCAGCCACCCTATCTGCATCAGCTAGGATCACCCCGGGCCCTTCCAGTACCATACAAGGCCAGGAATCAGTGGAGCAGGCGATTGTGGCGGTTGAGCCGAACCGGTCCCCATAAGAGAGCCGATGTGTCGTCCGACCATGGTGCAGGTGTCCTCTCTCGGCAGGTGACCATTGCTCATGCCACTGCTGGTACGTCTGCAGTGCAGCTGCCACCACCTGCAGGGCACTGCTTCCAGCCATGCTCAGATCAAGCAGCCTGCGTCCGCACCCTCCAAGACCAGAGGTCGGCCAGGCCGTCCCTCAGGGGCTTCTGTGCTTCCACACAGTCAGCAGGCGTCCCCCAGCCTTGACCCCGCCACTGGGGTTCAATTACGTAGGAGCAGCAGGGAGGGAAGGGGCCGACCGCGAAAGAGAAGTCGTTCTCCATCAAGGGGCCAGCAGTAGAGGGAGGTGCAGAGACGTTTCTTTGGCCAAATTCAAGGACTCCCTCACCTGTTGTGATTGTTGGAAATGGTTTGTTTAGTTTTGTGGCTTTGCCGAAGAGTTAACTGTTATTTTGTTAGTTATGGTTTCTGTTGACATGACGTTGTTATGCTGGAAGGAAGGACTTTTGTGACAATAAAGAAAAGTTTTAATTTGCAATGGTACATGTAACTATTTACAGTCATGCTGGCCTTCAGAGCCTTTCAAAGATCCGAAGTGCGCAGGACGAATGACACCCATCATTCCGCCAGAGGGGCCTGGAACCGAGTCCTGATAAGCCTCTGACAGATGGCCCTTCCACTTTCAGGAGCCCTCCCATCTTCCTCCTCCTCCTCCTCCTCCTCGTCCGCATGCTCCTCCTCGTCCGCCTGCTCCTCCTCCTCCTCCTCCTCCTCCTCCGCCTGCTCTGCTGGACCTTGAGGGACAGCTGGCATTGGCTGGGTGCGTCGAATCACCAAGTTGTGGAGCATGCAGCAGACGACGACGATGTGACCCACTTGCTCCGGCGAGTACTGCAGGGCTCCCCCCGAATGGTCCAGACAGCGGAAACGCTGTTTGAGCACACCAATAGTGTGCTCTACAATGTTCCTGGTCACCTGATGGCTGCTGTTGTACAGCTCTTCTGCTAGGGTGGCGGCCAAACGGAGTGGTGTCATGAGCCATGGGCAGAGAGGATAGCCCTTGTCCCCAAGAAGCCAGCCTCGTGGGCGAGCCGGCCCCTCAAAAAGGTCACAAACTGAGGTCTGCCGCAGGATGAAGGCATCGTGGCTGCTCCCTGGGAATTGGGCGTTGACTGCCATGATCATTTGGCGGTGGTCACAGACCAGCTGCACATTGAGGGAGTGGAACCCCTTGCGGTTGCGGAAGTCCTCAGGATTGAGTAATGGCGCCCGCAAAGCCACGTGTGTGCAATCAATCGCCCCCTGCACCATGGGGAAGTCCGCAATAGCAGCGAAGCCCTGCGCGCGCTCCGCCTGCTTCTCCAGGCTCAGAGGGAAGGTGATGAATTGACGCCTTCGTCTATAAAGGGCAGCTGTAACTTGCCGGATGCAACAATGGACTGCAAACTGAGAGATATTCGCAATGTCCCCAGTGGCTGACTGAAAGGATCCGGTGGCATAGAAATTGAGGGCAACAGAGAGGTCCTGCACCGTAGACGCGGCTGCAGATCCTGAGCAAGCAGGTGGCACAGCTCAGTTACAACCTCCTTCCCGAATCGGAGCCTTCGCACACACTGCTCCTCCGACATTGCAAGGTATGAGACCTGCTGCCTGAATACCCTCGCAGTGTACCCTCGGATTGGCTGACCTCCATTGCCCCTCCTCCTTTTGGCCAATCTCGGCCCTCTCTCCCGCCATCTCTCTGCCCCTTCACAGTGTCCGGCCATGAGGACGTTGCCATCCAAAGCAGCTCCCATTCCGATGCCAGTCGGTCAAAACGCTGTTAGGTGTAGCGCTCCAACTGCCCCGGACAGGTTTGAAGGTCCCAAGTATTCTAAGGCTAAATTCCAAAAAATCTGCTCCACAGTAGCTCACCAACTCTCTCCAGCAACGATCACAATGAACAGGCCAAGTGGCTGCAGCTTTTATACTAGAGCTGTCCCCTTTAAATAGCGCCCCCCGACTACGAGAAGGGCCTGGTAACGTTCCATCGAACTGTCACTAACAGCGCTAGGCGCAAAGGTTCTGGGCGCCACCGAATATCCGGTCCGGGGCGCCAAAAAGGCGTTGCACACTGAAATGACATCATGATCTGCCTGCGCCCGCGGGTGCACGCAAAGAGTTAGCGTCGACGCTAAAAGGATAATATGGGAGGTGGCGCTATATTCACTGCGCCCGCCCGAACATTGGGTAACGCCCCAATTCTCGGGCTCTTTAGGCGCTAATCGCTGGCGCTACCAACCGAATTTCTAGGCCTAAGTTTTTAACAACTTTAGATCTTAAGCACACTCCCATCTTCTCGTGGACATTTTGTAACCAATTAGACCTCTTCTAGACCTGGTTTCCATGTTTGTCTCACCCAGCCCCCCCATCCCTTTTGTCATTTAATTATGCCTGCCCTCCACCATATCACAGACCTTTCCCTTTTGTTCTTCTCCTTCCTTGCCTCCCCCCCGCCTGACCCACCACCCGCTCCCCCCCCCCCCCCAACACCTTTTTCCCTGGCGCTGTACTTGCTTATCAGCTGTTCATCTCCAGCATCCTCCAGTTCTGATAAAAGGTCATCGACCGGACACGTTAACTCTGTTTCTCTCTCCACAGATGCTGCCTGACCTGCTTTCATTTCAGATTTCCAGCATCTGCAGTATTTTGCTTTTGCTTCATGGATCCTTCATTGTGATCTCTGAAATTTCATGCTTGTGCCACCAGGTAACTGCCTGCAAAGCAACAATTGAGGGTAACCACACAATAGCCAGTACCCTGAGTGCACCTCATGAACAGATTTTGCACACAGACGTTCTGTAATTTCTTCCGACACCGAGGTTAACCAAATTCGGTCCTCTGAGACCTTTCCAAATCTTTTCCGGTTTTGTTCCCAGGGCAGTTCCACGTGACTCACTCTCTAGATGCTCTGTCTGGTGGACTGGTTGGGTTTTCTGTACCGTTCCATTAATCTTTCATCCTGAGGCTATTCCAGAAAGCACGAATGAAGACAGAGGGGCGATTTTCTCAGTCCTGAGGAGGCAGGTATGGAGGAGGGACTGCCGGGAAAGTGGCAAACCCGCCCCCGTGCCCTCTTGCCAGGAGGCGGGAAGCCGTCCTGCCCCGGGTTCCGTCTCCTTGGCAGCGGGAAGGGATTAAAGCCTATTAACTGCCTGTTAACAGGCAGAAAATAGGATTATCCCCATTTTTCGTCCTGAAGTGCGGGCTTCCTGACCTGGGGGAACCCCGCCAGGGTGTAGGAGGCGAGCAGTGGGTCTGCGGGGTCTGAAAGTGAGATGTAGAAGTGAGTGATGGGTGCAAGTGTGGAATGGTAAGTATGTGAGGTGAGTGTAAAGTGTTAGAAAATGTTAACTTACATTTGTTTCTTCCTACAGTCTTCAGCTGCTGTGGAGCCGGAGTCCCCGACATCTCCTTTGTAGGGATCACAGACTGGCTGCTGCATCCTCCGATCCAACAGCCAGCTGATTTCTGCAAAGTAGAAAGGTTTGATGAGTCCTGAACACAAGGACTCCTCAAACTACACAGATTGTCACTGTTTGACAGCTTCACAGAGCTGTCAAACGACGACATTTCTTTTTTTCAAAAATTCTTGACAGATGACACGTCATACGTTGACGTCCTCTGCCACTGGCTTCGCCCTAATTGGCCTGCTGAACCCGCTGGGCGGGCTTAACAAGGTCAATTGGGAAAGTCCCGCTGGTTGGCCAGAAGCTGATGGAGGCGGGACTGAGACCCGACAAGTGGGAGTCCCGCCTCCAAAAGTTTCCCATTCAGAAAATCACCCCCAGCAAGTCTGGTCAATTTTGCCATGTTTTTGGCTGAGGAAACTCTGGTTTTTAGATGAATTTCAATTCTGCACAACCAACCTGGCACCACCACATCACAGGAGGGAGAATCCCTGGATGGCCAGCTCTGGCATCCCACAGCAGAGAGCTTCCAGTTGGTGACCTAGCTGTTGATTCAGCCATATTTCTAAATGAGCAACACCTGTAGGCATACAACATGACCAGACCACTTCCGTTGGGTACTGTGGTTACGATACTGGACTAATAATCCAAAGAAACCCGAGTTCAAATCCCATCATGGCAGTTTGAATTAAGTTTTAAAAATCTGGAACTAAAAAGTTGGCATCAGTAAAAGTGACCATGAAGCTGTTCTATATGTGACTCCAGTCTTACACCAATGTGGCTGACTCTTAATTGCCCTCTGAAGCGGCCTAGCAAGCTACACAGCTATATCAGAATGCTACAGAGTTCAAGAAGGCCCACCTTCCACGGCAACCAGAGGTGGGTAATATCCCAAGGACGCCCACATCCGGAGAATGAAATAGAAAATTATAGGTACAGTGACCTAGTGATTATGGTACTGGATTAGCAACCCTGTGGGGGTTGTGCATTCAAACCCCACCATAGCAAATTGTGAAATTGAATTCAATTAATCGAGTAGGCTGTGGGCTAGCAATAGGAAAAAGTGACCATGAAAGCTGCCAGATTGTTGTCCAAATCCAACTAATTCACTGTCCTACAGGGAAGAGAACCTCCCACCTCTACCCAGTCTGGCCTACATCTGGCTCCAGTCCCATGGTTGACTCCTAATGCCCCGATGACAACTAAGGATGGGCACTAAATAATACCTTGCCAGTGTCGCCCATATCCCAAGAACAAACAATTTTTTAAAAATTGGAACATTTGTATGGGGCTCTTTGACAGTGGTGTTATACACATTGGCCTGGATCTCATCCAGTGCTTATAGTATTAGCAATACATATTTTTTTAGTCTATGGCGGAATCCGAAACTTTAAAAAAATGTATTTATAAAAATTAGGGATTCCAACGAGCTGTGGTTGAGACTTCAATGGCCGTTAAGATAAGGGAGTAGAGTTTCCGCTTTGGGCGCCCAAAATGCGCTCGAAATTGCACTGGTTAGGTTAGTTTTAAGTTTTCGCTAAAATTCATTTGCATAATCACAAACGTAAAATCTTCCATGAACCAACTCAATCGGGCAGCATAATAGAACACAATCGTTCATTTACCTTTCCATTGAAAAGTATTCCTTGATGTATTTAAGAGTGGTAACCTGGTGCAGTTTAACTAATACAGCTGCAAATGGGTTTATCACCAAAAATAAGCATTTTAAATAAGGGCACCCACTGTTCAGTCCTCCACATGTAAGTAACCTGATTTAAAATACTGAACCTTTAGTAGTTTTATTGGTGTATAATAATCAGTTCCTTAGTAAATTAAATATTTGTTAATGTGAAAAAACTTTTAAAACGTGCCTATGGGCCTAAGAAAATGACGGTGGTGCATTATTTTCCATTGGCCTCTCTGCAGCCACTGGCCCCCGACATGGTCAGCAACACCATTTTCCTTCAGCAGCTCTCCTTCACTGCCCACCTTTGTGGGATTGCCCTTGCTTGTAATGGCGTCATTGTTTCTCATGAATTTGTGTGGCTCGATGGGACGCAAATGAAACATCATTCCAAAAAAAAATTCTGTTGGGGAAATATAAAGCCATGAGCAGCAGGAGTTTGCTCACATTGGATGAGCCGCAACATAATGGTACGTTTGAATAAACCTATAATTTCTGACTTGGCGACAGAAAGCTGAAGACTTCTTTGATTTTTAATCAAATTTACCGGTGACAACCTCTCATCAGATACTGGGTTTGTTGTAAGATGGGTAGGGTGAGAAACTTTAATAGCAAGAAGTATATCACTAATTAAACACACATTAAACACACTCAAGAACTTGCACACTCCCAATGCCAATCCCCAATCTGCCAAACCCAACCAGAAGTATAGGACGAATGTAAAACACACCAAACAGACTAAAGAACATGCACACTGCCAGTGTCAACCACAACCAGAAGTATAGCACGAATGTAAAACACCCATTAAACACATGGAAGAATGTGCACACTCACAGGGCCAACCCCACCCTGCACGGTTCAGGGAGGGTCAATTGCAGCTCAACGCTTTGACCAATGAGGAGGCTGCGCGGGATGGCGCGTGTGTGCAGTGGCCAGTGTCCGGCGGCGCGCGGATGGTGGGTGAGGGAGCTCGAGACCTCCTGGGGCAGCGTGTGGGCCTCATCGGGCGGCTCCTGGAACCTCGATCGCTCGCTCGCGAATCGGTACCGTAGTGGTCAGCGGCTGCACTAGTGGGGTGAGATGAAGGGTCGGCACTGGCCTGGCCTGGGGTGGGGTGAAGAGATGGCACGGGCCTGGCCTGGGGTGGGGTGAAGGGTCGGCACTGACCTGGGGTGGGGTGAGGAGATGGCACGGGCCTGGCCTGGCCTGAGGAGACGGCAAGGGCCTGGCCTGGGGTGGAGTGAAGGGTTGACACTGACCAGGCTTGGGGTGGGGTGAAGGGTCGACACTGACCAGGCCTGGGGTGGGGTGAAGGGTCGACATTGGCCAGGCCTGGGGTGGGGTGAAGGGTCAACACTGGCCAGGCCTGGGGTGGGGTGAAGGGACGGCACTAGCCTGGGGTGGGGTGAGGGGACGGCACTGACCAGGCCTGGGGTGGCGTGAAGGGTCGACACTGGCCAGGCCTGGGGTGGGGTGAGGGGTCGACACTGGCCAGGCCTGGGGTGGGGTGAGGGGACGACACTGGCCAGGCCTGGGGTGGGGTGAGGGGACGGCACTGACCAGGCCTGGGGTGGGGTGAGGGGACGGCACTGACCAGGCCTGGGGTGGGGTGGGGTGAGGGGACGACACTGGCCAGGCCTGGGGTGGGGTGAGGGGACGGCACTGACCAGGCCTGGGGTGGGGTGAGGGGACGGCACTGACCAGGCCTGGGGTGAGGTGACGGCGGTGGGGTGAGGGGATGGCACTAGCCAGGCCTGGGGTGGGGTGAGGGGACGGCGGTGGGGTGAGGGGATGGCACTAGCCAGGCCAGGCCAGGCCTGGGGTGGGGTGAGGGGACGGCACTGACCAGGCCTGGGGTGGGGTGAGGGGACGGCACTGACCAGGCCTGGGGTGGGGTGAGGGGATGGCACTAGCCAGGCCAGGCCTGGGTGGGGTGAGGGGATACTGATTCTCGTGTTTACGCTGCAGTTGCTGAAGATTAGTTATAAACCCTAATTTTTTAAGTAGGTTTACCGACTTCTCCAGTATTATCCTGGATTCACCAGGAATTAAAGATTTAAATCCAGGATGCTGCTGCAAGCAACCCAGGAGAAAAATCGCAGTATGGGCATTAGAAAAATTGTTTTATTTTCATTTTCTTTGAATGCTTTTGATAATTAGTTACAAAAATATTGGAGATGGAAAAAATATTGTTTGTCTGGGCGAATGGTCAGATGATGAAGCTGCCATGAATACATCCAAGAAGAGTTGGTAATCCTAACAACCTGCATCTATGTAGTGCCTTTAAAATGGAAAAACGTCCAAAAGGGCATCATAGAGCCGCCCTAAAATAAGTGAAAAAATTCACTCTTTTTATTTTAAAAACTAGGGTTTTGGTTTGGGATTCATATTTCAGACATTTCTACAGTCCACTCACAACCTGGGTGGCTGGCAGTTCAAGTGACTGCCCAAGGCTCTTGCCCAGCAGTAAGTAAAGAAACCCAGTCAGATGTTGGTTGACGTTTTCCTGATTCACCACTTTGCCTTGTGGAAATTGGGCATTTAAGCTCTGCTAATGGATGTGCTGCTGTCCTCTTGTAAGCGTAAAAATATGAGCACTGCTTTTCAGAAACGGAATTGTTTTTATCAAAAGCATGAATTGACCATAAAAGCTCAGCACTGCAGAAAATCTTGTACTAGCCACAGAGGGCCTGGATTGTGATATCAAGCATAATTAATGTTTCTATAGTTCCACAAAGTACATAAAATTGCTGTAAAATGTATCTGACCTGAAAAGATGTGGAAAAGATGACAATCTATTGCACAAAATGGTCACAAAATCAAAGAAACCACAATTCACAAAGTGCAGTTGACTTGTGTGCTTGATTGCCAAATCTTTCAAGTTTGTTCATGAGAGAAATCCCTTGTTTTAAGAGTCCAAACTGGTTGGTAAGTATGGCATTAAAAAAAAACTATATTACAGCATAAGTAATGTACAAGCACTTGAAGCTTAATCCACCCGTTGATAGCAATTTAGAAGGTTCTGTAATCTTGTGCTGTAGTGAAAGATTGCTCTGGTATGTCCTATCCACAAAAAATTAGTTAAACCTAACCTGGCCAATTACTGCCCCATCAGCCTCCCGATCATGAGTGAAGTAATGGATGCAGTCATTAATAATGTCATTAAGCAACACTACTCAGCAGTAACCTGCTTACTGATGATCAGGTCGTCTTCAGACTTCATCACAGCCTTGACCCAGACGGATTCAAGAACTGAATGCCAGAGATGGGATGAGAGTAGCTGCCAATGGCATCAAGGCTGCATTCAACTGAGAATGACACCAAAGAGCCCGAGCAAAACTGAAGTCACTGGGGTCAAAGGAAAATTCCTCCAGTGGCTGGAGCCACCCTGACGCAAAGGAAAATTGTTGGAATCCAGTCATCACAGGTTCAGGATATCACTGCAGGATATCCTTAGGGAAGCGCCCGTGGCCCAGTCATCTTCAGCTGCTTCATGACCATTCCTCTATCATAAGTCAGGAATGGGGCTGTTTGCTGACGATTACCCTGCTAAGTTCCATTCACCGCTCCTCTGATTATGAAGTAGCCCATGCCAGCCAACAGGAGGACCTGGATAACATCCTGGCTTGGGCTGACAATTGGCAGGTAACATATATGCCACACAAGTGCTAGGTAATGACCATCTTGAACAAGAGAAAGTCCAGCCATCTCCCCATGACCTTCAAATGACTCCATAATAACCGAGTCCTTCAACTTCTTGGGAATCATAGAATGTTTACAGCACGGAAGAAGGCTATTCAGCCTGTCGAGCCCGTGCCGGCTATCTGCAAGAGCACTACAGCTAGTTCTACTCCCCTGCCCTTTCCCCGTAGCCCATCAAATTTCTTTCTTTCAGATACTTATCCAACTCTCTTTTGAAAGCCGTGATTGAATCTGCCTCCACCACCCTTTCAGGCAGTGCATTCCAGATCTTAACCACTCGCTGCGTAAAAAAGTTTTTTCTTGCGTCACCTTTGGTTCTTGCCAATCACCTTAAATCTGTGCCCTCTGGTTCTCGACCCTTCTGCCAATGGGAACCTCTATCTGTTTCCCTCTATCTGTCTGGACCCCTCATGATTTTGAACACCTCTATCAAATCTCCTCTGCTCCAAGGAGAACAAACCCAGCTTCTCCAGTTTAACAACGTAACTGAAGTCCCTCATTCCTGGAATCATTCTCGTAAATCTTTTCTGCACCCTCTCTAAGGCCTTCACAGCCTTCCTAAAGTGTGGTGCCCAGAATTGGACACAGTACAATATAAGTTATTAATATTTATCAAGAAAAGCAGTGGTCCTAGAACCGACCCTTGGGGAACACCACTGTGTACCTTCCTGCAGTCCGAAAAATAACCGTTCACCACTACTGTGTTTCCCATCACTTAGCCAATACTGTATCCATGCTGCCACTGTCCCTTTTATTCCATGGGCTTCAACTTTGCTGGCAAGCCTATTACTGTATGTGGCAATTTGTCGAACGCCTTTTGGAAATCCATGTACACTATGCCAACTGTATTACCCTCATCAACCTTCTCTTCATCAAAGAACTCAATCAAGTTAGTTAAACACGATTGCTTTGTGCATTGAGTGCTGCTGGAGTTTTGCTAAGTGGGAGAAAAATCATTTAAGTGTATTTTGTGAATTTTAGTGTGTTAAGAAGTCAATTATTTGAAGTAAGTTTAATTTTTTAAGGGTTTTTTAAACTCTTGGGCAGTTTAAACAGGAAGTAGAATCCAGGTATAAAAGGGGAGGGGCTAGTGCGGTGCACGGAGTGCTTTGTGCATTGAGTGCTGCTGGAGTTTTGCTAAGTGGGAGAGTTCGGATAAGTGGGAGGTGAGGGTGTGTTTTTTGCTCTGTTTTATTCCCCACTCCCAGGCTTAGACAGCACTGCGGAGGCGGAGTAGCGAGACGAGTCAACCAAACAGGCTCCACAGACAGTATTCAAGGAGGAGGTTGGTGATCAGCTGGTTGGTTGGTTTTCTTCCTTCTCTTCTCTTTCATACCTTTAAGTTGGTAAGTCCTATTGAATAGTGGTGTGATATTATCATATATATCCGGGCAGGGTCTTCATAACTAATAATAAGAAATTTAATTAATTATATAGAATGGAGCAGGTGATGTGTTACTGTTGCGAGATGTGGGAGCCGGTGAACCCCATTGAGGCTAACGGTGATTACATCTGCGACAAGTGTTTGCTGCTAGAGGAACTCAAGTTCCATGTTACGGAGCTTGAGACCGAGCTTCGGACACTGCGACACATCAGGGAGGGGGAGAAGTTCCCGGACTCTATGTTTCAGGAGATGGTCACACCTATGAAGTTAATTACTGCAGATGTAGTCCGTGGTCAGGGACAGGACGGTGTGACTACGAGTGAGGAAGGTACAGGGATCCAGGATGTAGTGTTGAAGGAGACGCAGCCCTTGTTCTTGTCCAGCAGGATCGAGGTTCTTACTCCCTGTGAGGGCAGGAGCGGGGACTGCAGGGAGGATGAGCAACCTGGCCACAGCACCGTGGTACAGGGGGCCATTCAAGTGGAGGGAGTAAAAAGAAATGTTGTAGTGGTAGGGGATAGTATCATTAGGGGGATAGATAGGGTTCTCTGCAGTCAAGAGCGGGAGTCCCGAAGGCTGTGTTGCCTGCCTGGTGCCAGGGTTAAGGACATCTCTTCTGGGCTGGAAAGAAACTTGCAGTGGGAGGGGGGGATCCAGTTGTCGTGGTCCATGTTGGTACAAACGACGTAGATAGGACAAGGAAGACGGTTCTGTTAAAGGAGTATGAGCAGCTAGGGGTCAAATTAAAAAACAGAACCTCAAGGGTAATAATCTCTGGGTTATTACCTGAGCCACGAGCGAATTTGGCTAGGATAAATAAAATTAAAGAGTTAAATGCGTGGCTCAAAGACTGGTGTGGGAGAAATGGGTTTTGCTTCTTGGGACACTGGCACCAGTACTGGGACAGGAGGGAGCTGTTCTGTTGGGACGGACTCCACTTGGCCAGTGCTGGGACTAGAG
The DNA here is from genome assembly GCF_052327205.1 of Somniosus microcephalus. NCBI lineage: Eukaryota > Metazoa > Chordata > Chondrichthyes > Squaliformes > Somniosidae > Somniosus > Somniosus microcephalus. The sequence continues at coordinate 16,439,245 of NC_141016.1, forward strand.
TCCTGGCGAATCATATAACTAGGGCTGTAGAGAGGGCTTTAAACTAATTAGTGGGGGGGAGGTTTCTAGAGAGCAAATAATAGAAATGACAACAGAGAAGGTCATAGACTTAGGTAGCAGTGGGGGAATTAAAAAACAGAATGTGTCAGGAAGGGACAGAAGGTATGGAGTAAAAAGTAAAGTACTAAAAAGGGAAAAAACAGGAACTAAGTGTTACAAAACATATTTGAAAGTTCTTTATCTGAATGCACGTAGCATTCGTAACAAAATGAATGAGTTAACGGCACAAATAATGACATATGGGTATGATCTTGTGGCCATTACAGAAACATGGCTGCAGGGTGACCATGACTGGGAATTAAACATACCAGGTTATTTAACAATCAGGAAGGACAGGCAGGAAGGGAGAGGAGGTGGGGTGGCTATGTTAATAAAGGAAGGAATCACTATAATACAGAGAAATGATATTGGGTCAAAGGAGCAGGATAGTGAAACAGTTTGGGTGGAGGTAAGGAATAATAAGGGGAAAAAAACACTAGTGGGTGTAGTCTATAGGCCTCCGAACAGTTGCAACTCTGTTGGACGGAGTATTAATCAGGAAATAGTTGAGGCTTGTAATAAGGGAACAGCTATAATTATGGGGGATTTTAATTATCATATTAACTGGACAAATCAAATTGGGCAGAGCAGCCTTGAGGAAGAGTTCATTGAGTGTATTAGGGATGGGTTTCTTGAGCAGTATGTAACTGAACCGACCAGGGGGCAAGCAACCTTAGATTTGGTCCTGTGTAATGAGACAGGATTAATTAAAAATGTCCTAGTAAAGGATCCCCTTGGAATGAGTGACCATAACATGGTTGAGTTCCATATTCAATTAGAGGGTGAGAAGGTTGGATCTCAAACAAGCGTGCTGAGCTTGAATAAAGGAGACTATGAAGGTATGAGAGCGGAATTAATTAGAGTGGACTGGGAAAATAGATTAAAGGGTAAGATGGTACATGACCAGTGGTGTACATTTAAGGAGTTATTTTACAACTTCCAAAAAAAATATATTCCACTGAGGAAAAAAGGGTGTAAAAGAAAAGATAGCCATCCGTGGCTAAGTAAAGTAATTAAGGATAGTATCCGACTAAAAACAAGGGCATATAAGGTAGCCAAATCTAGTGGGAGGATGGAAGATTGGGAAGTCTTTAAAAGACAGCAAAAAATAACAAAAAGATTGATTAAGAAAGGGAAGATAGATTATGAAAGTAAATTAGCAAAAAATGTAAAAACAGACAGTAAAAGTTTCTATAGTTACATAAAAAGAAAAAGGGTGGCTAAAGTAAATGTTGGTCCCTTAGAGGATGAGACCGGGAAATTAATGGTGGGAAACATGGAGATGGCAAAAACACTGAACAATTATTTTGTATCAGTCTTTACAGTAGAGGACACTAAGAATATCCCAACACTGGACAAACAGGGGGCTCTAGGGGGGGAGGAACTAAATACGATTAAAATCACTAAGGAAGTGGTACTTGGTAAAATAATGGGACTCAAGGCGGATAAATCCCCTGGACCTGATGGCTTGCATCCCAGGGTCTTGAGGGAAGTAGCGGTAGGGATTGTGGATGCATTGGTAATAATTTTCCAAAACTCACTGGACTCAGCAAAGGTCCCAGCAGATTGGAAAACTGCTAATGTAACACCCTTATTTAAAAAGGGTAGTAGGCAGAAGGCTGGAAACTATAGACCTGTTAGCCTAACATCTGTGGTTGGTAAAATGTTAGAGTCCATTATTAAGGAGACAGTAACGGGACATTTGGATAAACATAATTTAATAGGGCAAACTCAGCATGGTTTCATGAAGGGGAAGTCATGTTTAACAAATTTGCTTGAGTTTTTTGAGGAAGTAACATACAGGGTGGATAAAGGGGAACCAGTGGACGTAGTGTATTTAGACTTCCAAAAGGCATTTGACAAGGTGCCACACAAAAGATTATTGCTCAAGATAAAAAATCACGGGATTGGGGGTAATATTCTGGCGTGGGTGGAGGATTGGCTCTCTAACAGAAAGCAGAGAGTTGGGATAAATGGTTCGTTCTCAGATTGGCAACCAGTAACTAGTGGTGTTCCGCAGGGGTCAGTGCTGGGTCCCCAACTCTTTACAATCTATATTAACGATTTGGAGGAGGGGACCGAGTGTAACATATCAAAGTTTGCAGATGATACAAAGATGGGAGGGAAAGTAGTGAGTGAGGAGGACATAAAAAACCTGCAAAGGGACATAGACAGGCTAAGTGGGCAGAGATTTGGCAGATGGAATACAATACTGGAAAGTGTGAGGTTATGCACTTTGGCAGGAAAAATCATAGAGCAAGTTATTATCTTAATGGCAAGAAACTGGAAAGTACTGTAGTACAAAGGGATCTGGGGGTCCTGGTGCACGAAACTCAAAAAGTTAGTATGCAGGTGCAGCAAGTGATTAAGAAGGCCAATGGAATGTTGGCTTTTATTGCTAGGGGGTTGGAATATAAAAACAGGGAGGTATTGCTGCAGTTGTACAAGGTATTGGTGAGGCCGCACCTGGAATACTGCATACAGTTTTGGTGTCCATACTTAAGAAAAGACATACTTGCTCTCGAGTCAGTACAAAGAAGGTTCACTCGGTTAATCCCGGGGATGAGGGGGTGGTCATATGAGGAGAGGTTGAGTAGATTGGGACTCTACTCATTGGAGTTCAGAAGAATGAGAGGCGATCTTATTGAAACATATAAGATTGTGAAGGGGCTTGATCGGGTGGATGCGGTGAGGATGTTCCCAATGATGGGTGAAACTAGAACTAGGGGGCATAATCTTAAAATAAGGGGCTGCTCATTCAAAACTGAGATGAGGAGAAACTTCTTCACTCAGAGGGTGGTAGGTTTGTGGAATTTGCTGCCCCAGAAAGCTGTGGAAGCTACATCATTAAATAAATTTAAAACAGAAATAGATAGTTTCCTAGAAGTAAAGGGAATAAAGGGTTACGGGGAGCGGGCAGGAAATTGGACATGAGTCTGGGTTCGGAATGGTCATGGCCCTGTGGGTAGTGGAGCGGGCCCAGGGGCCGTGTAGCCTTGTTCTGCTCCTACTGTGTTCTAATTCTGTTAGATTTCAGGAGATGGTTTTATTCCTGTTCCTGGTTGGGGTGGAGATCGCCTTTACAGAAGGTAAGTACTGTAGAAAATATAGGGACAGAGTGATCTCCTGGAAGAATTTCGATCGCCTAGATGGGTCGGAGAGGAATTTCCCAGATTTTTTTCTCCCAAATTGGCCATTGGGTCTTTATCTGGTTTTTCGCCTCTCCCGGGAGATCACATGGGTTCGGGTGGATGCAGAGTGATAGAAGATTTGAGGTTAGGATCAGATCAGCCATGATCTTATTGAATGGTGGAGCAGGCTCGAGGGGCCGATTGGCCTACTCCTGCTCCTATTTCTTATGTTCTTATGTTCTTATGATTTGCCTTTAACAAATCCGTGCTGGCTTTCCTTAATTAATCCACACTTGTCCAAGTGACTGTTAATTTTGTCCCTGATTACTGTTTCTTAAAGCTTCCCCACTACCGAGGTCAAACTGACTGGCCTGTGGTTGCTGGGTTTATCTTTACACCCTTTTTTGAACAATGGTGTAACAATTGTAATACTCCTGTCCTCTGGCACCACCCTCATATCTAAGGAGGATTGGAATATTCTGGCCAGTACCTCCGCGATTTCCTCCCTCATTTGCCAGAAGCCGAATTGGGATAGCCGTATCAATGCTGTGGCCACGAGCAGGGCAGCGGCTAGGTACTCTGCAGCTCACCTCTTGATCATCTACAGGCTTATTTCAGGAGTGTGATGAAATACTTACCACTCGCCTGGTTGAGTGCAGCTGCAACAACACACGAAGCTCGACACCATCCGAGCAGTTTGCATAATTGGTGCCTCTGCCATTGGACTCGATATCCACCACTGGTGTACTTTCTCTGCAGCATGTACAATCTACAGGGTGCACTGCTACAACTTACCAAGGTTACTTCAACAGAGTGTCCCCACATTGCAATATCCATGACTGAGAAGGACAAGAGCAGCAATGTTATGGGAACACCACTTCCAAGTCTCTCAGCATCCTGACTTGGATGTATACCCTCATCCTTCATTGCTGAGTCAATATTCTAGAATTCCCTACCTCACCATCACCACAAAGACGTTAGCAATTTAAGGAGAAGGCCCACCACCATCTTAGGGCAACTAGAAATGGGCAATAAATGCAGATTTGCCAGCATCAACCAAATTCTGAGACTTTTTTTAAATGGCATAAATTATTCTGCCATTCACATGTAGGAATTGGGCATTGTCCTCCTTCCATCCTCAGATTACTTGTCTTCATTCTGTTTGCTGAATCCAACTCTTAGACAATTAACCTCTCGGAGAACAGTGTTGAGGCATAAGAGGATGGTAAATCCTTTGAGCAGGAACCAAGGTAGCTATTGATGGGACCAGATTCCAATTTGGAAGGTCTCCAACAATATACCCACCATATGAGACTGGCACTAATCCCTGCGCCCCATTGTCATCCCATAATGTGTTAGAAAAGATGTGTAGTCTGGTACTGCCTAGGAATACAATGACATAGGAATCTTCAGGTCTGGAAAAAAACACTTCACTTCATCTGGCCAACTCTAGTGTCTAGAACATACTCTATTTCATGATATCCCTTTGTTAATATGCAATTGAATGGTAATAGTTGTGGAGGAGGATGATTGGTTTCTCAAGCTGTTGTGAAACCTGGAACCTGCTCCACACAGTGGAATGCTGCCAGTTTGAGCCTCCACAAACCCTTGGAAATACTGTAGTTGTCCTGAGGATTCAGTTCTTTTATGGCTGAGGTGCCCCCCCCCCCCCACTCCCCTGTAGACTACGACTTTGTGAAGAACCCTGGAAAGCGTGGAGCCTTTCAAAGCTGCTGTGCAAATCTGTAAATGGAACACAAGCATTTTTAGAATGCAGGTTTGCTTTGAAATCGCTCTTTCATTGAGGCACATGTCCTTCCATGAGCAGCCAGAGTTACTGTAGCATTGTAACTTGTACAGAATTTTTTTTTTTTTTCGCCATCTGTCTCCTTTCTCCTGAAGGCGTTGAATCTTTGCTTGGGTATGTTTGCACAGGTACAGCTTGCTCTTCAGCATCTTGCCATCATTTTGATCTGTTTTTATACAGAATGTGGTCAATTTAATTCAAGGAGACATCACAGCCAAGCCTGATCCTATCCTTGCCCTTTTTCCACATGTGACCTTCCAGCAGGGATTGCTGGATAGTTATGAGGAGAAACAATACCACTTGACATTTCTCTTTGCTGAGCCAATTATTGCCGAGTCCTGTGCTTTCCATTGTTACCCTCTTGGTTGCAGTTGTTAGTTTCTGTTTAGTTGTGTATGGTACTCTTATCCTCTGTTCACATACAGGGACCATACAATAACGTGGGAGAAGACTATCTGTATCAACACCCAGACTTCGAGCCAGTCCCCCCTTGCGTCATCTGGTTTGTAAATTTTCAGCCAAGGGAAACAAAGACTGATGTGGGCATTAACTTACTCATTTGCAAGGAGTATCTATTACTGTAGTAATTGCTATTCTATCAATTTTCCCCTCAGTCTGGACCGATACCATGGCTTTAGAGCACGATAGGGGTGATGAACTTGTTCAGGTCTCGGCTCCGAAAGAATCAACTGAATTCATCAATAAAGTAAGTTCTTTTTCTTGCTTTTATTGTACTACATCAGTTAAAAGAAAGAATTGCCTTTATCCAGCACCTTATTGTAAATGCCTCAACATGTTCCACATGCAATTGATTGCTGTAAAGTGCAGTGGCTGCTGTTATGTAAGCAATCCTGACAGCTAGGTTCCTCTGTTGCCATTTAGAGCTCCTTTAGACACATCGTTTGCTTTATTTGTCCTATTACCACCCCCTTTTGCCTTGCATCATCAACCCTTTTGTCATTTTATCATTCCTGCCTTCCACCCTATCACAGATCTTCTGTTTTGTTCTTTCTTTCCTCCACCCCCCCGCCTCCGTACTTGTTTAAAACTGGTGCATCGCTAACCTTTTCCAGTTCTGACGAAAGGTCATTGACCTGAAACGTTAACCCTGTTTCTCTATCCATAGATGCTGCCTTATCTCCAGTATGTTCTCTCTTTATTGTTGAAAATGCTAATGACAGAAAATGCTCTACCAGAGTAAATCTTGGTCTCAGCAGTTTGAGAGAAGGCACTCTCGTCAGCATTCTTCTGTAACATTCTTTTATTACCTGCTCAACAGTCGATGCAACTGCAGAGTTCTTTATTAGCTAATAATTAAAAATGTATCTTTATATTTTATAACGGTACTTTTTGCCATCATTTCTGAAAGATATGTCTATGCTGCGATACCGTCTCAAACTAGAACAGCTGTGGGGAGTACGTTCCAGTCCTTATCCTTTTTAAGTAGGCACATATTCTAATATTGCTATGTTGTGAATGAGCGCTGACTGTTGTTCCTCAAGGAATAAAACTTGTATTTGTTTTTCTCTTAGGTGGATCACAGTGGCCTGTTACCAACTCTGGCTTTAAGCCCACCATCTGGAGGGGTCAGTCTCCTCTTGGGGAATACTCGACCGTTCGTGGGACGCTGCTGTTACATCTGTGCACCCCAAAGCTGGGTAAGAGGAATGCACGCACTTGGAGGGGAATGGAGCCCTGGATGCTTTGGAGCTGATGAACTTTCAGAAGACTGTGCAGCACTGAGACAATTGTAGCAGGCTGGGGGGGCGGGAGGGGAGGGAGACTCATTTTAACTTAGTGCATCAGAGCCCTGATGAAAGGTCATCGACCTGAAACGTTAACACTGTTGCTCTCTCCACAGATGACCTCCTGAGTATTTCCAGCATTTTCTGTTTTTATTTCAAATTACCAGCATCTGCAGTATTTTGCTTTTGTATTAAAGTTAATGAAGTAACCTTCAGAAAAAAAACAAGTATTTTTGGTGTTAATTGCAAAGTTATTTTCTAAGATATTATAAATTATACAATGTTTGGCATGGTATTCAACATTCTGCATTTTTAAATGGAACTACTCACCCTGGGACAGCACTGTTGCACATTGGATTTTACCTCTGTACAATCTTTTTACATTTAATTTTTATTTTATTCCCTCCAACTTCATGCATCAACATTTCTCCCGTGGTTGTCATGCATATGTCAGCCTCTTAAGCACTTGCAGCTTCTTTACCTTGCTATCATGGATGCAGCTTCCCACAATAAAACTTATCTCTGTGTTTCAGGGCTTGCTTTTCCATAATTACTTAACCTTGCTGGGATTTCGAAATGCTATCCTTGTTACTGAGACACAGACAAGGTACGTTGATAAGATGAGGTTGCAAACAAATTGCTGTTCTTTGGATCAAAAGGATAAAAGATGAAGAGTTTTTTTTACTGTTTTAGGTCTTTTCTCATAATCACCCCCAGAGCTACCAACAATTTCCATGGGAGTTACAGTGCACTAGCTGCATAAATGCTTCCCAAAGTTTGTCTGAGTGCCAGGGTTAGGTTGAGCAAGCTGCAGCTGCCTATATGTCGGGGTGCTCTAGTAGTTCCCACCTGTACACACTGCTATCGGCTGTATGAGACCTTTGGGAACATGGCTCCTGGCTAGCTTCAGAAAATGTGCTAGTCTCAACAGCCTGCACAAATCTGAAAATCCCACAGCGCCGTTCTAGATTAGACCATAGATGCTAGGAATATGACAAATGTTGACATTGTTGTCCTAGTGCGTTACATTGGTCCTGTGTGGTGCACAGTGTCCTCTCGGTTGTGGGATGAAGATGACAAGCTAACTGCTTCATTGAGAGCCTGTACGTGTGCCATTGTACAGTAACTAGGCCGTGATGCAGATTCTGGCAGTTAAAGCTGGGGTTTTGGCGCGTGAGAAACACGTGCGCTAACATTCAACACATGGACTGCAGCAGTTGACGAATGCGGCTCACCACCACCTTCTGGAGGGCAATGAGGGATGGGCAGTAAATGCTGGCCATGCCAGCGACGCCCACACTCCATGAACGAATAAAAAAAATTGTAAACCAGAAGCAGATGTGTAACTTAGAGCTTATTGCTGCCAACATGCTACAGGCTGCTTGAACCATCAAACAGTAAAACGAGGAATTATACTGACTAATATTATTCTCTGTAAAATGCAGGACCTTGCACAATGAATGATGCATTTCTTGCTATATTATGATGATTAAGTGAGCAAAATGAATTGGGACGAAGTTGAGCTCAAGATGTTTGTAATCTAATACCGTCCGTGTCAATAATGAGTGCTTTTCATGTTGCTATTACGTGATGTTATTTTTCTGCCTGTGTTTAACATCAAGCTCCACAGCATACATATAAGTTGCTCATCCACCCTCCCTCTATTCCACACAGTTTTGAGGTTAATGAGCAGTTAGCATATTTAACACTGAGCCGTGTGTGGGTGATGTATGTGAAATCGTCCTTTCCCATCCTGCTTTTACAGGTACAGAGGTTGGCTGGCTCGGCGCCTCTGCTATTTCCTGTTTGTTGATGAGCGCACAGTTTACCCAGATACCCCCTTTCTGGAGCACAAAGTAATCAACAGCGCCAGGTAAGAGATCTAATGGTACAGATGCTAATTCCACGGGACTATTCTCCCACGGCCTGTCTTTCCCTTCCTTTCATCCTTTGAATGAGGTTACTAGTGGTAAAATAACTGATTCTGCTTGTAGAGTGCAGGATGCCGTTAAGGAGAACTTATCCAACACCTCTATATCTGACCAGAAGTCACCTCATAACTTGAGGAACGCGCTGGGAATCTTGCACCAGATCCAAGCTACAATCTCGCCCCTCTTCCTCAGGTATGGGATGGTTTCATGACTGTGTATTTTGCAGAGAGGTAACGAGCTGGTCATTGGAGTTGATGAAACACTGTGCCAACAATGGTGCACTGCTGCTGCAAAACTCGCGCTGGAAGAAATGTTCCTGGCCATACTTGCACAGTTTCCACTAGAAAAAAACCCTGAGCCTTCAAGAAAAGGAAGGTGACCGCTGTTGGTGCCTAGCTTACTAATGGCACCTGGGTGGGTCGACCTGCCACTAGAGTTAGGATTTGTTCCATTTGGTTCTAGATACCCCTGCAAGGCAATTCCCTTTAATGAGTAGGAGAGTCCCAACTGGGGACTCTAGGAAGTATGGAAGCTTCTCTGTGCAGACTTTAGCAGGTTAAACTCCAGCAGAGTGCACTTGAGGGGTCCTCAAGCCTTGGCTGTGCCAATCTGTGCAATGTCTCTTGAATTTGGGCAAGTGGGGTGTGTGTCCTTATGGAGTGAGTGTGTTTACATTCTGTGTTGGGCAGACAAATTGTCTCTGGATTTCTCAGTAGCTTGGTTTGGTGATGGCACTGCTTGTGTGTCGGACACCTGGGTACGAGTCTGCTTTTGGTTCACTACTTGAGGAACCAGAAATAAAATGAAAGGACCATCACATTGTATTAGTGGTAAAAATACCAGATGGCAATCTGGTTGAAGTCAGGGCCATGTGATATGAAACACACTTAGTTTAGTGTCTGTTTTACCCCTCTTAGGTTGACTAGTTGGGTCCTGCTGAAAGTATTTAACTGGGTTTTCGTGAATCTACAAGTGCACCGAGGGCAACTTGAGATGCTGCGGAAAGCGAGGGCAGAGGTGAGGCACTGATCCTTTACCCATTAGGAGAACTGTAGTAGAACAGGTTTATAATCTAAAATGTTGCCGTTTCTGAATGTTTTGAAAGCTGTGTACGACTGGGCTGCATTCATCATACATATAAAAGGAGCACCATCGCCCCTTGGTGGCAGAGTCTAGGTACTGCAGCAGTTCTCAGCATTGGCTTTTGCTCAGTTTTAATGGCCCTGAAATTGCGGTCGGTGGCGTAGCTATGGAGTACAGTGCCGACCTCCGTACGAAATCCGCACTTGCCTCGTGTGAAGCCCCAAGCGGAAACTTGCTTTGAAACGCTGCGGAGTTGTGCGCGGCGTAGTGGCCCATGGATCCCGGGGCGCATCGTTGTGCGTAAGCGTACCTGGGATCACATGGGGCGGTGCTCCTTTCACTAGCCAATCGGGAAACATTTCAACTCAACATTAAAGAACTTGTAAATTAAACGGTGTGATACTAATTATATTTATTTAACAATGACAGTACTTGGCTTTAAAAAGCACAGGGAATACATTGGAGTAAGTACAGTTATTTACTGGAAGTCTCTGCAAGATTTAAAAAAAAATTAAAACGACCTCATTGCTCAAACCGAGCCTTTACAGCTGCATGGTAGGTTCTTTTACATGTTCGTTTTTAATTATTATACACTTTTCTCACCCCACCCCCTTTGCGCTGTGCAAACAGGCTCCTGTGCCTGTTTGCACCAGCTGTAAAAATTTCCAGTGTAATTGATGCGCAGCCCAACTTTTCACCAGCTATGAAGACTTGAAAGTCGCAGCAGATCACCTGTCTATTCAGAACTTGACAGATCACAAGTTTGGGATTTAGCGCATGCAAATCCCGAACTTGTGGTCAGTTTCAAAGGTGGTATGACGACGTATTTTAAGAGTATGCAGTCATACCTACTGCAAATTCAGGGCCATTGTCTGGTAGATGTGTGTAAGTAATTGACCAATGGTTGCATGACCCTGCAGTCAACTGCTGCAGGTGCACACAGCATTGCACTGTTATATGTTTGCAGCCATTTAACTGGAACACCCTGGAGGAAATAACATTGTTGGATTTGTTAGTTTGGTTCTTTTAAGCAAAATTGATTGAAATGTATTGGGAATCAGTTGCTGGCTGTAGAATGTAAGTTATAAAACAATGTTCCAATTAGCCATGTCGATCGGTTGTACTGACTTTACAGTGTATGCTATCACAGTGCGTGGTGATAGTGCAGTGAATATTTATGTACAGAACCATATCTGCAATAAAGGTGAGGGAATATTTTTGTATTTTTGACAGTATGATGGCCCATTCATCTTTCTCCCTGTTCGTAAGTCTCGCCTGGACTACCTGCTGGTTACCTTTGTCCTTTTCTGCCACAGTATCAGAGTCCCGTACATTACCTGTGGGGAAGACTTCCAACTCCCGTTGCTCAGGTAACGTCATTAAGTCCTGGAGCCGCTCTGAGTAAATGAGATGTGTGGAACAGAAAAGTATTTCACTCTTAGAATAAAGAATTTGTCCTTTCTCTCTCTATTGTTGCGGCTGGTACGGAGGTGGTGTTGTCATTGTGCAGCTCCTTGTAATCCTCTTAAGAACATTCAACAGTGATTGTGAGCAGAGGATTTGTTTGTGTGGGTATGTATGTGACCGTCCTAGTACTGTAAGTAACAGAATATGTTGCTCGTGCTGGACCCTTATTCTTTCTTGAATTAATTTGCAGTGGTTAGGATGAAGGAATTCCTACTGTTCAAATGCATCATGACTTTGACAGCTCTGCCACATATTTGTCACTGATTTGAAAGCAGTAGATAACCTCTGCTCTTGTGTGACAAGGGTACTGCTACCTTTCCAGCTCCTAAGTTCCATCCACTCAGCTGGTACTGACGGTTCGGTGGGTGCTGGGATGTCAGAGGTTTGGTAATGTCAAAATAATCATCCCACTCAGTCAACTGGCCAGCAAGGCTGATGCTAGAATGGTTTACTTCCCAACCCCACCCCTCTTATCGTAACGCTCCAGCCATAGTTCAAGTTATAATACATTTATTACATTATAATACAATAAAAGATTTTTCAAAATAGGTACAGAAACTAGCTCACTGCTTCTCCCAACTAGCTGTGTCCTCCTCCGCAATCCCAGACCCCGTCTCTCTATAAAAGGTGAGCTTGCTGCAAGGCAGCAGTGCAGGAACATATTTGAAACACAGCTGGCGAACTTGAATGCCAGGACCCAAGGATCAGAGGTCACAGAGTTGTGATGTGATTGTCAGAAGGTCACGGCTGGATTTGTGCGCAGGTTATGCTTAGCAGCGGCTCTGCTAGAAAGTCTTCAAAATGTCTTTGATGCCACAGTGTGAACTTGACCGTTTGTCTGACGTTCTGTGCCGGTTTCTTTCAACTGGTCAGGGCTCTGCTTCGGAAATTGGGAGGTATCTTCACTCCGCAGATAGTACATGGAACCAGGACCAGCCCCGGGGAACACTTGTACAAGGCTGTCTTAAATTCGGTTAGTTTGAAAAGCGATTTTATTTTTGTATTGATGCACTCATAAAAATCTGAATTTGCAGCATCTGCTCTCGGAGCCAACTTGAGCTCAAACAACACAAGTTTGTCTGATGGATTTGAGCTACATTTTCATTGTCACTTCCAACAGGCACAAAACTAGTCACTGTGGAATTCAAGTGATTGGAACAGAACCCTCCTTGGGGATTGACCAGGCCTCCCCAATATGTAATGTAACTCCATCTCTCCAATCCCTATTGAACATACTCCACATTATACCTACCACAAGTAGAAATTGTTTGCAAAGGTCCTTCACGGTATTTACAATGGCCTTGCTGTGGAGAGAATGTTTAACAAATACTGTGGTGTCCAAGAATGTTAAAATATCAAAATATTTGCCAAGAATTTATATAAAATTTACATTTGGCTCCTCTGATGGTTTTCACTAAGAGTTGGGGTTTGAAGCAGAACAGAAAATGGGGTGGGGCTAAAGTTTGTTTTAGGAAAAAAGGAATTTGGACTTAAGCAGATGAAACCTCATAAATCCGGTTAAAATAAATTCTTCAGCTGGCCTCTGAGTTTAATGTGCAAACATATTTCATTTAAGCACCCAGCCTCACATGGCTAACAATGTAAGCACACCCGGTTGCTGTGAACACTGTGCTATTGAAGTCTAGAAGCTAGACAAGCATTGACTTCCTTCCTCTGAAGTTGAACACATATAGCACAGTTGAGTGCATTGACCCATTCCTGAAATGTTTCAAAACCAGACAGCACCATGTCTCGTAACTGAGGAACACTGAATGAAATCCACCCTTGGAATACAAGCAGAAATAGCTGGGAATCCACAGTAGGCCTGTCAACATCTGAAGAGAAAGGAGATGGGTCTCGACTGAAATGTTAACCTATCACCCATTAATTGCTACGGGTTGACACACATTTTGATCATTTCGAAATTTTTCTTCGGCTGACATATAAAAAAAATAGAAGTGGCCAAAAAAAAATTTGCCCAAAAATAGGATGTTCCTGAGTTAGGGACTGGTGTAGTGAATGGTCAGCAGGGGGCAGAGCCAGGTGCTGCATCGATAAGTTCTGGGGCTGGGTTGTTATATCTCTGTCTCCTGTTACTGCTCCTAATGGATCTTTCACTGTAGCATCGTTAAGACTATGGCCTAGAAATTCAGTCTCGCAGGGGCGCCGGAAGTACTGCCCCGGAAGGAGTCGCGAGCGCCCGCTGGAAATTCAGTTTGAGCGCCCCAAACGGAAGCGCGGCGCTACTCGAGGTGCCCCGCATCCGTCTTGGGGCGCGGCAACTGAAAATCGCAGCGCCACACGCTGCGGCAAGGCGCGCTGCGGTACTGCAGGCCTTCCTCCCCTTCTTAAAGGGGAGGGGCCTGCTGCAGTGCGATCGGCGATCGCGAGTGCTGGCAAAAGAGCCTGGCACCGAGGAAAAGTGCCGGGCTCTTGGGAGGCTGCCGGCACAACGCCGGGGGGGGGGGGGGGGTGGCTCAGGAGGCCAGGGACGGCTGTGCGAAGAGGTGCTGGCAGGTGGCCAGCAAAAAAAATGGCCGCTCAGCGCCTCTACCGCCGCAGGTAGGCCCCCCTGAACCGGTCGCAAATTGCGACCGGCGTTACAGCGGGGGGCGATACCAAATTTGGCGATCGGGGCGGTAGCGGAGCGCTGCGCACACCGATGACGTCATCGGTGGCGGCGCAGCGCTACTGGCTAACGCCGCCATTAGCACCCCGCTAAATTTCGCGGGAGGCATGGCCAGTGGCGCTAAACCCACTAAGTGCCCTCTTTGGGCGCTAACTGGTGGCGCAGCACACCGAATTTCTAGGCCTATAGCTCTTCAGCCTGCCTATATTGCAGATCTTTGGAATGTGGGGAAATTAGCGTTACAAGTCGAGGGTAAAGCCCTCAGTGGCTGGAGTCACACATGACTCAAGATGGTGGTGGTTGGAGGCCAATAATCGCAGCCCCAAGCCATTGTTGTAGGAGTTGCTCAGGGCTGTGTCCTTGGCTCAGTCATGTTTAGCTACTTAATGACCACCCCCACCCCCCCCCCCCCCCCCCCCTCCCCATCATAAGGTCTGGGTGGGGATGTTTACTGACTATTTTAGTGTACAGCTCCATTCACAATTCCTCCAATGATTAAACAACCCATACTAGCTGTCACGTTTTGGGATCTTTAAATCATTTTTTGTTTTCTTAAGTGTGGATTTGGGAATGAGTTATGTTTAAGGGGTGTGCTTTAAAACAAAGTGTTTTGTTTCCCTCTGTTTAAATCTCAACCTGCCATGTATTGTTCTGTGACCGAGAGGGTGATTTGGCAGTCTGCTACCAGGGATCGATCTGTCTGTCTGCATCTAGTCACTGCCACCGCTCCTTCATTGTCATTAAATGTTTGCCCTCCACCTTGTGCTTGAGGAGATCGCACACTTGCATATGGAGAACTGCAAACTCAAAGCCCCATCACAATGCTGCTCTGGTACAGTATGGTCATTGCAGGATACTGTGCCAATAGGCTCCCTGTTAACACGTTTGGCTGCAGGTCTGAAGGAGTTGCTCTGTCTCACTGTCTGTTTCTGATGTTGCAGTATATCGAGGAACTGCTGCACGAGCAGCAGAGTCTGACGGTTTACCTGGAAGATCCTGTTCCACGTTCCGGACGGCCATGTCTCACAGGTTTAGTGTGGTTGGCCTGGGTGTTTGATGCCTTTCATAATCATGCTATACCAGATGCTGTACTGATACCTGTGGGTGTCTCTTATGATCGTATTGTTGAGGGAAGCTGCTTGGAACAGATGGTAAGGGAGTTTCTGCGTGTGCTAGTAGAACAGATGCAAATTACTAAGCCCAGTGGTTGAGTTTTATAGTACAAAACTTGCGTGTGGTTTTTATTCCTGGCTTGGTTTCACCTGAATGTGAGTTGTTAGTACTTTCTCCTTTGCTGAAACCCCATAATTTTAGAAGGAATGGGCTTCTCCGGTTGCCTGAATAGTAAAGAAAGAAAGGTTTTGTATTTAGAATTGCACTTGAAAAGAGATTCCCCAAAACATTCCACAATCAGTGGGTTACTTTTCAAGTACAGTCACTTTCATCGGCAAGCCTGGCAGCCACTTTGCACACAGCAAGGTTCCACAAACAGCAGCAGTGTTGGTCGAGAGAGGAATATTGATCAGGAAACCGGGTGAACTTCCTGCTCTTCAAATAGTGATTTGGGATCTTTTATATCCGCTCTATAAACCCCAACCGACAAATATTTTGTTGACATTTGCAGTCCAGACTGACATGAAAAATGGCCACCTGGGTGAGGTACCTAAAGGTGGCTGGTGCTGTGTGGAACTTTTCCCCAGCAAAAGGTCAATGGCCTTGAATTTCCTCGCTGTCTGCAGTACTTATGCCATCGCTATGCTAAAAAAAAAGATTGAGGAAACTCGCAATTAGCGCATTACGCCACTTATGCACCATTAATGCGCTAGACATGAGATTGCTCAATCTTTTTGTCAGCTTGACAATTCACCTGCCCAACCCTGTGGGGCTCCTTTGCATAGGAGCACTTCGCGACACTATTCCAGGGAATTTCCTTCTTTTAAGCCAGTATTGCACACTTGGAAAGTTAGACCCGTATAAAACAGGTTCAGCTGCTTCCCCCGCCCAGTCAGCTGATTCAGGCAGAATCATGGGCACAGCTGGCCTGTGACTAAAGGTGCGAGATGCCCTGAGCGGATCAAATGAAAAGGGGTCAAAAAATCTCTAAGAGCCTTCCTTTGCTGTCCCCAAGTGAAGTCAGATGTCTTTACAGAAACTGCATTGCTCCAGCACTGAAGTTTTCTGAGGCCTAAGCTGCTCCGCTTTTCGAACTTACACCACTTCATAAGCAAATTAACTACCCAGGCAGCTTGGGTGCTGCTCTCTCTCTCTCACTCGGTGAACGGCGTAACTTTCTGCCTTGCCGGATCTCGAGGAAATTCAGGGCCAGCATCTTCACAAGAAGATGGGAGAAAATTGCAAGGAGAAAACCTCCTAAATGTAGGTTTGTGCCAATGAGGGCCTGTGCTGTCACATGGCCAGAATCTCGCCTCAATCTGACACAGTGACCTTCTGTGGTCCTATGTTCATTACAGGAGTTTCCTAAGTAGAGGTTTCATATGTTGCAAATGTCTTGTATTGTGCAGGGCACTGGAAGGACTACGGTTTTTGCAGCAATTTGTTGGGTGCTCAGATTTCTACAAAAGAAGTACGGCTGCATCCGGGTGGATTTTGGACAACCGTTTTCATTGAAGGTATAGGCTGGATTTGTTAATGTTGGAGCACGTGTTAGTATGCTGTTAACAAGAGGTGTAATCGCCCAGTAACAAGTGGGCAGTGAATTCTACTCTTCATTTGTTTAATCCATTTACATGTGCATCAAATGAAATATAGTTTAGAGCTAAATTCAGTCTAAAGCACATTAGAACTCCGAGCATTTTGTATAGTAATCAAGAGGGAGCTGGGTTAAACTACACACTAGTAGATGTTTTGCTGCAGAAAGTACTTGCAGCTTTTTGGCTGTCCAACATACTGTGCCACAGATAGGCAGAGGCAGGTTTTGGTCTGTGTGATTCTTTGTGAGTGATTTGCAATTTCTGCTATACCATTCAGCTGTTTGGAGTGTGGGGAGGGGGCCTGGTATGTGTCTGTTTGCGGAGTCTGGTTTATATGGTTTTATTCTCTGCTCCAGGATTACGTAGAGAATGAAGGAATCCATATGCGCACTTCTGCAATTCCACTGCAGAAGATCTTGTTGCCGTATGTATTAGGATACAGGTGAGAAATAGAGCGGGTTATTAGTTACTACAGTAAGTGACTCCCAATCCACCCAAGGGTGTCTGTTACATTGTAGGCTCCTCCAACAGGATGGAATAAATGAAAACTCAATTTTATTTTTATAACAATGTTTTTAGTAGAATTAGCTGCCTGTGTCTCAGTGGGTAAATGCACTGCCAGGTGTGGTACTGAGCTACACCAGCCAGCAGCTGCTAAGTTCAGTCCCTGGTCTGCCCTGTGGCAGGTGCAGAGAAATATGAAGCGCAACGTTTCGGGCAAAAGAACAGTTGAGAGGAATTTAATCAGAAAGGCTCAAAAATTGGGGGCTTTTTTTCACTGAAAGAAAGATGGTTGAGAGGGGCCCTAGTGGAGCTTTTTTCAAAGTTATGAAAGTTTTGAGAGAGTGAAAAATTGTTTCTGTTGGTTGGCAGATGAGTAACATAGGGGTGTCGTCTCGGGATTATCATTACAAGAATGAAGAGAGAAGTTAGAAGAAATGTTTTTCAGCGTTATTAGAACATGGAATGCCTAACCACAATTGGCTATTGAGGCAGAGACTACATCATAATTTGAAAAGAAAGAATATAAAATGATCCAAGGAGAGGGCAGGGAAATGAAATTTAGATAGATAGCTCTAGACACAGGTACAATAAGCTTAAATGGCTTCTTTGTTTGCTGTAAATTTTATGATTCAAGACCAGATTTTAATTAAAGTCCATAAAAGATAGAGCAGTAAAAAGAGGGGACATCATTCGACTTGAGAAAATGAGAGCATCTTGATCCAATGTGATTCCCTTAAAATGACTTGACTACACTTGCACCCTCAATCCGATTACTCTTCTGGAACAACTCCAGCACTCTGAAGTGATGCATGATAATATGGACGGGAGCCTGGGCATTAAGTCTAGCACGGATCAATAGGGAAATGCTGTTACCATTGTAGTCCAGTTGTGGTTTGTCCTTTTGACACTTCGAGGGTAAACTATAAGATAACTGCATGTCCGACTGTTTTACTGTATAGGGATAGATTCCCTGCTCATTGATTATGAGGGGAGAAAATCAAACCTTAAGACCTAGCTGTTTAGGACAACTTAAAAGGATGGAGTTAGTTGTCTTTAACTTGTCCTCAGTATCTTGATAAAAAATTCATTGTGTTTCAGCTCCGACTCTGTGTACTGCGAGAAATCTCAGGACTGGCTTCTGAACGACGAAGGTTTGACTCAGCTCAGCCGACATCATCGAGCACTGGTGGCTGATCTGGGGAGACACATGCTTTACAGTAAGATCGAGTGACATTGGTGAACACCTAGACCTGCTGTTGAGGACACTGTCTTTTCCACATGTGTCTTCATCAATACAGCTATTTCACTCAAAATTGTTTAATGTCTTCTTGCAGCTCCACTTGCAGTTTGTGCCAGGCTCGGTTAATTTTACCGTCTGACCTCAGTGTCAACGGCCCAGAAAAAACATGCTGTCCTGGCTGTGAGAAATACTGAAGAGATGTAACCAGTGCTCTGGGATGAGACTGCAGTCAGGCGCAGGACGTGACATCCTTCCTCCTTATCCACACAGCTGGTCGAGGTCTCGTGTGTTGTAAGAGTGTGAGCTGGAGTCACTTGGGAAAACCAGTGTGAAAACAATAGCATCCATTGTGTAAATGCTGAACTCCCAGAGTAAATCCTGGAGTTAGGATATTGGAGTCAGTCCAAGTACCAGTGTGGAATAGATCCAGAAAGTGATCTCTGATCCTGCACAAGGTGTTGCTGTCAGTTTAGGGCGCTGTTTGATCCAGTCACTACATTCTATTGGTCCTGCTGAGCACCATTGAACTGCAATGGCATTGGCTCTGGCTGTGCTTGTCTCTCTCACACTAGAGTCCTGATTATTTACTGTTCGAATGCTTTTTTTCTGTGTAATCTCATCCCATTCTACGTCACTCTGAAAGTCTTAAGCTGGTTTGGGGCAGCCTAAGATTCTTCCCCCCCCCCCCCCCCCCCCTTTCTGGCTCTTTGCAGCTTTAAAGTTGCGGACTTATTTATTGATCATTTCTGGGATCTGATCAGTTTGAAATATTGGATCATTTGAATAAGTACACCTGGTCTGAAGAGTACAGTCCTCGGAGGACAGCCAGTAATTTGTGTGTAAAACCTGCTTTGGTGATTCCTTACTCATGGAGTGGTCAAAATCATCCTGTTCAGGACAAAATTAATGTTAGTTATGTCCTTGTGCACTGAAACTGATATGCTGCAAGAACCTTGAGTTCTCGAGAAGGAAATGTTTTGAGTGCTCATTATTGCCGAAGCTTGAACGGATGAAGCCAGCGACTAGTGGCAGCAGTCTACAGCTTAAACATTTATTGGCTTTGTAAATTGTGAATACAAAAACAAGGAAATCATGCTAAACCTTTTACAAATTTCTAGTTAGGCCTCAGCTGGAGTATTGTGTACAATTCTGGGCACCACGCTTTAGGAAGGATGTTAAAGCCTTGGGAGAGGGTACAGAGGAGGTTTACCAGGATAATAGCAGGGATAAGGGAGTTCAATTATGTGGAGGGATTGGAGAAGCTGGGATTGTTCTCCTTAGAGCAAAGAATGTTAAGGGGAAACCTAATCGAGGTATTCAAAATTGAGGAGTTTTGTTGGAGCAAGTCAGGAGAAACTGTTTCTTCTGGCAAGTGGGTCAGTAACCAGAGGTCATAGATTTAAAATAATTGTCAAAAGAACTAGAAGGGAAATGAAAAATTTCTTCACACACAGGGTTGTTAATATCTGGAACGCATTATCTGAAAGGGTGGTGGAATCAGATTCCATGGGAACTTTCAAAAGGCAACTGGACATGTACTTGAAGAGAACTAATTTTCAGGGTTATGGGAAAAATGCTGGGGTGTGGGACGAATTTAGACAGTTCTTTCAAAGAGCTGGCACAGGTATGACCAGCCGAATGGCATCCTTCTGTGCTGTTTGATACTATGAGTAAGCCTCAGCCCAATTATGAACAGAACAGTTAGTTTTCATTGGTTTCTAAGGACTTTGATTTGCTGTAACTAATGTCCAATCTTTCTGTCTGACAGCTGCTACTTGCTGCTCGGCTGTCATGTCGACCACCATCATGGCCTGCCTCCTCCTCCACAAGCACCGACAGGTAGGTTGTCTCTCTGACCTGGTAACTTCCATCGTATCGCAACAAGCACATTGGGGGCAGTTTTAACCCTACTCGCTCAGCAGAAACCTGGCGGTGGGCAGCGAAAGTCGTCCTGGCTCTTAACCTGTCCGAAAGCCGCCACGATTGCAACATCTGCAATTTTAACCTGCTCTCCTGAGCAGGCAGCAAGGACACGCGCCCGGAGCCAACAGGGGGGTTCTTTACATAGGCATGTTGTGGCCCAATGACATCATTGAGACCCGACTGTAATTTTAACTCGGACCTGAGTGGGGAATCCACCTAGAGTTAATATTGGAGCCATTGATAACTGGAAAAAAAGCACCTCCTGACTAAATCCTTGCAGGTTACTGGGAGATAAGTAGCTCCGATGCTCCTACTTACTGTTATTGAAGTGAGCAATTAACAGAAAGGATGCTTTTATCTTTTTAAGTATATTCTACGTATTGTATAAAGTGGTTACATTTTTTTAACCAAGTGTCTTTCTGCAGGGCATCTTCCTTACCACATTGGCAAAGGATTTCTGCTGGTTAATGAATGAGATTCTTGCCAGGCATTTCGATGTGGGATTTTCGGGGAAGCTACAGGATATCGTGCTGCATGCGCTTTTTTTGCTGAGAGACTGTGTGATGCTGAGCAGCTTTCCACTGGACAATCTCATCGTGATACCAAAGGCGACCAGGAAAGCTGTGGAGGAGCTTAGTTTTTACAGTAATGCTATTCTCCCAGTCTTTATCTGTGAGGCTGTAGCTGGTAAGTGACTCGCGTCACCTGTTTTGTAAAAACAGAAAATGCTGGAAATGCACAGCAGGTCATTCAGCATCTGAAAGAGGATAGAGTAACATTTTGTGTGGGAGTCTTCATTCTAGAGTCCTGACAAAGGGTTGGACCCAGAACATTAACATTTCTCTCTCTCTCTCTCTCTCTCTCTCTCTCTCTCTCTCTAGTGCTAACTAACCTGCTGTGCTATTCCTGTTTTTATTTTGGATTTGCAGTAGTTTGTCTTCTGAAGTCACCTGTTTGAGTCTGTGCTGCTCGTGAATTGACCAGGGAAGTGCTGATGGGTTTTTAGTTTTAAAGTTCAGTCACAACTTTGTCAACTTCAGCTGGGTTTGTTACACCGGTTGTTCATTGGGGTGCTGTGGGTGTGAGGAGTTTTCCCCTTGGAAGGCAGCAAAACTTGACACTATTCATGCATCATTGCATACCCTGTTGCCTGATTACAGAGGAGGATTGATGGCAGTCAAGGACTATTTGAGTGGCAGTGTCAAAGAAGGCCTGAGTTTGCAGTAATGAATGTACCATACCAGTCGCAGGGCAGGAGTGAATGTGTGGTTCATTACTGTGGAGTGTTTCAATGTTAAAATGTTCATTTTTCTTTCAGCCTGTGCTCTAATTCCCCTTTTAAGGGAAGTGGCTAAACGCATGACAGACTGGGACTCCAATGTAGAGGTTGCAATCAGCCAGGAGGAGCTTATCTGTAAAACTGTTCAGCTGTGTCACTTACTGCCCAACGAGATCCTACTTTTACCAGTAAGAGCAGAATCTATTTATGTTCAAAAATGCAAACCGAGCATGTCGTTTGGAAACGAAGAGTTTTGAAGTGAAGGGAATTGACAAAGCTGATCCAGATGTCAATACAAAGAAAAAAGTTAAAATTAGCCAGTGTGGATTTCTAAAGGGCCAATTGTGCTTGACAAACCTCTCAAAATTCTTTTGAGGAGGTAACAAACATGGTAGATGGGGGAAATGCAGTGGATTTAGTGAACATGGACTTTAGGAAGGGCTTTGACCAAATACAACACGGGAGATTACTAGGGAGGATTAAGGACTATGGAATTAGGTGGAAGATAGCAAACTGGATTAAAAATTGGTTAGAAGGGAGAAAAAAGGAGTTAAGACAGTGTTTCGAGTGGTTAGAAGTGGGTAGTGGGTGGCTGTGCCTTCAGCTGTCTAGGCCCTAAATTCTGTAAATTCCCCCCCACCACCAAAACCTCTCCACATCCCTTTTCTCTTTAACGACCCTCCCTATACCCCACTTCTTTGACCGACATTTTAGTCACCCCTCCTAATATCTCTTTCTTTGGCTTGGTATCCATTTCTTGTCATTATGCTTCTATGAAGTGCCTTGGGACCTTTTTCAACATCAATGGGCTATATAAATTCAACTTGTTGTAGGTGGAGCTGTTCTATTGAAAAAATAGTGGGCTTATTGTGCGTAATGATCTTTTCCTGTTTCTAAAAATTCCTGTTTTAAAATATAATTTATTTTCAATTGTTGCCCATTTTATGCCATATTAGTCTGTATTTTGCTTGAATCTCTTGCAGCCCTGCCGATCTGTGTACCAGTTTTCACAGGAAGCAGTGGACAAGCTCACATACTGTGAGATTCTCATCGTGGAGGAGGTGAGAGCATATTTCTGGTGCTTGTGCGGGTGGGAGGATGGATAATGGGAGCAAATGTTTTGTTTGGGGTGATTATAGGAAGTTTGGATCCTTTAATGGTATACAGCAATATAAAGAGGGCTTCCCTGAGGTTATTCAGATAACAAACTTCCGCCCAGGGCACCAATCGGATATTTGTCTGCATAAAATGAGTTGCTGCACTTCAAAAGAACTGGATGTGAATCGCTTGGGACGTTTGAGTGAAATGATAGTCTGTCTTCCATTTTGTAATTCCGTTCTTGTGGATACCTGAGAGAAAGGGATTTCTGAAACTGAAGGGACTTTGTGTGTGGACTCTTGTCCACTGGGAGATGGCTTGACCTTAGGGCTGTAATGCATCCTTAGCGAAGGGGATGTTAATCTTCTCTATCTGGACTGACTTTAAACCCAGATCCTAAATAATATTTAATTTATACGAACGTGTTTAGACGCAGGTAGTTGGTATACAGAGGATCAGGTGATTGAGATGATATTACAGCAGTGGATTCTACAGATGTTTAGAATAATTTGGTGATGGTTGTCTGTCACTGGTAAAGGAAACAATAGTCCAAAACTAGGGACCATAAATATAAGGTAGTCAATAATAAATCCAATAAGGAATTCAGGAGAAACTTCTTTACTCAAAGTGGTTAGAATATGAAACTTGCTACTACAAGGAGTAGTTGAGGTAAATAGCATAGATGCATTTAAGGGAAAGCTAGATTAAACACATGAGGGAGAAAGGAACAGAAGGTTATACTGATAGGATGAGATGAAGTAGGGCGGGAAGAGGCTCATGTGGAGCATAAACAGTGGCATGGACCAGTTGGGCCGAATGGCCTGTTTCTGTGCTGTAAATTCTATGTAATATTAAATAGGCTCATCTGATGGCTTGGTGAGCGAGCATACCGCCCAGTGTGAAATGAGCCATACAGACCAGAAGGTCTGGTGTGTGCTGAGTAGCTGAGCTCAGCTAGAGTGGTGTGGTGCTACACTGACCTCGGCATCCTTGAGGTAAAAATGGCAAAGATCAGGCAGGATTGAGGCTGCTGGAAGCGTATGTGTCAACAGAGGGAAAAGGATGAGGTTTGACTGTGATCGCCCCCCTACTAAGAACATAAGAAATAGGAGCAGGAGTAGGCCAATCGGCCCCTCGAGCCTGCTCCGCCATTCAATAAGATCATGGCTGATCTGATCCTAACCGCCAATCCACTATCACAGAACCATCTCCTGAATCTAACAGAATTAGTCACACGAAATAGGAGCAGGATCAGGCTACACGGCCCCTGGGCCCGCTCCGCTACCCACAGGACCATGACCGATCCGAACCTAGACTCATGTCCAAATTCCTGCCCGCTCCCCGTAACCCTTAATTCCCTTTACTTCTAGGAAACTCTATTTCTGTTTTAAATTTATGTAATGATGTAGCTTCTACAGCTTTTTGGGGCAGCATATTCCATGGACCTACCACCCTCTGAGTGAAGTAGTTCCTCCTCATCTCAGTTTTGAAAGAGCAGCCCCTTATTCTAAGACTATGCCCCCTAGTTCTAGTTTCACCCATCATCGGGAACATCTTCCCCGCATCTGAGGCTCATTATCTGGGCTCACACTTGAATGACCACCTAGGCAAGATGCTGGTAGGCATTCTGCACCCCTGGAACTTTATTCAAACTGACTGTAACAGCTCAGACACTGGAGAGGTTTTGGCTGGTGCACGGTTTAGCCAGCAGTCAGCTGTAGCCTTTCCCTCCGTAATCTCTCTGCATAGAAGTGATTTGAAATTCCTGCTTTGTCTCCTCTTGGTAGAATGAGAACAAACAGCCAGTGTGCGACACATGGCAGAAGCGGTTCGCTGAGGAGCTGACGTGGAAGGTGATGGATGATTTTGATGACTCTGGCAGTGATGGTGATGGAGAGGTCTGGAAGTGTTATTTCAAGGTATACTGACTCTCATTTTGGAATGTGGCTTCTACAGTATAATGTTTTGATATTTTTAGCGCTGAAAAGTTTCACCACAGTGCAGAGTATTGTAATGATGTAGCAAAGAATTCCATTGGGGACTCGCTAGACTAGCAGGACAACACAGAATTACTCGGGTAAATAAGGACTGTTGGAGAAAGGGAAGAGTACCAGTTACGGACCGCTTCAATTAGCCAAAATTGCAGAATGATGTGAATCGTTTGAGATAAGATTGATAGAATTTAGAGCAAGGCTGCTACTTGATGTACAGTGTTACTGAATAAAAGTGCAACAGGAAAAACATGTAAACCTCCATCCAAGTAGATGTTTGTCTTTTGGTCTATTGTACACAATGGGACATTAATAAATCCATGCGTTGTATAGAAATTGCATTTTTAGCCTTTTGTTACAATTCTGTTTATCCCAGTTTGGCAGCAGGTGCCTGACGTGTCGTCATCTCATTTCCAGCTTGGCCGAACCAGCGAGAGCCACACGTTTTTCCTCTTTCTCTGTAGTTTGCTGCAGCCTGTGCTGAAGGCCTATGGGACAGCAGCAGGTCTGCTCCACAAATTTGACTTTCCAACAGAAGGTACAGTTAGTGTGATGGTTGAACTACAGTGATCAATTAATGTACAAAATAAAGGTGGTCAGAGCTTTGGGTGGAATGCTGTACCTTTTGTTCATGGTATTGCCCATTTTATTCTCCGCCATGTACTAGGCTGTGCAGTCCAAGTTTAATAATGAACTCCAGATTGTGGTAAATTGCATACTGGAGTATACGTGGGATGCCCATTGCATTCTTCTGCCACTTCAGAAAGTGGAAAATACCACATTGCCAGACTAATGTGCATATGGATCTAATTTTCCTATAAGGAGCAAAAAGACACAGCAAGATAGTAATAATTACAGGAGCCTAACTTTACACGGTATATCAAATGCTTCTGCAATATTGTGTTCCATTTTGGATGCTGCACCATAGAAAGGATATACTAAAATTGGAGAAGGTCCAGCAACAATTCACCAGGATGATAGTGCGGTGAAAGGAACGAGGTTTGACAGACTGGGTAAACTTGAGCTGTATTACCTAGAGATAAGTCGAGGAGTGGCCTGATTGGGATATTTTAAATAATGAAGCGAATTGACAAGGTAAAAAGATTTGCAATTATTTAGCGTCTTACCACATCTCTGAGGAACATCTCCAAGCACTTCACACAAACTACCTTTGAAATGCAGTCACTGTTATATCGGCAAACAACCAGATCCCCTACGCAGCAATGAAATGGTCATGTTGGTAGAACAATATTGGCCAAGACACTGGGAGAACTCCCTGCTGGTCTTCGAATACTTTCACAAGATCTTAAACATCCACCTGAACAGACAGCTTCTTGGTTTAATTTCTCGTTTGAAGGACAGCACTTGAAGTGTATGTTGTTCAGGTTGTGTCAAAGTCCTGAAGTGATATCCAAACCCATTTGACTCACCTCAGAGGTGAGAGGCTATCAACTGAGCCAGAGTAGATAAGGAACAGCTATTCCCTTTAGTAGGGGGATCTAGAATGAAGGGGCATTAGCTAAACCAAGCTGCATAAATCCAGAAAAATTCTACACACAAAAGGTTGTGGGAATGTGGAATGCATGGCCCCAGAATCAATTGAAAATGGGGCGCAGTACTTATTTGGAAGTATGGTTATTAAGGGATATGGAGAAAGAGCTGGGAATTGAAAGTAAGATAAACAGCTATCCATGGCTAACAAAATGGCAGAGTAGATTAGATAGCCAAATGGCCAACTCCAATTCAGTTAAAACTAGAAATAAGAATTTGAGATCCTGAACAAAAACAGAGAAGGCTGCAAGCATACAGCACTTCAGGCAGCATCTATGGAGAGAACAGAGGAGTTAATGTTTCGGGTGTGGAGCTTTTGTTAAAGCTGAGATCCTCAGTTTTTTTCCCAGTAGCTTCTGAATAACAGTCTCTGAAGGAGGTTACACAGGAAGTGAATCCGCATGGAGTCCAAATTAGCTTCCTTATTTGTAAAGGCATGATGAAGTAGGGAACTAAAGACCCAAGAATATAGGTAAAATTTCAAAGCCATCTATTCCTTTAGTGAAAAGCAGACCCTTTGAAGATTGTCCTTAGAAAATGCACTTCACAGAAAACCATATATTCATGTTCAAGGAAATGAGCATCATCTAAGAATAGCTTCCGAGTATGATGGCTCTTAGCACTCAATAGAAAATGAAACCACTTTGAAACTGACATCACCAGAAGGAATTCACGTAGATTAGCGATGCTGGGGTGGCCCCTGGACATAATGTACAGTATTTTGTGTAACCCAATTCACGTTGCAACAGTAAAGAAAATTTATTTAAAAGGGATTCTGCTGATTCAATGTGGCCCTAAGTCCGATTACATGCAGCCAATTACAGTGTTCCAAGGAAGTGTTTTTACTCTCTAATAGATAATCTGTGAGACAAAAACTCAGTCTTGACGAAGGGTTTTTACCCGAAACGTTGACTCTCTCTCTCCACGGATGTTGCCTGGCCTGCTGAGTTTATCCAGCATTTTCTGCAGTATTTTGCTATCGTAGAAGTGTTTCTTAATTTCACTCCTGAAAGGTCTGGCTCTAATTTTTAGACTATGCTCCCTAGTCCTAGACTCTCCAACCAGCGGAAATAGTTTCTCTCTATCTACCCTATCTGTTCCCTTTAATATCTTGAAAACTTCGATCAAATCGCCCCATAACCGTCTAAATTACAGGGAATACAACCCTAGTTTGTGTAATCTCTCCTTGTAATTTAACCCCTGGGCGCATCATTCTGGTAAACCTACGCTGCACTCCCTCCAAAGCCAATATATCCTTCCTAAGGTGTGGCGCCCAGAACTGCTCACAGTGCTCCAGGTGTGGTCTAACCAGGGCTTTGTATAACTGCAGCATAACTTCTACCCCCTTGTATTCTAGTCCTCTAGTTATAAAGGCCAGCATTCCATTAGCCTTTTTGATTATTTTCTGTACCTGTTAATGACATTTTAATGAATGTGAGGGTCTGAAGCCCATAGCGGCTCAGTGAGTGAACCCAGTCTCTCCGATAGCCCATTTGTTAGACACAACTGTTTCAGGTCTTCCGTAGCATTTCACTTAGTAGTTTCAGAAATAGCATTCTGTGCAGCTCTTAATTCTTAAATTTCTCTAACTCTGAACTGAAATATATGGAGAATGATTTGGCCCTTCTGCCAGGATTGGATGAGAACAGGTTCAAAGCTGATGCATCTTCTGTGCTTTTGCTTTCAGAGCCAGAGTGTGTGTTGAAGATGTTTAAATTTATGCAGGCACAGGTTAAGGAACAGCACGGTGAGTCAATCGATGCAACAAAATGATTTCAATCAGTAAACAGCTCAAATACCACAGTATAATACACGTGAAGGAGTGAATACTAGGAAAGACTTCTTAGCAGACTGTGGATGAGAAGAAATGGAACCGCTCACTCAACTTTGGGTGGAGCTGGAGCTTCCTAATCGTGTGTCTTGGCTATAGTTTCATCTTGTGGAGGCTGGTGGGGTGAAAGGTGAGGACAAGGGGAACCCTATCTTGGTCCCGGGAGGGAGGGAACGGGGTGAGAGCAGAAGTGCGGGAAATAGAACGGACATGGTCCGGTAGATGCAACACCTGCCCTTTTACCTTCCCACTGTCCAGGGCCCCAAACACCCCTTCCAGGTGAAACAGCGATTTACTTGTACTCCTTACAATTTAGTATACTGTATTCGCTGCTCACGATGCGGTCGTCTCTACATTGGGGAGACCAAACGCAGATTGGGTGACTGCTTTGCAGAACACCTCCGTTCAGTCCGTAAGGGTGACCCTGAGCTTCCGGTCGCCTGTCGCTTCAATTCACCACTCCACTCCCACTCTGACCTCTCTGTCCTCGGCCTCTTACACTGTTCCAATGAAGCTCAACGTAAGCTCAAGGAACAGCACCTCATCTTTCGATTAGACACTTTACAGCCTTCTGGACTCAACATTGAGTTCAACAATTTCAGACCATAACCTCTGCCTCTATCTTTTTTTCTCTCTCTCATGGCAGCTGTCGATCATTCTGCCATTTACACTTCATCTAGAACCATCTTTTGTTTCTTAACTTGTCCCATTACCATCTCCTTTTGCGTTGCACCATCATCCCTTTTGTCTCTTAATCTCTCCTGCCTTCCATCCTATCACAGACCTTCCCTTTTGTTCTTTCCTTCCCTCCCCCCTCTCCCTGCCCCTGCACTTGCTTAAAAACCTGTTCCATCTCCAACTTTTTCCAGTTCTGACGCAGGATCATCGACCTGAAACGTTAACTCTGTTTCTCTCTCGACAGATGCTGCCTGACCTGAGTATTTCCAGTATTTTCTGTTTTTTATTACCCACTTAACAACACTGCTCTGAACTGAGATTCAGGATTCCGAATGTGTGTTTAGGAATGTTGTTGCCCCTGGGGTTTAGTACCACTTTTAATTTAGATTTTTCAAACCATATATCATTAACACTGTGGCATATATTTTGTGACTACAAGTTTTGATTTGAATGCATGGGTCAAAAAGGCTTGAGCTTACGTATCTTCTCAACATTTTACAGAAAGTGCCACGCTCTGCCTTGCTAACAGTGCTATACAGACCTTCAGGGAGTTGGGGGTGAGTGTTAAGTTCTTACTATAAGGGACTTTGCTACAGCTTTCTCGATACCAGGTTTATTCACAAATAGCTGAGCCATAGTTTGATCCCCTGTCTCTGCTGAGATAGATTATGTCTGGGCATTGCAATTGGCTCAGTGCCTCTGGGTTAGATAGGGAAATTTCTGCCAGGGGTTCCTGCTCTTGATCATTATACAGTGACTCCTTTTGGTAGTGCATGTGTTTGTTCATCAGTTGAGAATGGGATTGGCGAGCTGTTGTGCTCCATGGGGCTGAACTACCTGTCAATATCAGTGTCTGGGCTCATGTGCAATTAATATAAACATGGGTGAGGTACTGGAGGGTGCCTTGCACGTGAACCATGCTCAGCAGGAGTCAGTGGGGGGTTGAAAACATTGTTATACTCACTGATTTCCCAGGATTGGCACAAATGGGCTGAGATCAGTGCCAGGTGACTTGGAAAGACAGAGGTTTTACCATTTCATTTTTCTTGGACGCAGCATCAGTCATACATAGTTGGACGGAAATTGTTCCAAATTCACTCATTCAAGTGCAAGTATAAAGTTTTACACTGTAGTTGCCTCTCTTGGTGGATTTTCTTACTTTTTTTCAGAATATACTAAGCCTTGATGTGTTATGGAGCAGTGATGTATGTGAGTAAATACAGAGGGAGCAGTAACCCAAACTGTTTCCTTTCTCTTGTAGGTTTTCAAAGAGGAGCCCGGAGAGACAGGGCCCTTGCTGGAACTCAGTGAAACTTTTCGGCAACCTGATAATGGACTGAAGCTCCAGCGGTACATTCAACAATTCTCCTGTTAAAAGCACAAAGTATAAACACTTCTACTTTTTCATTTGATTCAGTGTGACACCAAGTTTATTTCTGGATTTGTGGCATTGAACTACCACCTCTTCAGTTAGCCCTCAGAGAGAGGAGATCTTTAACTTCCATCAGAGTGGACTTTTCCATGCTTTCTAGTCTGGGCTGAATTTGAACCTGGACTGCTCTCCCCTTCCCATTTCATTGATGGACCCATAATTGTAGATGAAGGAGAAGTTAAGACAAATGTGGTTTTTCACCCTGCATCATGGATGGCATCAAAACAAATTACAAGCTGTGAGAGGAACTCTTGCCTCAACTTATCTTTAGGAAGTTCTTGAAGTTTATGTATAACTTGGGCACAAACGGACAGCATTTTGTTTCAGTTTAACTGAAAAAAACAGAACTCATTTTGTTCTGAATTCACTGATTATTTTTGATTTTGTATTGGTTGGGTGTATTTTGTTGCCTTGTACTACTTCAGTGCTTGAATAAAATGAGGTGAGCTATAAGTTGGTAAGACCAGCCCTCAGTGGCTGACCTTAATAGAAATATTGAAATTGAAAGCTCAGCTATGGTGCTTTTCAGTTTGTGCTGAATTTTCAGCTCTTGAGAGTTGTCATTGCTGAATCAAGGTCACAGTGTGCAGCTTGTTAAAGGATAGATGAGGTCAGTGATTTTAGTGTTTCTGCAAACTTTAAAACTGGTTTTATATTCTCTCCCGAAGATAGCAACTTGCGTTGGAGTACATTTTCACAGACGCAGTTCTTGGGTTGCTTGCCCAAGTTGAGCCGCCTTCATATGTGAGCTGAAATGGTGAATGTCAGCAGTCTGTTAGAATGCAGGGGAGGGGACTGCAGGAGGCATTCTAGCCAAGCCCCTCCTGTTCTGACAAAGCCCAAATATCAGCACTTTGCAGCACGTCTCACTTGAACACAAACCCTGGCTTATTTTCTCACACCCATTCCTAGCACTGATGCCGAGATGCTGGAATGAAGTTGGGACCTTCCCAGTCTGTATGGCTCAGTACCACATTTGGTATATTTATCCACCAAGTCATTTTACTTTTAAAAAATTCCAAAATTCTGTTTGCAGGTTAAATACAATAGAATAATAATTAATAAAATAATTAATTAACTAATCAAATAAATAAAGAAGGATAGATAGACATTGCAGGGCAGGTGATGTGCCGTAACTGCAGCATGTGGGAGTTTGTGGAGACCAGCAAGATCCCGAGCAACCACATCTGCGGTAAGTGTCTGCAGCTTGAGGAATTTCGAGCTGGACTACTAGGTGCAGACGTTGCGGGGCATCAGGGAGGGGGAGAATTACTTGAACACTTTGTTCCAGAAGGTAGTCACACCCCTTAGGGTAAGTAGTACTTTGGAGTTCGTCAATGGTCAGGGACAGGAGGGTGTGACTGAGTCAGGAAGGTATGGGGACCCAGGATGTAGTGATGAAGGAGCCTTGGCCCTTGTCTTTGACCAACAGGTATGAGGTACTTGCTACCTGTGTGGATGAGAACAAGGACTGCAGGGTGGATGAGCAAACTGACCATGGCACCATGGTGCAGGAGGCCATTCAAGTCGGGGGGGGGGGGGGGATTGAAAAGGAATGTAGTTGTAGGGGACAGTATAATCAGGGGAATAGATACTGTTCTCTGCAGCCGCGACCGGGAGTTCCAAAGGTTGTGTTGCCTGTCCGGTGCCAGGGTTAAGGATATCTCATCACGGCTGGAGAAGAACTTGGAGCGGGAGGGGGAGGATGCAGTGATCGTGGTCCACGTAGGACACAGGTAGAACTGACACAAATTTTCAGAACCTCTCTGGCCACAGGGGAGGTGCCAGAGGACTGGCGAACAGCTAACGTAGTACCATTGTTCAAGAAGGGTAGTAGGGATAAACCAGGGAATTACAGGCCAGTGAGCCTAACATCAGTGGTAGGAAAATTACTGGAAAAAATCCTGAGGGACAGAATTAGTCTCCACTTGGAGAGGCAGGGATTAATCAGGGATAGTCAGCATGGCTTTGTCAGGGGGAGATCATCAAATCAAAATCAACTTTTATTGTCATTGTTAGTGCACAAGTGCAGTACAACGAAATGTAGGCTTGCGGCTCCCGAGAGTGTACATTTGGATTAAGACATTTAAACATTCAACATACATTTGGCTTGTAGTATATTAACATATAAACATAACCATAATAAAGTGCAATAGCAGATGTGCAGGCTTTATAGTTTGTGGAGTTCAGTAGGATGACAGCCCTGGGAAAGAAGCTGTTCCTAAATCTGGCCGTATGGGTGCGAATGCATCTGTAGCGTCTCCCAGATGGCAGGAGGGCGAACAGACTGTGGCTGGGGTGGGTAGGGTCTTTGATGATGGACCGTGACCTCCGTAGACAGCGTTTCTGGTATATGTGCTCTATGGTCGGTAGCCGGGTGCCGGTAATGCGTTGGGCAGTTTTGACTACCCGCTGCAGGGCTTTCCGGTCATAGTAGCTACAACTGCCATACCATACTGTGATACAGTTTGTCAGGATGCTCTCTATAGTGCAGCGGTAAAAGTTAGAGAGAATCAGGGGTGACAGGTTACATCCCTTCAGCCTCCTTAGGAAATATAGGCGCTGCTGGGCCGCCTTCACCAGAGAGGAGGTATTGAGGGACCAGGAGAGGTCTTCCGTGATGTGGACTCCGAGGAACTTAAAGCTGTCCACCCTTTCCACCACAGCCCCATGGACGTGGATGGGGGGTGTGACTTCCGCCTTTGGACTTCCTGAAGTCCACAATGATTTCTTTGGTTTTCTTGATGTTACGGGCCAGGTTGTTATCGGCGCATCACTTCACGAGATGCTGATCATGTCTGATCAATTTGATTGAATTTTTCGAGGGGGTGACTAGGTGTGTGGATGAGGGTAGTGCAGTTGATGTAGTCTACATGGACTTCAGTAAGGCTTTTGACAAAGTCCCACATGGGAGACTGGTCAAGAAGGTAAGAGCCCATGGGATCCAGGGCAATTTGGCACATTGGATCCAAAATTGGCTTAGTGGCAGGAGGCAGAAGGTGATGGTCGAAGGTTGTTTTTGCGACTGGAAGCCTGTGTCCAATGGTGTACCGCAGGGATCGGTGCTGGGTCCTTTGCTGTTTGTAGAGTACATTAATGATTTAGATATGAATGTAGGAGGTATGATCATTACGTTTGCAGATGACACGAAAATTGGTGGGGTGGTAAATAGCAAGGAGGGAAGCCTCCGGCTACAGGATGATATAGACGGGTTGGTCAGATGGGCAGAACAGTGGTAAAAGGAATTTAACCCTGAAAAGTGTGAGCTGATGCATTTTGGGAGGACTAACAAGGCAAGGAAATACACAATGAATGGTAGGACCCTAGGGAGGATCAGAGGAACCTTGGTGTGCATGTAGATAGATCCCTGAAGGCAGCAGGACTGGTAGATAAGGTGGTTAAAAAGGCATATGGGATACTTGCCTTTATTAGCCGAGGCATAGAAAATAAGAGCAGGGAGGTTATGATGGAGCTGTACAAAACGCTAGTGTGGCTCAAAGAGTAGTATGGGAGGAAGGGGTTTCAATTCATGGGACACTGGCATCAGCACTGGGAAAAGAGGGAGCTGTTCCGTTGGGACGGGCTTCACTTAACTGGGACCAGTGTCCTGGCGAATCGAATAACTAAGGCGGCACATAGGGCTTTAAACTAATGAAGGGGGTGTGGGACGATTTAGGAAAGGGTAAATTCAAAAGCAGTAAGAGAAATGTCAAGGCTGTAGAGCAGAGTAGTGATCTGGGTAAAGATAAGCAGAGTGGATCAGGAAGGGACAGAGAGATTAATAAAGCACCAGTGACTAAAGTGACATCAGGGAAAAATAGAAAAAAGCTAAAGGTACTATATCTGAATGCACTAAGCATTCGCAACAAAATAGATGAATTACAGTAATAGCATAGATAGAAATAAATGGGTTATTTTAATAGCCATCACAGAGACGTGGTTGCAGGGTGACCAAGGTTGAGAACTAAATATTCCAGGATATTTGACTTTTAGAAGAGACAGGCAGAATGGAAAAGGAGGGGGGTAGCCCTGATAATAAAGGAGGGGATAAAGACAGTAGAGAGAAAGGATCTTGGCTCGGAAAAACAAAATGTAGAATCAGTTTGGGTGGAGCTAAGAAACAAGGGGCAGAAAACACGAGTGGGAGTGGTTTATAGGCCCCCCAACAGTAGTTGTAGCGTCAGAGAGTATAAATCGGGAAATTAGAGATGTATGTAACGGGTAATACAGTAATCATGGGGGACTTTTAACTTTCATATAGACTGGGCAAACTACATTTGCAGTAATAGTGCAGATGAAGAGTTCATGCAATGCATTCAAGATAGTTTTCTAGATCAGTATGTCGAGGAACCTAGGAATTGGCTATTTTAGATCTAGTATTGTGCAATGAGACGGGGTTAATTAATAACCTTGTCGTAAAAGAGCCTCTGGGGAGCAGTGATCATAGTATGATAGAATTTTATGTTGCGTTTGAGTGATTTAGTTAAGTCTGAAACTAGAGTCCTAACTCTGAACAAAGCAAACTACGTAGGTATGAGAGGCGAGTTGGCTAAGGTAAGTTGGGAAACTAGGTTAAAAGATATGACAGTAGAAAAGCAATGGCAAACATTTAAAGAAATAATTCATAATTTACAGCGAAGATACATTTCCTTAAGGAATAAAAACACCACGGGAAAAATGGTCCACCTGTGGCTAACGAGAGAAATTAAAGATAGTATTATATTAAAGGAAGAGGCCTATAATGTTGCCAAAAGTAAGCCTGAGGATTGGGAGGATTTTAGAATTCAGCAAAGGAGGACCAAGAAATTGATAAAGGGAAAATAGAATATATCAGTAAACTAGCGAGAGACAAAAACAGACTATAAAAACTTCTATAAGTATGTAAAAAGGAAAAGATTAGCGAAAGTAAACGTGGGTCCCTCAGGCTGAGACAGGAGAAATTAAACAAATACTTTGGCCTCGATTTTAACTCGGCTGCGGGCTCTTGGCGTGTTCCCTGAATTTTGTGTTTCCCACACAAATCTAAATGGATGTGGGAGATTGATGCAATTTTAACTCAATTGGCCAATTGATTTCCAACTTGTGGGAAGCCTTTGCAAATGGGTTTCTCATGACTGAAAGTCCCCTCCAATGACGTCATCATTGCTGCTGCATTTAAGGTCCACAGCAAGCCTTGCTTCTTCTGCAGACTGCCAAGCTTTCTCCATTTGATGGCACAGGAACCTGCAGGAACAATGGCCAGCGGGAGGCCAAGAGCAGCTCCTAAGTTTGACAAGGCAGCACTACAGGCATTGGTGGATGGGGCTAGGGCCCACAGGGAGGTCCTGTTCCCTTCATCAGGGAGGAAGAGGCCTCCCAGTCAGACCAAGGCTGTGTGGATACATGTGGCTGGGGAGGTCAACTCCTTGGGGGGGTCACACGGCGCACCTGGATGCAGTGCAGGAAAAGATTCCATGACCTTCAACGCACTGGAAAAGTAAGTATGAAGTTCCCATCACCCTCAATCTGACCCCCATTGCCTTTCCTCACCAGCACTCAGCTTTAGCAATCTCTTCCTCCATATCCCACTTGACACTCACATCCATGCACCCTTACCCATTCCCCCTCTTTCTCTCTGTTCACATTCACATAACTATTCCACCATGCAGCCCTCACACTCCCCATCACTCTGATGCTTTGAACACAACCGACAACACACAGGGAGGGCCCTTGGTCTTGCAACCTCACTCCATCTTTGTCCCCTTCTAAGTAGCTATGCTATGCAATCTCTACACTCATAGAAACATAGAAACATAGAGATAGGAACAGGAGTAGGCCATTCGGCCCTTCGAGCCTGCTCCGCCATTCAATGAGATCATGGCTGATCTTCATCTGAGATCTTAGCTGATCTTACCAGTTCAGTACCCCGTCCCCGCCTTTTCTCCGTAACCCTTAATCCCCTTAGCCTTCAGAAATATATCCAATTCTCTCTTGAAAATATTTATTGAATTAGCCTTCACAGCCCTCTGTGGCAGGGAATTCCACAGGCTCACCACTCTTTGAGTGAAGAAATTCTTCCTCATCTCTGTTTTAAATGATTTGCCTGCTATTTTTAGACTGTGGCCCCTGGTTCTGTGCTCCCCTGCCATTGGAAACATTCTCTCTGAATTCAGCCTGTCCAGGCCTGCCATAATTTTATATGTTTCGATGAGATCCCCTCTCAATCTTCTAAACTCCAGTGAGTACAAGCCCAAACTATTCAATCTCTCCTCGTAGGTCATTCCCGCCATTCCAGGTATCAGCCTGGTGAATCGCCGCTGCACTCTTTCCATGGCAAGAACATCCTTCCGCAGATGGGGCGACCAAAACTGTACACAATACTCCAGATGCGGTCTCACCAGCACCTTGTACAGCTGTAGTAAGGTATCCCTATTCCTATACTCGAACCCCCTTGATATGAAGGCCAACATACCATTTGCCTTCTTAATCGCCTGTTGCACCTGCATGCTCTCCTTCAGTGACTGGTGCACAAGAACACCCAGGTCCCTCTGCACTTCCCCATCTCCCAATCTATTGCCATTTAGATAATAATCTACCTTCCTGTTTTTACCCCCAAAGTGGATAACCTCGCATTTATCCACATTATAGTGCATCTGCCACGTATCCGCCCATTCCCCCAACCTGTCCAAATCGCACTGTAGCCTCCTGACATCCTCATCAGAGCCCACCCCTCCTCCTAGTTTAGTGTCGTCAGCGAATTTGGAAATATTGCATCCAATTCCCTGATCCAGATCATTTATATATATTGTGAACAGCTGGGGTCCCAGGACAGATCCTTGCGGCACCCCGCTGGTCACTGCCTGCCACTCCGAAAACGAGCCGTTTATTCCAACTCTCTGTTTTCTATCCGCCAGCCAGTTCTCTATCCACGTTAATACTTTGCCCCCAATCCCATGAGCCTTAATTTTGCATGATAATCTTTTGTGTGGAACCTTATCGAAGGCTTTCTGGAAGTCAAGGTACACCACATCCACTGGCTCTCCCCCATCTATTTTACCAGTTACTTCCTCAAAAAATTCCAGCAGATTAGTCAAACACGATTTACCCTTTGTAAATCCATGTTGACTCTGTCCGATCCTTTCCCCATTTGTCAAGTGCTCCGCTATTTTATCCTTAATAATGGACTCTAGCATTTTGCCCACAACCGATGTAAGGCTTACTGGTCTATAATTCCCTGCTTTCTCTCTACCCCCCTTTTTAAATATTGGGGTAACATTAGCTACCCTCCAATCCACGGGTACTGTTCCCGAGTCAATGGAGTTCCGGAAGATGATCCTTAGAGCATCTGCTATCTCCAGGGCCACCTCCTTAAGTACCCTAGGATGTAGTTTATCAGGCCCCGGGGATTTGTCGGCCTTCAGTCCCCTCAACTTACCCAACACCATATCCCTAGAGATACTAATTTCTGTCAGCTCCTCCCTCTCATTAGTCCCTATGTTTGCCGATATTCCTGGGAGGTTATTTGTGTCCTCCTTTGTGAATACAGAACCAAAGTATGAGTTTAATTGGTCTGCCATTTCCTTATTCTCCATTATATATTCTCCCGAATCGGACTGCAAGGGACCGACTTGGGATTTTACCAGTCTTTTCCTCCTGATATACCGATAAAAGCTTTTGCAGTCTGTCTTTATGTTTGCTGCAAGTTTACTTTCGTATTCTATTTTCCCCTTCCTGATTAATCCCTTTGTCCTCTTTTGCTGTATCCTGTACTGCCCCCAATCTTCCGGTCTGGTGCTTTTTTTTGCCAGTTGATATGCCCTTTTTTTTGATTTTATGCTGTCCCTAATTTCCCTCGTTATCCACGGTTGAGTCACCTTTTTAGGTTTATTTTTATGCCAAACCGGTATAAACATGTTCTGGAATTCTTCCATTCTATCTTTGAATGCTTGCCATTGTCTATCCACTGTCAATCCCCCCAGAAACACCACCCAATCAATCTTACCCAATTCCCGTCTCATACCCTCGTAATTCCCTTTATTTAAGTTCTGGACCTTAGTCTCTGATTCAATTTCCTCACTCTCCATCTCGACTGAGAGCTCGATCATATTATGATCGCTCTGACCCAAGGGGCCTCGTACAAGAAGATTGCTGATAAGTCCCTTCTCATTGCACAAAACCCAGTCTAAAATGGCCTGATCTCGAGTCGGCTCCTCGACATATTGGTCCAGATAACCGTCCCGAAAACATTCCAGGAATTCCTCCTCCTCAGAATTTTTACTAATTTGGGTAGTCCAATCAATATGTAAATTAAAGTCACCCATGATGACAGCTGTGCTCTTATCGCACGCTTCTCTAATTTCCCTTTTTATGCCTTCCCTCACCTCCATATTACTATTTGGAGGCCTATATATCACACCCACTAACGTTTTCCTCCCCTTGCTATTTCTCATTTCTACCCATACAGATTCCGTTTCATCCGAGTTAATATCCTTCCTTTCCATTGCATTAATCCCCTCCTTTACCAGCAATGCTACCCCACCTCCCCTACCTTTTTGCCGATCCTTCCTAAATATTGTATATCCCTGGATGTTAAGTTCCCAGCCTTGCCCACCCTGCAGCCACGTTTCTGTAATCCCAATCAAATCATACTTGTTTACCTCTATTTCCACAACTAATTCATCCACCTTGTTCCTAATGCTTCTAGCATTAAGATACAAAGCCTTCAGGCTTGCTTTTTTCACACTCTCATTATGAATTAGTTTGGCCCTTTGTGTTTCCTTTGCTCCACTCACTCCTTCATTCTCACTCAACCTCCACTTGTCTCCCTCATTGCAGGAGAAGAGAGCTCACAATAAAAGGGAAAGAGCCAGGACAGGAGGAGGCCCACCATCATTAGCCCAGCTCACCCCCTGGGAGGAAACTGTCCTGGAAATTGTCAGGGTTGAAAAAGATGCGCACATTGGGGACGGACAAACGGATGCATCACAGCAAGCTGGTGACAGAATAGTTTTCTATCTCATTGACATTGCATGAGTCGCTGATAATGATTCTGAAGCTATAACAGATGGACTGATGATCATCTGCAATATGCAATGTGCATGTAACCTTGACCTCACATCTCTAACTCTCCTTTACTCCCCCACAGGACCATCGAGAGCCCCCGTCCCCACTGTCCAGGAGGAAGAGCCTGAGCTTCCAGACTCCTCAGAGGAATCTGCAACCTCTGAGGGCGCAGCGTCAGCAGAAATAAGTGCACCCAGCACCAGCGCAGACACTCACACCTCGGTGGGACCTTTGGGACATAGAGTAGTGTTGTCACCTGGTGTATCACAGCTCACAAGTGAGCATCAGCAGATTGTGAAGACGGACAGCAGTGGAGAGTCCTTGTCGGAGGGCGCAGGACTCTGCCAGCTTGGCTCAGCTGCATGTCGACCCTCTGCCTCTGGGTCCATCCATAAGATCAGAGGTGATGGAACTCCATGCACAGATGCAGGAGTCTCTGGCAGGTTTTGTCTCTAGGGTCGCTGCGAGTGTGGAGCGAATGGAGGAGTCCATGGCGAACATGAGCAGAGCCTTTGTGGAGTCAGTGGCGCATGAACACGGAAAGGATGGCTACCTACGTGGAAATGATTGCTGCCTCCGTGGTAAGGCTGGCTACGGTAGAGGAGAGGAGGGCTACGGCCATGGAGGAGGTTAGTCGCCAGGGTATGGAAAACATGGTGAGTATTCAGAATAGAATGACATCTCTTGAGGAGCAATGGGCATCTATTGAACAGAGAAACCAGACCTTCGTGGAAGTCCTTCTGAGTAGGACTGCCATTGCAGATACGGGTCCCCATGGCCCCCTGATGTGCAGCAAGGTGCTCTCCAGCCACTTGCAGGCGCGGAGGGGGAGCTGACCCATGAGAGGGAGGTTGGTGGCAGACCTCAAGGAAGTGGGGGTTCCTCTCCAGGCGCGCACACTTCCATGCCACTGCAGAGCCCTACCGGAGTCCACACCCAAGTGAGATAGACGTCTCGACCCCTGCACAGCCGCAGGAGCAGCAGATTGTTGACGAGCGCTCATAGGCACGCCACCCCAGAGGACGCCCGCCAAAGGAGTTGAGACAAGAGCAGCAGGAAAGTGAGCAAGGGGCCTCCACATCTGCTGAAGCCACAGGGGAACCATGACGTAGGAGCACGTGTAAGAGGAAAATAAAGCACAAGTAGTCACTTGGGTGAAATTTTATGTATTTTTAAAAAAAAAGCCATCAGATGAATTCTGTCAATAAAAAGTCTGATGGTTACTGCTGTATTTGTGGCGAGTGTCATTTCGCAAATGGGACTTTCACATTGAGGGCTTAGGATTACTTGCAATTGTCAGTATGCTGGACAAATAGCTAGGAATCTGCAGTGTCTTGGCCATTGTCGATGCTCAGGTAAGAAGCCATCCTCCATCCTCTCTGGAGTTTAGAAGAATGAGAGGTGATCTCATTGAAACATACAAAATTCTTACAGGGCTTGACAGGGTAGATGCAGGGAGGATGTTTCCCCCGGCTGGGGAGTCTAGAACTAGGGGTCACAGTCTCAGAATAAGGGGTCGGCTATTTAGGACTGAGATGAGGAGAAATTTCTTCACTCAGAGGGTGGTGAATCTTTGGAATTCTCTACCCCAGAGGGCTGTGGAGGCTCAGTCGTTGAGTATATTCAAGACAGAGATCGATAGATTTTTGGATATTAAGGGAATCAAGGGATATGGGGATCGTGCAGGAAAGTGGAGTTGAGGTAGATGATCAGCCATGATCTTATTGAATAGCGGAGCAGGCTCGAAGGGCCGAATGGCCTACTCCTGCTCCTATTTCTTATGTTCTTAGAATTCAAATGTACAAAAGCAAAATACTGACGAAAGGTCATTGACCTGAAACGTTAACTGTTTTTATCCATTAATGCTGCCTGACCTGCAGAGTATTTCCAGAATTTTCTGTTTTTGTTTCAGAATTCACGTGTAGCTAGTTGCAACGCTTCAGATTTACATATATTTATAAGGGTAGTTCTCCCATAGCTTACATGGTTGAGGTCTAAAGCATAACTGATGCTTAGCTGCTAACCTAGTTTGTCTCTTTAAGGTCGCTTTTAAAGGACTGCCAGTGGGGACATGGTATAAATCCAGGT
The DNA here is from genome assembly GCF_052327205.1 of Somniosus microcephalus. NCBI lineage: Eukaryota > Metazoa > Chordata > Chondrichthyes > Squaliformes > Somniosidae > Somniosus > Somniosus microcephalus. The sequence continues at coordinate 16,480,505 of NC_141016.1, forward strand.
CATTGTTGCTTCTAAATCACTGAGATGAATCACAGCAGTTGTACCTGCTTGTAAATTTCAGGCGCCAGTGACTGACTTTCTTTGCCTCTGTAACTGTGTCATGGATACCCATTAGCTGCAAGGTATGTGTGAATATAATATACAGTCGACTGCTCTTCACTGAATGATCTGAAATGGAGAACTTAAGATTGAATAATGTCATGCCACTCCTGTGTGTTTACAATATGACTGAATCGATCCTGAAAATAATAACCTCTCATTTTTCATTCCATTATGGTTCAATTTTCATTCCATTATGCCTGAACCTTTAACGGTTTTAGACTGGGATAATATGAACTGCCCTTTCTGTGTGTATGCTGTTCCCTTGCAGAAGCATCACTTGGGTGAGGTAGTGGAGCACGAGTGGGAATGGTTCAGTTGGTAAATGCAACACTTGGTGTGCTATTGAGGCACACGGACTGGAAATGAGTTGCCACCTTCAAGAGAATATGGGTGCGGTGAGAAAATGATTTCCTACCGTTGGTGTTGGGTGCCACACGGCATCTTCAACTCGGCAAAATATGTATATAGCAAAAGTTTATTAGTGAATTGATAATGTTGCAGTGTTATTTTATGGCCACAGGTGCAGCAAACCTCCTTCTGTGGGCACCATGTGCTCACATCTTTTGCAGTTCACAAGAGGAAAATTATTCAACCAATCTTAGTTCATCCCTACAGAATGACCCTAAAATCCTTCCATTGCAGCATCCAATCATTTCTTAAATAATTCCAGGGTTTCACCTCCACTATTGTAGCTGGATGTTGTTCCTGGTGTTGTATGACGAGCTTCCTGATATCCGTCCTAAATTTGTCTTCTACCAGTTTCAAGATTTGGCGCCCCTCGCAATTTGATTTTTTAGATTTACCTTTTTAGATACCAATCATTCAATCTTGTATACCTCAAAAAGATCACCCCTCAAGATACCTTATTTAAAGTTGTAAAGCCTAGAGATCTCCTGTCTTTTCTCGTAACTCAGACCTTTCACACTATCAGTCCTGTGGCTCTCTGCATTGCCTCCAGTCTTTGAATGTGTCTCCGTGATCAGAACTGGATACAGTACTCAAGCTGCGGTCTGATCAGAGCACTATACACCTTGAGCACTATGCTACTGTTTTGGTTATGCTATGCAATTATTTTCTATTGACTTTGTTAATTGCTGCTCTACATTGGTTGGATATGCTGTCTGCTAGGACTCGTAGGTCTCTTTCAACTCCACCCTTGACTATTTCAACTCCATTCAGTGTGTGTGTTGCCCTTTTTTCTTTCTTATGTGTAGCACTTTATTCTTGCCTGCATTAAATTTCATCTCCATTTGTTTTAGTCAGTTATATATTTTGTCCAACTAATTCCGTGATTAAGTTGTATCCTCTGATTCCACTGCCTCTCCTAGTTTGGTATCATCTACAAATGTGGCCAGTTTGCTTTGGATTTCTGAATCCAAGTCATCGGTGTAAATAAGAAGCCTAAATGCTCGCAACATCACTTTCAGGGGCACGTCACCCATTACTTTCTCCCCACCTTGCTGTAACTCCTCTAACAAGTACCTGTTTTGTATCCTTAAGCTAATTTCTTATTCATACCCAAGATTCATCCTGAAGTCCCAGAGTTTTGAGCTTAACTAATAGCCCTTTGATGCGCTATCAATTACTCATAAAAGACTGAGAGTTAGAAGAGTAACTAAAGGCTTTTATTAACAACAGAATGGAGGTCTGCCTCGAGTGGTCGACCGGTCCAGGATACCAAGGGCTGGGGAGCAGTCACCTTTATACTAGGACCTGTGGGAGGAGTCAGCCGAGGCATGTCCAGGCATGTACACAGTGGAATACAAACAGGACAAACAGGAATACAAACAGTGGTTTACCACATTCACCCCTTGTTTAAAATTGAGTCCGGCGGGGTGAAGTGTATTAAAAGTTAGTGTATTGGAGTCTCTCCGGAGGTCTTGTCTGCTGCTGTGATCGGCGTGGCGACGGCAGGGGTAGTGAAGCTTCCGGCGTCGAGTCCAGCGTAGGCTGTGGCACAGGCGTGTCGTCCTCGTAGATGTCGAGCGGGTCGCGGGGCCCAGGCCTGCCGTCTGCTGGGGCTGGATATCGGATCGTGGGGGGGGGTGGTAGTGGGTAGTGGGTTACTGTGGTCCCCGAGGGTGCAAGGTCTCTTATGGAGACTGTGTCCTCCCTCCCGCCCGTCCGGGTATGCGATGTAAGCATACTGGGGGTTGGCGTGGAGGAGGTCGACCCTCTCGACCAGGGGGTCCGTTTTATGGGTCCTCACGTGTCTTCTCAGTAGGACCGGCCCTGGGGACGTCAGCCATGGCGGTAGCGATGTCCCTGATGTGGACTTCCTTGGGAAGACGAACATTTTCTCATGAGGGGTGGCGTTAGTGGCAGTGCAGAGCAGTGACCGAATAGAGTGGAGCGCATCGGGGAGCACATCCTGCCAGCGGGAGGTTGGAAGGCCCCTAGACTTTAAGGCTAGCAGGACGGCCTTCCAAACTGTCGCATTTTCTCTTTCCACCTGTCCGTTCCCCCGGGGGTTGTAACTGGTGGTCCTGCTTGTGGCAATACCCCTAGTTAGCAGGTACTGACGGAGTTCGTCGCTCATAAACGATGAGCCCCGGTCGCTATGGATATAGCTGGGGAAGCCGAACAGGGTGAAGAGGTTGTTCAGACATTTAATGACCGTGGCACTGGTCATGTCCGGGCAGGGGAAGGCGAACGGGAAACGGGAGTACTCATCAATAATATTGAGGAAGTACACATTGCGGTCGGAGGAGGGGAGAGGCCCTTTAAAATCAACGCGAAGGGGCGAGTGGCTTTTATCAGGTGGGCCCTGTCTGGTCTATAAAAGTGCGGTTTGCACTCAGCGCAGACTTGGCAGTTCCTGGTCATGGTCCTGACCTCCTCAATAGAGTAAGGCAGGTTGCGGGCCTTGATGAGGTGGAAGAACCTGGTGACCCCCGGGTGGCAGAGGTCATTGTGGAGGACCCGTAGTCTATCAATCTGCGCGCTGGCGCAGGTGCCACGCGATAGCGCATCCGGGGGTTCATTTAGCTTCCCGGGCCGGTACAAGATCTCGTAGTTGTAGGTGGAAAGTTCGATTCTCCACCTCAAGATCTTGTCATTTTTGATTTTGCCCCTCTGCTTGTTGTTAAACATAAAAGCAACTGAACGCTGGTCAGTGAGCAGGGTAAATCGTTTTCCGGCCAGGTAGTGCCTCCAATGACGCACAGCCTCCACAATCGCCTGGGCCTCCTTCTCAACAGCGGAGTGTCTGGTCTCCGGGCCCTGGAGGGTTCGTGAAAAGAAGGCCACGGGTCACCCCGCCTGATTGAGGGTAGCGGCCAGGGCAAAGTCGGACGCGTCGCTTTCCACCTGGAAGGGGATGGATTCGTCCACTGCGTGCATGGTGGCTTTGGCAATGTCCTCCTTGATACGGTGGAAGGCTAAGCGGGCCTCTGCCGTCAAGGGAAAAGAGGTGGACTTGATCAGCGGACGGGCCTTGTCCGCATAGTAGGGGACCCACTGGGCGTAATAGGAGAAAAACCCTAGGCACCTCTTCAGGGCCTTGAGGCAGTGGGGCAGTGGAAGTTCCATAAGGGGACGCATCCGGTCGGGGTCGGGGCCGATGACTCCGTGTTCCACAACACAGCCAAGGATGGCGAGGCGGTTTGTGCGGAATATGCACTTCTCCTTGTTATATGTCAGGTTTAGGAGTTGGGCGGTGCGGAGGAATTTTTCGAGGTTTGCGTCATGGTCCTGCAAGTCACGGCCGCAGATGGTCACATTGTCCAGATATGGGAAAGTGGCCTGCAACGCATTTTGATCTACCATCCGGTCCATCTCCCTTTGGAAGATGGAGACCCCGTTGGTGACGCCAAAGGGAACCCTAAGGAAGTGATAGAGGCGGCCGTTTGCCTCAAAGGCAGTGTACTGGCGGTCCTCAGGGCGGATGGGGAGCTGGTGGTACGCTGATTTCAGGTCAATGGTCGAGAAGACGCGGTACTGCGCGATCTGGTTGACCATATCAGCTATACGGGGGAGTGGGTAGGCGTCCAGCAGGGTGTAGCGATTTATTGTCTGGCTGTAGTCGATGACCAGGCGCTGCTTCTCGCCGGTCTTAACGACGACAACCTGGGCTCGCCAGGGGCTGGTGCTGCCCTCAATAATCCCTTCTTTCAGGAGCCGCTCCACTTCGGTTTTAATGAAAACCCTGTCCCCGGCACTGTATCGCCTGCTCTTTGTGGCGATGGGCTTACAGTCGGGGGTGAGGTTAGCAAACAGTGGTGGGGAGGTTGCACCTGGTGCGCGGCGGGCAATTTGGAAGCTGCTGGCTGCGGACTGTGAGTGGGGGTAGGGGTCCACCGTACGCCATCGTAACACTTTTAAGGTGGCACTGAAAATCTAACCCCAGCAGGACGGCAGCGCAGAGGTCAGGCAGGACCAGAAGTTTAAAATGATCGTACACGGTCCCGTCTACTACGAGTGTCACCACGCAGTAGCCGCCGATGTCCGCCGACTGGGACTCGGAGGCCATAGAAATCCGCTGTTGCGCAGGCAGGACTGGGAGAGAGCAACGCCGCACCGTGTCGGGGTGGATGAAGCTCTCCGTGCTCCCAGAGTCAAAAAGGCAGATTGTATCGTGACCATTTACCTTAATGTCCATTGTGGAACTGGCCAGTTGGTGCGGTCTCGCTTGGTCCAGTGTAACGGATGCCAGCGTAGGGGTCGGTGTGTCGCTGCGGGTATCAGATGAGGCGGTGTCGGGGGCCTGCTGCGTCCCGGCTGTCGTCCAAGATGGCGGCGTCCATGATCCCCATGTGGCTGGAGGCGTCCAAAATGGCTGCTGTACCGGTGATTCGCACACGGCCGGGGAGGTCCAAAATGGCGGCCCGCATGGCCCACACGCGGCGCTGCTGGGGTTCGGGGTGGCTTTGGCCCTGCAGACGCTAGCGTAGTGTCCCTTCTTCCCGCAGCCCGAGCAGATTGCGTTTTTCGCCGGGCAGCGCGCTCTGGGGTGTTTTGCCTGGCCACAGAAGTAGCATTTCTGGCCTTGGGGCACTGCTGTCTGGCCTTGGGACACTGCTGCGGTAGTTGGGCCGTTGTTGGGGTGTGGCTGGGGTGGCACGGCGCTATGAGGCGGTCCTACCGTGTCCCAGGCTGTCATTCCCCGCGGCGTCCACGGTGCAGAGGAGTAGGCATCCATGCCCTGGTAGGCTGCATCCAACGATAGTGCGAGTTCAGAGGCCTTGTTGAGGTCGAGGTTACTCTGCTCCAACAGTCGCTGTCGTGTGTAATTGGATCTGTGGCCCGCTACAAAAGCGTCCCGGATAAGTTCCTCTGTGTACACGGCGGCCTTTACATCCTTACAACCACAGGCCCGGCCAAGCACAGACAGTGCCTGAAGGTATTCCACGGTCGATTCCCCAGGTTGTTTACGACTCCCCAGGAGGTGCCTGGCGTACACTTCGTTCACTGGGCGCGTGTACTGGTCCTTGAGGAGCTTGATAGCATCCGCGTACGAGGTCGCGTCTTGGATGACCGAGTACACTCGGTGGTTCACTTTGGAGGTCAGGACATCCAGTTTGTCCTCGTCCGATTTGATTGCTTCGGAGGCGGTCAGGAATTTTTCGAAACACTTAAGCCAGTGAGTAAACTTGGTGGATGAGTCCGCCTCCCGATGATCTAAGTCCAGGCATGCTGGTGTGAGGATCTTCTCCATTATAAAAATGTTGTTAATAAAATTGATGCGCTATCAATTACTCATAAAAGACTGAGAGTTAGAAGAGTAACTAAAGGCTTTTATTAACAACAGAATGGAGGTCTGCCTCGAGTGGTCGACCGGTCCAGGATACCAAGGGCTGGGGAGCAGTCACCTTTATACTAGGACCTGTGGGAGGAGTCAGCCGAGGCATGTCCAGGCATGTACACAGTGGAAGACAAACAGGAATACAAACAGTGGTTTACCACACCCTTTGTGTGGAACTTTTGACAGATACTTTCTGGAAGTCTTGGTACAGCATGTTGTAAGGCTTTCAAGAGTCCACTTGGGATTTCACTTCCTCAAAAGAAGTCAAGGAGTTAGTGAAATTTACTAAATATTTTTGCACAGCATGAAGAAAAGCTGGTTCCAGAGGCAACTCCGGTTTGTTCATATTGTAGCTGGCGTCTCAACATAAGGTGGCTGATAAAAGGATGAACCTTTACATTAGCCACAGAGATGAGATTTAATAAAACCCCAGTAAAAGTTCAACAACTACAAGAAGTGCTTTAATATTTCTCAAACGTCCTGCCCAGTTTTTAACCCTGGCACAAGAAATGCAAAGATGTGATTGCTCTAATCTATTTCCAGCAAAAGAGAGTGATTTGTTTCTTAACAAAATAGTGTTTGAAAGTCACCCAGCTAAAAAAGGCAGGTGGTATGGTTAATGTTTTACTCCAGAACAAGCATTTCCTCCCATCAGTACCATAGATCATCCTGGCATCTTGCAATGCTTCTCCCTTAAACGGTCAAATGGGAACAGTTTGTTAATTTCATAGCGTAACCGTGACTGAAACCCATTGGATAGTGATATCCTAGCTCTCCTGTTGTACTTTAAGGCATTTTTTTTTACCATGCTCTGTCTCCAGCTCACTGATTACTGCCACAACCTCTCAACTGCCTTCGGCAGGAAATCCTCACGGTGTGGACCAGATTCTCATTGGATGCTTGGAACGACTCATTCACCAGTTAATATACCCTTGGGTTCCTGTGATCATAAATTCTTTCAAAGTCCTACCCTGCCTGCAGTAGTTTTAGCGCATGGTCCCGCCGAAGCTCAAGGTTTGGTGGTTGACTGACCACCTCTGGTACATGGACAGAGCAGCTTTAAAATCACATTTTTTGTTCCTGCCTAAACTCTGTGTTAGCTTATCTCAGTAACCACTTTGTATTTCTTCCACTGAATTACTGTAGTTCCACATCCTACATCAATACCAGCAAGGACTTTAATTTCTTATGGGAACAAAGCCTTAGCTAAACCACCACAATCAGCAACCTAGACTATAAAATGCATCCCCTCAAGTGGTCAGAAATCACCAGGACATTTGGAATCTATCCAAGCTTATCCTATGTTTACCTTTTGGGCTATTGTGCCGAGGGTTCCTCCTGATGCGGCCTGCAAGCAGCTACCCGGAGCACTGTACAAACTTTCTCTGAGGATTACTGGCCTGGCAGATCACTGTCCTTACATCAAAGGAAAAGCAGATGTCGTCCCATACCACCTGTTTCAAGGTCTTGTTTGTTTCTGGTAAAGCAGTTCCTGTTATTTTATTACCAGCTGTTTGTTGATCCTGATTTATGGGATTCTAGTATAGATCCAATAGCGGTTAAGTAGTTAATAATCAACTTGACAGACTTGCCTCTAAGACAACTTTCTAGATTCCTTAAAATGGATGTTAATTATTTACCAGTGCATCTTCCATCACATTGACAAGAAGTTGGAGGCAGTTCCAGAGAAAGGAATGAGTAAAGGGGAGACAAAAGGTAGGAACCTAACTTTAGAGCCTAAAAATGGGAATGAAAATTAAATTTACAATCATAACTTCTTTTAAAAAGGGGAACTGGAGCTTTTTAAGTTCCAATCTAGTTGTAGAAGTGTGCAGCTGCTGGTGTTAGAGCTTTATATTGGGAAAACCCGATTGAAGCCCCACCTAGAAACATGACACAATAGTAAAAAGGTCCAAATAAAGAGTGTGTGACATAGAACAAATTTAAGAATTTGTTTGTAATGTTCAAGGTTCGGCACCTACGTGTAACATATAACTAGGATAAAGGACGGTGAGTTTTTTGGGGGGCTGGGGGGTGTTGGCTGACTGTTCAGAGAATATGTCCTTAGTAAGGGCAGCACGGTGGCATAGTGGTTAGCACTGTTGCCTCACAGCGCCAGGGACCCGGGTTCGAATCCGGCCTCGGGCGCCTGTCTGTGTGGAGTTTGCACATTCTCCCCGTGTTTGCGTGGGTTTCCTCCGGGTGCTCCGGTTTCCTCCCACAGTCCAAAGATGTGCGGGTTAGGTTGATTGGCTATCATAAATTGACCCTTAGTGTAAGGGGGATTAAATACGTGGGGTTACGGGGATAGGGTAGGATATGTGTTGGTGTAGGGGTTACGGGGATCGGGTGGGATATGTGTCGGTGCAGGCTCGATGGGCCGAAATGGCCTCTATCTGCACTGTGGCGTCTCTGTGACTCTGTAAGTGGGAGTAGGGAGTTGAAAGAGATCGATAAATTTTTGGGAACTAAGGGATATGGGGCTAGTGCTGGAAAGTGGAGTTGAGGTAGAAGATCAGCCATGATTTTATTGAATGGCGGAGCAGGCTTGAAGGGCCAAATGGCCTACTCCAGCTCCTAGTTCTTATGTGGCTCTTTCCATTTGTTGTTGGTTGTGTAAAGCTTTTTGACAAAGGAGCAGGAGGCCATTCAGCCCCTCGAGCCTGTTCTACCCTTCAATGAGATCATGGCTGATCTGTATTCTAATTCCATTTACCCGCTTTGGCTTCATATCCCTTAATACCTAGATTTTTGTTAGCCAAGGGTTTGTAGAGTTCTAAAAGATAAAAGCCTCCCAAAAAAACAATCTGTTAACTGCATAGCCACCAGACACCACAGCTAAGAGAGTCTACATAGGAAAGGTCCTGGGTTCAAGTTCCAGGGTAGGGAAGGTTAGATTAATTAACTAACTAATTTAATGCGGTTAGTGAGCTCAAGACTTGTTTCTATCTAATGCAAACTTGAAGACAGCTGTAAGGAATGCCACCAGATACTGTGGGTTTTACTACTTTCTATAATAAAAAATATAGCAAATATTTGAACCCACAATAGCACCATTTCAAAGCCCTCATCCTACCAGTAGGCCATTTAAGTTTGGAACTTAGTTATCCTGCAGCTACTACAATGTGGTCAGCTCAATGATAAATGGATCGGAGAAATATCCAAAACAAAAAGCAAATAACTTGTGTAAAGTCCTCGTCTAACTCTGGTTCAAATCCTAGGACAGTTTTAATTTAATAATTAATTTGCATATTTTAATTACAGTAGATGATTATTTAACTAATGGTAACCGTTGTTCTCGGATGTATCTGTTTGATTTGATGATGGTGAATGTACTTTTCAGTTCTGAAACCCAGATTCTGGAACAGACCCAGTCAGCAGACACCATCTTGGTTGAGCAAATCCAGTTTGTTAGCTCTTAAGTTGCACTCGGTTCAGTGTTATCTCATTCAGTGACAGCAAGGAGCAATACTCAGTGATAGCTCTTCACCCTGACTGACTCCAGTAAGCATCATTTTGTATGTACCTATACCTTTGAGTGATGGAGACTGAACAGCTCTCCATTAACTGGGCAAATACATCAAGGAGCTAATGCATCAGCTGAAGAATGCAGTTGGGAACTGCAGTCCAAGCACTTCCAAGTCTAATAATTAATGTTTGAAATAAAGAATTTGTATTTCTATAGCACCTTACATGACCTCAATGTCCCAATGCACTTCACATCCAACAAAGTGTTTTTGAAATGTAGTGACTGTTGTAGTGAAATATGGCAGCCAATTTGCACAGCAAGGTTGCACAAACAGCAGTGCGTAAATGAACAGATAATCTGTTTTAGTGATGTTGGTTGAGGGATAAATGTTGGCTGGGAGAACTCGCCTGCTCCTCTTTGAATAGTGCTGTGGGATCTTTTACGTTCACCTGAGAGGGCAGACGGGGCTTCAGTTTTACTCTCATTCAAAAGATGTTAAACCGTGGCCCCATCTGTTCTCTCAAGTGGATTACACATAAGATTGAGTACGTTAAACTGGGATGCTCTATCACATGATTTAGAAGTTCCATTGCATCTGCTTCAATCTATTTTTTCCAAAATGTCTAGATGAATAATGTTCCATTTTTCATTAAAGTGCATATTTTGGCATGCGGATACAATCAATCAGTCAGTTGCTTCTCCACACACGAGCTCCATCTCCAGTAGTCCACCTCTACTTCCCCTCATGTTCTGGCCACTCTCCACAGAAACATGCTCCATCTTGCCAGATAAATCAGCCTGCAAAACAAATGTGTTTCTCCAGTTTAAATTTGTGTTGCAGTTTTTAGTGCAACATGGCTTCTGGTTGTATGCTTTGAACAGTTTGTATCTGAGCAGAGATCTTCACCTCCATATTTACTGTGGATTTTTGTCCCATCCTTTAAGGCTCCCATGTCATTTAAAATGTTATTAAATTATGTAAACTTGAACTAATTAAGTTATTTAAAATAATTATTTAAATCATGGTAACCATTATTTTTAGATGTATCTATTTGATGTGATGGGGCTGAATATTTTAGTTCTGAAACCCAGAGCATTGTAGAGCCCCATTCTAACTAACAGAAAGCAGAGAGTCGGGATAAATGGGTCATTTTCCGGTTGGCAAACAGTAACTAGTGGGGTGCCACAGGGATCGGTGTTGGGGCCTCAACTATTTACAATCTACATTAATGACTTGGAATGAAGGGACCGAGTGTAATGTAGCCAAGTTTGCAGATGATACAAAGATGGGTGGGAAAGCAAGTTGTGCAGAGGACTAGAAGAAGCTGCAAAGGGATATAGACAGGCTAAGTGAGTAGGCAAACATTTGGCAGATGGAGTATAATGTGGGAAAGTGCGAGGTTATACACTTTAGCAGGAAAAATAAAAAAGCGAATTATTATTTAAATGGAGAGAGATTACAAAATGCTACAGTTCAGGAACCTGGGGGTCCTTGTGCATGAAACACAAAAAGTTAGCATGCAGGTACAGCAAGTAATCAGGCAAATGGAATGTTGGCCTTCATTTCAAAGGGGTTAGAGTATAAAAGAGTATTGGTGAGACCACACCTTGAGTACTGCGTACAGTTTTGGTCTCCTTATTTAAGGAAGGATATACTTGCATTGGAGGCAGTTCAGAGACGATTCACTAGGTTAATTCCAGAGATGAGGGGGTTGACTTAAGAGGAAATGTTGAGCAGGCTGGGCCTATACTCATTGGAATTTAGAAGAATGAGAGGTGATCTTATTGAAACATATAAGATACTGAGGGGGCTCGACAAGGTAGATGCAGAGAGGATGTTTCCCCTTGTGGGGAAATCTAGAACGCGGGGGCACAGTTTTAGAATAAAGGGTCGCCCTTTTAGAACTGAGATGAGGAGGAATTTCTTCTCTGAGGGTCGTAAATCTGTGGAATTCTCTGCTCCAGAGAGCCGTGGAGGCGGGGTCATTAAATACATTTAAGGTGGAGATAGACAGATTTTTGCAAGATAAGGGAGTGAAGGGTTATGGGGAGCAGACTGGGAAGTGGCTTTGAGCCCAAGGTCAGCCATGATCTTATTGAATGGCAGAGCAGGCTCGAGGGGCCAAGTGGCCTATTCCTGCTCCTATTGCTCATGTTTAACAGCCACCATCTTGACTAATCTAATCCAGTTTGTCAGTTGCTTCTTGAATTAAAGCAGATGCATTGAAACATCTATATAATGCGACAGAGCATCCCAGTTTAGCACTCTGAACCATGGTGTGTGCAGTCAAATATTGATTGTTGAGCTTGGAGCACTGCTGCACTTTGCAGTGTTTAGGCCTAATTTCCTAATATTTCTCTTGACTTTTTCTTGAAACAAGGAACGGCAACCAACATCAATGCAGGATTGTTGTGGCAATTCCTCCCGTGTGCTAGCAAAATGGGCAATAAAACCAGGCCCAATGTGCAGCAATTTTGGTTAACAATCTAAGTAAACATGGAATGAGAAAAGGCCATTCCCCTCTCAATCAGTGCACAATCTGGAATCTACCCCAACCATTAATCTGAGAGAAAGTTCTTAATTCCCAATCGTCAAAGGTAATCAGGCAATACTCCAGAATCATCTTCCATCCATATATCTCCATTACTTAACCCTGGTCTACTGTCATCCAGACATTCCCCCACCCCCTCCAGCACTCTTGGATATTATTCAAATATTTCTCAGTAAAAATAATGATACCTTATGTGAACGCAATCCAAAAACAGTGAGAACTTAAATGATAATGTTCCTTAAGGTTCCGATTTCATCTATTTCACATTCCACAGTGTCTCCACGCTGCAAGAAATTCAAACAAAATGAACACATTTTATCTGTAGAAGGTAGTGACATGTTACAGAGATGGGTGAATATTACAAAAATAAACAAACTGAGTTAGATTATGAGCAGGGTTTGTAAAGATAAAAATATGGCTCTGCTGGTGTTGGCTGCATTCCAAGAACAAATTTTTAAAAAAATCTAGGCCAGGATGGCTAAACGGGCATTATAATTGGCTTTAGCACTCCTTGACAAGAGAGGTAGAGGTAAAGATTAGCCAGGGTTCCTGGTGCTAATCACAATGCAGAGACTCCTGCTGGAAAGTACATACATGGACATCAGGTGAAGACAGGATTGTACTCTGATGTGTTTGTCAACTAACGGTCACTGTCAAAGCTCACACATCATAGAAATTTACAGCACAGAAGGAGGCCATTCGCCCCATCTTGTCTGCCGGCCGACAAAGAGCTATCCACCCCAATCCCACTTTCCAGCACTTGGTCCATAGCCTTGTAGGTTATGCCACTTCAAGTGCATACACAAGTACTTTTTAAATGTGATGAGGGTCTCTGCCTCTACCACCCTTTCAGGCAGCCCTTCCTATCCACTCTTATCCAGGCCCCTCATAACTTTGTACACCTCAATTAGGTGCCTCCTCGGTTCCAAAGAAAACAACCCCAGCCTAGCCAATCTTTCCTCATAGCTAAAATTCCCCAGCCCAGGCAACATCCTCGTAAATCTCCTTTGCACCCTCTCTAGTGCAATCACATCCTTCCTGTAATGTGGTGACCAGAACTGCACGCAGTATTCTAGCTGCGGCCTAACTAGTGTTTTATACAGTTCAAGCATAACCTCCCTGCTCTTGCCTTTATTAGCCGAGGCATAGAATACAAGTATCCCGTATGCCACCTTATCTACCTGTCCTGCTACCTTCAGGGATCTGTGGACATCCCTCTGATCTTCTGCACTTCTCCGTGTCCTATCATTTATATGTATTCCCTTGCCTTGTTAGCCCTCCCCAAATGGATTACTTCACACTTCTCCAGATTTAATTCAATTTGCCACTGTTCTGCCCACCTGACCAGTCCATTGATATCTTCCTGCAGTCTACAGCTTTCTTCTTCATTATCAATGATTAATGGTCATTTGGATGAGACAGCAGAGTGCTGTTGCTGCCTGTGGAACATTACCCACTTATTACTGCATACGGAGCATGACGGTTTTATTGGTGTTGAAATGGAGAGAAGCTTAAATTTGCATTTATATTGTGCTTCACTGCGTCTCTCAGAAATGCCTCAAAGCACTTCACTCACGCTGAATAACTTAAAAGTAAAGTCACAGTCGTTATTTAGGTGATGGCAAGAATCACCACTTACTTTGAAGAACACAGGTGGTTTCCTGAATACTCCAACTCCAGATGGTGTTCCAGTTAAGAAAATATCTCCCGGATACAGGGTCATAAACCTGAAAAAAATTAATTGGCAACAAGACAGAGTGCAAATGGTGTTCTGGTAACAGAAAGGAAATATAGTGCAAATGGCTTTTTAGCACTCACTGCTAAAAGCGATCAGGTGGACATACTGATCAAATCCCAATCGCCAAAACCCACTCATTTAACATTCTTTTTCCCATCTGTTTTACTGATCAGTTTGTGCTGGGAAGGAGAAATTCCCAAAAGTTGGATTGAAATGTTCGGGATTACCTACTCTCAGCGCTGCTCAAATCAAGCATAACAAAGAAAGAAGTAAGAAAGAATCTTTCACATCCTCAGGTTGTCCCAAGTTGCTTCCCAGCCAATTAATTACTTTTAGAAGTGTAGTCACTGTTGCTCTGTCAGTGAACACAGCAGCCAATTTATACATAGCAAGGTCTCACAGACCTGAGATAAATGACCAGTTAATCTGTGTTTTGGCAGTGTTCGCTGAGGGATAAATGTTGCTAGGGATCTTTTACCCACTACCTGAATAGACCTTAGTTGAACATCTCATCTGAAAGACAGCATCTCTAACAATGCAGTACTCCCTCAGGACTACACTGAAGTATAACCAAATTTTACTGTAATCCGTGAGTCTGAGATAGATATCTAGAACTAACTGTAGTGTTGATTATGGTTTTAGCCTAAATAGTGTCCTGTGGACTAAATTGGAAATGAGAGGGTGGACACAGGTTGCTGTAATAACATTACTATTCCACAAAGTGGCACTGTAGTCTGTGTCCACCTGAACATGGTTTAACTTCAAGATGAATGAAAATTCTGACACAATCTTGCTTTTTCTTTTGTTGGACTGGGGTAAATGTCAGTTTATTAAACTTTTTTATATTTTAGGTTTTTTTTAATATTCTTTAGTCTTTGGATAAAGTGTGAATGGACTCTTTGTTTGGTTCACACAGTGGTCACCAATATTGCCATTGCAGGAAATTCCAGGCAATTATCTTATGCTAGTTACAGGTTTGGCTGTACGTCTTGATCTGGTCTCGCTGGTTACAGATTCTCGCACAAAAATTGTTTTTAGTGAACTTTAAACTGCTGCTTGGAGGAATGGGAATGCTTTCCCCTTGTTCTGGCTGGTTGCTTCTGATCTACCCTCTCCGTCCCAATCTAGTCACAAAACTTCTTACTAGTCCTGATCCCATTATAGCGACTGCTGACTCCAGGTTTCTCCCAGTCTACCTCCCTGAAAAGTTTATGGTTTTCCTTTACTTTCTCATAGGACAGGGATGAAGTGAACGATTGCTACTGAAGGGTAGATGATTCCACTTTCTGAAACTTGTCTATACATCACCACAAGGGGTAGCCAAGTTTCACAAAGCAGGCAGTGCTGGGTCACCATGCCCTCCAAGTATTTCTCTTGCTGTGAGAAGGAGGGCAAGTGAACCATGATCTTTTCAGGCGGCAGATTGAGAGGAAGAAAGTACAGCACCAAATATGTATCCTGTTTAAAGGTTGACTCCATTTTTGTGTTTTATTGGCATTATTGAATTTCCCTGGTATTGCACTGAAATAATCCTGTGCAGCTCTGTATAACACTGGAGAAGAACTTTGAGCTGTACAATACTGTTATCTACTCCTTTAGCTCCACACTGGATTACTGCTTGCTCCCTACTCCTGCCATTCCCCTCCCAGTGTCTCCTTTATTATCCCCCTATCCTCTGGAACTGTTTCCCAAAATCTGCTCAGCATGCCCCCTCCCCCTTCAAGAGCCTCCTAAAAACTCTTCTCTCCAACTGCGACTTTGGTCTTTCCCCTAAATTATTTTTCCTGTTGGATGTTTAACTTGTTCTACCTTGTAAAGTGCTCTGAAATGTTTGCAGTAGAAATGTAAGTTGTCTTAATCCTGTGACATTGACGGCCAAATATCAAATCAATTCCAATACCTTTTATAATAATAAGTTGGGACATTATAAAAATAACACTCACCGTGACACCCAAGTGACAAGTGCCTCTGTTTTAAAGACCAGCTGATTGGTGTTGCTGTCTTGCATCACTTCTTCATTAACCCGGCAGCGAATCCCCAGTTTGTGGGGGTCTGTAACACAGAATGTTTGGCTGAATTACAAGAGTAAGGTGGACATGAAAGAACACATCTTTCTTCCAACTACCTGAGAATGAGGACATTTTGGAAAGAACAATGCACAGAACTACTTGTAACAGCACAAGAATATCTACAATTAGCCAGCCTCCTTCACAGACCAGGTACAACTTGCCCGGTCATGACCTCTACCTAGCCATTCATTAAAAATAATCCAGCTGCCTGGAATTTTAAGTCTGAATTTTCTCATTCAGGTTTGGCTACAGCTTGCATTCAGTGGGTTGACTTAACCCAGGCACGATTACCTCAGCAGAACTCAGAACCTACTCTCCTTTTGTGAACTTATTTTCTAATTCCTGTTAGAATTTTATAAGTTTCGATGAGATCCCCTCTCATTCTTCTAAACTCCAGCGAGTATAAGCCCAATCGACCCAATCTCTCCTCATACGTCATTCCTACCATCCCAGGTATCAGCCTGGTGAATCTTCGTTGTACTCCCTCCATGGCAAGAACATCCTTCCTCAGATAAGGTGACCAAAACTGCACACAATACTCAAGATGTGGTCTCACCAAGGCCCTGTACAACTGCAGCAAGACATCCAGGTCTTGTTGCACTTCCCCTTCTCCCAATCTATTGCCATTCAGATAATAATCTGCCTTCCTGTTTTTGACACCAAAGTGGATAACCTCGCATTTATCCATGTTATATTGCATCTGCCATGCTTCTGCCCAATCACCCAACCTGTCCAAATCATACTGGAGTTTCTCGGCATCCTCCTCACAGCACACACGCCCACCCAGCTTGTGTCGTCTGCAAACTTGGAGATATTACATCTAGTTCCCTCGTCTAGATCATTAATATATATTGTGAATAGCTGGGGGTGTGCTGGTTCAAGAAGACCATGTTTATTAATGGAAATGATTGAAGTTGAAAATACGGATACCCGTTTTTGTTCAATTCTTTTGACTACTATGAACTAAAGAACTACAGCACTTTATATTTGTTGGTTGTCTGGTTGCATTGTGATTAATATTCTAATTACGTATCTGGACGTTGCAGCACGTCAGCGCCATAGGAAAACCACTGCTCCTGCTGCCTGTGCAGCCATTGCTATAGTGACATGAGGGATGGGCTAATACGTTGAAAACCTTAAAATTAATACAAATTCCACTAATAGATGTGCCTCTTTCAGCTCACCTTGGGCTTTTGGATTGTTTGTCGATGCATAACCGTGTAACTGAGTGACGTTTCTGAAGTGTTAATGCATTATTATGCAGTTCTTTTATATCCCAGTCATTTCTGACAAATAATTTTTTTAAAATAGAGTTTGTTCATGACTAACTAAAAGCTTTTAATTAATTCTACCATAATTAAACTTACAGAATGGGCATGTAAGTGACAAATGAATTTCAATATAGGTAAGTGAGGTGGTGTATTTTGGTAGGAGGAATAAGGAGGCTACCTACTCCTTGGAAAATAAGAGTCTAAATGGGGTAGAGGCGCAAAGGGATCTCGGGGTATAGATTCGCAAATCATTAAAAGTAGCATCGCGGGTTAAAAAAGCCATAAAAGTGCAAATAAAGCACTGGGGTTCATTTCTAGAGGAATAGAATTCAAGAGCAGAGACAGTGGGCTCGAATTTCCAAGCCCCGTGGAGGCGAGTTTGGAGGCAGGAGTGATGGGAAAATTGCAGAATCGGGGGGCAGGAACCCATCCCGCCCCCAACCCGTTGTGCAGGTGAGTGATGGATGCATGTGTGCAGAGGTAAGTGTGTAAAGTGTTTTAATAAGTTTTACTTACCTTTACTTTCTCCTGCAGGCTTCCTTCCTTCAGGTCTCGGGAGTCCCTCAGTTCACCGGCACAGAAAGCAGAATGGCCACTGAACTGTCAAAAGCTGCAGCATTCTGCTTTCTGGTCTGGAGAGATCTCTAACTGAGTCTGAGTAGAAGGACTCAAGTTAGAAGACAGATTGTCAGTGTTTGACAGCTTCACAGAGCTGTCAAACGTTGATTTTTCATCTGTCAAAAGCTCTTGACAGATGAAATGTCAATCGCTGACATCACCAGTAACCAGGTGTCCCTTAATTGGCCTGCTGAGCTGCTGGGTGGGCTTAACAAGGTCAATCAAGGGAAAATAGCGTGGGCTGGCCACAAGTCGATGGAGGCGGGACTGCAACCCAAAAAGTGGGAGTCCCGCCTCCATCACGTCCCCATTGACAAAATCCAGCCCATTATGTTAAACTTGTATAGAACCTTGTCTGATTGTCTCATGATTTGAGACGGTGGGGTGGCAATATGGCATTACTATATACATGCTTTTATGTGGTTGCTGTTGTTGTTGTAAAAGTAGTTGTAACATTTGCCCACGGACGAAAAGGTCACGTTCAAAGGAGTTCGTGGCCCGCTCAGTACAAAAAAAATTAGAGGGAACATTGCTCATGACTAAGGTCAAGGGGACAAGTAGTAGAATGGATAGCAAACTGGCTACAAAGCAGAAAACAGAGAGTAGGGGTTAAAGGTAGTTACTCAGGCTGACGGAAGGTGGGAAGTGGTGTTCCACAGGGCTCAGTACTGGGACCACTGTTCATAATTGACATAAATAATTTGGACTCTGGAATCAAAAGTACAATATCAAAATTTGCAGATGGCACCAACTTGGGTCAATATGGTTAATACTGAGGAGGACTGCTGCAAAATACAAGAAGGCGTTAACAAACTTGCAGAATGGGTGGTAAATGACAAATGAATTTCAACATAGATGAGTGAGGTGGTGCATATTTGTAGGAGGAATGAAAAGACCACCTACTCTTGGAAAATAAGAGTCTAAATGGGGTAGAAGCGCAAAGGGATCTCGGGTCCAGGTAGAAAAATCACTAAGTACAGTGCAGGTTAACAAAGCCAAAAGTGCAAACAAAGCACTACGGTTTGTTTCTAAAGAAATAGAATTTAGACGCAGAGAAGTTATGTTAAACTTATACAGAGCCTTAGACCACACTTGGAGTACTGTGCACAGTTCTGGTCTCCGTATTACAAAAAGGATATAGAAGCACTGGAGAAAGTGCAAAAAATATTTACAAGGATGATACCAATATCAGGAAAGACTGAACATGCTGGGGTTCTTTTCTCTAGAAAAGAGAGGACTGAGAGGAGGCCTGATAGAGGTCTTTAAAATTATGAAGGGGTTTGACAGGATAGATGAAGAGAAGATGATTCCACTTGTGAGGTAGTCCAAAACTAGCCGCCATAAATACAAGATATTCACTAATAAATCTAAGAAGGAATTCAGGAGAAACTTCTTTACGCAGTGTGTGTTGAGAATGTGGAACGCGCTACCACGTGGAGTGGTTGAGACGAATAGCAGAGATGCATTTAAGGGAAGCTAGCTAAGTATGAGGGAAAAAGGAATAGAAGGATATGTCGATAGGGTGAGATGAAGTAAATAGAGTGGGAGGAGGCTCGTGTGGAGCATCAACATCGGCACAGACTGAATGGCCTATTTCTGTTCTGTAAATTTTATGCAATTCTATCAGTTCATCTGCTTTTGGTGGTGTGGAAGGAATGTTGGCCAAGGCACTGGAAAATTCACAGAATAGTATAGCAGAGAAGGAGGCCATTGGGCCAATCGAGTCTGCGCCGGCTCTTTCGAGGAGCAATCCAGTTAGTCCCACTGCCCCGCTCTTCTTCAAATAGTGCCATTGGAAATGCAAGACTTCTTCATACAAGGCAGTAATTAACATTGAGCTTTCTTGAAAACCATGAGAACAAAGCTCAAACAATTTACAAATGTTATGAATATTTGCAGAACCCAGAGACTGAATCACTGCCGTCAGGTTTCCAGCAGGTGTCTTTATTCTTCATCCCTATTATCTAATAGCATGAATTTGAATTATTATACAGAGAGTGTGCCAATTGCAGTAAAGATAATGAGACATTAATCAAAGGGTAATAATGAAAAGGTGACAGAAACAGGTTTGGTATACAGTGACTAGTAGATAAGAGGTTACAGGAAAATGTAACTGACACGTCTAAAAAGAGACCAGAATTGGAGGAATGCAGAGATCTCAGAGGGTTGTGGGGCTGGAGCAGGTTACAGAGATAGGGAGGGGCGAGGCCATGGAGGGATTTGAAAACAAGGATGAGAATTTTAAAATGGAGGTGTTTGGGGACTGGGAGCCAGTGTAGGTCAGCGAGAACAGGCATGGTAGCACTATCTGGTCCCAGATGCAGTGTCCTATCAGTACCTGAGAGAGCATCTCTGGTGACTATGGCTGGTCCCAGTGGACAGAATGTGTCAAACGTTTTACCCAGCAGCCACTGCTTGCCATTTCGCTTCATCTGCCAGTCCCGTGCACTGACATCATTTGCGACCGTAAACCCAGCCACAAAGTCCATTGCTTCTTCTTTCTGTGAAGAGGGTATGACATTTATTGCCAGCTCTTTCATTCAATTCACAGTACTCATTGTCTGAATCTCCTCAGTCACCAACTGGCCACCCAGGACCCTACAGTGGAGTCTCGAAATATTGAACTCTGAGGGGACTGATAATAAACGTTGAGGTATTGAGATTTCTGCTCCCGGCCTGCCCCTACTTTTGTGCACCCTTCAGCTCCACACTCCCACTCAATTAAGGCTGCCTACATTTATTACATAAACTTCTGATGCGATCCTAAATCTGATCCGAATTAGTCTGGTTCGCTGTTAGTTATACAGCAACTGGCTCCCCACAGTACTCTTCAGAACTGGTCTGCTATTCTCCTGCTATCCCCTATCTGACACCCAGTGAGCATGCAGAACAGTCTGCCCAAATTTGGATTGGAAACAGTCAGTGGTGTTCCTTTAGTACTCAATTCATGTTTGAATCTGGCAGGATTTAGGATTTTATATCTACTAATGGGGGATACGGAGCTGAGAACAGATATTATGCTGCAGGATTCGCAAATTCAAACAGATTAATTCTGCAGGATAGGAGTACAGTGTTGTCTGTTCTGGGTGCTGACCAGGAATTGGAGAGAGAAAAGTAGGAGACCAGCAGACCAGTGCTGGAGACTTCAAAACTCTTCAACTCCTTCATACAATCTTCAGGTTTTTAAAACCCATTCTTGGTGTCACCTAATTGTGACTCTGATTTAACTCGTAATCTCTCCTGCTCTTTCCACCCTTGCTGATGCCCTGCACTGAAGCCTTGTCCATTGACCTTGGTTGCTCAAATAATAAAAATGGTTCAGTAACACACCAGGAATTGCATTGACCCACCAAGCCATCCAAGAGACTCTATTGTCTCCCATTATCTTAGGCCCTGTGCACCACACACCACTCCCCAGCTGGGTAGCACCTCAGCCCTGGTCTACTGCCTCATTCAGCAGGAGTTCCTGGCCACTGTACATGATGTGTAGCAGTCCTGATAGCGTGCTTGCCTCGTAGTCAGAAGCTCATGGATCCAAGCCCCACTGAGCACATAACCTAGGCTGACATGCCAATGCAGTATTGAGGAAGTGCTGACTACCTTTAAATGAGATGTTAATCCGAGGCCCCTTCTGTCTGTTATGGGGACATGAAAGATCTCATGGCACCTTACAAAGAACAACAGGAAGCTCCCAGTGTCCTGACTAACACTCCTTTCTCATCTAAAAACAGATTAATTGGTCATTCATCTACTTTACTATTTCTGGGATCTTGCTGTGTGAAAATTGGCTGTCACATCTGCCTACATAACAGTATTGTCATTTAAAAATAATTCACTGGACTTTGGGACATCTTGAGACACAGTAAGGCATATAGTTGCAAGTCTTTTTCCCCACACAGATGTACAAAGCATCTGTCAAGCTGCTGCATTTCAATTATAAAGTCCTGCTTCTCCTATGGGCTGTATCCTTACCAGTCCTGCACTGGGCCTTTACCTCTATCTGCCAACACTGCAAACAGCTCACACATTAAATGGAGGGTAGCAGGAATATGGCATTAGATCCAATTGTGACATTTTCCAGATCCCAATGGCCTCTCCTTACACTAAATGTGGTATCGGAGAAGGTGAGAGTCTGTGGTAGAGATTAGTTGGGCTAGTAGTTGTCACAGGCACTCTCTAAGCTCTGGCTTCCTGCTGGTTTATACCGTGGGCATATAATGAACACATATTAACATGGACAGACCTTAATGTGCTTCCCCTTCTTCCCAATGACAAACGCCAGCTCCACCTCCCAGTCCACTTCCTGCAAGAGGGACCAAAACACAAATGAGAACCATTGTTGATGAATACTGTAATATTAGATACAGGCAAAGAACTACTGGCATTTAACCGATATCTGCAGTCAGCTCCGCTCAAATAAAGAGAAACTGAAAATGCCGAACCATTTTCCGTCTACATGCACTATACCCACAAGTATAAAAACAGAACATGCTGCAGATGCATAGCAGCTTGGTCAGCAACTGAAAGAGGAAGACAGCTTAACATTTCAGGTGGGTGCTTCACCAGAACGCCGTCAAGGGTCCGGCATAGATGTAAGGCTATCCTTGTCATAGGTACACACCTCAGACTAGAAGTAAGTACTCCTGTACAAGGTGCAATCTAAGTGGACCAAGTTTAAGGTAAGAACACTTTCCACTCACCGTAAACTATTGATGGGTGATACTTTAACCCCTTCCGTCACCTACCCAATAGGGCCTTGACCCCTTCCTCCCTCTAGTCATGTCAGATCCACCCTCTCCCCCAACTGTAGAAGAGAAACATACTTACATTGCTCTCCGCAGGGTGGATGATGTCACTGTAGGGCCCCACTATGGAACTACCAAACTTGCTAAATATAATTGGCTCCTTTGGGATTGCCACATTCTGCTCCAGGCAGTGATCCATATAGTTCATCCCAACACACACCACTTTGTCTGGGTTAGTTACAGGTGGCAGAAGCGTTATCTCTGAGTGACACAGGGCATGCTTTCCACAATCCAGGGCTCTGTATACACAATAAAAACAAATTCTGGAGGGTCACTGTCAAATTATAGGAGTAACACAGTTATTCAGGCTGAACAACAGCAGACTCAATATTCCCTGTAAATATGTCAACATCTCTTAACACCATACCAATACTTACACAAACAAAACAATTCAAGAAACTATTGTCCTGGCCAATATTTATCCCTCAAACAACATCACAAAAACAGATTATTTGGTCATTATCACATTGCTGTTCGTGGGAGCTCGCGCAAATTGGCAGCTGCGTTTACTATATTACAACAGTGACAACAGCAACTTGTATTTATATAGCACCTTTAATGCAGTAAAACGTCCCAAGGCGCTTCACAGGAGCGATTATCAAACAAAATTTGACACCGAGCCACATAATGAGAAATTAGGGCAGATGACCAAAAGCTTGGTCAAAAAGGTAGGTTTTAAGGAGCGTCTTAAAGAAAGAAAGAGAGGTGGAGCGGCACAGAGGTTTAGGGAGGGAATTCCAGAGCTTAGGACCTTGGCAGCAGAAGGCACGGCCACCAATGGGTTAGCGATTAAAATCAGGGATGCACAAGAGTGCAGAATTAGAGGAGCGCAGAGATCTCGGAGGGGGGGGTTGTGGGGCTGGAGGAGATTAGAGATAGGAAGGGGTGAAATTCCCCTTGTTTGTGCCTCCAGTGGGAGGAGCTTATGGGGCAAAAATGGCTTATCACCCCCTCGGGGCGATAACCGCGCCTCCCGCGAAATTCCGCGGGAGGTTAGCGGTGGCTCTACCGGGTATCGCCCCGATCTTCTGCGCCCGGGGATCATGAGGTCATCTCCGGGTGCAGCGCGAACAGTGAGGCCGGCCACTCGTGGGCCAGACGACATGGAAAAGTCGCCGATTAAAAAAAAAAAAAAAAAAATTCTGAGCACCAGACACAGGCTGAGTGCAGTGATTGGTCAGCGCGGTACTCCCGCACTCCAGCAAATGCCAACAAAAATGTAGAGCTCGCAGCGGGGAGCCCTTCCCTTTAATTGAGGGACGAGCCCCTGCAATGCGGCAGCGCCACGCGTGGTGGTGCTGAGCACATCGCCCCGGATCGGGACATTCCCCGCGTGGCGGTGCCGAGCACATCGCCCCGGATCGGGACATTCCCCGCGTGGCGGTGCCGAGCCCATCGCCCCGGATCGGGACATTCCCCGCGTGGCGGGGCCGAGCCCATCGCCCCGGATCGGGACATTCCCCGCGTGGCGGGGCCGAGCCCATCGCCCCGGATCGGGACATTCCCCGCGTGGCGGGGCCGAGCCCATCGCCCCGGATCGGGACATTCCCCGCGTGGCGGGGCCGAGCCCATCGCCCCGGATCGGGACATTCCCCGCGTGGCGGGGCCGAGCCCATCGCCCCGGATCGGGACATTCCCCGCGTGGCGGGGCCGAGCCCATCGCCCCGGATCGGGACATTCCCCGCGTGGCGGTGCCGAGCCCATCGCCCCGGATCGGGACATTCCCCGCGTGGCGGGGCCGAGCCCATCGCCCCGGATCGGGACATTCCCCGCGTGGCGGGGCCGAGCCCATCGCCCCGGATCGGGACATTCCCCGCGTGGCGGTGCCGAGCACATCGCCCCGGATCGGGACATTCCCCGCGTGGCGGTGCCGAGCACATCGCCCCGGATCGGGACAAGATCGCGCCCAAAGTGCTTTTATGACATCAACAAACACAAGATACTAAGTTCCCGCTGACATCACTTCCCAGCATGTACTTACTGTCTGATGTTATGATACAGAGATTGCTTGTGATGGTTGTTTAGCCAATCACACTTCACATCTTTTAGCAAAAAAAATGAAAGAGACTAAAACAGCAAGAGGAGCATTGACTTTTCTGGCTCCCATGCTTTTCTAACTATTACTGATTTTGATATATAGAGAAACAATTTTAACAATTAAAAATTAATGAACAAAATGATCAAATACCTTCTTGCAGTTTCCATGGCAGTCTCTCCCTTTTCCAGAAACTCCTTCATGGTTCTGGGGAGGGAGCTATCAAATAAATTCAGATCAATAACATTCCCTCCATCCTTCTCCTGTACTCCCACTCTCATTCCATTCTGATCGCCGGCAGTCAGGAACTGGACGAGCCTCATCCTCCAACCCTTGGAGATAGACAGTCGTCTCACTTGGAAACAGCAGCTGAGCTTCGAACAAATGCTCCCAGGTCTGGCTCCGACCAAACATAGAATTGCAGTTCCATTAGCGAGAGCCTGCATTATAATACTGATGAATATGGTAATTTAATCAACTTTGTAAGAACTTCATGACAGAAAAATAGCTCTTTATTAAAGTTTCACAATCATTTTCAAGACACTGATTAAGTTGGAGGTGTGAGAGGAATTCTAGATACAGGAAACTTTGGTTTATCCGGAGGTTAACTGTCCGGAATGCTCGATCCACCGGCAAAATTCAGGAGTCGGTTCAGTAAGTTTTTTTTCTTTTCGTTGCTTTTTTTTCACTAGTCAGACTCTGCACGGTCTAGCTAAAGCTGTTGCTTAGCTACAGAGACGCTTGCAAGCTACGGCCGACTGTTTAGAAGCAACAGGGTTTGTTGCTAGATACGGAGCTCAAAAGCTTCCGTATATGTTTTAACATTAGCGCTGGTTTGTCCGGCAGTTTTGATGGGATGGCAACAGCTCGGTCCTGTCGGTGCCGGATATCACAAAGTTTCCTGTATCCCATAATAGGAAAGATATTGCAGCTATGGATAGGATATAGTAAAAGTTTGCTTCCAAATCACAGGTTTTTTTTAATGGAGTTTATTTTCACCGGAATAGAGAAGGTTAAAGGAGGAATCTAATAGGGGTTTTCACGCTGAGCCAGACTGGTCGCAATCTTGTCTTCTCATTTCACCCCAAGTTAAGTTTCCAACACCATACGCTGTCCATCACAAAGACCACCTACTTCCTACCTCTAACATCGCCTGCTTTCACCCCTATCTCAGCCCATCTGCCGCTAAAACCCTCATCCATGCCGTTGTGACTTCTAGACTTGACTATTCCAGTGCCCTCTTGGCTGGACTCCCAACCTCCACACTCTGTAAACCTCAGCTCATCCAAACCTCTGCTACCCGTATCCAATGCGCAACACAGTCCCACTTGCCCATCACACCCGTCCTCACTGAGCTACACTGGTTCCTCGTCCCCAACACTTCACATTTAAAATTCTCATCCTTGTGTTTAAATGCCCTTCCCTATCCCTGTGACCTTCTCCAGCATTAGAACTGCACCCAGACTTTCCATTCCTCTGAGTCCAGCTTTTGCGTATCCCTCTACCCTTTGCCCCACTACTGGCAGCCGTATGTTCAGCCGCCTAAGCCCTACGCTCTGGAGTTCCCTTCTTAAACCCCTTCACCTCTCCTCATCCCTTTCATCCTTTAAGACCATCCTTAAAACAAACTTCTTTGACCGAGCTTTTGGTCATTCCTCCTCGTATCCCCATCTGTGTCTCAGTGTCCATTTTTTTCCTTACATCTCCATGAGGCACCTTGGATTTTTCTACCTTGAAGGTACTTATATAAATACATGTTGTTGTTGTTGTTGCTAATAGAAAAAAGTTGTTTCCATTGGTTAGCAAATCAGTAACAAAGGGGGTGTAGGCTCAGGACTATCGCCAGAAGAAGAAAGTGGGTGTAGGCTCAGGACTATCACCAGAAGAACAAAGGGGGTGTAGGCTCAGGACTATCGCCAGAAGAACAAAGGGGGTGTAGGCTCAGGACTATCGCCAGAAGAACAAAGGGGGTGTAGGCTCAGGACTATCACCAGAAGAACAAGGGGAAGTTTGGAGAAATGTCTTCACACAAAGAGTTGTCAGAAGGTAGATTCCTGTACCACTGAAGCAGAGACTATAACAGCATTTGAAAGGGATTAGATAAGTGTTTGAAAGGGAAGAATATGGAGAAATGGCAGGGGAATGGAATTAAAGTAGACATTTCCAGCTGAAGAGGGCACAGGCGCATTGGGATGAATGAACTCCTTCTGTGCTGTACATTCTTTCATCCACTAACATAGGGTGGAATGTTTTTCCTTGATATTTTTAACAAAATTGGAATGGAGCGACAGGGCTGTAAATACTGGAAATGTTAGACGTGACATTTATGATCAGTAAGAATGAAACAAGGTGGCTAAAATAAAAATGAATGGAGCGGTGTTTATTTTTAAAAGCAATGCCCAGGCCAACACGTCACATTTTAAAAACCTAATAAGCCATTGCCATTCCTGATAAGTGACAAGTCACAGGTTGGTATTATCTGTAACAATTAAAAAAATCTTCATTTAGATAGCACTCTTCATGTCAGAAAGATGTTCTGCAGCACTTTACAGATTGATGGACAATGACCAGGAGAGAAAATCTTCGGGGGAATGGAATGAAGGAGTGGGGTTGAAAAGTGTTCAGTAGGCTTTTAAAAGCAGAAGGAGCTCCAGAAGGCAAATGTATGGTGGCTGAAAGAATGGACAGCAAAGGTGGACCAGAGGACAGGGAGTGAGGAGCAGACCAGTGTCAGAGGAAAGAAGTGTGCATGTAGAGGCATAGGGCTGAAGAAGATCATTGAGTCTGAGTGGGGTGAGGCTTTGGGGGCCTTTTTTAATAAAAAAAAAAGCCCATTAAAAATAATATGCTTAACAAAGCAACATAAAAAACTAGAAATTATTAAACAATTAAATTGTATTATTATTGGTGACTAAAAGTCACTCTATACCCTGCGGTGCCCACCAGTCGCGGGAAGGCCTCAAACGTACCGGTGGATACCGCATGCTCCCTCTCCGTGGCCACATGGGCTCAGTTAATGCCACAAAAGAGAGGCAGATTATTTTAAGGTGAGAATCAGAATCCTCAAATTTGAATTATATGGTGACAGGGAGCACTTAGAGGCTGGTGAGGACCAGGGTAACGGCAATATGAGGTTTTCAACAGATAAGGATTTGGGCAATGTCATTCTGCAGTTTGTGGAAGGTGGAGGCTGATTAAAGAAAGAAAGACTTGCATTTATATAGCGCCTTTCACGACCACCGGACGTCTCAAAGTGCTTTACAGCCAATGAAGATTAAGAGAGCATCAGCAAAGTTGGAGCCTTGCGGTGATCAAAGTATGGATTAGAGTCTCAACAGCAGTGGGGGAGAGGCAGGGCTTGAGGCTCGCACTGTTGTGAATGTAGTCTCGGCGATGGGAGTGGGTGTAGGAAAGGAAACCCAGCTCAGAATCAAGCAACACACCAAGGTTTTGCACCAACTGACTTGGTCTGAGATGGTAGTCAAGCAGGTTGATTGGGGTCAAGGCCAGAAACACACAAGATCTGTTGGGAGCCAAAACTTGATGCCTTTATATTAAACTAGACCGGAGGCAATTTTGACTCTCCCAAGATTTAAGGTACATACATAGGATTACATCGGATAGACAGCACAGCAACAGGCCATTCGGCCCAACCAGTCCATGCCGACGTTTATGCTCCACTCGAGTCTCCTCCCGTCTTTCCTCATCTAAATCTATCAGCATAACCCTCTATTCCCTTCCCCCTCATATGCTTGTCCAGCCTCCCCTTAAATGCATCTATACTGTTCGCTTCAACCACTCCCTGTGGTAGCGAGTTCCACATTCTCACCACACTTTGGGTAAAGACGTTTCTTCTGAATTCCCTATTTTATTTCTTGGTGACTATCTTATATTGATGGCCTATAGTTATGCTCTTCCCCACAAGTGGAAACACTCTGTATCCACTCTATCAAAACCTTTCATAATTTTAAAGATCTCTATTAGGTCACCCCTCAGCCTTCTTTTCTCAAGAGAAAAGAGACCCAGCCTGTTCATCCTTTCCTGATATGTAAACCCTCGCATTTCTGGTATCATCCTTGTAAATCTTCTCTGCACCCTCTCTAGTGCCTCTATATCCTTTTTATAATATGGTGACCAGAACTGTACACAGTACTCTAAGTGTGGTCTAACCAACATTCGATACAGGTTTAGCATAACCTCCCTACTTTTCAATTCTATCCCTCTAGAAATAAACCCGAGTGCTAGGTTTGATTTTTTTTATGGCCTTGCTAACCTGTGTCGCTACTTTTAGTGATTTGTGTATTTGTACTCCGAGATCCCTTTGTTCCTCTACCCCACCTATACTCGCACCCTCCAAGTAATGTGACCTCCCTATCCTTCCTACCAAAATGTAATAACCTCACATTTATCTGTGTTGAACTTCATTTTCCAATTATATGCCCATTCTGCAAGTTTATTAACGTCCTCCTGTAATTTGTTGCAGTCCTCCTCAGTATTGAAAATTTGGTGTCCTCCGCAAATTTAGAAATTGGGTTTTTGATTCCAAAGTCAAAATCATTAATGTAAATTGTGAACAACAGTGGTCCCAGCACTGATCCTTGTGGAACCCCACTACCCACCTTCGGCCACTGTGAATAGCTACCCTTTACCCCATCTCTCTGCTGTCTGTCTTGAAGCCAGCTAGCTATCCATTCTGCTACTTGTCCCCTGACTCCGCATTCTCTGACCTTATTCATCAGTCTATTATGGGGTAACTTATCGAAGGCCTTTTGAAAATCTAGATAAATTACATCTACTGCATTACCATCTCTCTGTTACCTCTTCAAAAAATTCAATGAGGTTAGTCAAGCAAGACTTTCCCTTTTGAAATCCATGCTGACTATTCCTTATTATATTTTTGGTTTCTCCTTTAGTAGGGATTCCATTATTTTTCCTACCAACGATGTTAAGCTGACTCGTCTATAATTCACTGGACATGTTCTATCCTCTTCTTGAATACAGGTATTATGTTAGCTATCCGCCAGTCTTCTGACACTACACCTTTTTCTAACGAATTATTAAATATGTTTAGTAATGCCTCTGCTATCTCTTCCCTAGATTCTTTTAAAATGCGTGGATGCAATCCATCTGGACATGGGGTTTTATCCTCTTTTGAGTTTGATTAGTTTATTTAATATATCCCCTCTTTTTATTGAAAATACACTTATCTCATTACTAATTGCATCGTCCATGTTATGTCCACCTGTTCTATCGAATGTAAAAGAATGACCACCGGACATCCCACAGCGCTTTACAGCCAATGAAGTACTTCTTGAAGTAGTCACTGTTGTAATGTGCGAAATGTGGCAGCCAATTTGCGCACAGCAAGCTCCCACAAACAGCAATGTGATAATGACCAGATAATCTGTTTTTTAATGGTGTTGATTGAGGGATAAATATTGGCCAACTCCCCTGCTCTTCTTCGAAAATAGTGCCGCGGGATCTTTTACGTCCACCTGAGAGGCCAGACGGGGCCTCGGTTTAACGTCTCATCCGAAAGACGGCACCTCCGACAGTGCAGCACTCCCTCAGCACTGCACTGGAGGGTCAGCCTGGATTTTTGTAGTCGAAGTTCAACAGCACACCTTCCGTTGGCACACAGGTCGTAAGGTTGACAGTCAACTATTTAGCCTGGGGCGGGGGGTTATATTTCCTGCTTTATGCAACTTCTGAGGTTTGTTTTTTGAGATTTGCTCTCCAAAGGCCTCGGCACTTGTCCAATGACGTCAGAAAATGAACCACCTTTGTATTCTCTTCAGTAAAGCTAATTAAACCGTGACTGCAAACGCTGGTTGACAAGAACTAGCTTGGAACCTTCACCTGCTGTCATTTCAACCCCAACACCCAGCAGTTTAAAGAGAGTTTACCTCAGTGAGCTAACGTCCAGGTTGTCAGCGCGAAGCCTGTGATTGACAGCAAGGGCAGGGGGGGGTTGAAGGCAGGCCAATCATAAGGGAGTCTGGGCGGGACTAGCGCGGCGGCAGCCAATCGTAAGGGAGTAGGGGGCGGACCTGGCGAAGAGATGGCAAATCAGATGCAGGATTAGCGCGGCTGTAGCCAATGATAGTGGAGTAAGGGGGGGCGGGCCGAGCGAAGAAGCTGACAAATCAGAGTGGAGGGGAGGCGGGTCTGGCGCGGCTCTAGCCAATCAAGGTGGAGAACGAGCGGGTCCCCCTCGGCATTTGCAGCCGGTGAGATTTAACCGTCCTTTGGAGCGCGAGACGATGGCGGGCGGAAGCGGTGGCCTGAGGTAAGCTGCACTGAGGGGGGCGTCATGCTGTTTTTTTTTTTGGTCAGGGCGTTTGGATGGCTGTTCTTTCCACTATTTGGTTATGGTTTCTGCCCTTGTGAAGTATGAGTCTGGGAGGGTCCACTCGGAATGGTAGAAATTTACGGCACAGAAGGAGACCATTCAGCCCATCGTGTCTGTGCCGGCCGAGAAAGAGCTGTCCGGCCTAATCTCATTGTTCAGCTCTTGGTCCGCAACCTTGCAGGTTACTGCACATCAAGTGCACACCCAAGTACTTTTTAAAATGCCATGAGGGTTTCTGCCTGTACCACCCTTTCAGGCAGTGAGTTCCACACCCCACCACCCTCTGAAAGAAAGACTTGCATTTTTCTAAAGCGCCTTTCACGACCACTGGATATCTTCCCAGCTCCTCTTCAAAATAGTGCCACGGAATCTCTTGCGTCCACCTGAGTGGGCAGACGGGGCCTCGGTTTACGTCTCATCCGAAAGACGGCACCTCCAACAGTGTAGCACTCCCTCAGTGTCAGCCTGGATTTTTGTGCTCAAGTCTCTGGAGTGGGACTTGAACACACAACCTTTTGACTTGGGTGAGAGTGCCACCCACTGAGCCACGGCTGACGCTTCCTGCATAAGATTCCAAATGCCCATCAGGGTTATTTTGTGCAGTCTCCTGAAGGGAAAATTGAAACAACCTTTCTTGTGTGGAATTGGAAGAAACAACAATCCAAACTTCATAAAGTTAATTTGTCTGTTTTCTCCACAGATGCTGTGTTTCCAACATTTTTTTTCTTTTCGTTTCACTTTTTTGCACTTTTGCTTTTCTTAATCAAAAGTACCCTGTTGACCTCACATTATTTTGGAATTTTCAATAGCTTCCATCTATAAACTGCCAGTTGAAGGATAAATTGTTTCATGGTGTCTTTGCAATGCTCTAGTCTTAAGCGGGAGGGGGGGTGCTGGTGTTGACGAGAGTGCGGAAGTGATTCTTTCAAGTCTGACTTTATTTTGCAAGCTCAGTATTGGAGAATTGAGATGGAAAATTTTCCAGAATTGAAACTAGCCTTCGTAGGCAACTACTGTTGTGGTTTAGTTTTTGTGGCCCTGTCCTCTTGAACTCATTCTGCAATGAAATGCAAGATTGCTCCATGTAGCACAATTTTTGTACTTTGATATTTCAGAAGTTTATTGGGGAGAGGGGGTGTAATGCCTATTTACATCTCTTGGAAGTTATCATTACTAGTGATTCCATTAATGATTTGGACTTGGGAACAAGTAACTCTTAAAATCAAAAGATGATGCCAAACTGGGGGTGAGGTATAGCTAACACTGAGGAGGAATGCAACATACTACAAGAAGCTGTTAGCAAACTTGTAGACTGGGCAGTTAAATGGCAAATGAGGTTATGTCATCTAATGGATAAGGTGAATACTGATAGTATTGATCTTTTAATATGTTTGTATAGCTTGTAACTTTGGGTAACTGGCCCTTTCCTGTGCATATTAATGATCTAGACAAGGGAACTAGATGTAATATCTCCAAATTTGCAGAAGACACAAAGCTGGGTGGGTGTGTGTGCTGTGAGGAGGATGCCGAGAAACTCCAGTATGATTTGGACAGGTTGGGTGATTGGGCAGAAGCATGGCAGATGCAATATAACGTGGATAAATGTGAGGTTATCCACTTTGGTGTCAAAAACAGGAAGGCAGATTATTATCTGAATGGCAATAGATTGGGAGAAGGGGAAGTGCAACGAGACCTGGGCGTCCTTGTGCACCAATCGCTGAAGGTAAGCATGCAGGTGCAGCAGGCGGTTAAGAAGGCAAATGGTATGTTGGCCTTCATAGCGAGAGGGTTTGAGTACAGGAACAAGGATGTCTTGCTACAGTTGTACAGGGCCTTGGTGAGACCACATCTTGAGTATTGTGTGCAGTTTTGGTCGCCTTATCTGAGGAAGGATATTCTTGCCATGGAAGGAGTTCAGCGAAGATTCACCAGGCTGATACCTGGGATGGCAGAAATGACGTACGAGGAGAGATTGGGTCGATTGGGCTTGCACTCGCTGGAGTTTAGAAGAATGAGAGGGGATCTCATTGAAACTCATAAAATTCTGGCAGGACTGGACAGACTAGATGCAGGGAGGATGTTCCCGATGGTCGGGGAATCCAGAACCAGGGGTCACAGTCTAAGGATAAGGGCTAGGCCATTTAGGACAGAAATGAGGAATTTCTTCACCCAGAGAGTGGTGAACCTGTGGAATTCTCTACCACAGAAGGCAGTAGGGGCCAATTCATTAAATATATTCAAGAAGGAGTTGGATATATTTCTTAAGGCTAAAGGGATCAAGGGGTATGGGGAGAAAGCAGGGACCGGGTACTGAACTTGGATGATCAGCCATGATCGCATTGAATGGCGGAGCAGGCCGAGGGCCCGAATGGCCTACTCCTGCTCCTATCTTCTATGTTTCTATGTTCCTTACCCCCATAGTGTCCCCTTGTTGGTCTTGCATGTGGACTATGAGTGGTGAAGTACTGTAGCTGCAGGATAAGCTGATTGACATTCTATACTGAGAACTGCCAGTCCCTGCAAAATAGCAATTAACAAAGTAAGCATAATGCTGGGTTATACTGCTGAATCCTTTGCCATTCCTTCCCAGGGTGTGTGTTTGGCAAAACATACCCATGTCATTCTTGAGATGACTTATGTCTGCAATATTGCCTTCACCTGTTCAATACCAGAGCTCCTTTTTTATGCTAAGTATAGTTGGAAACTATATTGCTTCTTGATTTAGTGTTGTAAAAATACTCTTTCCAGTCAGTAGACTGATTGGTTGATATTTTGGACTGGGGGTCGGGAGGAAGAGAAAGGGAGACAGTCTTCAAACCAAAATTTCCTTCCCTGAGTGCAGTTTCATTACAATATGATGTACTGTAGATGCTATATATGTAGGTTTATAGAAGACTTAACTGAACAGAATTTATTCTTGTCCTAACTGGCATCTACTCATTACTTCATTGTTGGCATTTCTCTCTCCGGTCATTATCTCAACAATAACTTGCATTTATATAGTACCTTTTTAACGTAGTAAAAATCCCAAGGTGCTTCACGGGAGTATGATCAGATAAAATTTGACACGAGCCACATTAACACAGGTGACCAAAAGCTTGGTCAAAAGAGGTAGGTTTCAAGGAGCTTCTTAAAAGGAGGAAAGAGAGAGAGGTGGAGAGCTTTAGTGAGGGAAGACCAGAACTTGGGGCCGAGGCAGCTGAAGGTACGGTTGTCAATGATGAAGCGATGGAAACTGGGTATGCACGATAGGTCAGAGTTGGAGGAACACAGCGATCACAAAGGATTGTAGGCTGGCGGAGTTTAGAGATAGGGAGGGGTGAGGCTAAGGATGGGAATTTAAAAGAGGTGTTGCTGGACCAGGAGTCGAGTTTGGTCTGTGAGCACACGGATGATGGGGGAATGGGACATGGTGCACAATGTTCCCATAATGTAGATATGAGAATGTTGCATATGGCATGCATTTGCCCTCCATGTTAATGCTGCATCCTTTTATAATAGCAAACCTGTGGTAAACCACTGTTTGTATTCCACTGTGTACATGCCTGTACATGTCTCGGCTGACTCCTCCCACGAGCCCAGGTATAAAGGTGACTGCTCCACAGTCCCTCTATTCTGGACCGGTCGACCACTCGAGGCACACCTTCATTCTCTTGTTAATAAAAGCCTGTTAGTTACTCGCTTAATCTCAGTCTTTTGAGTTATTGATAGCGCATCAATTTTATTAACAAGATTTTTATAATTGGAGAAAATCCTCTCACCAGCATGCCTGGACTTAGATCATTGGGAGGCGGACTCATCCACCAAGTTTACTCACTGGCTTAGGTGTTTTGAAAAATTCCTGATCGCCTCCGCTGAAACAGTCAAATCGGACGAGGACAAACTGGATGTCCTGACCTCCAAAGTGAACCACCGAGTGTACTCGGTCATCCAGGACGCGACCTCGTACGTGGATGCTATCAAGCTCCTCAAGGACCAGTACACGCGCCCAGTGAACGAGGTGTACGCTAGGCACCTCCTGGGGAGTCGTAAACAACAACCTGGGGAATCGACCGAGGAATACCTTCAGGCACTGTCTGTGCTTGGCCGGGCCTGTGGTTGTAAGGATGTAAAGGCCGCCGTGTACACAGGAACTTACCCGGGACGCTTTTGTAGCGGGCCACAGGTCCAATTACACCCGACAGCGACTGTTGGAGCAGAGTGACCTCGATCTCAACAAGGCCTCCAGCCACATGGGAATCATGGACGCCGCCATCTTGGACGACAGCCGGGACGCAGCAGGCCCCCAACACCGCCTCATCTGATACCCGCAGCGACACACCGACCCCTACGCTGGCCTCCATTACGCTGAACCAAGCGAGACCGCACCAGCTGGCCCGGTCCACAATGGACATTAAGGTAAATGGTCACGAAACAATCTGCCTTTTTGACTCTGGGAGCACGGAGAGCTTCATCCACCCCGACACGGTGCGGCGTTGCTCTCTCCCAGTCCTGCCTGCGCACCAGCGGATTTCTATGGCCTCTGAGTCCCAGTCGGCGGACATTGGCGGCTACTGCGTGGTGACACTCGTAGTAGACGGGACTGTGTATGATAATTTTAAATTGCTGGTCTTGCCCCACCTCTGCGCTGCCGTTCTACTGGGGTTAGATTTTCAGTGCCACCTTAAAAGTGTTACGATGGCGTACGGTGGACCCCTCCCCCCACTCACAGTCCGCAGCCAGCAGCTTCCAAATTGCCCGCCGCGCACCAGGTGCAACCTCTCCACACTCAGAGTCACCCCCCCCCCCCCCCCCCCCCACTGTTTGCTAACCTCACCCCCGACTGTAAGCCCATCGCCACAAAGAGCAGGCGATACAGTGCCGGGGACAGGGTTTTCATTAAAACCGAAGTGGAGCGGCTCCTGAAGGAAGGGATTATTGAGGGCAGCACCAGCCCCTGGCGAGCCCAGGTTGTGGTCGTTAAGACCGGCGAGAAGCAGCGCCTGGTCATCGACTACAGCCAGACAATAAATCGCTACACCCTGCTGGACGCTTACCCACTCCCCCGTATAGCTGATATGGTCAACCAGATCGCGCAGTACCGCGTCTTCTCGACCATTGACCTGAAATCAGCGTACCACCAGCTCCCTATCCGCCCTGAGGACCGCCAGTATACTGCCTTTGAGGCAAACGGCCGCCTCTATCACTTCCTTAGGGTTCCCTTTGGCGTCACCAACGGGGTCTCCGTCTTCCAAAGGGAGATGGACCGGATGGTCGATCAAAATGTGTTGCAGGCCACTTTCCCATATCTGGACAATGTGACCATCTGCGGCCATGACTTGCAGGACCATGACGCAAACCTCGAAAAATTCCTCTGCACCGCCAAACTCCTCAACCTGACGTATAACAAGAAGTGCATATTCCGCACAACCCGCCTCGCCATCCTTGGCTGTGTTGTGGAACACGGAGTCATTGGCCCCGACCCTGACCGGATGCGTCCCCTTATGGAACTCCCACTGCCTCAAGGCCCTGAAGAGGTGCCTAGGGTTTTTCTCTTTTACGCCCAGTGGGTCCCCTACTATGCGGACAAGGCCCGTCCGCTGATCAAGTCCACCTCGTTTCCCGTGACGGCAGAGGCCCGCTTAGCCTTCCACCGTATCAAGGAAGACATTGCCAAAGCCACCATGCACGCAGTGGACGAATCCATCCCCTTCCAGGTGGAAAGCGACGCGTCCGACTTTGCCCTGGCCACTACCCTCAATCAGGCGGGGAGACCCGTGGCCTTCTTTTCACGAACCCTCCAGGGCCCGGAGACCAGACACTCTGCCGGAGGCCCAGGCTATTGTGGAGGCTATGCGTCATTGGAGGCACTACCTGGCCGGAAAACGATTTACCCTGCTCACTGACCAGCATTCAGTTGCTTTTATGTTTAACAACAAGCAGAGGGGCAAAATCAAAAACGACAAGATCTTGAGGTGGAGAATCGAACTTTCCACCTACAATTACGAGATCTTGTACCGGCCCGGGAAGCTCAATGAACCCCCGGATGCTCTATCGCGTGGCACCTGCGCCAGCACGCAGATCGATAGACTGCGGGTCCTCCACAAAGACCTCTGCCACCCGGGGGTCACCAGGTTCTTCCACTTCATCAAGGCCCGCAACCTGCCTTACTCCATTGAGGAGGTCAGGACCATGACCAGGAACTGCCAAGTCTGCGCTGAGTGCAAACCGCACTTTTATAGACCAGACAGGGCTCACCTGATAAAAGCCACTCGCCCCTTCGAGCGCCTGAGCGTTGATTTTAAAGGGCCGCTCCCCTCCTCCGACCGCAATGTGTACTTCCTCAACATTATTGATGAGTACTCCCGTTTCCCGTTCGCCATCCCCTGCCCGGACATGACCAGTGCCACGGTCATTAAATGTCTGAACGACCTCTTCACCCTGTTCGGTTTCCCCAGCTATATCCATAGCGACCGGGGCTCATCGTTTATGAGCGATGAACTCCGTCAGTACCTGCTTGCTAGGGGTATTGCCACAAGCAGGACCACCAGTTACAACCCCCGGGGGAACGGACAGGTGGAAAGAGAGAATGCGACAGTTTGGAAGGCCGCCCTGCTAGCCTTAAAGTCTAGGGGCCTTCCGACCTCCCGCTGGCAGGATGTGCTCCCCGATGCGCTCCACTCTATTCGGTCACTGCTCTGCACTGCCACTAACTCCACCCCTCATGAGAAAATGTTTGTCTTTCCAAGGAAGTCCACATCGGGGACATCGCTACCCGCCATGGCTGACGTCCCCAGGGCCGGTCCTACTGAGAAGACACGTGAGGACCCATAAAACGGACCCCCTGGTCGAGAGGGTCGACCTCCTCCATGCCAACCCCCAGTATGCTTACATTGCGTGCCCGGACGGGCGGGAGGACGCAGTCTCCATACGAGACCTCGCACCCTCGGGGGCCGCAGTAACCCACTACCACCCCCCTCTCTTTCTCCCCCCCCCCCCCCCCCCCCCCAAAGGACCCGATATCCAGCCCCAGCAGACGGCGGGCCTGGGCCCTGCGACCCGCTCGACACCTACGAGGTCTACACACCAGTGCCCCAGCCTACGCGGGACTCGACGCCGGAAGCTTCACTACCCCTGCCGTCGCCACGTCGATCACAGCGGCAGACAAGACCTCCGGAGAGACTCCAATACACTAACTTTTAATACACTTCACCCCGCCGGACTCATTTTAAACAAGGGGTGAATGTGGTAAACCACTGTTTGTATTCCACTGTGTACATGCCTACATGTCTCGGCTGACTCCTCCCACGAGCCCAGGTATAAAGGTGACTGCTCCACAGTCCCTCTGTATTCTGGACCGGTCGACCACTCGAGGCACACCTTCATTCTCTTGTTAATAAAAGCCTGTTAGTTACTCGCTTAATCTCAGTCTTTTGAGTTATTGATAGCGCATTAAAACCTACATGTTGGCATGTCACAAAGGGAAAAAAAACCCTTGTTAATGTTTTATCTCGACGTTTTTCTCATTTTAACTGTTGCTCCATTTCCACCCTGACCCCTGTCTCCAGCCTTCTACACTGTTCCAATCAAGCTCAATGTAAAATCTTCAGTCTCTTGGGCACTCTGAAGTCCGTTGGTCTGAACGTGAAGATCTGAAGTTAAATACAGGAAACTTTCTGGTATCCGGCACGGACGGGTCCGACGTGGTGCCGGTTCAGCAACAATTCCGGATAACCGAACGCTATAGTAAAAGATACGGACCATAGAGCTCCGTATAAAGCAACAAACCCTGCTTCAGAACAACGTCCACAAGTTGCAAGCGTCTCTAGCTTAGCAACAGCTGCAGCCAAACCCTTGTCTTCCTCCATTTGTTGCTGTGCAAGTAATAAAAGTTACCTGAAACCAGCTCCTGAATTTTGCCGGTTAACCGACATTTCCAGTTATTTAGGGGCCGGTTAATCGAAAGTTTCCTGTATATCTACCATTTTCATGTGTTAAAGGGGTAGTGGGAAGTGTGGACCTGTTGAAGTTCTGGGAGAGTCAGTTTGACATTAGGGTTGGAAATCCTTCATCAGAACACAGTTCTCGTCGGGGGGGAGGGGGCTGCACACTTAATGTTAGCCTGTTTTATTCCTTCCCTGTGGAACCAGTGCATTCACTGTTTTCCCAACCCAACATTCCAGTTCTCAACAACAACAATAACTTGTATTTATATAGCGCCTTTAATGTAGTAAAATGTCCACGGCGCTGCACAGGAGTATTTTCAGACAAAAAAAATTTGATACCGATCCACAGAAGGATTCAGAGAGGTAGGGTTTGAGGAGTCTTAAAGGAGGAAAGAGAGGTAGCGAGGTAGACCGGTTTAGGCAGGGAATTCCAGAGCTAAGGGCCTAGGCAACAGAAGGCATGGCCACCAAAGGTTGAGCGATTTTTTTATATTCGGGGGGGGTCCTCGAGGGCAGAATTAGATATCTCAGGCGGGTGTGGGTGGGGTTGTGGGACTGAAGGAGATTACAGAGATCGGAAGGGGCGAGGCCATGGAGGGATTTGAAAACAAGGATGAGAATTTTGAAATCGAGGCGCTGCTTAACCCGGAGTCAGTGTAAGTCAGCGAGCACAGGGGTGATGGGCGAACGGGACTTGGTGCGAGTTAGGACACGGGCAGCCGAGTTTTGGATGACCTCCCGTAGGGTGGAATGTGGGAGGCCAGTCAGGAGTGTTGGAATAGTCAAGTCTAGAGGTAACAAAGGCATGGATGAGGGTTTCAGCACCGGATGAGCTGAGGCAAGGGCGGAGACAGGCGATGTTACAAAGGTGGAAGTAGGCGGTCTTTGTTATGCTGCGGATATGTGGTCGGAAGCTCGTTTCGGGGTCAAATGTGACACCAAGGTTGCGAACAGTGTGGTTCAGCTTCAGACAGATGTTAGGGAGAGGGTTGGAGTCAGTGGCTAGGGAACGGAGTTTGTGGCAGGGACCAAAAACAATGGCTTCAGTATTCCCAATATTTAATTAGAGAAAATTTTTTCTCATCCAGGACTGTGTGTCGGACAAGCAGTCTGACAATTTGGACACCCTGGAGGGGTCGAGAGAAGTAGTAGTGAGGTAGAGCTGGGTGTCGTCAGCGTACATGTGGAAAGTGACGCTGTGTTTTCGGATGATGTTGCCATGGGGCAACATGTAGATGAGAAATAGGAGGGGGCCAAGGATAGATCCTTGGGGGACAGCAGAGGTAACAATGCAAGAGCGGGAAGAGAAGCCGTTGCAGGTGATTCTCTGGCTACGATTAGATAGATAAGAATGGAACTAGGCGAGTGCAGTCCCACCCAGCTGGATGACGGTGGAGAGGCGTTGGAGAAGGATGGAGTGGTCAACCGTGTCAAAGGCTGCAGACAAGTCAAGAAGGATGAGGCGGGATAGTTTACCTTTGTCACAGTCACAAAGAATGCCATTTGTGACTTTGATGAGAGCCATTTCGGTACTGTGGCAAGGGCGGAAACCTGATTGGAGGGATTCAAACATGGAATTGCAGGAAAGATGGGCATGGATTTGGGAGGCAACAACACGTTCAAGGACTTTGTAGAGGAAAGGAAGATTGGAGATGGGGCGGTAGTTTGCAAGGACGGAGGGATCAAGGTTTGGTTTTTTGAGGAGAGGGGTGATGACGGCAGATTTGAGGGGGACAGTACCTTAGGCGAGAGAACCGTTAACAATATCAGCTAGCATAGGAGCCAGAAAAGGAAGTTGGGTGGTCAGCAGTTTGGTGGAAATAGGGCCAAGGGAGCAGGAGGTGGGTCTCATAGACAAGATGAGTGCAGAGAGGTCATGAGGGGAGATCGGAGAAAGATGTGAGTTCAGGGCTAGGGCAGGGGGGAAACCTTAGAGGAAGTTTGGCCCAGTGGGCTAGGGGAAGGAGGGAAGTGGCAGAGACCGCTGAACGGATGGTCTCAATCTTGGAGACAAAGAAGTCCATGAGCTCCTCACACTTGTTATCAGAGGTACAGGTGGAGGAGACAAGGGAGAGGGGTTTAAGAAGATGGTTAACAGTAGAGAATAGGAACCGGGGTTTATCTTTGCATTCCAGAATGATTCTGGAATAGTAAGCAATTTTGGCAGATGAGAGCAGGGCCCGATAGTGCTTTGTGGTCCAGCCAAATCTGGCGGTGAATGGCTAAACCAGTTGTCCACCATATCCGTTCGGGTCTGCGTCCCTTGGACTTAAGGGAGCGAAGATGAGAGCCGTGCCAGGGTAAGAGAGGGTAATTGTTTTAGTAGGGACTAGGGCATCAAAGATAATGGTGAGGGTGTGGTTGAGCAGATTGGTAGCTGCAGAAATGTTGTGAATGGAGGGCCAGAGTCTGGACAGTTGGGATTTCATAAGTCCAGTTGTGAGAGTTTTTTTCCAGGGGCGGACACAGAAGGAAGTAGGGTTTAGGAGGGTGGTTGGAGAGTGATACGAGGAAATGGTCAGAGATGTCTTTATCTGCAATTGACACGATGGGAGTAGTGAGGCCACGAGAGATGGCTCGGTCGAGGGGGTGGCCTTGAATATGGGTTGGGGAGTTTACGTGGAGAGATTAAGGGAGGATAGGAGGCTTGTGTACTCTGAGGAGAGAGAGCACGATGAATTGAGACGGAGGTTGAAATCACCGAGGATGAGAAGTCGTTCAGTGCAGAGGCTGAGGGAGGAGAACAGTGAAGATATCTCAGTAATAACATTTTTATGGTACTTGGGTGGGCGGTAGAGAACAAGACTTTTAAATGAGGTGAGAAGGGTGGAATAAGGTGAGATGCTTAAAGGAGGAGAAAGTGCCGGAGGAATAGGGGTACAGACCAAGGTGTGATTTGGTGATGAGAGCCACACTGCCACCATGGCGGTCTGAGCGGGGCAAGTGGTGGAAGGTATAGCCAGGCGGGGAGGCTTCATTTAAGGGTAAGGTGTCATCACCCCTCAACCAAGTTTCCGTCAGGGCTATGATATCGATGCAGTCATCCATAATAAGCTCATAGATGGCAAGGGCCTTGTTCGCAAGTGAACGGACATTCTGGAGGGCGATGTGGAGAGGATCGGTGATGGCTGCCCCACTGCCAGCATCCACAGGGTCAGCGCTGGGGGGGGGGGGGGCGGGGGAGAGGAGGAGATGAGTTGGATGGGGAGGAGATTGGCAGGATTTGCCCCCAGTGGGTCTGCTGGGTGGGAAGGTCGGCGAGAGAGTAGGATAGGACAGTTGGGGTTGCTGCTCGTAAGGCGGCAGCGACGAGTGCCTCGATGGGCCTTTCGTCGGATGCTGAGAGAAGCACAGAGGGAAGCTGTGGGCTTAT
Organism: Somniosus microcephalus; assembly: GCF_052327205.1. Classification (NCBI taxonomy): domain Eukaryota; kingdom Metazoa; phylum Chordata; class Chondrichthyes; order Squaliformes; family Somniosidae; genus Somniosus; species Somniosus microcephalus. Next base: position 16,522,557 of record NC_141016.1, read on the forward strand.
CGAAGAGGGAGTGAAGCCTGGGACGGTGGCAGGAAAGTAGGAAGGTCGGAGAGTAATGAAGGATTGAGGTAGGGATTTGGGAGGGCAGTGTATCCGAGAGAGGAGAGATGAAAAGGAGGCATGACGACAGGAGAGTGCAGTCAGGGAGGAATAGAGAGAAAAGGAAAATAGGGGGACAAAGTGGAATGGCCCGGGTCCAGAGCGGCAGCCAAAGTGCGCACGCGAAAGGATTGCAATAGATGACCATGGATACAGTTGAAGAGAAGAGCAGCTCAGAAAGGAGCTGCCAGCCCAGCAGCCATCTTGTACCTTGGACTACAACCTGTTATGACATGAAATAAGAATATGCATGCCATATCCCTTTATTTCCCCCTTTCCTTCAACTACTTATCTAACCTACTCTTAAAAGTTGACATGGTCTTTGTTTCAATTACTAACTCCAGTAATACATTCCACAGCCTTATAACCCTCTTATTTTTTTAAAATCTGCTTTCTGTCCTAAATCTCTTCCATTTAATCTTCTGTCATCATAAAAAGCAATGGCCTAGCACAGACCTTCAAAGCAGTGTGATTGCGTGTCGTGCAGTCAATATTGTGGCAATTCTCGGCTGCAAACAATTCAGTTGTTAGTTCAGGTTGAGTCTCCCGAATCCGGCAACCTTGGGACCGAGGCTGAGCCGGTTTTCGGGTTTTCCCGGACTTCGGAACGTGTTTCTGATGTCCCAAATCCGGAAACGCCCGAGCCCAGGTTGCGATATTTCCGGACATCAGAAACACGTGCCGAGTCCGGAAATGCTTGGGCCCAGGTTGCGCTATTTCCGGTATTTGTTAAGCCTCCCTCAGGGTGTCCGAATTCCAGAACATTTTACTGATTCCGGACCCCTGCCACCAATCGTTCCGGAACTCCGGATTTGGGACACTCAACCTGTAATACAAAAGCAAAATACTGCGGATGCTGGAAATCTGAAATTAAAAACAGAAAATGCTGGAAAACTCAGCAGGTCAGGCAGCATCTGTGGAGAGAGAAACAGTTAACGTTTCAAGTCGATGACACTTCGTCAGTTGTTAGTAAGGTGAACAGACAATACAAATGGCTGCAGTTCAAGACTGCTCAAGTCCAGAAAGCAAACAATATTTACATCTGGAAACGGTCTCTTTCTATCTACTGTCATATCCCTTCATAATTTTACACTTCGATCACTCTGTAATCTCTTCTGTTATAACAAACACAGGCAGGACTCTGATGGTATCCCAAACGTTCGGAAAAGCTGAAGCAAGTTCAGCTGACTTTAAGAATACAGTACTTCAAGGACTAATGGTACCTTGCTGAGACTCTAATGGCCCACATTACTCTTCACAATAGTTAACTGGAAGCTGCTTCTGACGAAGCCTAGCACAGAGGTGGGTGGGTAACGAGATTTTATATTGAAGGTTGAATTTCAAAAACAAAATCATGTTTGGGATGTGGCCATTGCTGACGAGGCCGGTGGTTATTGCCCTGAGACGGTGTTGATGGGCTGCCTGCTTGAACTGCTGCTGTCCGTTGGTTTGATGCAGGTGAGGTGCTTGCTAGGCCACTTCAGAGGGCGGTTAAGAGTCAACCACGTTGGTCAGGGACTTGTCACATATAGGCTAGACCGGGTGAAAACGGCAGGTTTCCTTCCCAAGGACATTAGTGAACCAGTTGGGTTTTTAAAACAAAATGGCAGTTTCGTGGTTGCTTTTATTAATGCCAGCATTTTATTTCCAGATTTTTTTATTTACTATAAATTGAATTGAAATGATCAAACTGCCATGTTGTGATTTGAACTAACATACTTTGGATCATTAGTCCAAAAGCATAACCACTACACTAACAGTTTCTTTGGCTTTCTTGTCCTAAATTGATGGCAATTCCACAGATCCTATCTGAGTACCTCTGCTTTAATTGCAGCTTTCTGCCACCTACTCACAACTCTGTGCTGAAGAAAAAAAGAGGCCCCATGAAATCATCTGCATCTTGCCTTTAAATGGCATCAGCTTGCTATACCAACCCATGCCTTTCATTTCATCTTAGCATAATTAACACCAGTAAAAGTAACTTCTAGCCCCCCCCCCCAATTATTAATGGTGTCTTGCTAAGAAATCTAGTGCTAGTTAAGGATGCACTGCAGTGACAGCGTGACTACATTTCACACTGAATGCAGATTGTGAAAGTAGCTTAGTTGGGGATCAATTCTGTTACTAATCTATTTCACAACTGACTTTTTTTTAAATTAAACTTGTGATAATGCAATTTATTGCCATTGTAAATCTCGCATGCTTTCTGGACTTCAATCTTGAACTGCAGCCATTTGCGTTGTCTGTCTACCTTACTGGTAATCGACTTAATTCTAGTCTAGATTGAGCGCCACATAAACTGCACTATACACATGATGTGATTGCATTGGAGAGGGTGCAGAGGAGATTCACCAGGATGTTACCTGGGCTGGAGTGCTTCAGCTATGAAGAGAGACTGGGCATTTTGGCAGGCTGGGACCTGATTTGAGGTGTACAAAATTATGAGGGGCATAGAGAGGATAGCTAGAAAGGAACTTTTCCCCTTAGTAGAGGGGTCAATAACCAGGGGGCATAGTTTCAAGATAAGGGGCGGGAGGTTTAGAGGGGATTTGAGGAAAACCTTTTTCACCCAGAGGGCGGCTGGAATCTGGAACTCACTGCCTGAAAGGGTGGTAGAGGCAGGAACCCTCAACATTCAAGAAGCATTTAGATGAGCACTTGAAACGCCATAGCATACAAGGCTACGGACCAAGTGCTGGAAAATGGGATTAGAATAGACAGGGCTTGATGGCCGGTGCGGACACGATGGGCCGAAGGGCCTCTTTCTGTGCTGTATAACTCTATGACATGGTCACACTGCTTTGAAGTCCTCTGCAAGGCCATTGCCATTTTTTATAGATAAAGGGATGCAATCTCCAAAAGTTAATAATTAAATTATGTTCACATGCTGTAGATTAGAGGCAATCATCCTAAAACTGCTATTTAGGTTTGGGCCAAGGACTATGGTGCAATCTCTACTGTGGAGAGATTACATCTGCAGTGTTGTCAATAGGCTTGATGTTTTAATAACGCCTCTTGTCTGCTTGGCTGAGTTGGTATTCTTGCCTGAGTCAGAAGGGTAAGAGTTCAGGCCTTTTTGTGTGCAAATTGGCTGCTGCATTTATCCATTTTAAGTGACTGCACTTCAAAAAGCAATGTACTTGTGAAGTGTTTTGACATCCCGAGGCCCGATGAGGCACTATATAAATGCCATCTCTTGTGTCCATACACTTCAACTTTCATTTTGTTAATTCAATCTCAAATTGCTCCCGTAAAGAATGACAAATTTGTAACCGCCAGCATTTCACCCCAGTATTGAACAGCTCAAAATGCTCTCTGCAGACACGGTCAAGTTGGAAGGGGAAACCAATCTATAATTCTAGTCCAGAGTACCTGAGTTTAAGTGAAAATGCTGCCCCCGCCATCACACTTAACTGAAATCCTAGTGACAGCACTGCTTCTATGTTGGTCTGCTATGCTTATCCATTGCTCAATAATATCGCAGGTAACCACTTCCCTGAATTCAGGATGTTGAGACTTTGGGAATTTTGTTGTTGGTCAACTGACATTGCATAATCTCAGAAGCTAATTCTGATCATAGAATCAGAAATTTACAGCACGGAAGGAGGCCATTTCGGCCCATCGTGTCTGTGCCGGCCGACAAAGAGCTATCGGCCTAATCCCACTTTCCAGCTCTTGCTCTGTAGCCCTGTAGGTTACGGCACTTCAAGTGTACATCCGAGCACTTTTTAAATGTGGTGAGGGTTTCTGCCTCTACCACCCTTTCAGGCAGTGAGTTCCAGACCCCCACCACCCTCTGGGTGAAGAAATTTCCTCTCAAATCTCCTCTAAACCTCCTACCAATTACTTTAAATCTCTGCCCCCTGGTTGTTGACCCCACTGCTAAGGGAAATAGGTCCTTCCTATCTACTCTATCTCGGCCCCTCATAATTTTATACACCTCAATAAGGTCTCCCCTCAGCCTCCCCTGTTCCAAAGAATACAAACCCAGCCTATCCGATCTTTCCTCATAGCTAAAATTCACCAGTCCTCGTAAATCTCCTCTGTACCCTCTCTAGTGCAATCACATCTTTCTTGTAATGTGGTGACCAGAACTACACGCAGTACTCTTGCTGTGTCCTAACTAGTGTTTGATACAGTTTAAGCATAACCTCCCTGCTCTTATTTTTATTAGCAGAGGCATAGAATACAAGTATTCTGTATGCCATCTACCTGGCCTGCTACCTTCAGGGATCTGTGGACATGCACTCCACATCCCTTTGTTCCTCGACACTTCTCAGTGTCCTACCATTTAATGTGTATTCCCTTGCCTTGTTAGCCCTCCCCAAATGCATTACCTCGCACTTCTCCGGATTGAATGCCATTTGCCACTGTTCTGCCCACCTGACCAGTTCATTGATATCTTCCTGCAGTCTACAGCTTTCTTCTTCATTTTCAACCACAACGCCGATTTTTAGTATCATCTGCAAACTTCATAACCATACCCCCTACATTCAAGTCTAGATCATCGATATATACCACAAAAAGCAAGGGATCCAGTACTGAGCCCTCCGGAACCCCACTGGAAACAGCCTTCTAGTCACAAAAACACCCATCAACCATTACCCTCTGCTTCCTGCCTGTGAGCCAATTTTGGATCTAACCTGCCACTTTGCCCTGGATCCCATGGGCTTTTACTTTTGTGACCAGTCTGCCATGTGGGACCTTATCAAAAGCCTTGCTACAATCCATGTACACTAATCAAATGCATTATCCTCATCGACCCTCCTTGTTACCTCCTCAAAAAATTAAATTAAGTTTGTCAGACACGACCTTCCCTTAACAAATCTGTGCGGACTGTCCTTGATTAATCCGTGTCTTTCTAAATGAAGATTTATGCTGTCCCTCAGAATTGTTTCCAATAATTTTTCCACCACCGAGGTTAGGCTGACAGGCCTGTAATTACTCATTCTATCCCTTTCTCCCTTTTTAAACAAAAGTACAACATTAACAGTCCTCCAGCACCTCCCCTGTAGCCAGAGAGGATTGGAAAATAATGGTCAGAGCCTCTGCTATTTCCTCCTTTACAGTCTGGGATACATTTTATCCACTTTCGAAGCTGCTAAGCCCCTTTAATATTCCCCTCTCACTATGTTTATTTCATCTAATATTTCACATTCCTCCTCCCTGATTGCAATGTCTGCATCGCCCCACTCTTTTGTGAAAACAGATGCAAAGTATTCATTAAGAACCATGCCCACGTCTTCCACCTCCACACACACATTACCTTTATGGTCTCTAATAGACCCTACTCGTTCTTTTATCCTCTTGCGCTTTAATGTATTTATAAAACATCTTTGGGTTGTCCTTGATTTTACTTGCCAACATTTTTTCATGCTCTTTTTGCTTTCCTAATTTCTTTTTTAATTTATTTATGTTAAAAAAAATACTTGTATCTTACAGAGTTCCAGAAATTGTCTTCACAACTCAATTGCAAGGCAAACTGTGAGTATAATATTGTTGATATTGCCTCTTGTCCTAATTGTACCAAGCACCTTTTTAAGAACATATTCAAACTGCCTGTCTGTTGTGGCAAAAGAACCAAATTTAAGTTAATGACATTCACCACCCTTCCCTCAGACATACTTTTTCATTTTTCAATGAAGTCTGTTTAATTGCTTCAACTTCATCTGTAAGCAGGTTAAGTCTAGATGTAACTGGGTTGTGTTTTCTTTTAAAAAAGGTTGCAATGCATTTGTTAACCTTTCAGAGCTTACTGGATTTGGGAATAACACCAGAGGATTGGAAGGCAGCTTGTGTTGAATCATGATAGGACAATCTGTTTTGGTGTTGATTGAGGATGAATGTTGGCCATAACTCCCTGCAGTGCCATTGGATCGTTAATCTCTCCTCCCTGGATAGATGGGACCTTGGTTTAATGTCTCGTGAAAGATGGATTAAGCTTGGAGGTGATGGGTGGCTTCTCGGCAGCAGTGGGGGTGGAGTTTGAGGTGGTGTAATTGTTGCAGAGAAAATAGGCAGGGCTTGGTGGCTAAGATGTGACTTGCAAAGCTCAGCTTGGTCAAACGAGTTGCACTTTATTGGGCTCAGCCTGAATGAGTTGCTAGGGAGAGGTGGATTAGTGTGGGGGAGCTATGGTGTGACATTTTGTTGAGGAGCATGAAGACTGGTATTGCCAATGTTGGGTTGAAACAACTTCTTGCTTACCCAGGACTTGATGTCAGTTAATAAGCCAGGCAGTGGAGAGATGTTCCATGAGCCCAAGGTGGTGGCAGAAGTAGATAAGTTGGCCCCAAGACTACCAATCATTTTTCAAAGGTACATAGTATGCAGAAAGAGAGTGCATTAAAATGTGCCTGGGTCTTGCCTCTAGAAAAATGTTTATTTATTGGTTCCTGGAACAAATACTGTTTTCCTTTTTTATAAATTCTAGATTTGGTGTGCCCAACTTCGGTATGCTTTGCGCTTGCTCTCTTTCACATGGGACATTGTCTGCCTTTCAGACTTGTGGATGTTCATTCATTTGACTGACTTCCATTAAGCTGATATTTGTCCCAACCTCGCACTATTATCCAACTCATTAAATGTTGAACAAATTCTAGAGTTGAAATCTCTGCTATATCTGCTAAGTGCAAGTAACTGTAATATTAAATTGACCTTTTTCTGTGTACAGGCCAACATTTGATGGTGTTGTCTTGGTAACAAATACTATTGACAAGCTTTCTGGAGATCTACAATGTTTGAAGATTCCACTCAGCAACTACAAATCTGTAAGTGCATGAATATTTTTATGCTCAGAAAATGATTTCAGACATGTATCATCTGTACTTCAGCATTCATAACAATGTTCCATTGGGCTGAGGTGGGAGTGTGACTGTCTCTGATTACTGATAAAACTACTCTACACTCCTTTGACTGCCAGCATTAAAACGTCTAACAGTGCCACATCTGAACGGCAATAGATTGGGAGAAAGGGAAGTGCAAAGAGACCTGGGTGTCCTTGTGCACCAGTCGCTGAAGGTAAGCATGCAGGTGCAGCAGGCAGTTAAGAAGGCAAATGGTATGTTGGCCTTCATAGCGAGAGGATTTGCGTACAGGAGCAAGGATGTCTTGCTGCAGTTGCACAGGGCCTTGGTGAGACCACATCTTGAGTGTTGTGTGCAGTTCTGGTCGCCTTATCTGAGGAAGGATGTTCTTGCCATGGAGGAAGTGCAGCGAAGATTCACCAGACTGATGCCTGGGCTGGCAGGAATTGCGTATGAGGAGAGATTGGGTCAATTGGGCTTATATTCGCTGGAGTTTAGAAGAATGAGAGGGGATCTCATTGAAACTTAAAATTCTAACAGGACTAGATGCAGGAAGAATGTTCCCAATGGCGGGGGAGTCCAGAACCAGGGGTCACAGTCTAAGGATAAGGAGTAAGCCATTTAGGACAGAGATGAGGAGGAATTTCTTCACCCAGAGAATGGTGAACCTGTGGAATTCTCTACCACAAAAGGCAGTTGAGCCCAATTCATTAAATATATTCAAGAAGGAGTTAGATATATTTCTTAAGGCTAAAGGGATCAAGGGATATGGGGAGAAAGCAGGGACAGGGTACTGAATTTGGATGATCAGCCATGATCTCATTAAATGGCGGAACAGGCTCGAGGGGCCGAATGGCCTACTCCTGCTCCTATCTTCTATGTTTCACACTATCTGCATTGGACTTTGCATTTAGGAGAGGGGCAAAACCCTGCTTTCTTGTGTGCTGTGAAGATTGCCTTGATGATTAAAATATGCTTGTGAAGTTATTGCAGCAATATGGGGAGGAGGAGAAAAGCAACCATGACTTGCATTTATATATCGCCTTTCACGTCATAAAACATGCGACGGTGCTTCACAGGGGCGTTATCAAACAAAATTTGACACCGAGCTACATGAGATATTCGGACAGATGACCAAAAGCTTGGTCAAAGAGTTAGGTTTTAAGGAGTGTCTTAAAGGAGGAGAGAGATGGAGACTTTTAGGAAGGGAATCCCAGAGTTGAGGCCTAGGCAGCTGAAAGCACGGCCGCCAATGGTGGAGTGATTTTTAAAATAGGTGATGCGCAAAAGGCTAAAATTGGAGGAGTGCAGAGATCTCGGAAGGTTGTAGGGCTGACAGAAGTTACAGAGAGGGGCGAGACCATGGAGGGATTTGAAAACAAAGATGAGAATTTTAAAATCAGACGTTCCAGACTGGGAGCCAATGTAGGTCAGTAAGCACAGGGGTGATGGGTGAACAGAAACTTGGTGCGAGTTAGGATACAGGTAGCAGAGTTTTGGATGAACTCCAGTTTAGAGGGTGGCATATGGGAGGCCAGCTAGGAGAACGTTGGAATAGTCAACTCTAGAAGTAACAAAGGCGTGGATGAGGGATTCAGCTGATGAGCTGAGGTAGGGGTGGAGTCGGGCGATTGTTGCGGAGGTGGAAATAGGCAGCCTTCGTGATAGCGAAGATTTGTGGTCGGAAGCTTATATCTGGATCAAATACGACACAAGGTTGTGAACAGTCTGGTACAGCTTCAGACAGTTGCCAGGGAGAGGGATGGAGTCGATGGCTAGAGAATGGAGTTTGAGGTGGGGACTGAATACAATGGCTTCAGTCTTCCCAATATTGATTTGGAGGGAATTTCTGTTCATCCAGTACTGGATATCGGAAAGCAGTGTGACAAATTAGAGACCGTGGAGGGCAACGTTCCCTATAAGCTGTGGCTGCGCAGCCTGGGACTGGCTTTTCGAATATGAAATTTCACACATGCGCAAAACTTTGAATGGACCCCGCACCCAAATTTAAACTTGGGGCAATATTGGCGGAGGGGTTGAGCGAGCTGGTGGTGGTGAGGTAGAGCTGGGCGTCGTCGGCGTACTAATGGACTCCGATGTTTATCTGCTCAATCACATCCTCACCTCCATCTTTGATGCCTTAATCCCCATTAAAACCATTACTCTCTCTCAGCCTGGTCGTTCCCCCTGGTACGGCCCTCATCTCCGCTCCCGTTTTCATTCTTTTAAACTCCAGAGAACATAGGCCCATTCTGCTCGATCTCTCCTCATAGGACAACCTCTCATCTCTGGAATTAATCTAGCGAACCTTCGTTGCAGCCCCTCTAAGACAAGTCTATCCTTCCTTGGGTAAGGAGACCAAAACTGTACACAGTACTCCAGGTATGGTCTCCCCAAAGCCCTATACGTTTGCAGCAAAACTTCCTTATTCTTGTACTCCAACCCCCTTGTAATAAAGGCTAACATACCATTTGCCTTCCTAATTGCTTGCCTAATGTCCCCACCGGCGGTTGCTTCTGCAACTTTTCTTTTTTGAAGGGTTTGTTTAATGCAAGTGATCTGTTTTAAGTGAGTGTATGAAATTGCTGTCTTCCAGATCGATGCTTCAGTCGGACAGGAAGTGGTCTTGGTCCATGCTCCTGATCTTCCAGGAGCGAGAGTGGTGAGTGAGCTTTTAGGGTGGTAACAGTTCTTTCCGTCTGGCACAAAAATTGCACAGCATGTTCGGGGTCCCAGCTGCCAGTGTTGTTTGCTGGTTCTGGATTCTGTTTTATTGTAATATAAACAGGCGACCACAATACAGACCGGAAAATTTGTGGACGGATAAGAGAAACAATCCTCTTTTCCCAATGTCACGAAACTGTAGACTTGTGACCACGTGTTCCTATTACCTCTCAAACATGTAGATAAATCTTGTCCACTATTGCTGTTGAGGTTTACAGATGAAGCTTGCTTGTTTTATCTTGGGGCCTTTTCCTCTTGATGAAGCATCTATCAATACGGGACAAAGTAAAATAGTACAACTGAATGTGCAAGATAATTATGGATGAAGAAAACCATTTGGACCATCTTTCATCCAGAAAGACCCTATTTTAAAAAATCTCTTTGCACAGTTTGTATTTAAAGATCTTTCAGTATCTGAAGACTTGTTAAATGGAGTTTTCATTGGTGATGTGGGACTGTACAAAAGTGTCTCCACACTAGATAATTACTGGACAAGTTAGAATGGAACATCAATATTTAGTTATTGGTAATGTAGAGCTTTATTAAGATCACTATATGCTGGGAGCCAGGATGAGTACAGTAAATTCAATTATCTTAATTATCAATTCAATTTTATTTGTCATATATGCAGCAGACGTGTGTACTGCACAATGAAATGTTGATTTTTACGAGTCCTCCCAACATTATAGACTAGAAAGTAACAGTGTGAAGGGCAGAGAGGGGGAGGAATTCCTGAAATGATTACAAGAGAACTTTATTGATCAGTGTGCTTCCAGCTCAACAAGGAAGGAAGCCGTCCTTGATATAGCTGTGGGGAATGAAGTGGAGCATGTTTCAGTGTGGGAGCATTTGGGGAACAGTGATCATAATCACATTAAGTTTAGAATACTTATGGAAAAGGACAAAGAACAATCCTGTGTAAAAAATAATTCACTGAAGGAGAGCTAAGATCAGTGAGATGCATAGGGATCTGTCCCGGGTGAATTGGAATTAAAAACTGGTAGGCAAAACCGTAATTGAACAATGGGAGGCCTTCAAAGAGGAGATGGTTTGGGTACAGAGTAGACACATTCCCATGAGGGGGAAAGGAAGGACATCCAAAGCTAAAGCTCCCTGGATGACTGAAGATACAGAGATTTAAAATGAAACTGAAAAGGAGGCTTATGACAAATACAAGGTTCATCATACATTAGAGAACCAAGCTGAATACAGAAAGTACAGAGGAGATCTAAAAAAGGAAATAAGAGGGATGAAGTGTATGTGAATATATTAACGGCTAACATAAAAGGGAACCCAAAAGTCTCTTACAAACATATAAATAGTAAAAGGAAGGATGGGGCCGATTAGGGACCAAAAAGGAGATGATCTTTTGGAGGCAGAGAGCATGGCTGCAGTACTAAATGAGGACTTTGCATTTGTCTTCACTAGAGAAGAGGATGCTGCCAATGTTGCAGTAAAGGAGGAGGTAGTTGCGATATTGGATAGGATAAAAATTGATAGAGAAGGTACCTGAAAGGTCGGCAGTACTCAAAGGAGGAAAGTCACCCGGTCCAGATGGGATGCATCCTAGGTTAGGGAAGTAAGTGTGGAAATTGCAGAGGCTCTGGCCACAATCTTCCAATCCTCCTTTAGATATGGGGGTGGTGCCAGAGGACTGAAGGATTGCAAATGTTACGCCCCTGTTCAGAAAAGGAGAGGGATAAACCCACCAATTACAGGCCAGTCATCCTAATGTCTGTGTTGGGGAAACTTTTAGAGACAATAATCTGGGACAAAATTAATTGCCACTTGGAAAAGTATGGGCTAATAAATGAAGTCCGCACAGATTTGTTAAAGGCAAATCGTGTTTGACCAGAAGTAATGGAGAAGGTGGGTGAGGGTAGTGCAGTTGATGTTGTGTATATGTACCTTTGATGCAGTACCACATAATAGACTTGTTAGCAAAATTAAAGCCCATGGGATTAAAGGGAATGTGGTGGCATGGTTACGAAATTGGCTAAGGGACAGAGAGTAGTGAACGATTATTTTTCCCAGACTGGAGGGAGGTATGCACTGGTGTTCCCCAGGGGTCAGTATTCGAACCACTGCTCTTTATTTGATGTATGTTAATGACCTGGTCTTGGGTATACAGGACATAATTTTAAAGTTTACAGATGACACGAAACTGAGTAAACAATGAGGAGGATAGTAACAGAAGTTTTACGCTGAGAAGTGTGAATTGATGCATTTTGATAGGAAGAATGAGGAGAGGCAATATAAACTAAATGGTACAATTTTAAAGGGATGTACGTACACAAATCTTTGAAGGTGGCAGGGCAAGTTGAGAAGGCTGTAGAAGCAGAGTACAAAAGCAAGGAAGTTATGCTAAACCTTTAAAACACTGGTTAGGCCTCAGCTGGAGTATTGTGTTCAATTCTGGGCACCACACTCCAGGAAGGATGTCAAGGCCTTGGAGAGGGTGTAAAAGAGATTTACTAGAATGGTACCAGGGATGAGGGACCAATTATGTGGAGAGATTAGAGAAGCTGGGGTTCTCCTTGAGAGCAAAGAGGTTAAGAGGAGATTTCCTCCAACTGTCTTGAGATAATTGTGAATTACACAAACTTCTTTTTACACAGATCTTTGCACCAACTGGGCCCCTCAACCGAGATTATGATGATGTGCGGAGATTCAGTGATGCAGCTGTCAGTGGCATCAAGCGGTATGTGATCCAGTGCCATGAACACAGTCAATCTTGGTCTACATGTTACTGTATTTTTCCCATTTCCTGTAAGAAATTGGTCTTTTATTTGGTGTGATAGTTCTGAAATCGTGGCACTCTGGTGACTTCTCTTGAAACCGTTTACAAAAAGCAGTATAAGAATTGTCAGCAGTTTTATGGAACCTGCATTGGCTTGTGTTCTTTCATAGAGGAAACTGGACTGTGAAAAAGATGTTGGTATTGGTGAGGCTGCATTTCAACTTTTTTCTATCCACACTCTAATCAGACTAAGTGAAAGGCTTTGATGGTCATAGTGCAGAGGGAGATTTGCCCTGCATCTAGCCCATACCAAACTTGCACTTCCCAAAAATGGGAACGTTTCCATTCTGTTGATGATCTGTACCTCGATAAATCATCAGGTTAGGAACAATTCTGACATGTTGCAGTAAAGCTCTTGCACATTTCTGTTCCCCAGTGCTCTGAAGGCTGGCATGGTGAAGCCCATCTTGGTTTGTCCTCCTGAAGAGTTGTTCAAAGAAGCTTCCTTGGCGACTGTGCTCGGAGCATTGCATGCTTTGTATGTGGTGAGTAAGGTGCTGCATTAAATGATCTAAGCCATTTGCAGTTAAATTTGAAATGGGCAGCTTCAGTTTGAGGTGGTTCTTCTGGCAGGAAGAGATTCCCTCTTGCTGACTGCCTACCATCAAACAACGTGCGGCAGTAAGGACAAGGCACTGCGCTCAAATTGTCCAGTGGCCAATTCAGCTATGTGATTTCTACATAAGGAGGAAGCACTAGGTTTACACGCACTTTCTGTGGGTTAGCTTTGTGTGCTATTTGCTGAGGCCTGAGTAGGTAGGCCACAATTCATACACAGAGGAAAAATAATGTGGTGGGGGAGGATTAGTTTAATAGAATTAGTAGAATGTCTCTCCCTATTGTAAGGCATTTTAAAATCTCTCTGAAGTGTACTGGCTGAGTTGACAAAATGCTGTCTTATCAGTTATAACCCTAATTAAAATTACTTGGCGAAAGTCTTGCTGACTGGCTAAGTAAACCTATTCTAATGTTAATGTTTTGCAGCCATTGGAGATTCGTGAAGCATACCCAGAAAAGGCCACTAAAGTAGATTGCCTGGGTGTGTGGGCCTCAAGTGAGGCAGAAGGGAAGAAACTCGTACTGTTGTCCTCAGCACTGGAGAGAGGCAGGTAAGGACCAGTGAAGGGTCATACAGGCTTAAAAAGTCACCTGAAATATACAACAGTGGGACAGCTCAAAACTTAACGCATGTATTAGCAAACTGAGGTCTCCTAAATTGTAACGGACCCAAATAGCGTGACTACATACATGTTTCCTTCACATCTTCATTAATTTGAAGAGTGTATAATTTAGAAGAATTACATTTTTTTTCTGTCTTCCATCTTCAGCAACACTTGCCCTCATCCTGTTCTGGGTATTATTGCACCTCTCAGTAACGCTGTCTCTGCAATTCAAGTAGGTTGAATTGATCCTCAGTAGTTTTTTTATTCTGTCCAAAGTGTTGCCAGAACAAATTAAAATTGGGAGCAGTGAGGTTATGGAACTGGCAGTCCCGAGATTCGCTTAATTCCTGTCAAGTGTTTAGTTAATCACTTGACTGCTACCTAATGATTTATGTTTATTTGGGCTTATATCATCACTTTTGTCTTTCCAGAACCGTATGCAGAGATATTGGTGGATCTGACCCAGAGCGAATGGCTGCTCCAAATGTGGCTGACTATGTTCAGAGTATTTTTAACAATTCTGTTGTTTCTGTAAGTGTTCACTGAAGCAGTGCATATATTTGTTCTGTGGAACTGTTCAAAACACCACCCTTTTTTTCTTCTTCCATGTACAGTATACATTTCTTTTGAAATTGGCACGAAATGCATTCAGAATCATTGATACCGCACAGAAGGGGTCCATTGTGCCTGTGCCGGCTCTTTGAAAGAGCGATCCAATTAGTTCCACTCCCCTGCTCTTTCCCCATAGCCCATCAAATTTTTCATTTCAAGTATTTATCCTTTTGAAATTTACAGTTGAATCTGCTTCCACCACATTTTCAGGCAGTGTATTCCAGATCGTAACTCGCTGCCTAAATTTTTTTGTTCCTCATGTCGACACTGGTTCTTTTGCCAATTACTTGGGTGATGGATTGAAGGATGGGACTTGGGGGTTTTGATATTACTTAGTTTTTTTTTAAGAGCAGAAATGGATAAACTTGCTTGCCTTGGCTAATGATAAGTAGCTTATGTGATTTTAAACTTAGCTCGGTTACAGGCTCAAACTGTCCTTGAGCTGCTTTCATATTTGTCTGAATTCTGATTTTGGTAGCTGACTCCTGGCAGTTGAATGTTTTTCATGCATAAGTGACAAATCCAGGTAAAACAGGATTAATAAATTGATCTTAACTGCATTAATGCTGGGAGCCAGCTTACAGAAGGCAAAAGAAAGAATATAAAAGAATGTATGTACATGCACATTTTTGGTCTTTTGGAATTTTTTTAATCCATTAATGTCAAAAGCCAGTTCAAATTGTTGGTCTTTCCTGTTGCCAGGTTTCAGTGACCAGTGATTTGATAACGCTCGAGGAGAGGTACCCATGCTTGGCAGCAGTCAATCGCTGTGCCAAAGGTAAGTTGGTGCATACACTCAACTCCGTGTTTTACTTTCTGAATAAAAGTGAGCTATGATGTTCTGCACTTGTTCCACATGCTAGAATCCACTTGAACCAGAAGTGCGTTCCTTAATGAGCTCCATCTCTAAATGCTTATCCACTTTCACACTGAACTTCTGTGGCTTCCAGAATATTCAGAACTCCCTACCACCCCACAAAATTCTGGAGTCTTTTGTTCCCTAGAAATTCCAAATCAAATTGCCATTTTCTTTTTAATCTGTTGCACCGATTTTTAACACAAAGCTAGAATTGTATAGACGATTAAAATAAGCTGTATGCCGTTCCTTTGATTGTATTGTTGCAGTGAGTGGGTGAATGCTGACACAATTCTTGCTTGATCCCAATCTCTAATCTATTTCTATATACTGTGTTTATGAAACCGGTAATTAGCCCTGCCATTATTTCCAGTTTGAAGTGGACTTGGTGTATGACTCATCTGAATGGCTCGGATTCATCAGTAGATAACCACATTAAGCAAACCTTGTTGACCCCTGCTTTTGATTATTTGCTTTCCCATGTATTTAAAAGAAGATGCTCACTAATTAAATTTAAGTGTTCGTGGGTTTTAAATTCACTTAAGTATTCAAATGTATAAGCTAGACTAAATTTAGGATCTCTCATTGTAATTATCCTTGCAAAGTTATTTTTTCTACGCAGTAACTTTATTCAACTTGACTTGTATACTTGTAAGACTGTTATAACCTAGGAATGGGTGGTGATGCTATTTCACATATTATCATCTTGCAAAGAATGGGGTCCCATCCAAATGGGAAACTAACTCGATCCATGTGACTCACCGTAATGAGCTATGCCTCACTTGCACCAGTAGCTTTGACCAATGCATACAAAACTTGCTGTAATTAACCCTCACTCTTTCACTTTGCCCAGAAAGTCGAGGTTTTGATCGAGCTGCAGAGTCCTTTTAGTCCCAGGGTATAAATGTAGTATCCATACTCGAGTATATGATGAATGAAGAAATGTGCTATATTTCTACCCTCCTGTATCTATCTGAGCTGAAGCATTTGTACAAATCCAAACTATAGCCATGGATAACAAAAATTGAGGAAGCTGGAAATGCTCGGCAGGTTGGGCAGCATCTGTGGAAAAACTGAAGCTAGTCTGTCGGTGTTTCAGGTCTAAGGACTGATCTGATCTGAGGAATGGTCTTTAGACCTGAAATGTTGACTGACTTCTGTTTTTCCAGATATTCCCTGACCTGCTGAGTATTTCTGTTTTCGTTTTCAGATTTCTAGCATCGGCAGTATTTTTTTTTTGTTTATCGCCCTGGATACTTTGTTAACTTGATGAAAGAGTAACTAGTCATGATGGGATGGTCAACTGTTTGAGAGGCTTGAGTAATACGGTTTTGCAGCTGCTTGCTCTTCCCAAAAGAAAACTTGCAGCATCTGCCTTGACCCAAATGGAATGCTGTCTAAAGTAAAGGCAGCTGGCTTCAGTCAATATTGCAACTCAACAATAGCTACCTCAGTCCAACATTTTACTTGTTCAAGCCCCCCTCCCCACTTTCTTTCATTGTTCTGTATTGCAAACTCTTGT
The DNA here is from genome assembly GCF_052327205.1 of Somniosus microcephalus. Classification (NCBI taxonomy): domain Eukaryota; kingdom Metazoa; phylum Chordata; class Chondrichthyes; order Squaliformes; family Somniosidae; genus Somniosus; species Somniosus microcephalus. The sequence continues at coordinate 16,539,139 of NC_141016.1, forward strand.
TCATCTGTAGCATTAATCACCTAATTGTAGTACCCCCCCAACTGTGAGATAACTTGCCACTGGGCAGGAGCCACACCTAAGACCTTCCTAGTGTGTAGAGCATATTTACTGTCCTTCTGCAATATTTTTCATTACTTAACTACTGGTGCAAGTTCTAGAGCAATAAAAATTTAATTCTAGTACTCTAGTCATTGAAATTAGATGAAGCTGTCTGTCCAAAACTACTTTCCAATTCTACCCCTTCCCACCCTGAGTTAGATGGTGAAATGTAGACCATATGACAGACTAAATGCTGATATTTTAAAATATATATATTCTTCCCCTCCCTCCCCATTAACTCCTTACAGATGTAGAACGTCATCAGGCACGGGTTATTGAGCTGCAATATACGGGAGAGGGTGCCAATGACAAAACACTCCTGCTTGTTGGCAAGGTAAGAGTATGTCGTGATAAAGCTGTGGAATGCCTCGTGCTTCATGTGTTGCTGTTTTCAATTGTACGTGCCACGACCTTGGGCCTGAATTTGCGGTCGGAGGCTTCCCGCGGGCGGATGCCTCTGAACGGCAAAAAAAATCTACGCACCCACCTGCTGGTCCTGGATCCACTGAGACTCGCGCTCCTGGGCCTCTATGCGTAGGCCTGCATAAAGGCCCATGGATCCCAGGAGCGCAGGCGGTTCACAAGCGCCCCTGGGATCACGTGGGCTAGCCCAACCAATCACAGGGGAATCCCATTATGCTTATGGGGATTTCATTTACATACGGAATCCCCATAGGCTTAATAGGAATCACCCAAAAAATACATTTTAACAACCTTGAAATAAAATTAAAAATCATTACATGTTTACATTTAAAACAAATTAAATTTTTTGAAAAATAAATTTAAACATTTTTTTAAGGGGCCAAAAATAACACACTTATTTTACTTAATTTTTATTTTAATATTTATTTTCACCCATATGCTGGTAAAAGAAGGCCTTACGCCTGCTTTTACCAGGTGTAATGTATGGACATTCGTTGGGCAAATAGCCAAATTCTCCGCCAGTGGATGGCTATTTCACAGGGATGCGGAGGAAAGTTCTGGGTTTTCGCGCATGCGCAGCCTATGCATAAGCCTGGAACTTGAGGCACCTATGGTGCGTACGTGGTCATAAGCCACGGAAAATCCAGGCCAATGGTTTTGGTCATTGCAACTGATCTTAAGCATTCACTCTGCATTTTGGAGCGGTTACATGCACATAGAACTTTTATTTAATTAACCTGGAAATGAAATTGCAAGGCTTACATGTCATAGACCAATGCTCAACATGTAGTGCAGCAATCCATCAAAGGACATTTCTAAGAGGGGATTGGACAGAAGAAGTATACTAGATAGTTAATGGAATGGGAAAAACATTGGAAGGTATGGATAAAGTAAATCTAAAAAATTTACTTTTAAAGTAGGGCAAGAGGAGATGGGTTCATACTAGTAAAAAGCGCATTTAGGACTGTTGGATTTTTTTTTCTTCCAGTGATTAATATCTCGCATGGACTTTCAGATTGTGTAGAGCAGGTGAAAACCTTAATCATTTTATGAATCACTAGAATTTTGCCGTGTTCTGGATGGATTAAGTAAGATGGGCTGAATGGCCATCCTCGTGATCAGGCAACTTTATTAAAAAGAAATTCTTTCAGAATAGTTCACTTGTGACTTGTAGCATTTGCTTTGGCCAATATTGGTCTTGTGTAGGTAGCAGTCAGATAATTGTTAAAAATAACTTTTTTTTGTCGTCAGGGGATAACTTATGATACTGGTGGTGCAGACATTAAAGCTGGCGGTATAATGGCAGGAATGCACCGAGACAAATGTGGAGCTGCTGCTGTTGCAGGGTTTTTCCAGGTATGACGCATCTGCACCAATTAACATTTCCCCCCCCCCCCCCCCCCCCCAATTCAGTGCAAGTTTTCTATTTCTATAAGTCTATAACACAGCTCAGCCTTGCTTCTTTAATGTTTCGTCCCCGGCTGGTGCGAGCACTGTGGTGCAGCAGGGTGCTGGCTGTATCTCCCTTCCAGAGAGAAGCTAGCCAATTCAGTTCCTGCAGAAAGGGCATTGTCGGCCATTTACAAATAGTGATGACTACCATTGTAAAGGCCACTGCCCAGACAAGTCCACCCTGGAGGAACTGTGGAGCGCTGAAGTCAAAAAGCTGAAGCTGCTAATTTCTGAAAATGATCCTTAAAGTTTTTTTGCTTGTGCTACTGTGTTCAGCTACTTTCTACAGCACCTGAATCTAATGCATGATTCAGTTGTTACAAGCATGCTAATGTAATTATTTGTGGGTTTTCGTGTCTTAATCCTGGCTTTTTACATTCAATATTTCCCACCTCAAATGGTGTAGTCTAGACTTGAATTCAGTTGACCAATCATAACTGCATCTTGTTTCAAATTTTGTGCCTAATTTTTAAGCTGGTGCTGGTTAATGTGGAGCATTTCAATTGCAGGGGTGATGTACCCTTTTTGCTACTGCACGTGCATGCTGACTGACAGTCATTCATGTTGCTAGGTCTCTGGAATTTACCCTCTGTTTAATTGAACAAGCCCTCTTTTGACCATGCTTTAGGCTGCATCTCAGTTATATTGATGTCAATTCTTCCAGAAGCAACTTTGGATGTTTTATTATATTAAGATGTTGCATAAATGCAGTTTTACTGATTGAATAATCTTCTGATGCAGGTGCTCTCCATCCTGAAACCCAAAGGAATCAAAGTAATTGGTGCAATGGCAATGGTCAGGAACAGTGTTGGTTCAGGTAATGTAAATCTGAAAAACATGGTGTGCACAAGCCTACCTGCCAGTTCTAGAACAGTTGTGCCATCCTTGTTGCTCCATGTACTAAGATTGCACAGCATATTGGGTTCAGGTGTGGGAGTATCCTTCATTCCTTGCCACTCAAATGAGTTGTGTTGTTTATACTACTGGATCATCATTGAAGTACGAAGAGCACAGTTCTTGTAGTGGAATCAGTTCTGCAACTTTGCAAAGATGGTGGTGCTCTGATTGCCCTGTATACATTGGGTGAAATTCAGATAGAGTAGCAGCTGAACCACAGCCAGAACAAAATGGTAGCCATTTTCTATTTAGCATCTGCCTCTAGAGCCCACTGAACCATTTTGAGACTGGTTTCTGAGCCTTCAGAGGTAGCTGTCACTGTTCCATCTCTCTGTAATATGAACAGTATGCAATTGTATTTTGCAGTCTGAACCTTGTGTGTGTTTTTTTTTGTCTAGATTGCTATGTGGCAGATGAGCTTATCACATCTCGTGCTAAGAGAAGGATTCGGGTTGGAAACACAGATGCAGAGGGGCGGATGGCAATGGTGGACTTGCTGTGTTACATGAAGGAAAAGGTGCGTATCATCCTAATATGGATAGTTGGTAAGAGAATCTTGGTTTGTTCCTTTTAAGTTCCAAAGCAAGTAAGGAGAACTTTCACATGGTTACTACAGAATACCTTTGCCATGCTTTGTACCTTGGTTGAGGCAGATGTGGTGGGGGGAGATTCTTCTCTCCAGAAGTCTTGGTTTTCTGGAAGAATGTGCTCCAGTTTATGAAGGGTGGGGGGAGAACCAGCTTGTTTATAGTGGGAGCATCATCTGTTAAAGCTTGGAGTTTCTCAAGCATTTACACAAGTAAAAATGTTTCGATGAGTTGGCTACCTCCCTGAAGTTAAACTTGAATCACTTCAGTTTTTGGGTTGTTGTAGCCCAGTTTGACAATTAATGCTGAATCACAATTTGTTTATTTGAAGAATATACGTAGCATATCCACCATAATTTGGTCACCTCATGACCAAAAGTACCAGGCCACTAGATCATGGTATACAGGTTAAAACTGATGTTTTATCTGTATATAAACAGTTGCACCTATAAGATGAATGCAAAATACATGCTTAATTATGTACAAACTTGTCTTCAACAACTCCCTGGTTCTTGCAGCATCTCAGCAAGCTTACTGTTGGGTTTCTTAACTTGGAAGTTCCATCCATCACTGTTCCTGTTGTGAACACGAAGAATAGAAAGCTGGGGGCTGGCAACATGGCTCAATAATTATACACTGCATCCCTTCAATGTCGACAGTCTCCTTGCAAATTGTTAAAAACATGGTCCAAACACACTAACATTACATGAAACCACTGTTTAATGACACAGGAATTCTGTCACTACCTGGTTTGAATACCTAACAAATGTTGGCAATTATCGAATTATACAGCACAGGAGGCCATTCAACCCACCGTGCCCGTGTCAGCTCTTTGAAAGAGTTAACCAATTAGTTTTGCTCCCCCTGCTCTTTCCCCATAGCCCAGCAAAGTTCTCCCTTTCAAGTATTTATCCAGTTCCCTTTGGAAAGTTGTTAGAGCCTTCCACCACCCTTTCAGGCAGTGCATTCCAGTTTAAAAAAAAAAAAAAAAAATTTTTTTTCCTCATGTCTGTTTCTTTTGCCGTGACCTTAAATCTGTCCTCTGGTTGCTGCCCCCTCTGCCACTTGAGACAGTTTCTCCTTATTTACTCTATCAAAACCCTTCAATATTTTGAACACCTATCCAATTTTCTCTTAACCGTCTCTGCTCAAAGGAGAACAACCATAGTTTTTCTAGTCTCTTTACGTAACTGAAGCCTTCCCTGGTACCAATGTGGTAAATCTCCTCTGCAACCTCTGTATGGCCTTGATATCCTTCCTAAAGTCTGGTGCCTAGAATTGGCCACAATACTCCAGTTTGGGGCATAACCAGTGTTTTATAATAACTTCCTTGCTTTTGTACTCTATAAAGTCAAGGATTCCATTTGCCTTCTCAATGTCCTTCCATCTTCGAAGTCTTATGTACCTGCACCTCCTTTTAAAATTGTCTCTCCTCATTCTTCCTACCAAACTGAATCATTTTACATGTGATAGGAACAGGAGGAGGCCATTCAGCCCCACGAGCCTGCTCTGCAATTCAGTTAGATCATGGCTGATCTGTACCTCGACTCCATTTTTCTGCCTTTGCTCCATATCCCTTACTACCCTTGCCTAACAAAAATCTATCCATCTCAATCTTGAACACTCCAACTGTCTCTGCATCGACAGCCTTTTGGGAAGCGAATTCCAGATTTCTACTAACCTTTGTGTGGAAAAAGTGCTTCCTGAATTTCCTCCTAGCTCTAATTTTAAGATTTTATGTTCCCCCGTTCTTTATTTCATCCACCAGAGGAAATAGAGTCTCTGTATCTACCCTATCGAGTCCTTTTAACATTTTAAACACCTATCAGATCACCCCTCAATCTTCTATACTCAAGGGAATATAAGCCAAGTTTATGCAACCTGTCTATAACTTCACCCTCTAGACCCTGTTATCATGCACTTTTAAATGGCAATCGCCAAAATTACTTCACACCATATATCTGCAGAGGATCTCGTGGGTGTGGGGGGTGGACTTTTGTTCAGCACTGAAATATCCAGCTGCCAAGAATTGTGGATCTTGGGTAGACAGCCACATGAAGTTGGGCCTAATTGCATTTCAGACTGCCATGTGTATTGGCCTTCCACAGACTAACTCTTTGGCACCAGACAAAGGCTACAGATCTCGTTTTGGCTAAAGCTATGGATTTACTCTTCATGAGCAATCTTCTAAAACCAACAACGATAGCAACAATATTAGTTGTCAATTTAACTTGCGCCTGGTGTAGCACAGTAATTTGTAGCTGTTAAGAAGGTATGGGTGGATATCTATCCATCTCCAGATCCTGCTCTAAGAGGCTAATGAATTAGTCTGTACATTTTTATTAATTTGAGCTGTTAATGAAATTAGGATAACATTGTACCTGATGGTACAGTACCAGCTTATAGGCACATGTCTGAGCATTGACTGGTAATGTTTCAAATGTAATGAGTTATTAATTCCATTCTACAGGCTATCCAAGAGTATGTTCCTAACCGCTTTGAATTGTTCACTATTGCCACACTGACTGGCCATGCTATTCGAGCTGCTGGTGTCAACTACTCGGTAAGTTCAATCTAGTGTATGATGGGCAAACACCTTGTAAATGGCCTGGTACTGTAACAAATAAGCTCAGCTAGCTTTCAGCCCTTTTTCTGTTACAGGAAGAGATGCTTCATGCCAGGATGGTGTCCTGTCTTCATTCAATGTACAATGTGGCAATAAGCTGTGTTGCTCTGCAGTTTGGATGCATTTCAAAGCTCAAATGAATTCCTTACAGTAAAAGTATTGCTGCTGCCAACTATTTTGCCTTGAATTGTGTGGAGTTTAACAGTATTTTTTTTTTTCTTGGTTTGGTGGGTGCAGAAAAAAGGAATACTGACAAATGTGCCACTTCTGATATTTAAACATATAATCTAAGCTGATACTTCAGTACTGAAGGAGTGCTGCACTGTCAGATCAGTTGTTTTTTTTCGATGAGATGTTAAATTGAGGCCCTGTCTGCCTGGTAGAAGTAAAGGCTCCCATGGCACTATTCTTTGAAGAGTAGGAGAGTCAGCCCAGTGTCCTGGCCAACAATTATCACTTGCCAATGCCACAAAAAAATTCTGATCATTAATCTCATTTTTGTTTGGAATCCTGCTGTGTACAAATTGGCTGAGTTTCCCGAGATTACAACAGTAATTACATTTCAAAAGTGCTTAATTGGCTATGAAGCGTTTTGGAATGTCATGAATGGAGCTATATAAATACTAGCTTTCCCTCACTTTTTTGCAAATTGCTTCAAAAACTGAACCTGAACAGTCACTGCAGTAATGATTTTTTTTCCTTTGCACCTTAAATTAGCTTGAAATGGAGGTTCTCCTATGCAGTCTTGCGGTTTGAAAAGGAAATGTCCACACTGCTCTCCAGCGAAACTGAAAGATGTCTGCTGTTCAGTTGCTTCAAGCACAGGGACCCACATTACTGTCATGAACTGTAATTTTAAATTACTGTTTCTCTTGCATACATTCAACTATTTTTTTTTTGGTACAGATCATTATGGATAATGGTCCTGCCTGCTGGGCTAAGACGGCTCAAGAGCTTCAAGCAGGTAAGAGCAATTTGTCCCTCCAGGTGTTGGTACACTGGGTGATCTGAATTCAATTGCCAGCATGTTAGGCCTTTGACTGTCTGTCTGAAAGACTTGCCGGCTATATCATTCCTGATTTGTGGGATGGTTTGAAGCAGCTTTGTTTGCTCTGGCTATGTACATAAATTCTTCATAGGTAATCTGATTATATAAAAAGGCACCTGTTCATGTGACATACTTGTATAGCATTTGCTTTTGTATTTTTGTATTTTTATCCAAGTCTTTGGTAGGTTATAGGTCTGATCAATGGGGAGCTCCTCTTCACATTGTATAACGTTTGTAAATGACTGTGACTTGCATTTATATTCCTCCTTCAGTATAATCCCCAAGCACCACTGGTGACCCAAGTCCATACAGGGTGAGGAAGGTGACTGAAGGCATGATCAAAGTTAGATTTTGGAAGAGGGGTCACAAAGTTAGCGTAGTTCAGGGTGACCAAAAGTGGACGGGGGTAGGGTTGCAAAGGAGCTCAGTCAAAGCACAGGATGCATGTTGGCACTTAGGACTGGAAAATGTTGCAAAGGTAGAGAAGGATGAGGCCAGAATGGGCCTTGGAAGTATAAACCAGAACATTGGTTTCACTGCAATGGGTCTGAGGTCCGGGAGATGGGGGAAGCGGGAGTTAGTATCGAATAATGTTTGTAGTAAGAAGTGGAATTCTGACGACCGGCAAGGAGAGCAATGAGTACTCCAGGCTAGAGTTTCCTGGTGTGAAGTGGGGGCAGAGTTATGCAATATGGCAGAAGGCTGACTTGCTGATGGCTTTGTAGACAACTGATCCCGTTCAGGAAAAGGTTGTTCAAATTCTGGGTTCTGTCTTCAATATTTTAATATGTACATTGCCAACACATCCTGAACTGCAATATATCAATGAAAAGCTACAAATTTTAAGAGTGAGGCCACAACCTTGTGGTTTTTTTCCCTCTTTCTCTCCCTCGCTCCAGGGCTGTGCTTGGTTTACATCTGTTTTTAAGGTCAGGCAGGTTATTATAGCAGCAGCTTCTTCCCAGGAGGGTTTAGTCAGTGTTATTGAAGCAACAGGTTTGTCACAATACAGAATTGGTATATATTTTTTTTTAAATGATCCAAATGTGATTACTGAACAAAATATAAACTACTGTGCATTTAATGCTGTATTTCTCCTGTTAGCTGGTGATGAAGTGGCTGATCCTTTTGAAATCTCCACCATTCGGCGTGAGGATTATGATTTTCACAAAGGGAAGTCTGAGTATGAAGAGATTCTGCAGTGCAACAACCAGCCATCCAGTGCCACACCCCGTGGACATCAGTCACCTGCAGCTTTCCTCATCATGGGTTCTGGCCTAGATAAGGTAGCATTACCTGATGACTCTAATTGTGTTAGATAGCTTTCAAAATGCATGTTGTAGAGGAGTGACCAGTTAAATTACACTTTATATTTAAATTGAATTTGTTTCTTCCCGCCCACCCCCCGGGTCACTTTACTATGAATTCCACAGTCAGCCGTTGGGGGGAATCTTTAAGTTGGTCACGTGTTACCATGCCTTTGTGCAGTTTAATCAGCAATAACTCCCAGCCAAAACTTCTTACTCTTAATCCAACACTCTACTACTACCTGACTTACTAAAGATGTATAAAGTATGCAGAATTGCTGTGAGAAAATCAGATTAGATGAAGCTTGCAGCATCATAGAATCACCGCTGAAGCCTTGATGACCTTGTTACCATAGGAGGCTGTGTCAGTGTTTAGTTGTGTGGGGGTGGGAGAGAGAGCTAGAACAACAGAGCGCAACCTAATTACTGAGCAGACTTGACAAAATTAGTTCTTGCAATGGCTCGATCCATAAATATGATACAGTTTTGTGGTGTGGAGATCCTTTCCTGTCGTGCCTACTCGGAAACCATTTGCACTAAATCAGTTTTTCTTTTTTTTTCAGCACGGACTAGATTCCGAAAAACCTCTCTGCTACTCTCATATTGACATAGCCGGATCCTCTGGCCCATTTCCTGGGATACCGACTGGATCACCAGTGGTTGCCCTGGCAGCCAAATACGTCCTAAATCGTATTTGAACTGCTGATTTAAAGAATATAATCTGATCCAGCACTTTTGAAAAAGGTTTCTGTAATCAACATTCGTAGACCACGCAGACAAAGCAACGTCACAGGAGGTCTAATGCAGTGGGCTATCTATCTGTCTGCACCTTGCCTCTGAAGGAAAAATGAAGTTAGATTTAGATTTGGTGTAGATCAGTCAGTGCAGCTTTCCTAGAACTGGCTACAGGCGGGTTAATCAGTACTCCAAACTTTCTCAGGTAGGCTAATGAATGTAGTTACTGTCTTTCAATACAAAATCCTTGCAGTATTTAATTTTTGTTTTGCTTGTACAACCAAAATATGTACACCAGAATTCTAAATTTCTATTTGAATTTAACAGGAGAATTATGTGGGTTTTTTTTTTAAAAGGGGGTCAAGCCATCAGGTGCAGGAAATGGGAGAGAATACACTTTCAACAGACTGGAATTGTGACTTTCAAAAGTAAATAAATGCTGCAGAGGTGCCTCTGTGTGTTTGGGAGGATCTTATTTCAAAGACTGTTGTCAATAAGTATAGTTTAAACCACTGTTCACTTGGCACCCACGGTTGACCTTTGATTGTCATGAATGCAATTGGAGCCACCTTTTGCAAAGTGTAATCATTAACCTTACGGCTATCATTTTAATGTATATTTTAGACAAAGCTAGATGCCAGCAAGTGCTATTTTCCAAACTGCTCATTGGGTGTTTGTGCAGTGATGACAAATCCACTATCGTGGGACTGACAGATGAGGTTGAGGGCTAAGTGCAGTGATGTTCTACCATTCACCTGAGGCCCTAATAGCATTATTTTCCACAGTGTAGCATTTGGGTTGTTGAGTATCACTTTTTTTGTTTGGTCCATTATTAATTGAATGCAACTGTTGAAGTGGTGGCGGGCTACAGTGAAATTTTAGATTGTCATTGTACAACAACAACTTGCATTTATATAGCACCTTTTAACGTAGCAAAACATCTCGTGGTGTCTTGCAATTGTAGTGTAATTATTAAATGCTCCTCTTTCAGCAAGTTCTTCAAACAAAATCCTTCTGTGAAAAAATAAACCCGAACCCCTTGGTGCACCTTTTTGAGCTGATGTGTCATCCATTGAGTGCACACTGCTTTCAACGCTTGGTGTAGTGACGATTCCTATTGCCTCTGCCAGAAAGCGGAGTGTTCAGCACAGTATCTGCTGACAACTGCCCTGTACTAAGGTGTGCTGCCTGCGCAGATCTTCACATTTACTCTAAATTAACACAATTGGAGATTTGTTTCAGTCTCCCCATGAATCGGCATGACCAGCCCCTTTTGGATAGCAAAGTTACACAGGGATCGCAAGCTTCAGCTGTTCCTGCTTTATAGGGATTTTTATGATCAACAGATCAGTTTGTGATCTTGCCTCTCAAATCTGATACCAATATATTTGTACCATCTACTGACATGGGTGTAGAGCCAGTCTCCTGTTTAGAGGGGCTGAAACCACTGATATTTCAAACCCAATCCAGTGTAAGAGATTGAGTTAAGATTCTTAATGGGTATTAATTTTAATGGAGCAGGTACAATGCAGGCTGCAGGAAACGAGTACGGCAGCAATGAGGGTGCACACTAGAGGATCCCTCTTCTCCCTGGCCGCTTTCTCTCTCCACCCACCCCCCCCCCCCCCCCCCAACCCAAAAAAAAATTACAGCCCATGTAGATCATGTGTGAGGAGTGCAGTAGGAGAAGAGTATGCTTCACCAAACAAGGGAACTGTGCCATGTTTTACACTGAGCTGCAGCTAGGGGCATTAACCTGGATAACTTCTGTCCATTAAAGCTGCCACAGACTCCTTTTCAAGCAGCCATGGCTGATCTGTGTATTTTCATGCGTGCTATCCAGGCATACATAATACATAATTTTTTAAAAGCACTTGCTGAGTTCACCAGTGTGTATGATGCAATAGATGGCATGCAATATCACAAGCTCCTTCAGTAAACCCTCTAGTTTCTGAATAGAAAGGGTATTACTTGCTGATTGCATCTGGTAACATGCAACCCAGCCGAAGAATTCTCAGACAATGCCACATCTGCTGGGAGTTACCATGATGTTTTTGTTCTCGGCTCTTCCAGGACAGCTGGTGGGTAATTGTACCCCTTTCCTACTGTGGATAATAACCGCCCCCCCCCCCCCCCCCCGAGAGCTGCACGAATAGCAGCAGAGGAGCGCCATGATGGAGCATCTACCTCCACTAGAATTTCCATAGACTCTAGACTTTGGTCTTAAATGGGTGCTTTCACTACTTGGCTATATCAGAAAGGGCTCTGTATGTATCCTGAATAGCTGGAGCTTGCTATGCCCTGCATACCTTACTGTGCAGAAAGGGCTGGTCATGGCATTTTATGGGGAAGTGACCCTATGGCCACCAGAAACACATTGAGTGAAGCAGCAAGAGGACTGTTTTTCGGAGGACTTCTTGGTAATGGCTGCAAGAAATGTTGAGAACACTTCACTGAATTGAGTTACATCAGTTTCTGTCTCCTTGTGTAACTTCTGCCTTTACTCTTTATCTCTTATTACTACAAGTACTTGAGATAAGCTATCCTCCTCCTTCACTCTGTGCTTTTGTGTGTAAGCCTGCCTGCCTTTCTGTGTGTGTCTGTCCGTCCGTCCGTTCGTTTCGCTACTGATACCTGCCTTCAGGCCTATCGTTCTGAGAACCCTGGCAGATCTACATCGGGCAGGGTCTGGATCAGTGCAGGTGCCATGTTGTCCCATCTCCTGCAAGGGCAGCTATGACGCCCATGCTGTATAGAGCTTGCACATGTGCACGGCCAGTAACAGTCAGCTGGGGCCTAAAGCCTGGCGTGGCCTTCACTTTAGTACAGATCTCGTACTGACATCCTTATTTAAAAACATCTTCATTAAAAACATCTGCATTGTCTCTGGCTTTAAATAACATTCAACCTTTCCAATAGTTTTACTGTGGAGTCCTGCATTTATTCCTGTACACTTGCATATTCCAAGCACAATGCAGACTTCTGGGATGGTGCTGAGGAGCAGCAGAGAGTACAACCTTCCTCAGAAGCATCTCTTGCAACACCATCTCGATTCAATAACCATCAAAGAGGACGCTGGCTGTGCTATTGTTTGCAAACTCTAGCCTAACCTAAGGGACCCTTTCCCTTCATCTTAGCTTGCCACCACTTAATCTTATGCCCCTTCAATGCTGGCAACTGTTGTTGACCCTCTAAAGATGGAGGCTTACGGTTTCCCACACCAGATAATCAAGCTCACAACAATTTAGTTCAATAAAATAATTAAACAGCACTACGAAATACAGAGAGGTAATAGCTACCTCAGTCGCCGGGAACTCGGTTTCAGTGCTCTCTTCCTGCGTCTGCTCTGTTCCAATCGAATAGAACAGACTTGCTCACAGTCAGTGGTTGTGATACTTATTTTTATACCTATTACATGGGTACAGTTTGCCGTCTGTAGGATTTGGATCACAGGTCAGATACAGATTACCCAAAGGGTCTTAGGAGTTGTAAGGCTTTTTATTAAGGAGTGGCAGTTTAAGTTAAGTACAACACGCAATCAAGTTAGATGTGGTAGACACATGACCATGACAAGCAGCTAGTATCGGGACTGACGGCTGGGGTGCACAAACAGCTCTTCCCTTCCATTCACCGTCTGTGCTAAAAGCTCTTTAGATATCTCTTTTACTCACTCTTTAGGGGTGGGCCAAGGGTAAATTATCAAAGATACAGTCAACAACCTTTCTAGCACACAAACAGCAGACAGCTAGTCTGGAAACAAGGTCACCGCCACGCTGCAGAATGTTGTAACATCCGCAGGGAACCAAGAACATCAGCAAATTCTAAGCGTCTATCCAGTTATTCTAACGCCAGTCCGAAGAGACTTTTTTGTCTCGTTATTTCTTCCAATTCACGATTTCTTACACGTCTCGCTTCACATACAAAGATTATCTGCTTTTACATCTTTTTACTCAACTGAAAGAGATAGGTCAGAAAATTATGTTTCTGATCAAACGCTTGCCTAGGAATTGTAGCTTTAACAAAGATACTACTTCACCCTGATAACAGTAATAGTTGTTACTGGTAAAGTTGATACAGTATTGAAGAGGAGGCTTGTGTGGAGCATAAACGCTGACATAGACCAGTTTTTTTAACAATCTAACTGGTCTGTCATTTTCCAGTATAGTGAAATGTTACCTTGGCAAGACTGGCAGAATTTATAATGCTGCATAGCAGTACAAGTTCAATACATACTTTTATGGTCATATTGCTCTTGCTAGCCATAGGCTTATGTTACAGCTGCCTTTCAATGCTTTACAGATTTCTAAATTTTTGTTCCTCCTGTTTCCCACCACCCTCCCACCCATATGTGACATTCTCCTTTATTTGCCCTCATCCCATTAAAATTGATTTAGACATTGTTTTCTTCTCTCGCTGGTGGTGTTATCTCTAGATCCACTTGTGTTTGCATATGGCATAGGTGAATAATTATGCAAATAACTTAGTACTCACTTTTCCATTATATTTACACGAGATTTAGGGTGGATCTTGAATCGATACAAACCAAATTAGAGCTGACTTGCATCTGATGAAAATTGGCCCCCATATTTCTCACATTCTCAATATTAAACCTGGCTTAGTGTCTGTTAAATTATTTGTACACTAGGTTGTCTATCAAGCAAGGCTGCAACCTCGACCTTGACGTGCCCTGAAGAGCTGTATGAATCTGCTGAAATCTATCTCGCTGCCTGGGTCTAGCGCTGTCCACGAAACACTCGCGTAGAGTCGTGCTGGACCTTCCCCACTGAGAAACTCTGCATCTCATCAGTTTTTAAAGACATCAGGCCTGTCAAACTGCATCCTGCAGATGATCTAGCACATAACCTAAGCCATACGCTAACTGACACAAATCCAATTGCATGTTCAACCATACCCTTTAACCTCAATTGATTGTTTTCAGGACATAAGCAAGCAGTCTGTGATGAGAAAAAAGATTTGCATTTATATAGTACTTTTCACAACCTCAGGAGGTCCCAAGTGCTTTACAGCCAATTTTGTAGTGTTGCCACTATTGTAATGTAGAAGTGGTTTCAACTTACTTTACAATCCAAATCTATTTCTATGTGTAAAATTCAGCATCTGTGAATAGTTCCCCCCCTCAATAAAATAGGCCATGGTAACCTAATGGTTTGAGTACTGCATTTGCAACTTCAAATCAAATCGCAAGTTGCGAAATTAAATGTAATAAATTTGGTAATTTGTCAGCAAACCAGAAAAAATGACACAAAGCTACCTAATTTTTGCAAAATTCCAACTGATTAATGTCCTGCTGGGAAGGGAACCTGCCATTCCTACCCAGTCTGTTCTAAATGTGATTCCATTGCCATACTGTGGTTGACTATTAATGCCCATGGCAACTAGGGATGGACTGTCACACCATCATCACCCAGGCCACATCCCAAGAACAAAAAGAAGAATGGTGATGCAAATTTACTATAGAACCAAGATAGACCCATCTGTTCCAACTGTCTCCGCTGGTTCCCCTCAACCCCACGCCCATCAAATCAAACCTCCCCTTGCTACTCCCTCCAAGTTGCACACCATCCTGACTTGGAAATATATTGCCATTCCTTTATTGTCGCTGGGTCAAAATCCTGGAACTTAACAGTACTGTGGGAGTACCTTCACCACAGGGATTGCAGCGGTTCAAGAAGGCAATTAGGGATGGATAATAAATGCTGGCCTAGCCAGCGATGTCCACATCCCGTGAATGGATAAATTGGAAAAAGAACCTTGCCCTGAACCCCCATTTTGCTTTAATCTCCCTCCATGCCATTCCAACTTCATCTTGTCCAGGACAGCTACTTTCCTTGACCCTATAAGCTGCTTACCACCTAACTTCTCTTCCTACTCCCATGCTAGTTGACATTGTAAATGGTTCCCTTTTCTTGTTCCCCACCTTTTAAAACTGCTAATGTCAGCTCCTCCTCAATTAAAAATAACCCTTTACATCTTTGTCATTGCAAACTTTTGCCCTTTCTCCAACCTCCCAAAGTCATGGACCATGCCCATCTCTCCTGCAGCTCTCAAATTGATTCCAATCAGGTTTCTGCCCCTCCCACAGCACTTAAACTGCTCTAACTAAAGTCATGAACAACATGACTATGATGCATTATCCCTTCTCATCCTCTTCCACTTGTCTTCAACAACATCTCTTCCCCATTGTCCGGGATGGTGGGATTATCCTCGCTGGTCCCCCTTACCTATTCGACCGTAGCCATAGTCTAGCAATGGCTTCTCTTCCTACTTCCACACCATATTGTGATTCTCCCAAGGATCATTCCTTGGGCCCCTCCTTTTTCTCATCTATATGCTGATCCTAGGTGACAACATCTGCACGCATAGGTCAGCTTTCAACATATGTTGACAGCACCAAGCTCTAACTCTCTACCATCACTTTTAACCCCTCCCTATCTCTTGCTGTTAGACAGCTGGTCTAACATCTAGTATTGGATGATTTGTAATTTCTTCCAGCTAAACATTGGGAAAACCAAAGCCATCGCCTTTGGCCCCAGCCACAAACTCCATACCCTTGCCACCATCTATATCCCCCTCCAAGACACCATCTCGAGCTGAAGCAGACTGTTTGCAACCCCTCGATCACAAAGACCGCCTACTTCCATCTTTGTAAATTCACCCACTTCTGCTTCTACCTAAGACCACCTGTAGCTGCAAGTCTTAACCAGGCCGATATCACCTCCAGACTCAGCTAATCCAGTGCAGTCCTGGCCAGCCTCCCAATCTCCATTCTCTAAACTATAAGCTCATCCAAAGTTCTGCTGATGGTATCCATTACCACATCAATACCTGCTCACCCATCGCCACTATCATTGCTGACTTACATTGCTTCTGGTCCCCCAATGCCACAGATTTAAAATTCTCCCCCATTTCTTTAAAACCTTCATGGTCTTGCCCTCCATATCTCTGTAACCTCCTCAAGCCTGACAACCCCAGCCCTGACCTGGAGGGAGGCATACAGTGGAGTTCCCCAAGGTTCAGTACTAGGACCACTGCTGTTTTTGATAAACATTAATGACTTTGACTTGGGGGTACAGGACTCAATTTCGAAATTTGCCGATGACCCGAAACTTGGTAGTGTAGGAAACAAGTGAGGATGATCGTAATAGACTTCAAGAGGACATAGACAGGCTGGTGGAATTCAATGGAGAAAAGTGTGAGGTGATACATTCTGGTAGGAAGAATGACAAGAGACAATACGTGCTAGATGGTACAATTTTAAAGGGGATGCAAAAAGAAAGAGATCTGGGAAGGTGGCAGGACACGTTAACAAAGCGGTTAATAAAGCATAAGGGATCCTGGGCTTTGTAAATAGAGGCATAGAGTACAAAAGCCAGGAAGTTATGCTAAACCTATATAAAACACTAGTTCGGCCTCAGCTGGAGTATTGTGTCCAATTCTGGGCACCACACTTTAGGAAGGACATGAAGGTTTGGGAGAGGGTACAGTAGAGATTTATTAGAATGGTTTCAGGGATGAGGGGTTACAGTTTCGTGGGTAAACTGGAGAAGCTGGGGTTGTTCTCCTTCGAGCAGAGAAGGCTAAGAGGAGGTTTGATAGAGGTGTTCAAAATCATTGAAGGGTTTAGATAGAGTAAATAAAGAAAAACAGTTTCCAATGGCTGACGGGTCGATAACCAGAGGGGACAGATTTAAGATGATTGGCAAAAGAACCAGTGGCGACATGAGGGGAAACTTTTTTACGCAACAAGTGGTTAGGATTTGGATTGCACTGCCTGATGAGATGCTCCTTAAAACCTACCTCTTTGACCAAGCTTTTGGTCACCTGCCCTAATTTCTTATGTGGCTCGGTGTCAATTTTTTGTCTTATTACACTCCTTGGGACGTTTTACTACGTTAAAGGTGCTCTATAAATACAAGTTGGTGGTGGATACAGATCCAATAATAGCCTTCAAAAGAGAATTGGATAAATACTTGGAGAAAAAATTGCAGGGATATGGGGAAAGAGCGGGGGAGTGGGACGAACTGGATTGCTCTTCGAAAGAGCTGGCGCAGACTCGATGGGGCGAATGGCCTCCTCCTGTGCTGTACTATTCTATGACCTCTCTATTCTGGCCCCTGCTGCATTCCTCCTCACTTTGCCCCACCATTGGCGGCCGTACCTTCAGCTGCCGAGGCCCCACGCTCTGGAATTCTTTCCCTTCACCTCTCCACTTCCTTCTCTTCCTTCAAAATCTTTCTTAAAACTCACCTCATTGACCAAACTAATGCATCCTTCCTGATAACTCCTTTGGCTTGTCATGGATGTTTTTCCCCTTATGCTCCTATGAAGCACATTGTGATGTTCTTCTACATTTAAGGGACTATGTAAATGCAATTTGTTGTTGGTGACAGTTTTAAATTGATGACCTCTTATCACTGACTCCCCAGCAAAAGAAATAGTCTTTCCCTATTCATCCTGTTAAAATCTTGTACAATTTAAAAAATCTCTATCAAATCTCATTCTCTGCTTTGGTGGAAGTATTCCCAGTATCTCAACTCTCTCCTCAACAATAGTTTCCTGTTCCTGATATCGTCTTGAAACTTTCCATTGAAGACCTTTGTCCCAGCACTCACTACATTACAGTACCTAATTCATTGAGATTTCAGGCAGCTTCACTGCTACAAATCCTGCTGCAGTTCATATAAAGATGGTGAAAATGCTTGATCTGTAGACCTGACTGTGGAACTATAGTTTAATCAAACTCAAATACTGAATACAAAAAGAAAATACTGCAGATGCTGGAAATCTGAAATAAAAACAGAAAATGCTAGAGAAACTCAGCAGGTTAGGCAGCATCTGTGAAGAGACAAAAGGTCATCGACCTGAAACGTTAACTCTGTTTCTCTCAAATACTGAATGATGGGGATGCAGAAAAAAAATCTTGTGATCTTGGCTGGCTACAGAAAAGTCAAATATTTGCATTGCCTCGCCCTTCCCTATCTCTGTAATCTCCTCCAACTCCACACATCTGCGCTCTTCCAATTCTGGCCTCTTGAGCATGCCCAATTTTAATCGCTCCACCAATGGCGGCTGTGCCTTCACCTACCAAGGCCCTCCGCTCTGGAATTCCCTCCCTAAGCTTCTCTACACCTCTTTCATTCTTTAGGACACTCCTTAAAACCTACCTCGGTGTCAAATTTTGTTTGATAATGCTCCGGTGAAGCTCCTTGGGATGTTTTACTATGTTAAAAGTGCTATATAAATACAAGTTGTTGTTGTTGCATCAGATCTTCCTCACTACCACAAACCCACAGTAAGCTTCTGCAACTCAAGCTAGCTGCCACCCAAGTTGATTGTAAACCAGTTTAGTCATAACTCTACACATGTAAATCTGAAAAGGTTAAATATTATTTCTCAAAATTCATTGCTGCCTGTCCAGCAGGGTGCAGTGGAGAGCATAGGGAGAGCTGTCACTTATTTTTAGTGCAAGGTATTAATGTAGATTGAACCATGAGTTGTCCTTAGTCCTCACCGACACATCTTCCAAGTGTTTATTAATTAAAAATACTTTCTTCCCTTTGTCATTATTCACATTCATATATATTCCTTATTATCATTATGCTTAATCCTCATTCATGTATATTCCATATTTTTAAGACACCAATTTTCTTCTCATTAATTTAACTATTATCAATGCAGGCTAAGAAATTCTCATTCCACTGTTAAATGGATAGTTAAGAATGGTTTGTGGTCCATAAATTGATTAATGCCTGTGTATTGCCGAAACCTAGCATCTGATTAATGGCTTGTGTACATTTATACTTAACCATATCAGCTGTCCTTGGGAGGGTGAGGCTTTAGTTTAAGATTTAATTTAGATGAAACTATATTGCATTGGTCAGTGACTTCCCTTTGATTAACCCCTCCTCCACCACCCCCCCACCACCATTTTGGAGATTTACATATTAACAAAGGCATAGATTATTTCTGATATGATTGGATGTTTCTGTTTTAAGAGAAATGGCAAAAGATCAGAACTTGTCATCTCAACCCTGGCCAGCTCTTCCTGTGTATGCTCAGATCATGTCTGTGAAAGTACAAAATGGCAAATAGCACGAGCTTAAGCTGATGAGGCTCTGTGACAGTGACTATAATGAAGAGTTATTTTGCACGATATCATTATATCACCAGTGATTCATTTTGAAAAACCAAAGCTTAGACTGTTAGATGTTGATCTGTTAATATGATACTCCCTTGTCCACTATTTTAATGGCCATCTTAACCTGTTTGAACACGTTAAGCATTCATCCACAAATATTAACAGAAATATCTGAGCTGAAATGTTTACGGTCTATAACAAGAGTCAAGAAAATTCTTTCACTAACAACCACAATGTACAAGATTCACCACTATAATTTGATTCTAGGTTAGTGGATTATATATTCTCTTGTATAAATAGCATTCACATCAGAAAATATTTACATATATATTACAAGTCTGCTCCAAGATGTTAGAAAATGCGGCACATAAAGTATGAAAGATCAACATTTTCAGGGGGAGCATTGCTGACACACCCTCAGAAAATAAATCCCAAACTTGATGTGTTGTGTGGCTAGTTCTAAAATTGCCACTGTCTCCCACTATTAATAAACCTGATAACCTGGTTAGTCTGAGAGCCAATGTCTAACATACTGAACGCCACAAACATGAATGACCATTCCTCCTCTCTCCCACCTACAGACATAGGCCGAGAAATTCGTCTTGACGGTGGCGCAAAGCGGGCGGTATCGGATCAGCCGCCCGTTATACACAGCACCTCCGACGCGACGTACAGCGGGCAGCCAATTCGATACCGCCCGCTTTGCGCAACCACCCGAGATGAATTTCTAGGCCACAAACTCCCTATCCGTTTATAAAATCTATACAAGTTAGTGAGCGTCCGGGCACGATACTGGAGAGCACTGTTAAGCTTATACATTCGTTTGATCAAAATTGTACTAATACTGTGTTGGCTGAAAGTGCTGAACATGTCCTTGATGGGGACTTGGCAAAAATTGCTGTTTCACTTACCAGATACTTCATGCTCTGATGTCGATAAACTCAAAATGCTGATCCCTTTTCTTTAATGACTTGTGGTGGAAATGGTTCTTCTTCAGTACTTCCAGAGTTAATGGTTTTCTATAAACTTCAAAGTGCTCCCTTTGTTTTCACTCAATCTCTGCAACTGACAGTCTCCTTTAGACTTTAGATACAATCTCATCTTTAAAAGTGAAAAATGCAAATGTGCGTTTGTGAGAGTATTGCTAGAAGGTTAATTTGTTTATGGGCCTTGAAGAGGATTGATGTTCTTTTTACGTCAGAGGTGAGCGGATTTGAAGTCTTGAGGTCTTTTTTGCTAGCTTTCAGCTGACTGAAAAACATGTTTTTAACCTATTATTTCATACTTAGTTTGGTCTGCTCTGAGTACAGTGTTTTGAAGCAAGTGCTTCATTAAGATTTCATTGCACACAGTGACATTTGACCATCTGGAGGTGTGTGTCTGACTGGTGTTTCTGTGGCTCACGTATGTCTGGCCCCACTAACTATACCATGGGGGTATTCACTGATGGGCCATTCTGAGCGAGTGTATCTATCCACCCAGTCAGAAAGGCGTGATGTTGAGCCTTTCTCTTCCGAATCTTTCCAGCACTCTCCTTTGTTTTCCATTATTAAGTGGTTAATTAAGGCATGTTGCAGAGCTATTTTTAAGGGTATTTCTTAGCAATATTTCACCCCTGCCCCCCAATCCTCCTTGAACCATGCAGCATTTTATGTTATGAGGATGAGTGGGCAACATGTTCTTGGCCCTTTTGTCAATGCTACTCAGAACTGGCCTCCAGGAGGCAGGTGAGAGCAATGTGAGACATTGGTCAGAATGCATACTTCCCTCTCTGTCGAGCAAGCATTACTTTTGATGTTGTAGGCCCTTGTTCTTTTTATGCAAAGAATCAACTGTTTACCAGTCTAAACTCCTTAATAAATAAAGCCTTAGGTGAACTATTATTATGCTATGCACATTATTATTATGCTATGCACATAGGTCATAGATGTTAATTCTTTGTATCATTCTCTAGCTGGTTGAGAACCACCAGATAAAGTGAAGGCTCTTTCTACTTGAGCTATCATCACTTTATGTGACAATATGCAAATAGTTTCACTGGATTTTAACTGCAAGGTGGCGACATGGAATAATCTGCATGTATTTACTGTCTTAATCCGACAGCTCAAGGTGACCAGTGATTTAATGCTTCTGTGTTTTGGGCTGGCCTCATCAAATCAAGGATCTTCCCACCTCTGTTTTTCATTGTCCTTTGGTATGTGACGACTGAGTGAAGGAAAAAGAATATTAATCACCGACCGTAGGCATGGCTGGACTTGCTCTTTGTCGGTCTTCCACACACCCCTCTCAATGTACTCACTGATGGGATTGCTTATGTTTGTATGTGTGTGAAAGTGTCTTATTTCAACATCTACTTGCTACTGTCTCTCTATGGGATTAAAGTTGCAGCATCAGACGTGTGCTCACGTGGTTTTTGCGCCGTTCCAAACTCAAAGGGGAAATGTCCAACAATTTTTTTCCCTTAGCTGGATGACCATCTATTCATGTGTATCTGCAGGTTGAATGAACAAGAAAGAATTCATAGAATGATACAGCATGGAAACAGGCCATTTGGCCCATCCATCTGTGCCAGTGTTTTTCTCCACATGAGCCACCTCGTCTAATTTCCCCTCTTTCACACTCCCCATACCTTTTAATATTCTTACTTTACAAACATCTATTTAATTCACTTTTAAAAGAAGTTATGAACTTTGCTTAAACAATGATTTTTTTTGGCAAAAAATTCCATACTCTCTTCACCTTCGGTGTAATTTTTTTCCTAATCTCCCTTTAATTCTTTTTCTGATTATGATTTTACGACTCTGACCAGCAGAAACTATTTACCTTATTATAAGCCTTCATAATGTGTCAGCCATGGCTCAGTGGGTAGTAGCACACTCGCCTCTGAGTCAGAAGGTTTTTGGTTCAAGTCCTGCTCTAGAGACTTGAGCACAAAAATCTAGGCTGACTCTCTCGTGCAGTACTGAAGGAGTCTTTCGGATGAGACGTTAAACCGAGGCCCCGTCTGCTCCCTCAGGTGGATGTAAAAGATCCCATGGCACTATTCCAAAGAAGAGCAGGGGAGTTATTCCCAGTGTCCTGGGCAATATTTATCCCTCACGCAACATCACTAAAAATCAGATTATCTCATCATTATCAGCTTGCTGTGCACAAATTGGCTGCCGTGTTTCCTACATTACAACAGTGACTACACTTCAAAAGTCTTTCTTTTCTTTTTATAATCTGGTCTATTTCAGGTTATCCATAACCTTGGCTCCAGTGAAAAAAATCCCAATTTGTCAAGATTGTCTTCATAACTGTAGCTTCTTATCCCTGATAACATCTTGGTGAACAGAAGGTGCACATTTTTTATTACTTTTACATCCTTCCTCTTATGGAATGCCTAAAACTGTACGCAGTGCTCCAACTGTGGCTGCACTTGTGCAATATTACCTCTTTTGACTTTTGTATTCCATATCACTAGATACAAAACCAAAACCTTTAATAATTTGTATATTTGCATAGCGTGGTCCCTCTGCCCCGCTACTCCATTTTAAATCTTACCATTTAAAATGTATTTCCTTTACCTATTTTTACTTCCAAAATGTATTTCTTCCCATTTCTTTACAATGAACTGTATCTGCCTCCCATGGCCTCTTGAGGTCTTTCACAATTTGCCACACCCACCCCACCCCACCCAAGAAATTGGTGGCTTCAGCACATTTCTATAATGGGCCATAATTTGCTGCAGGAGTGAATCTAATGGCATCAAAGCATTGCTTTGATCTGACCACTTAAAATAACCATTCCACTGTATGACCCTCTCCTTCCAAAATTGGCCTCAACATTGTAAGCAAGCTTCCTACCTCAGTTTCCTGTCTGATCTGTCATAATAAATTTTATACATGCAAGCGGAATGAATAAGGAAGAATGTTCGATTACTTATCTTGGTAGTCTGCCTCGTTCTTAGAATGTAGTTAGATCCCCACATTCAAAGCTCGCTCCTTTCTGCTTTTAATTCTCAATCAAACCTGGAGCATTTCAAATAATTCATGGTTTTAATGTGTATTTTCTGCATCTACATAAACTCTAATTTTGCTACTGCTTTACTACAGAATGGAGACTGAATTGAAGAATAAAGCTTCGTATACAGGAAGTGTTGCATACTGACATTTGTAGCTCAGTAGATAACCATTTATTTTATCTTTCTAAGCTTTCGACGTAACCCTAGTTGCCCCTTTTTTTTAATCTGCACTCTGACTGGAATCAAATGTTCTGAGGTTTGTCTAGCAGAACTTGTGTGCATAACTGAATACTTCACTCTTAAAAGGACACTCTTCACTGTGCCAGAGTAGTACTTCAATTTTCCACAATCTCGATTTACGTGACCTTCCAAAGCGAAATACCAAATGAGTATCTAATTCAGGGCACTGACACGTGGTAAAGGAAGCTGGCCTCAATTCAGAGAAAACTTTTGTTACTAGTATATTTAAATGGAGCCTGGTGTGATGGAAGCAGAACTCTTGTCTTGCTTTAAACTGTAAAATCTCCATTGTATCTTTTTTGTATGTTAGGTCAATATATTTTGAATTTATAAAAGTTGGGTCAATATATTTTGAATTTATAAAAGTTTTCAGTTATGTGCATTCTTAAAATTTATTTGGCTTTGTGAGGAGAAAAACACCTAGCTCAGCGCTGTCCAATAGAAATTACTAACTAGCACTAATTTTAGTAGAAAACACCTTATTACACTCGCGCAATACACGTAAATGTACTTCACGTGCATATTTACTTAACAAATATCGATCACCATTCAGTAACCAAGGAAGTAAAGCACTCAAGCAGTTCAAGAAGAAGGCCCACCTCCACCTTCTCAAGGTCAACTATGGATGGGTAATAAACGCCGGCCTAGGCGAAGTCCGCACCCCGAGAGAGAATATTTAAAACATCACAATGATCAAAAAACACTCGCACACTCTGCTCTTCGTCTTACCATTTTACAAACAAGTGCCCAAAATGGTTAAAGTATACATGAACTAGCTGGGGAGCCCCGCGTTGCGAGGGCAATTTTGGGGCGTGAGGGCAATTTTGGGGCGCGAGGGCAATTTTGGGGCGCTTGGTCTCCCTGCCCCTGTCATGTCCTCTCCCTGTCCTATCCCTCCCTCCCCTCCCTGTCCTATCCCTCCCTCCCCTCCCCTCCTCTCCCTCCCCTCCCCTGTCTCCCTCCCTCCCCCACTCCCCTCTGTCCCTCTCTCCGGCCCCTCCCCCTGCCTAGCGCCTGAGGTCCGGAGCTGAGGTCCCCCGCGTATGGCGCGGCTGATGGACGGCCGCTGTGGGCGGGCGGGCGGCGCATGCGCGGTCAGTGGGCAATTTTGGGGCGCTTGGTCTCCCTGCCCCTGTGTGTCCCCCCTCTCCCTGTCATGTCCTCTCCCTCTCCCTGTCCTATCCCTCCCCCGCTCCCCCACTCCCCTCTGTCCCTCTCTCCGGCCCCTCCCCCTGCCTAGCGCCTGAGGTCCGGAGCTGAGGTCCCCCGTGACATCACATGCCGAAGGACAGTGTCTATTACTCATTTTTAAAATTTTCTAATCAAAAATGCAATTGGCCCCATGTGGCTAGTGGCTAATATATTGGACAACACTGCCCCGCTGCTGGATTCCCACAATGATGTAATTGGGCCATATCTATTACTCAATTGCATCAGAAATTCCCTCGTCTTTGAAATGTTAAATGCCAAATCTGCAGACACCTATCATGCACTCTAGCGTTGTTCTCTGTGCTCAAGCTAATCAAAAATATTGATCCTTTGAAAAGCAATGACTTTTATTTGTCGTTTCCAATCAAATGGGATTACTTTTGATTGCTGACAATAGTCAAACAGACTGATTCATTATTTCTAATTTGACCCATTCGGGGTCATCTCCGAGGGGAGACGGTTAATGTCTCAAGTAGAACACCTTTCACATGAAAGGCATCTTTTGTCTAAAGACGTTGAATTATTCTTCTTCTACAGTTCAGCATTCAAACTCAGCCCAGCTTTCAACTCACTTTCAATTTCTGTAATTAATACTTAGGCCTGGATTTTCCTTTTAAAATAAGAACACTTATTTTCAGGCGATTTCCTGGCAGTAAGTTGAGGATAATTGGGCAGGGAGGCTTTCTGCCACAGTCCCACCATGAAAAAAGACCACTTTTAATTTCCTCTCAGGAACCCCTCAGGCAACTCAGCTGCCCCCCCCACCCAATAACTCACCCAGCACATATAAGTGACAACGGGGCAGGCATGGTCTTTCATTCAATTTGCTCAGTTTCCACCTCTACACCAACCCCAAGAAACAATGCCACTATATGTGTCACTGGATTGAACAGAAGTTCCACCCAATCACGTTGCCAGCAGTTTGAGGAAAATTCAGTCCCACACTCCATAGGCTAGGCAAGAGTATCGTCTCACTCGTATAAAATTATCTATGAAAGACGTGTCTTCAAAGTCTTGCAACTTATGACAGAATATAAGAAATATACTCTGAAAAAAGTTACTTAAACTTGGGCAAAAGCAAAATACTGCGGATGCTGGAAATCTGAAATAAAAAACATAAAATGCTGGAAATACTCAGCAGGTCAGGCAGCATCTGTGGAGAGAGAAACAGAGGGCTCGATTTTAATAGCCCTGAGGAGGTGGGTGGGCAACGAAAATCGGGGGAAAAATGGCTTCAGACTGCCAACCCGCCCCCACACGATTTTCGTGAGTGTCGGGTCAGCCGCTCCCAAACTGACCTGACTGGAACTGGTGGGACAGGTAGTTAAGGCAGTTAACAGCCTGTTAACTGCCTTGCTAATCCTATTTTTATAGTGGTTTCCCGTTTTTGTGCCTCTGGCTCCTGTTTCCCGTCTTGTCAGAAACAGGCCAGCTGCAAGGGGACAAGTTGCTAGAGGACATGATTTGTAGTCATTGGTGCAGCACTTTAAAAGTGCTCCAGTAACATGGTGTGGTAAACCACGTTCACTATCGTATCACTGTTAGTAGTTAGCACTGTTCACCACTGTTCGTTATAACTGTATCACTGACCACTATTGTATCACGGTACGAGGTCGCCTCTTGCCACACTGCTATACCTGGGATGACCACTGCCGACTCCGCCTTGGCTCCACCCACCAGGCCAGGTATAAAGGTGAGCGACTGGCTGGTATTCCTCCTGCTTGGATCGGATCACCCACGAGAGTGGGCTGTTATTTAGTCAATAAAAACCTTTAGTCACCTTCGTAACTCTTCGCCTTTTATTGGAGGAATTGATAGGTATATCAATTTTATTGACTAAATTTAATGATGTCCGACAACGAGTCACAACCGGCGGAGGAGCCACCAGCGCAGCTCCCAGGAGCACAGCCACACCAGCCAGCTTGGCTGCGAGCCCTCAGACCGCCGTACCTGGACCTGAACCCACGAGCAGCAAACTCAGCCGCAGACTTTAAACACTGGCTGGTCTGCTTCGAATCATACCTGAGAGAATCCAGCGTCCCTCAGGCATCCAAACTAAGTGTCCTGCAGGCACAACTGAGCCCGAGAGTATACACTCTCATCGAGGATATGACTACCTACGAGACCGCCATCAACCTGCTGAAACAGAAGTACCGGACCCCGGTAAACTACATGTACGCTAGGCACCTCCTAAGATCACGGCCGCAACAGCCAGGAGAATCAGTAGCCGAATTCTCACAGGCGCTATATGCACTCGCCAGGAACTGTGACTTTAAATCGGTGTCGGCAGCCGAAAATACTGAAGATAATATCCGCGACGCATTCCTGAAAGGCCTACGGTCCGAGTACTCACGGCAAAGACTGCTGGAAGCTAAAGACCTCAGCATGGAAAAAGCTGAAGCCCTCGCTATCTCCCTGGAAGTGGCCCACCAAGATCAGGAAGCATTCACCAGGTACTGCTCGCGACCCTGGGACTCGGGCCCGACCCCTACCACAGCACCCTTCCCAGCGCCGCCCCCGGGACCTACCTCTGCGTCGGCGTCCCGGACCCGACCGGCCCCGCCACCCCCGGCACCGGCCCCGACATCGGGCATCCGCGATCGGGCCGCCGGCTGTTTTTTTTGTGGCCAGGAGAAGCACCCGAGGTCGCGCTGCCCAGCCAAGAACTCCATATGTAAAACCTGCCTGAAGAAAGGCCACTTCTCCAAGGCCTGCAGGAGCGGATCCTCAGAGGCCAGCAGTGCCGCATGCGAACTATGGGGGCGGCCATCTTCGTTTAGGGCAACTGAGGCCAGCATCCCCACACATGAGTCATGGGGGCGGCCATCTTTGTTTAGGGCAACTGAGGCCAGCATCCCCACACATGAGTCATGGGGGCGGCCATCTTTGATTAAGGCAACCGACCCCAATAGTGCCTCATGGGGCCCTACCTCGTGGGAGACGCCATTTTACTCACCACGCCCGACCGCCTCGCCCGCAGATGACAACGACTCGCTCAGCTACACACTAGCTTCCGTCACCCTGGACCAAGCCCGCCCGCACCATCTGTCCAAGTCAATGATGGACATCAAAGTGAACGGCCACGCCACGACCTGCCTGTTCGACAGCGGAAGCACGGAGAGCTTCATCCACCCAGACACGGTGAGCCACTACTCCCTCTCTGTCCTACCAACGTGCAGCCGAATCTCGATGGCATCGAGGTCCCACGCCACGGACATCAGCGGCTACTGTGTCGTGACCCTGTCGGTTAAGGGCACGGAGTATAAAAACTTTAAACTCCTCGTCCTCCCCCATCTCTGCGCTGCCGTCCTACTAGGGCTGGACTTCCAATCCCACCTCCAAAGCGTAACCCTAGCATACGGTGGACCCCTCCCCCCACTCACAGTCAACAACCAGCAAACGTTAAACCGCCCACCGCGTAACACCTGCAGCCTCTCCACCCTCAAGGTCCCGCCACCCTCTCTGTTTGCTAACCTTACCCCTGACTGCAAACCCGTCGCTACCAAAAGCAGGCGGTATAGCGCCGGGGACAGAGCCTTCATTAGCTCTGAGGTGCGGCGCCTCCTGAAAGAGGGCATTATCGAGGGGAGCAGCAGCCCCTGGCGTGCCCAGGTCGTAGTCGTAAAGACCGGCGATAAAAACCGCCTGGTCATCGACTACAGCCAGACCATAAACAGATATACCCAGCTGGACGCATACCCCCTCCCCCGCATATCTGACATGGTCAATCAGATTGCACAGTATAAAGTATTCTCGACCATCGACCTGAAGTCGGCCTACCACCAACTCCCTATCCACCCTGAGGACCGCCAGTATACCGCCTTCGAGGCGAATGGGCGCCTATACCACTTCCTTAGGGTCCCCTTCGGTGTCACTAATGGGGTCTCGGTCTTCCAAAGGGAGATGGACCAGATGGTTGACCAGAACGAACTGCAGGCTACATTCCCCTACCTAGATAACGTCACTATCTGCGGCCGCGACCAGCAGGAACATGACGCGAATCTGGAGAAATTCCTCCGTACGGCCCAACGGCTGAACCTCACCTACAATAAGGAGAAATGCGTGTTTAACACCACGCGCCTTGCCATCCTCGGCTGCGTAGTGGAGAACGGAATCATCGGCCCCGACCCAGAAAGAATGCGCCCCCTCATGGAGCTACCCCTCCCCCACTGCCCTAAAGCACTTAGGAGAACCCTGGGGCTTTTCGCCTACTATGCCCAATGGGTACCCAATTACGCGGACAAAGCCAGACCCCTCCTGAAAGCCACTTCCTTCCCCCTCACGGAGGAGGCGTGCGCGGCCTTCTCCCTCATTAAGGGAGACATAGCCAAGGCCACGATGCACGCAGTGGACGAGTCCATCCCCTTTCAGGTGGAGAGCGACGCATCCGACTTCGCCTTAGCCGCCACCCTAAACCAGGAGGGGAGGCCAGTGGCCTTCTTCTCAAGGACCCTACAGGGCCCCGAGATCCGACATTCGTCGGTCGAGAAAGAGGCCCAGGCGATCGTGGAGGCAGTACGGCGCTGGAGGCACTACCTGGCAGGCAAACGATTTACCCTCCTCACCGACCAGCGTTCGGTGGCTTTCATGTTTAATAACAAGCTGAAGGGCAAAATCAAGAATGACAAGATTTTGAGATGGAGAATCGAGCTCTCCACCTACGATTATGAGATCTTGTACCGGCCAGGCAAGCTGAACGAATCCCCTGATGCCCTTTCACGAATGACATGCGCCAGCGCGCATATCGATAGGCTTCAGACCCTCCACGACCAGCTCTGCCACCCCGGAGTCACCAGACTCTACCATTTCATTAAGGCCCGCAACCTGACCTACTCCATCGAGGAGGTCAGGACCATGACCAGGAACTGCCAGACCTGTGCGGAGTGCAAACCGCACTTCTATAGGCCGGACCGAGCAAGCCTGATCAAGGCCACCCGCCCCTTCGAGCGCCTGAGCATCGACTTTAAGGGGCCCCTCCCGTCCTCTGACCGTAATGTGTACTTCCTCAACATCGTTGATGAGTACTCCCGTTTCCCCTTTGCCTTCCCCTGCCCCGACATGACCAGTAGCACGGTCATTAAGTGCCTGAATGCCCTCTTCGCCTTGTTCGGGTTCCCGAACTATATACACAGCGACCGGGGCTCCTCCTTCATGAGCGAGGAACTCCGGCAATTCCTCCTAGAGAGAGGTATTGCAGCAAGCAGGACCACCAGCTACAACCCCAGAGGTAACGGTCAGGTGGAAAGAGAGAACGCGACGGTATGGAAGGCCGTCCTCTTAGCCTTAAAGTCTAAGGGCCTCCCAACCTCCCGCTGGCAAGAAGTCCTCCCGACAGCGCTGCACTCCATCCGGTCATTACTTTGCACGGCCACTAACACCACCCCCCATGAACGAATGTTCGTTTTCCCCAGGAAGTCGACTACGGGAACCACTCTACCAACCTGGCTGACCGCCCCGGGGCCGGTCTGGCTGCGGAAACACGTGAGGACCCATAAAACGGACCCCCTGGTCGAGAGGGTGAACCTCCTGCACGCCAACCCCCAGTACGCCTACGTGGCGTACCCAGACGGGCGGGAGGACACTGTCTCCCTACGAGACCTCGCACCCTCAGCCGATCCGGAAACACCGCCACCACCCCCCCCAACCTCAGTCCAGGTAGACGGCATGCCGGAACCCCACGAGCCCTCGCCGACCACGCAAACACCAGCATCAACACCGGATAAGGCACCAGCACCGGATAAGGCAACACCACCGCTGCGGCGATCGGAGAGGCTTACGAAGCCTCCGGACAGACTGACCTACCAGAATTGGTAGTACACTTCACCCCGCCGGACTTAATTCTAAACAAGGGGTGAATGTGGTAAACCACGTTCACTATCGTATCACTGTTAGTAGTTAGCACTGTTCACCACTGTTCGTTATAACTGTATCACTGACCACTATTGTATCACGGTACGAGGTCGCCTCTTGCCACACTGCTATACCTGGGATGACCACTGCCGACTCCGCCTTGGCTCCACCCACCAGGCCAGGTATAAAGGTGAGCGACTGGCTGGTATTCCTCCTGCTTGGATCGGATCACCCACGAGAGTGGGCTGTTATTTAGTCAATAAAAACCTTTAGTCACCTTCGTAACTCTTCGCCTTTTATTGGAGGAATTGATAGGTATATCACATGGCTGACATTAAAATGCAACAACTTTGTTGTTGGAGGTTTGGGGTAAGATTTTGCAACTCTACTGACCTTGTGACTGTTCAAGCAGACAGCCATCTGCAGTGTGACCTGATTGGAATAACCTCAGGCCACTTCGACTGTGCGCTTGCAAGCTTCTTGCCTCAACTGAAATCTATAGCAACGGGATGGGAACCATTTACATCCTCTCATCCTGGTCATCAGATTCGGAGGAAGAGCAGCTGCGGCAGCACCACAACCAGCCACAACAGCAGCACCAGGAGTGCCAACCTGATGATGCACAGGGCGGAGGGCCTCAGCGCAGGGCTGCACCTCGCCGCAGGAGATACCCCCAACACAGGGTTTACAAGCAGAGGATGAACTTCCTCAGCATGACTGAGCAGTAGTGCCAAAGCAGGCTGAGACTTTCGAGAGACGTAGTCACTGACATCTGCGCAATGCTGCACCAACACCTGGAGCCCAGAGGAGCATGTGGACACTCCTTACCAGTTGCTGTCAAAGTCACCACCGCACTCAACTTCTTTGCTTCGGGCTCCTTCCAGGGATCAGCTGCAGACATCAGCGGCACCTCCCAGTCGGCCGCACACACCTGCATCATGCAGGTCACCGATGCTCTCTTTGCAAAGGCGCACAATTACATCCACTTCTCCACGGATGGCCAAAGTGTGCGCGGTTGGCTTTGCCAATATGGCAGGCTTGCCAATGGTGCAGGGCGTCATAGACTGCACACATGTAGCCATTAGGGCCCCCTATCACAACCCAGCTGTATTTGTCAACCACAAGGGATTCCACTCCCTGAACATCCAGCTGGTGTGTAACTACAGGAAGATCATCATGCATGTTTGCGCAAAGTACGCTGGCAGCTGCCATGACTCCTTCATCCTGTGCCTCAGCTTTTCCATCCACCAACCCAACTTTCTGGATGGCTTCTTGGAGACAAGGGCTATCCCCTGAAAAAGTGGCTTATGACACCGATGAGGTGGCCATCAAACGATGCTGAGGAGCGGTATAATGTGAGTCACATATCCACCAGAAGCATCATCGAGCAAACCATCGGCTTGCTCAAAATGCGCTTCCGATGCCTAGACAGATCTGGAGGAGCCTTGAAGTATGCACCAGCCAGGGTATCCAGAATTGTCGTGCACAACATCGCATAGCAGCGCGGCTTAGTGCTGCCGGATGAACAAGTGGCTCAGCACACAGCCTCCTCGGAGGACGATGAGTTGGAGGACGGGGAGCGACGCCTTGCGGGTCCGCATGTGGCCAATCCAGCAGCAGGCGACCACATTGCTGGCCGTCAGACAAGGGATGCACTCATCCATGCTAGATTTGCGTAAGCTTACGCTTCAACCACAGGTGGCTGGCACATGGAGATGAATATAAGTCCGACATTCACATTCTCCCCGTGTTTGCGTGGGTTTTCTCCGGGTGCTCCGGTTTCCTCCCACAGTCCAAAGATGTGTGGGTTAGGTTGATTGGCCATGATTCAAAAAAATTGACCCTTAGTGTTAGGGGGGATTAAATACGTGGGGTTACGGGGATAGGGCTTGGGTGGGATGGCTGTCGGTGTAGGGACCGGGTGCTAGGGTTTGGATGATCAGCCATGATCTCGTTGAATGGCGGAGCAGGCTCGAAGGGCCGAATGGCCTACTCCTGCTCCTATCTTCTATGTTTCTAAAACCCCAGGCATGATCTGTCCAATAAACGGTGGTTTGCGCTTAGTGTCACCACCAACATTCTACATGGAATTCTCCGAGCCCTCACTCTTGAACTTCCATTTCCTAGAACACAGAGGCCACACTTTAGGTGATCTCAGCAGATCATTAAACCTTTTTCGACACTGAATCCATGTGCGTCTGCACACAGACCTCAAACTCACTTGCTCAGCAATTTGCAGCCAAGCTGCCTTGGTTTGGTGAGGAGGCCTCCTCCTTGTGTTTTCAGGGAAGAGGACCTCCTGACATCCTCTAACTCCCTCCACAAGAGCATGGAGGGAGCCCTCATTGAACCTGAGTGCAGCCTTAGTTTTTGAGGCTGCCATTCCTGCAGCAGCCAGCACCTTTAACAGGAAAAACCTAGGGGGAAAAATTTGGTTGCTTTGCACCTCCCGTTAGCACACTCTTAGGGTGCTAACGGGGCGCAAAACAACTAGCGCCTGGGCGCGGCGCCACCAACGCCTCCCGTGAAATTCAGCGGGAGATTAGCTGCAGCAGTAACCGTTAGCGCCCTGCGGCGCTGCGCCACCAGCGATGACGTCATCGCCATGTGCAGCACCCCGACCGCGATCTTCGGTAGCGCCCCCTGACTTACCGCCGGACGCTATGTCCGACGGGGTCAAGGGGCCTACCTGAGGCCGGGGCGCCGCTATTAAAAGGCGAGGTGCCGGACGGCCATTTTTGTTGCTGGCCACCTGCCAGCATCTGCCCCCGCTGCCATCCCTGGCCCCCCCCCCCCGTGGCGTGCCAGCTGCGTTCCATGAGCCTGGCACTTCTCTTGAGTGCCGGGCTCTTTTGCCGGCACTCCGATCCCCGGTGGCCCAGCTGGGCCTTGGGTCGCGCTGCGCAAGGCCCCTCCCCTTAAGAAGGAGAAGAAGGCCTGCAATACCGCGGCGCGATGTGCCGCAGCGCCACGATATTCCCTCACAGCGCCCCAAGAGGGAGGCGGGGTGCTTCCAGTAGCGGCCAGCTTCCCTCTTGGGGGCGCTACCACTCAATTTCGACCACGGGGTGCTAATTTTTTGGGGACGCTAAAAGTAGTGCCCCGGCGAAGTTAGCGCGCCAAAGGAGGCGCGACTCAATTTTCCCCCCTAATGCTTTTGCAAAGGGGACATGGCCCCTTTAAATTTTTACCTGAAACAACGCATCATCAGAGGCGAGAATCTGACGCTCTGCAACAATTGCCTGGAGGGTCCCGCATGTTGGCCGTAACGAGGCCTATCAAGCGAAAATAGTAACTGCTGGGAGGCGGTATCCGGGAGCGAGTCCAAAAGCTGCCGAGCGGCGGGCCCGCCCTCAACCCGCCTCCTCTATAAAGATCGCGGCCAGAGTTACTGTTTCGGGTCGATGACCTTTCATCAGGAATACTCAGCGGGTCAGGCAGCATCTGTGGAGAGAGAGAAACAGAGTTACTGTTTCTCTCTCTCCACAGATGCTGCCTGACCTGCTGAGTATTTCCAGCAGTTTTTTTATTTTTACTTAAAACTTGGGGGTTGATTAAATCTTTGTTTTCTAAGTATTTGTGCTGCTAGTTTTGTTTTGTTGTACCCCTCTGCTTTTATGGAAGAACAATTCTTGTAAATAAATGTAATCTCAAGTTTCGGCCTGAACGATATATGATATGACAGCATGGTGGTTTCCAACTTTCGGAATGGACAGGAGTGCAATCGCAGTACGGCGTGAAATATCACAGGAAAAGAATCATTGTTAATCCTATCACCTGCATAAAAGTGTAGATCTCAGATTAGAAACACGGGTCTGGTCACGGAAGCTGCCTTTACAACAACAACTTGCATTTACAGTATATAGCACCTTTGACGTAGTGAAACGTCCCAAGGCGTTTCACAGCAGCGTTATCAGATAAAAAATTTAACCGAGCCACATGAGATATTCGTACAGCTGACCAAAAGCTTGGTCACTGAAGTAAGTTTTAAGGAGTGCCTTAAAGGAAGAGCGAGAGGCGGAGAGGTTTTAGGGAGGGAATTCCAGAGCTTAGGGCCTTGGCAGCTGAAGGCCAATAGTGGAGCACGTGAACACAAATAAATAGTGGTAGGGAGCCTGAACTTTAACACTTGATTCTTTGGAAGTGAAACGTCATCACACTGGAACGATGTTCTAACACCCTTGGTCAAGCACTCCCTTATTGTTTCTCTGTAAGCAGTGCATCTGAAATATTAATGAATTTGATTAATGATATGTTATACAGTTCTACTCTTTAGATTTGTGCATGCGCAAGCAGATTTCTCACTCCTACCTTATTTTTTTTTTCATTAACTGTCTGATGGAAGCAGCTGCAGGCCAGCAGATTATTATAATGCGTTTTATTCAAACAATTTTGAAAATGCATTATTTGCTGAAGTGAGCTCAAAGAGGCACTGAACAATATATATGAAAAATCTCATCAAAAATTAAAGTGGAAATTAACATAACAATTTATGAATACTTTTGGCTGCCCACAGCAAAATAACACTAGCAATTTGTGTGAAGAATGAATTAAATTGCAGCAGGAATAGATGTGGCAAGTGCTGAATTCTAGCTGATCGGAGTGAATTTGAAAAATTAAATATCCTTAATATTAAAAAATGACAATTTAACAGGAAGCACACGCTTCCTGTTTGCGCTATTTGTCTTCCTGCTGTCATGTTTTTTGCCACTCTTTTTTGCACCGGTTTTTTCCATTATAGATTCCTGGGATGGAAATTCCTTTAGGTTTGTTTCTAGGCTTGAAATGGGTGCCAACGCACAGACCATATGCCCCAACCGGAAGGCCCAAAGTTGGGCCTCGGGCCTCATTATTATTAGTTGGGAGAGCTCCCAGCGCCTTCACGGGCTGCACGCTTAAAAAGATGACTGTCAGACTGCTTGCCTCACCGGCAGTGGCCTGAAGGCAAGTCCTAGTATTTGGCGGGGTGTGGGGGGAGTGTTGTAGGTTGATCACGAGTACTGTGGAATTAGGGGAGCGCTCCTGCCTGCACATGTTGCCTCCACGGGAACAATGTTTGAATTTTTAAAAAACAAATGACCTCTTGTTGGCGGCTGCTGCTTTGGCCGCAGTGGCCGCTGAAGAATCCTGAGCACGAGCTGGGCCTGCTCCGCTCATTGCACTCCAATTTCAGCAAGGGAGCCTAAAATAGGTGTTAGTCCCCTTACATATGTAAAGAAGGACCTAATGTCTGCTTTAGACGGCCACCAGCAACGGCTAAAAACTGGATTAACCTATCTATATTAACGATTTGGAGGAAGGGACCGAGTGCAACATATCTAAGTTTGCCGACGATACAAAGATGGGAGGGAAAGCAGTGAGTGAGGAGGACATAAAAAACCTGCAAAAGGACATAGACAGGCTAAGTGAGTGGGCAGAGATTTGGCAGATGGAATATAATATTGGAAAGTGTGAGGTTATGCACTTTGGCAGAAAAAATTAAAGAGCAAGTTATTATCTAAATGGAGAGAAACTGCAAAGTGCTACAGTACAAAGGGATCTGGGGGTCCTGGTGCATGAAACACAAAAAGTTAGTATGCAGGTGCAGCAGGTGATCAGGAAGGCCAATGGCATCTTGGCTTTTATTGCAAGGGGGATGGAGTATAAAAACAGGGAAGTCTTGCTGCAGTTATACAGGGTATTGGTGAGGCCACACCTGGAATACTGCGTGCAGTTTTGGTTTCCATATTTAAGAAAAGATATACTTGCTCTCGAGGCGGTTCAGAGAAGGTTCACTCGGTTGATTCCAGAGATGAGGGGGTTGACTTATGAGGAAAGGTTGAGTAGGTTGGGACTCTACTCATTGTAATTCAGAAGAATGAGAGGCGATCTTATCGAAACATATAAGATTGTGAGGGGGCTTGATCGGGTGGATGCAGTGAGGATGTTTCCACTGATGGGTGAGACTAGAACTAGGGGGCATAATCTTAGAATAAGGGGCTGCCCTTTCAAAACTGAGATGAGGAGAAACTTCTTTACTCAGAGGGTGGTGAATCTATGGAATTTGCCACCCCAGAGAGCTGTGGAAGCTGCAACATTAAATAGATTTAAAACAGAGATAGACAGTTTCCTAGCAGATAAGGGAATTAGGGGTTACGGGGAGAGGGCAGGGAAGTGGACGTGAGTCTAGGTTCGGATCAGCCATGATCCTATTGAATGGCGGAGCAGGCCCGAGGGGCCGTATGGCCTACTCCTGCTCCTACTTCTTATGATCTTATATGATCTTATAACCCAGTAGTCGGACGTTGGTCCCCGAAATTAGCCCTCGTTGCTCCTGTTTTACACCCGTAAAACGGGCACAACGAGGGCCAGCCAATTTCTACCACCTGATGTCCACATTTATAATGTCTATGTAAACTCATCCCTCTGTGCAATTTGGATACTGGGGCCTAGAAATTGGTCTCGGGCAGTATCGGATCGGCCGCCCGTTATACGCAGCGCCTGATATTCAGTTCCACTGCAGTCAATAGAATGGAGTATCAGGTGCTGGGTGACGTAAGAAAACTACTAGGCACTTGGTCTAAGCGTTAAACAAAGCTTTAATCAACTGTTTTACAACATGGCGGTCTAGTTGTGTCCTTCACTAGTTCCTGTTAAGAATGTCCTGCGCAAGCTGGGCCCGTGCCCAAGTATTTATACTCTCCCTGGACAGCGCCACCCGCAGGCCGCTCAGTATTATTTCATAAGTCTTTCTTTCATGAATGACTGATTCATGTCACCGGGTGTAACGGGAGGCCGATCTGATAACGCCCGTTTTTGCACCACCGCCCGAAATGAATTTCTAGGCCCAGGTTTCCACAATTCTCCGAAATGCTTTCTGAAATTTTCTTTATCTGCCAATTTTTTCCTCACTAACTAAAGTTTGTAATATCCAAAATAAGGGTTGAACCAAAAGAAAAGAATTTTTAAATTACATATTTCCTAAGACCTGATTAAACTTATCCATTGAATTGTCTTTTTTTAAATCTCTTTTACTGCCTTCATTAAAGTTTTTACTTCAAGACTTTTAGCATCTCCCAAAATCTTGAGCTTGGATTTGATGTGGGCTGTATTTGGATTGTGCAGTGTTTGTAATTTCCCAGAAAACATCAAAACCATTTAGTCAGCTGTATTATTTTTGTTTAGTTTTAAGCAAAATTATTTGAAGAAAAGCTGGAGGAAACATTCCAAAAGTTTTACGAAGGTAAAATTCATATATTTTTTTTAAAACAGTAACACCAACTTGCATTTACATAGCACCCTTACTGTAGCAAAATGCCCCACAGCATTACACGGAATTGTAATCAGACAAAAATTGACACCGAACTAAAGGAGCTATTAGGATGGGTGACTAAAGGCTTGATGAAAGAGGTAGATTTTCAGGAGGGTTTTAAAGGAGGAGAGAGAGGAATTCTAGAGCTTGGGTCTAGATAGTGGACAGCATGGCCACTAATGGTGTGGTGAAGGGATTAGGAAATGCACAAGAGGCCAGAATTGGAGGAACGCAGAGTTCTCGGAGGAGTGTAGAGCTGGAGGAGGTTACAGAGATAGGGAGGGACGAGGCCATGGAGGGATTTGAACACGAGGATGAGAATTTTAAATTTGAGGCATTGGTGGATGGAAAGGCAATGTAGGTCAGCGAACACAGGGGTGATGGGTGAGCAGCACTTGGTGAGGGTTAGGATAATGGACAGCAGAGTTTTGGACGAGCTCAAGATTATGGAGAGTGGAGCATGTGAGGCCTACCAGGAGAGCATTGGAAGAGTTGAGTATGGAAGGGACAAAAGCAAGGATGACGGTTTCCGAAGCAGAAGGGCTGATGATATGGAGTAAACAGCGAGGCAATATGTATGAGGGAGAGCAAGTGAGAGTGGTTGGAGGATTAAGGCTGAGATGAGTGACAGCAGAGCATGAGCGAAGGGAGGATAAAGGGGTTAGGCAGATAGTTTAAAGGGAAAGAGGTAGAGATAGTGAGGGGATGGCAGGAAGGGATACGGAACATGATGTGAGCAATGTGTGCGGGGAAGCATGAGTGATTGAGGGAGGGGATAGAAAGGGAACTGCTGAGGGCTACATTTCCCCACAAACCTCACTCCAAATGCAGCCTACAGCTGTTGGTGGTTCCTTTCTCCAACACACCATGTCATAGAAGGCAGCACCTGAAAGGAAAGAAGAAAATAGAGTGGGTGAAGCCAAATGAAGAATTAAGGGGAGAGAAGTAGAAGAGATGAGAAACTGAGAGACAGAACCAGAAGAGAAGAGGCAGAGAGAGAAACAGCAAATGAAGACAGCAGAAACAGATGAACAAAGTCAATGGATAGAACATGTCCAGGGAATTATAGAACATGTCCAGGGAATTATGGAACATGTCCAGGGAATTATAGACCAGTCAGCTTAACATCGGTGTTAGGAAAAATAATGGAATCCCTACTAAAGGAGAAAATAGAACATCTAGAAACCAAAAACATAGTAATGAATAGTCAGCATGGATTTCAAAAGGGAAAGTCTTGCTTGACCAACCTCATTGAATTTTTTGAAGAGATAACAGAGAGAGTAGACAATGGTAATGCAGTAAATGTAATTTATCTAGATTTTCAAAAGGCCTTCGATAAGGTACTCCATAATAGACTGATGAACAAGGTCAGAGAATGCAGAGTCAGGGGACAAGTAGCAGAATGGATAGCTAGCTGGCTTCAAGAAAGCAGAGAGTAGGGGTAAAAGGTAGCTATTCACAGTGGCAGAAGGTGGGTAGTGGTGTTCCACAGGGATCAGTGCTGGGACCACTGTTATTCACAATTTATATTAACGATTTAAACTTTGGAATTAAAAACACAATTTCTAAATTTGAGGATGACACCAAATTGGGGGGGATAGCCAATACTGAGGAGGACTGCAACAAATTACAGGAGGACATTAATAAACATGCAGAATGTGCATATAATTGGCAAATGAAGTTCAACACAGATAAATGTGAGGTATTACATTATGGTAGGAAGAATGGGGAGGTCACTTATTACTTGGAGGGTGTGAATCTAGGTGGGGTTGAAGAACAAAGGGATCTCGGAGTACAAATACACAAATCACTAAAAGTTGTGACACAGGTTAACAAGGCCATAAAAGTAGGGAAGTTATGCTAAACCTGTATCGAACCTTGGTTAGACCACACTTAGAGTACTGCATACAGTTCTGGTCGGCATATTATAAAAAGGATATAGAGGCACTGGAGAGGGTGCAGGGAAGATTTACAAGGATGATACCAGAAATGCGAGGGTATACATTGTAGGAATTATTAACGGGGATGGGGTTATTGTCTCTGGCCAGTCAGAAGCCTCTCAGCTGCTCCAGAGCCCCGTGCGGTTTCGAAGCGCTCCCCTCTTCCTGGTTCTGACCGCCGGACTTATTCGGTAGCGATGTAGACAGAAACGAGACTCGTGGTTGGGTGCAAAACAGACCAGTATTTATTGAAACAAAAAGAAAACAACTTAAAATAATGAATACAACACACCTGTGCTCGATACAGCACTTTTACTTAACACAGTACACTTAATGTCCACTACAGCACTCTCTTGCTTAGTGCAACACTCTTTTACTTAAATACAGCACTTTTAATACAGTACACTTACTTAAATACAGCACTTTTAACTAGTGCAGCACTTTACTTCTCACAGTACTTAGTGTCCACTACAGCACTCTTTTGCTTAGTGCAACACTGTTACTTAACAAGGGAGGAGAAAACGGACACAACGAAGGAAAATTGACTAAAATCACAATTTAACGAAATCCCCCTTAATTCCCACCCGTAAATACCTATCTAAGTTGCCTTGTGATAGGCCAGAAAAACTATGCTCACCAGTGAAACGCCTGCTCCGTGCCCCTGCAGTCTTAGATTCTTCACCACCCTGAAATGGAGATACCCCAGTGTTTAAAAGTAACTGCTGGTATTCCACTCTCTTGGGCGGGCTCCTGAGTTGTAGATAGGGCACGGGGGCGAGGCTGCAGAGAGAGAGAGAGAGATAGCTTCTTGAGAAGCTATCTTATACCCCATTTGGGGCCGAAATCTTCCCACCCAAATCCGGATGTACCTGGGCTGAACAAAAGTGATCCAAGCTGTCCCCATTGACTGTGATGGGGTTTGGATGAATTACCCATTTCCCTTATGATGGGTTTTTGAATGTATCCCCATTCATCGTGATGGGTTTGAATAGAGCTGTCTTGGTTTGAAAAAATGTCTATTTCCTTAATTGCTGCTTAAACAAAGCCATTGTCCTGTGGTCACTGGAACCGCAATTGATTGGCAGTCTCAAGTGGTTAAGCCTTTGTGTCAACATTGTAGGCTTCCTGTAAACAAACATCGATTGTCCTGCGGTGAAACTCCTCGAACTGCCTTTGATTGACAGTTTAAATACTCCATTGCTTCAGGGGCTGGGGTTTTTTCTAAATCCTTTGTCG
The DNA here is from genome assembly GCF_052327205.1 of Somniosus microcephalus. Taxonomy (NCBI): domain Eukaryota; kingdom Metazoa; phylum Chordata; class Chondrichthyes; order Squaliformes; family Somniosidae; genus Somniosus; species Somniosus microcephalus. The sequence continues at coordinate 16,580,241 of NC_141016.1, forward strand.
GCCATCTTTGATTTTCCCTTTCATATGCACACAGGCTGTGTGGTGTCTTCTGCCACGAGGTCGGACAGCCATCTTTGATTATCCTTTTCACAGCACACACACAGGTTGCCTTTCAAGTCCTTTTTGTCAGCCCGTGCTTTGCAGAGAGACTGTCTTTTGTCTTCTGCCACGAGGTCTGATGGCCATTTTGATCCCTGGATTTTTAAAGGTATATTCTACCCAGGTTATCTTTAATCTTCGGCTGTAGAAATTCTTGCGAAATCTTACAACATCTCAGGAAAGGATGAACAGGCTGGGTCTCTTTTCTCTTGAAAAAAGGCTGAGGGGTGACCTGATAGAGGTCTATAAAATTATGAAAGGTTTTGATAGAGTGGATACAGAGAGAATGTTTCCAACTGTGGCGAAGAGTATAACTAGAGGCCATCAATATAAGATAGTCACCAAGAAATCCAATAGGGAATTCAGAAGAAACTTCTTTACCCAGAGAGTGGTGAGAATGTGGAATTCGCTACCACAGGGAGTGGTTGAAGCGAATAGTATAGATGCATTTAAGGGGAGGCTGGACAAACATATGAGGGAGAAGGGAATAGAGGGTTACGCTGATAGATTTAGATGAGGAAAGATGGGAGGAGGCTCGAGTGGAGCATAAATGTCGGCATGGACTGGTTGGGCCGAAAGGCCTGTTTCTGTGCTGTACATCCTATGTAATGGAAAAGAAAGTCAGGTGTGTTGTAAAATGGGCTGCCGGTTCACTACCAGCCCGTTTTGCACTCCTGGCATAGACCAATTTCACCCCCATATTGTCTGAATTATCACACACTGCTGCTTCAGGAGGAAAATGGGGACATTCAAGTTCAAGTTGTTCTACAAAATTTGACAAGAGTGATAGCAACAGCATAGTAAGATGATTACCTGATGCACCTTGACAATTAATAGTAATCCTGTGATAATTTATATATTACTTTCTGATGCCACACTCGTTTTATCGGTAATTAGTAACGTGGTAGACTGTAAATAATTGCCAGTATGGACTTCAGTGTCAATGAAATGGTTTGGTGAGATGATGCATTGTATGATGTGATGGCTGTCTGTGGTGTACGACTTACAGAATGAGCTTTATTAAATTGCAAATAAAGTGATAGATGGAATCAGAAATGGTGTTAACTGCATCGGTAGTTTATTTAGAACACCATCATTTCTTATCCAGCTTGTTACTAGTTTGCACATTGTTCCAGTTTACAACTGACTGCATGGGTAATGCAGACTGGCTACGGCGCAGAGTACAGCAAATTCTCACAGAATTGCGGTCGGCACTCTGCAGGATTTGCTTCAGTTTGATCTGGGACAAAACCAGTGTACATCATTCAGTGGGAAATGGAACAAATGGGAAATGAGAGTCTGGATAGAACCAGTACAGGAAACTTTGTGATATCCGGCCGATCTATCAAAACTGCCGGACATACAAAGTTAATGTTGAAGCATACGGAGGTTTTCATCTCCGTATCTGACAACAAACACTGTTGCTTAGCAACAGCTTCTAAAGAGTCGGCTGCAGCTGCAAGTGTCTCTAGCTGAAGCTGTTGCTATAGCTACAGACCTTGCAGTGGCTGACTGGGAAAAAAAAAGAATGAGATCTAAAAAAACTTATAGAAAACGGCTCCTGATTTTTGTCGTTAGATCGAGTATTCCGGACATACAACCTCCGGATAAACCAAAGTTTCCTGTAAATGGATGGAGAGGTTCTATAAAAGCTGTCTGGATAGCTATAACAGAAAAATAACAGACTTTCAGTTATATAGCACCTAAACATGCCTCACAGGACCCTCCAAAATCTTTGCATATAGTGAACGACTTTGGCATGCAACAACTGTTGTTATGTTACCAAACATGACAGGTATTTTGCACACAGCAAAGTCCCACAAACAGCAATGAGATGAATGACCCAATACAGGAAACTTTGTGTTATCCGGAGGCTAAATGTCCGGCAAGCTCGAGCCACTGGCAAAAATCAGGAGCCGTTTTGTTAGGTTTTTTTTCTTCTCGTGGCTTTTTTTTCCTTCTCGTGGCTTTTTTTTCCAACAGTCAGGCTCTGCAAAGTCTCTCTGAAGCTGTTGCTAAGCGACAGAGACGCTTCCAAGGTACGGCCGACTGTTTAGAAGCTGGTGTTTGTTGCCAGATACGGAGATGGAAAGCTCCGTATGCTTCAACGTTAGCGCTGGTTTGTCCAGCAGTTTTGAGGGAGCGGCAACAGCTCGGTCCCGTCGGTGCCAGATAGCACAAAGTTTCCTGTAATCTGTTTTGGTGATGTTGGTTGAGGGATAAATGTTGGCCAGTGCACTGGTGAATTCCCTAATCCTTTTCAGTAATGCCATGGGATCTCTAGCGCCTACCTGAATAATCAGCGGAGCCTTGGTTAATCGTCCCGTCCAAAAGACGGCACCTCAGGTAATGCAGCACTTCCTCGGTGCTGTATTAAAGCGCCATCCTACATTTTGTGCTCAAACTGCTGTATTTGTAGGTGAGTTCAGGGTGCTTTTTGTTTGAACATTTCTCCAGATGTCCATGTGTAATTTAAAAGAAAATATCAAAATTTTGGTGCTGAACTGCAACCGGCGACTTTGTCTCAGGTTGCTCCAGTGCCATTGCTGAATAGGAGCAGAGATGATGAGTCCTGATACTGCTCCAGTTACTGTAATGGACATTGTAACTTCTGACTGCCTTGACAATTGTCTGAACTTGGGAAAACACAACACTGGAATGCAGTCGCCAAGAAGGTTCTACCCATTTTTATTCTACAATTAACTTTACATTTTCTATATGTCATCCAAAAGTAAATAATATTTTGATTTATTATATTCAGTGTTGGCGCACAGGCCTGGAGGACCTATTTATAAATGTCTCATGAAACTGTGATCATTTACCATGATATCTCCTGGATATATTCAGCGTTCTATGACTGAACCATCTCATTGACTTACAGATTTGAACTTGAGTATTTTAGCATTCAGTGATGCTGATTATGTTTGAAAGAAAGTGATGTCAGAGTTAATTTAGTATGTAGTGAGTGAAGTGGCTGCAGATTGATCCTGAGTTTAGTGGCGATGCTGCTGACCTGGTTGAGACCCTCATCCATACCTTTGTCACCTCCAGACTCCAGTATTTTAGTGCTCTTCTGGCCGGCCTCCCATCGTCCAACCTCCATAAGCGTCAGGTCATACAAAACTCTCGTTTCTCATGTACTATCCTACTCACTCATCACCTCTGTCCTCGTTGACCTTCATTGGCTCCCGATCCTGCCAAGTCTCAAATTTAAAATTTGCATCCTTATGTTTAACTCCCTTTGTGGCCTTGCTCAACAAGTGCGAGGAGCTCATTGATTTCTTTGTCACTAAGACTGAGACCATCTGTCCACCAAGCCAAGATTTCCCCCTGCTCAAACCCTGAACGCGCCTCTTTCTGTAGTTTCTCTCCTATCTCTCCTCATGCCCTCTCAGAGCTCGTTTTGTCCAATGATACCAACCTCCTGCTCTCTCAATCCTATTACCACTAAACTGCTGACTACTCAACTTCCCTTCCTGGCCCCCATGCTAGCTGATATTGTAAACGGTTCCCCCTCCCTTTCAAATATGCCACCATCTCCACCCTCCTCAAGAAGCACCCCCATGACCCCTCTGTCCTTGCCCCATCTCCAACCACCCTTTCCTCTCCAAACTCCTTAAACGTGTTGTTGCCTCCCGCAAATCCACGTTTGAACCTCTCCAATCAGGTTTCTCTGAAATGGCCCTGATCAAAGTTACAAATTATATCCTCTGTGACTGTGGCAGTGGTGCTCTATCCCTTCTTATCTTTCTAGACCTTCCTGCAGCCTTTGACACGGTCGAACATGCCATCCTCCTCCAACGCCTCCTGCAATGTCCAGCTGAGTGGGACTGCCCTCGCCTAGTTCCCTACTAACCTATCCAGATGTAATCAGGGAAGCTCCTGCAATGGGTTCTCATCCCTCCACTGAACACTTACCTCTGGAGTCCCCCAAGGATCTATCTTTGGCCCCCTCCAATTCTCATCCAGATAGTGCCCCTTGGTGACATCATTCAAAGATAGGACGTCAAGCTTCACATGTATCCTGACAGCACCCAGCTCTACCTCACCACCACCTCTCTCAACCCCTCCACTGCCTCTGTGTTGTCAGACTGCTTTTCGGACTTCCAGTCCTGGATGAACAGCAATTTCCTCCAATCAAACATTGGAAAGACCAAAGCCATTGTCTTCAACCCCCGCCACAAACTTCATTCCCTGACCACTGTCTCAGACTGTTCGCAACCTCGGTGTGCTATCTGACCCTGAGCTGAGCTTCTGACCCCATATCCTCTCCATCACAAAGACCGCCTACTTCCACCTCCGTAATATCGGCAGTCTCTGCCCCGCCGCAGACGATCTGCTACTGAAACTCTCATCCATGCTTTTGTTACCTTAAGACTCGAGTATTCCAATGCTCTTCTGGCCGGCCTCCCATCTTAAACCCTTCAACAACAGCATGAATGCAAGTTGTTGTTGTAGCTCCTCCCTATCTATGTAAACTCCCCCAGCCCTAAACCACCGCCCTCTCCCTCAGCCCTATACCACTGCCCTCTCCCCCAGCCCTAAACCACCACCCTCTCCCCCAGCCCTGAACCACCGCCCTCTCCCCCAGCCCTGAACCACCGCCCTCTCCCCCAGCCCTAAACCACCGCCCTCTCCCCCAGCCCTGAACCACCCCCCTCTCCCCCAGCCCTAAACCACCGCCCTCTCCCCCAGCCCTGAACCACCGCCCTCTCCCCCAGCCCTGAACCACCCCCCTCTCCCCCAGCCCTAAACCACCACCCTCCTCTCCAGCCCTAAACCACCGCCCTCTCCCACAGCCCTGAACCACCGCCCTCTCCCCAGCCCTAAACCACCGCCCTCTCCCCCAGCCCTGAACCACCCCCCTCTCCTCCAGCCTTGAACCACCGCCCTCTCCCCCAGCCCTGAACCACCACCCTCTCCCTCAGCCCTGAACCACCCCCCTCTCCCCCAGCCCTAAACCACCCCCTCTCCCCCAGCCCTAAACCACCGCCCTCTCCCCCAGCCCTGAACCACCCCCCTCTCCTCCAGCCCTGAACCACCCCCCTCTCCCCCAGCCCTGAACCACCGCCCTCTCCCCCAGCCCTGAACCACCGCCCTCTCCCTCAGCCCTGAACCACCGCCCTCTCCCCCAGCCCTAAACCACCTCCCCCTCCCCAGCCCTAAACCACCGCCCTCTTCCCCAGCCCTAAACCACCGCCCTCTCCCTCAGCCCTGAACCACCCCCCTCTCCCCCAGCCCTAAACCACCCCCCTCTCCCCCAGCCCTAAGCCACCCCCCTCTCCCCCAGCCCTAAACCACCCCCCTCTCCCCCCACCCCCTCCCCAACTCCATCCTCTGATTCTGTTCTGTTGTGTACCCTCTTTCCTTTCATCCCACTATTGGCAGCTATGTCTTCAGCCGCTTAGGTTCTGTGCTCTGGAATTCCCTCCCTAAACTCCTCTGACTCCTTTTTTAACACCCTGCTTAAAACCCAGCTTTGTAGCAAAGCTTTAAGTCGCTCCACCTAAGGAGGATGAGGCAGTGCTCTCAAAGTGGATTGAATCTGAGTGCCCTCTGCATCCAGGGCTCAGGATTGTTATTTTTTCCAGTATGTCCTTGTTGGGTAGAGTCCAGCCCTTTCTAAATCTGTTTTTTTGAAGAAGAATTGTTGTTTGGTGTCACCATATGTACATAAATTGTCTTGAATCAATAGATGTAATGATGTAACGTATGTTGTACTTGTTTAACTTCCAAACTGTTGACAGTCATATGGAGGGGATTGCGGAGTTGTACTGTAAACTTTAGAGCACAATATGGATTTGCAGCTATTGTAGATGGGTTTCTTATATGTGTATATACCTATATGTATATATTTACATACCTATATATGCATACCTCAATATATATAAAAATAATGTGTATATAGTTCCATAAACTTAAGAAAGCACAGTAAGCTGAGTGACAGAACTCTTTTCTTCATCTGATTTTGAGTTCATTAAAAAAAACAAATTTGTTGAATAGTGAAGCAAAAAGCCTCTAATTTTCACTAGATTATCACCTGCTATATTGACAGTTAGAAGATATTAACATAGTGATACCTTACGACATTGTGAGGCTTGGAGAAAGGCTGATTCAGAGAGAGACAGAGGGTTAGAATTACCGCTGTGATCCCGCCCAAAATTGAAAGGCACCAACCAATGCTGGCAGTACATCCCACCCAGTGCTACCAGACCAATGCCATGCCCTCCCCTCACTGCTGATACACTACAGGAATCCAATCAAACCTTAATATTGATTTCCACAGTTCTGCCAGCCTCAGGTTCCCCCCACCCCCCCACAGTAATTCCAGGTCAAAGGACCTCTTCATTCAGTCAAATTTCAGCATCCTCACTGCAGGTCGCCTACTTCAGTTCTGCCAAACCCCAGGACGATCCACCATTGCTACCAAAGTGCAGGAGCCTCGTCACATTCAGTTAAACCCCATTCTCACTCCCCAGTACTGTTAAACACCAGACATCTACCTCCAGGTGGTGCATCTTTCAAATCATATTGCTGTGTATTCTCAGCTTTAAAAAGGGTAAGGGATAAAAATGAAATACATAGAGGAATAAATGGACAGAGCTGTAGAATTCAATCTACAAAGCACAAGGAAAAATCCGAGAATAAAAATGAAATTTGACTTATTCAGTCACTATGTGAGTTTGACGTCCATTGTTATGGAAACGCTTATTAAAGGTAAGATCATGGAGCATTGGATAGCAATAAAATCCTAAAAGATAGCTAATATGGATTCATGAAGAGGAGGTCTTGCCCGCCTAACTTACTGGTTTTCTTTGAGGGTGTGACAAAGGAGCTTGATATGGGTAAGGCAGTGGATGTGGTGTACTTGGATTTCAGTAAGGCCTTTTTAAAAATTCATTCATGGGATGTGGGTGTCACTGGCAAGGCCAGCATTTATTGCCATCCCTAATTGCATTTGAGAAGGTGGTGGTGGGCCGCCTTCTTGAACCACTGCTGTCCATGTAGTGAACGCACTCCCACAGTGTTGTTAGGTAGTGAATTCCAGGATTTTGACCCAGCGACGATGAAGGAATGGTGATATATTTCCAAGTCAGGATGGTGTGTGACTTGGAGGGGAACTTGGAGGTGGTGGTGTTCCCACGTGCCTTGTCCTTCTAGGCGGTAGAGGACGCGGGTTTAGGAGGTGGTGTCGAAGAAGTCTTGGCGAGTTGCTGCAGTGCATCTTGTAGATGGTACACACTGCAGCCACGGTGCGCCGGTGGTGGAGGGGGTACCAATCAAGGGGGCTGCTTTGTCCTGGATAGTGTCGAGCTTCTTGAGTGTTGTTGGAGCTGCACTCATCCAGGCAAGTGGAGAGTATTCCATCACACTCCTGACTTGTGCCTTGTAGATGGTGGAAAGGCTTTGGGGAATCAGGAGGTGAGTCACTCACCACATAATTCCCAGCTTCTGACCTGCTCTTGTAGCTACAGTATTTATGTGGCTGGTCCAGTTAAGTTTCTGCTCAATGGTGACCCCCCAGGATGTTGATGGTGAGGGATTCGGCGATGGTAATGCCGTTGAATGTCTTGGGGAGGTGGTTAGACTCTCTAGAGATGGTCATTGCCTGGCACTTGTGTGGCGCAAATGTTACTTGCCACTTATCAGCCCAAGTTGTCCAGGTCTTGCTGCATACGGCCACAAACAGCTTCATTATCTGAGGAGTTGCGAATGGAGCTGAACATTGTGCAATCATCAGCGAACATCCCCACTTCTGATCTTATGATGGAGGGAAGGTCATCGAAGAAGCAGCGGAACATGGTTGGGCCTAGGACACTCCCTTGAGGAACTCCTACAACAATGTCCTGGGGCTGAGATGACTTACCTCCAACAACCACAACCATCTTCCTTTGTACTAGGTATGACTCCAACCAGTGGAGAGTTTTCCCCCTTATTCTCATTGACTTCAATTTTACTAGGGTGCCTTGATCACACTCGGTCAAATGCTGCCTTGATGTCAAGGGCAGTCACTCTCACCTCACCTCTGCAATTCAGCGCTTTTGTCCATGTTTGGCTGTAATGAAGTCTGGAGCCGAGTGGTTCTGGGGGAACCCAAACTGAGCATTGGTGAGCAGGTTATTGGCGAAGAAGTGTTGCTTGATAACACTGTTGACGACACCTTCCATCACTTTACCGATGATTGAGAGTAGACTGATGGGGCAGTAATTGGTCGGATTGGATTTGTCCTGCTTTCTGTAGACAGGACATACCTGAGCAATTTTCCATTTTGTCTGGTAGATGCCAGTGTTGTAGCTGTACTGGAACAGCTTGGCCAGAGGAGCGGCTAGTTCTGGAGCACAAGTTTTCAGCACTACAGCCGGGATGTTATCGGGGCCCACAGCCTTTGCTACATTCAGTGCGCTCAGCCATTTCTTGATTTCATGTGGATATTGACTGGCTTCTGTGATGGTGGGGACCTCAGGAGAAGGCCGAGATGGATCATCCACTCGGCACTTCTGCTGAAGGTGGTTGCAAACGCTTCAGCCTTGTCTTTTGCACTCACATGCTGGGCTCCGCCATCATTGAGAATGGGGATGTTTATGGCGCCTTCTCCACCCATTAGTTGTTTAATTGTCCAGCACCATTCACAACTGGATGTGGCATGACTGCAGAGCTTTGATCTGATCTGTTGGTTGTGGGATTGCTTAGCTCTGTCTATCGCATGCTGCTTTCACTGTTTAGCATGCATGTAGTCCTGTGTTGCAGCTTCCCCAGGTGGGCACCTCATTTTTAGGTAAGCCTGGTGCTGCTCCTGGCATGCTCTTCTACACTCCTCATTGAACCAGGGTTGGTCCCCTGACTTGATGGTAATGGTAGAGTGAGGGATACACCTGGCAGATTGAGGTCGAATACAATTCTGCTGCTGCCGATGGCCCACAGCGCCTCATGGATGCCCAGTTTTGAGCCACTAGATCTGTTCTGAAATCTATTCTATTTAGCATGGTGGTAGTGCCACACAACATGACGGAGGGTGCTCTCAGTTTGAAGATGGGTCTTCCTCTCCACAGGAATACAGTTCCTTTGGAAAGGCTGGTACTGAAATTTAAAAAGCGGGAATCAGATGAAATATTTTGCAATGGATACATAATTGGTTGACTGATAGAACCCAAAGGGTATTGGTACAGGGATTGTTATCAGCCTGGGAGAATGTTAAGGACAGAAACCCACAGTGGTCTGTTTTGGGACCTCTTTTGTCAATATCTTTATAAATGATCTGGACCTAGGTGTCACAAGTACACTGACTAAATTTGGAGATGATACTGTAGGAGTCTACGTACTCCTAGCAAAAAATACTGAACTCGGAGAGGTTCAACAGAAAAGGTTTAATTGTTGAGGCTGCATGCTGAACACAAAATGGAGTCAGAGACTACACAAAGTACGACTGCCTTTTATCAGTGCACAGCTTCGCCTGCTCCTCCCCCGCTCTGGGCTTAACTATGTTGCAGATCGAGTTTCTTAAAGGTGTGATCCTTCTTAAAGGCATGACGCCTGATTTATAGTCTACGGACCGGAAAGCGGATTGTGTCCTTTCTGTGATCGGTACGCCACAATACAAAGCTAATGAAGGTGGTAGACTCCAAAGCTGAACATGATAAGCTACAGGAGGATTTGAATATACTTGGGAATTGGGAAGGCAGGCAGCAGATGAAGTTAAATGTTGAGAAACGCAAAGTGCTTCACATGGGGGCAAAAATGATAGGAAGGGACTATTACTTAAATGGAAAAAAAATAATGTGCATGTAAAATGGAAGCGATCTAGGGCTCGTTTTTTGTCTAGCAATTCCTATGTTCCTATAAATCCCGTGGCATTGATGTTGTTGCTGCATGGTACAATAACCAGCCCTATTGTAATAAGATAGCAAATTCTCTGACTCATGTGAGCAGCAAGATCTACTGGTGCAATAAAATAATCAATTGAGGCACAGTGGGATACTACTAATAATTTGCTGTTACAGGTGAGTGGGTGAAGGGGCTTCCTAACATCAAAAGTTGAATTATATCTGGGTCCAAAATATCTCACCTATGTATAATTTAGATCATGACCAGGAGTATCGAGCTTTGTGTTCTGCCTTGCTGTAGCATGTATTGATTGATATGAATCCTAGGCATGAAAGAACTTATTCTGGACCAAACACAAAAGAGCCAACTTGGTCTAAAACATTGATTTTCTCAGTTCTTGCTCATGTTCTTCAATCAGTTTGCCCATCTTCCATTTGGCAAACGCGTAGCCACAAGCTCCCTTAATGATGCATTCGCTTTTGGCTGTATTGACAAATTCTGTTTGGCGCATTCATACTCTCCAGTTTTTTTAAAATGAAATGACAAACTGCAGTTGAGAGCTGATTTAAAATTAAGCTTGTTCCTCTGACACATTCGTAAAACTACAGAATTCTAGGGATATAAACTGGCAGGAGACATAAAGCAAACCATACTTTACAGTCGTGCAAATACTGCCTCTGTAATCAAAAGCTCACGTATTGTTCCCAGTGGGCTTTAATATATAATTAAAATACAAAACTACTGTCATCCAATAACCAGCAGCATATAAACAATCAGCAATGAACGCCTTTAAACAAGAACTATGTTTAAATATTTCAAGTTTAAACATAGATTTTTCTTTTGAAATATTCTGTTCAAATGTTAAAATATCAGCTCTTTTAAACCTAGCCAGTTCAGACCATCTTCCCGAAGAGCTCAATACCCTTCCAATTACTGTATTTTGTACACACACTAGTGTGTCTCAATCGCTCTCTCTCATTGTTATTGTAATGAGTCAGTTAGTAAATGTAGCACATGGTGTCATATTGAGCTGTGTGGTCCGGGACACTTCAGTATTTGCTATCCAGTGACCCTTGCTGGAAAGTACTTGTGTGTGGATGTCAGATTATCACAAAATTGGGCTTGGTTGTGATGCCCTCCCCATTCCATCACTCCCGAAAAATTCCTCTGCCGTGTCAACCTGGTTTTAAAACATGTTCGGGACCTTCTGGGAATTTTACAAACAAAGCTTTTGCTTAATGTATGAAGAAAGTGGGTTTTCCCACCTGTGCTCTTGAAGCTTTTAAAATTTATTAGTCTGGAGCAGATTTCTACACATGCATAATTATTGTTTATGTGCAGCGATATTTCATGGCAGCAGGATTCCGATATTGCAGCCCCTGTAAATGTGTTGCACACCTGCTGACAAGGTTGGTACTGTTGTTTATTTTCAAACAGACCTCTACCTTGCAGAGGCTGAATGCCAACTCTCCGACACCTTCTCCTACCTCCCCCTGGACCATGACCCCACCGCCGAACATCAAGCTATCATTTCCCAGACCGTCACTGACCTCACCTTCTCTACAGATCTCCCACCCCCCTCCGCCGCAGCCTCCAACTTCATAGACCCCCCCCAACCCCGCACAGCCCACTTCTACCTCTTTCCCAAGATCCACAAACATGACTGCCCTAGTAGACCCATTGTTTCAGTCTGCTCTTTCCCCACGGAACTTATTTCTTCCTATCTTGACTCCCCTTGTCCAGTCTCTTCTGACTTACATCCGCGACTCTTCCGACGCCCTTCGCCACTTTAACCGTTTCCAGTTTCGTGGCCCTAACCGTCTCCTTTTCACCATGGACGTTCAGTCCCTCTACATCTCCATCCCCCACCAGGATGGACTGCAGGTCCTCCGCTTTTTCCTTGAACGGAGGCCCAACCCGCATGGCTGAACTTGCTCTTACACTGAACAACTTCTCCTTTGACTCCACTGACTTTCTCCTAATAAAAGGTGTCGCTATGGGAACCTAGCTATGCCTGCCTTTTCGTGGGATACGTGGAACATTCTTTGTTCCAGTCCTACTCAGGTCCCCTCCCTCATCTCTCTTTCCAGTACATTGATGACTGTATCGGTGCCGCTTCCTGCTTTCGCCTCAAACTGGAAAATTTCAGCAACTTTGCTTTCAATTTCCACCCCTTCACATGGTCTATCTCCGACTCTTCCCTTCCTCGACTTTTCTATCTCCATTTCTGTGGTTAACCAATATCTACTATAAGCCCACTGACTCACACAGCTATATTGATTACACTTCCTCCCACCCGCTTCCTGTAAGGACTCTATTCTCCCAGTTTCTCCATCTTCGTCACATATGTTCTGACGATGCCACCTACCACACCAGTGCCTCCGATATAAGAACATAAGAACATAAGAAATAGGAGCAGGAGTAGGCCAATCGGCCCCTCGAGCCTGCTCCGCCATTCAATAAGATCATGGCTGATCTGATCCTAACTGCCAATCCACTATCACAGAACCATCTCCTGCATCTAACAGAATTAGACACACGAAATAGGAGCAGGATCAGGCTACACGGCCCCTGGGCCCGCTCCGCTACCCACAGGGCCATGACCGATCCGAACCTAGACTCATGTCCAAATTCCTGCCCGCCCCCCGTAACGCTTAATTCCCTTTACTTCTAGGAAACTGTCTATTTCTGTTTTAAATTTATGTAATGATGTAGCTCCTACAGTTTTTTGGGGCAGCATATTCCATGGACCTACCACCCTCTGAGTGAAGTAGTTCCTCCTCATCTCAGTTTTGAAAGAGCAGCCCCTTATTCTAAGACTATGCCCCCTAGTTCTAGTTTCACCCATCATCGGGAACATCTTCCCTGCATCCACCCGATCCAACCCCTTCACAATCTTATATGTTTCAATAAGATCGCCTCTCATTCTTCTGAACTCCAATGAGTAGAGTCCCAATCCACTCAACCTCTCCTCATATGTCCATCCCCTCATCCCTGGGATTAACCGAGTGAACCTTCTTTGTACTGACTCGAGAGCAAGTATGTCCTTTCTTAAGTATGGACACCAAAACTGTACACAGTATTCCAGGTGCGGTCTCACCAATACCTTGTACAACTGAAGCAATACCTCCCTATTTTTATATTCTATCCCCCTAGCAATGAAAGCCAACATTCCATTGGCCTTCTTAATCACTTGCTGCACCTGCATACTAACTTTTTGAGTTTCGTGCACCAGGACCCCCAGATCCCTTTGTACTTCAGTACTTTCCAGTTTCTTGCCATTAAGATAATAACTTGCTCTACGATTTTTCCTGCCAAAGTGCATAACCTCACACTTTCCAGTATTGTATTCCATCTGCCAAATCTCTGCCCACTTACTTAGCCTGTCTATGTCCCCTTGAAGGTTTTTTATGTCCTCCTCACTCACTACTTTCCCCCCCATCTTAGTATCATCTGCAAACTTTGATATGTTACACTCGGTCCCCTCCTCCAAATCGTTAATATAGATTGTAAAAAGTTGGGGACCCAGCACTGACCCCTGCGGAACACCACTAGTTACTGATTGCCAGTCTGAGAATGAACCATTTATCCCAACTCTCTGCCTTCTGTTAGATAGCCAATCCTCTATCCATGCCAGAATATTACCCCCAATCCCGTGATTTTTTATCTTAAGCAATAATCTTTTGTGTGGCACCTTGTCAAATGCCTTTTGGAAGTCTAAATACACTACGTCCACTGGTTCCCCTTTATCCACCCTATATGTTACTTCCTCAAAGAACTCCAGCAAATTTGTCAAACATGACTTCCCCTTCATAAAACCATGCTGACTTTGTCCTATTAAATTATTATCCAAATGTCCTGTTACTGTCTCCTTAATAATGGACTCCAAAATTTTACCTACCACAGATGCTAGGCTAACCAGTCTATAGTTTCCAGCCTTCTGTCTACTGCCCTTTTTAAATAAGGGTGTTACATTAGCAGTTTTCCAGTCTGCCGGGACCATTGCCGAGTCCAGGGAGTTTTGGAAAATTATTACCAATGCATCCACAATCCCTACCGCCACTTCCCTCAAGACCCTAGGATGTAAGCCATCAGGTCCAGGTGATTTATCCGCCTTGAGTCCCATTATTTTACCGAGTACCACTTCCTTAGTGATTTTGATCGTGTTTAGCTCCTCCCCCCCCCTTTAGCCCCCTGTTTGTCCAGTGTTGGGATATTCTTAGGCCCCGATTGTCGGGCAGCTGTCGGGCGGCTTTTCATGCGGCCGTGGTCCGAAAATCGCGGAAAAAGCGGGTCGGGACCCCCCCCCCCCCCGCCTGATTCCCCGCCCTGTCCGACTTTCGGACTGCCGTTTTCACGCGCCCCGCTTCAGTCCCGCCCGCCGCTGGCGGGTCTGTTCGCCAGAGCACTAACAAGCAATTATCTGCTTGTTGAAGTGGATTTTCCCGTGCCGTTGCGACTTTGGGGCTTTCCCCACCTGAAACCCGCCTGCGGGGAACCCCGCCAATGAGAGCTGGCGTGAAAACAGCTGGCTTGCTTGCTTGCAGCAGCAGGTCGCTGAGGGCTGAAGATATTTAAAGAGGCAGCATTTGCAGGCTGCAGGACCTTGTTGATCAAGGCTTGGGGGAACTATTTGAAGCCTTAGGAGCAGCTGCAGAAAGTTGGAGCCTCACACACTTCTTCAGTGTGAGCTCCTGGGAAGCCCCTCTCACCACCCTAACTCAGGACCTCCTCAACCGAGGCATCTGCTAGCAGCATGGGAGACCTTTGGCACCTTCCCTTCCTGGCATTAGAGGATCTCCAATAGCAGAGGTGGCAGCAGCAGAACCAGGAACAGCAGGATGATTACCAGGAGCACCAGGCTGCTGCTCACTCACCTGAAGCTGCACAAGCCAGAAGGGGCCAGCGCTTGGAAGTGGCTTGAGAGCACCTTGCTGCGCTTTAGGGGGCCAGTGGGACCCGTTTCTGCACTGGCAGTCCTACTCAGAAGGACTTCCATGAAGATCTGGTTTCTCTGTTCAACAGATGGCCAACGCTCCTCAAGAGATGTAATTCTCTTATGAGCACTCACTATGTTTTCCGTATGCTGGCGAGTTATCTCTTCCATGGAGTTTGCCAACCTTTCCATGGTGCTGCGTTCATGCACCAATGACTCCACAAAGGCTCTGCTCATGGTCGCTATGGACTCCTCCATTCGCTCCACACTCGCAGCGACCCTGGAGACAAAACCTGCCAGAGACTCCTGCATCTGTGCATGGAGATCCATCACCTCTTCTCTTGCGGATGGACCCAGAGGCAGAGGGTCGAGATGCAGCGCAGCTGAGCTGAGCTGGCAGAGCCCTGCGCCCTCCGACGAGGACTCTCCACTGCTGTCCCTGTCTCCAGAATCTGCTGAGGCTCACTTGTCAGCTGTGAAACACCAGGTGACAACACTACTCTATGTCCCAAAGGTCCCCCCGAGGTGTGAGTGTCTGCGCTGGTGCTGGGTGCGCTTACTTCTGCTGACGCTGCACCCTCAGAGGTTGGAGCTTCCTCTGAGGAGTCTGGCTGCACAGCCTCTTCCTCCTCCACAGTGAGGACGGGGGCTCTGGATGGTACTGTGGGGGAGTAAAGGAAGGAGTTGGAGATATAATGCCAAGGTTCCCCTGGTGACTCCCAGCGAGTTGGCATCTGCTGACACCTGCATCCATGCAGCATTGGTCTCAGTGGGAGGCCTCTTCCTCCCTGACCTAGGGAAGAGGACCTCCCTGTGGGCCCTAACCCCATCCAATAATGCCTGCAGTGAAGCCTCGTCGAATTTGAAGGCAGCTCAGGGTCTGGCACTGGCCACAGCTGCTGCAGGCTCCTTATGCCATCCTGTATGGTTCATTTGAAGCCTTCAGAGGATGCAATGCTTGCCATGGACCTTGAAAGCACCACGAATGATGACATCATACTGTGGGGATTCCTGACTCGATTTAGACAATTAGCAAGGCTTCCCACATGCTGGGAATTAATTGGCCAATTGAGGGAAAATTGCGTGGGGCTGGCTGACACTTTTTTGTGTGTGTCAGAAACCCCACATTCGGGGAAATCCGACCATTTCCCACACAAGCCGAAAATCGGGCCCTTAGTGTCTTCTACTGTAAAGACTGATATAAAATATTCATTCAGTGTTTTTGCCATCTCCATATTTCCCACCATTAATTTCCCAGTCTCATCCTCTAAGGGACCAACATTTACTTTAGCCACCCTTTTTCTTTTTATATAACTATAAAAACTCTTACTATCTGTTTTTATATTTTTTGCTAATTTACTTTCATAATCTATCTTCCCTTTCTTAATCAATCTTTTTGTTATTTTTTGCTGTCTTTTAAAGTTTTCCCAATCCTCTATCCTCCCACTAGATTTGGCTACCTTATATGCCCTTGTTTTTAGTCGAATACTATCCTTAATTTCTTTACTTAGCCACGGATGGCTGTCTTTTCTTTTACACCCTTTTCTTCTCAGTGGAATATATATTTTTTGGAAGTTGTAAAATAACTCCTTAAATGTACACCACTGATCATGTATCGTCTTACCCTTTAATCTATTTTCCCAATCCACTCTACTCAATTCCGCTCTCATACCTTCATAGTCTCCTTTATTCAAGCTTAGCACGCTTGTTTGAGATCCAACCTTCTCACCCTCTAACTGAATATGGAATTCAACCATGTTATGGTCACTCATTCCAAGGGGATCCTTTACTAGGACATTTTTAATTAATCCTGTCTCGTTACACAGGACCAGATCTAAGGTTGCCTGCCCCCTGGTCGGTTCAGTTACATACTGCTCAAGAAACCCATCCCTAATACACTCCATGAACTCATCCTCAAGGCAGCCCTGCCCAATTTGATTTGTCCAATTAATATGATAGTTAAAATCCCCCATAATTATAGATGTTCCCTTATTACAAGCCTCAACTATTTCCTGATTGATACTCCGTCCAACAGAGTTGCCACAGTTCGGAGGCCTATAGACTACGCCCACTAGTGTTTTTTTCCCCTTATTATTCCTTACCTCCACCCAAACTGTTTCATTGTCCTGATCTTTTGACCCAATGTCATTTCTCTGTATTACAGTGATTCCTTCCTTTATTAACATAGCCACCCCACCTCCCCTTCCTTCCTGCCTGTCCTTCCTGATCGTTAAATAACCTGGTATGTTTAATTCCCAGGCATTGTCACCCTGCAGCCATGTTTCTGTAATGGCCACAAGATCATACCCATATGTAGTTATTTGTGCCATTAACTCGTCTATTTTGTTACGAATGCTACGTGCATTCAGATAGAGAACTTTCAAAGATGTTTTGTGACACTTAGTTCCTGCTTTTGCCCTTTTTATTACTTTACCTTTTACTCCATACCTTCTGCCCCTTCCTGACATGCTCTGGTTTTTAATTTCCCCACTGCTACCTAAGTCTATGACCTTCTCTGTTGTCATTTGTATTATTTGCTCTCTAGGAACCTCCCCCCCACTAGTTAGTTTAAAGCCCTCTCTACAGCCCTAGTTATATGATCCGCCAGGACTCTAGTCCCAGCACTGGCCAAGTGAAGCCCGTCCCAACGGAACAGCTCCCTCCTGCCCAGTACTGGTGCCAGTGTCCCAGGAAGCAAAACCCATTTCTCCCACACCAGTCTTTGAGCCACGCATTTAACTCTCTAATTTTATTTGTCCTAGCCAAATTCGCTCGTGGCTCAGGTAATAATCCAGAGATTATTTGTTTTTCCTCAACTGAGGTTTCCTCTCCACTGTGGTTGACAGGGCCCTCAACCGTGTCCATCCCATCTCCCGCACTTCTGCCCTCAACGCTTCCCCTCCCTCCCAAAACCATGATCAGGTCACTCTTGTACTCACCTTCCACCTCACCAGCCTCCACATTTAACGGATCATCCTCCGCTATTTCCACCGCCTCCAGCGCAATGCCACCACCAAACACATCTTCCCCTCCTCTTTCAGGATTCCCAAGGGACCGTTCCCTCTGCGACACCCTGATCCACTCTTCCATCAACTCCAACACCCGCTCCCCTTCCCACGCCACCTCCCTGTGTAAGCGCAGGAGATGCAACAGCTGCCCTTTCTCCTCCTCCTTCATCACTGTCCAGGGCCCCAAACACTCCTTCCAGGTGAGACAGCAATTTACTTGTACTTCTTTCAATTTAGTATACTGTATTTGCTGCTCACGATGCGGTCTCTATACTGGGGAGACCAAATGCAGATTGGGTGATCATTTTGCTGAACACCTCCATTCAGTACGCAAACATGACCCTGAGTTTCTGGTCATTTTATTAACCAGCACACTATTCAATAACTTCAGATCATAACCACAGCTCCCATTTTTTTTGAGTAGTAGGTGCTGGTAATGGTTCTACTGTTGCCATTTACAGCTCCACTAGACCCATCTTTGTTTCTTTACTTGTCCCATTACCACCTCCTTTTGCCTTGCACCGTCATCCCATTTGTCATTTAATCTCTCCTGCCCTCCACCCTCTCACAGACCTTCCCTTTTGTTCCTTCCTTCACTCCCTCCCGCCCATTCCCCTGGCTCTGTACTTTTGCTTATAAACTGTTAAATCTCTAACATCTCCCAGTACTGATGAAAAGTCATTGACCTGAAACATTGGGGGCGATTTTCCCAGCCTTGAGGAGGCGGAACAGTTGGCAAAATGGC
The DNA here is from genome assembly GCF_052327205.1 of Somniosus microcephalus. Lineage (NCBI taxonomy): Eukaryota > Metazoa > Chordata > Chondrichthyes > Squaliformes > Somniosidae > Somniosus > Somniosus microcephalus. The sequence goes on from NC_141016.1 coordinate 16,598,851, forward strand.
AAAAACTGAGGGCGGCTTCGGAACCCGCCTCCGCGCAATTTTGTCAGAGGCAGGTTGGATGGGTGCGATTCAGTCCTGCCTCCATCAGTCAGGAGAGGTAGTGAAGACCCTTAAATAGTAGTTAAGGGCTTCTATAACCCTATTTTGACAGGCCTTCGCTATTTTACCACATTTTCAGCGTGTTGCACGACCCTCCTAAACCATGCCAGCTAATCCTGGCGGGTTGACAAGTGGGTGGCCCCCTCACAGCTGCAGCTCCGCCATTAAAACGGAGCTTTCATCAGGGAGCAGTTGCAGATGGCAGAGCTTTTGTTCCACAGGTCTTTCAGCACTTTTAGCAGGCCTACCGAAGTCGGAGGTGCTGCAGCTTCTATCTCTCAACTGTGGGACCTCCTTGGAAGACCCTCTCCCTGCTTGGACTGAGCGCATCCCCAACAGAGGTATCTGCCAGCAGCATGGGAACCATTTATTTCCTTTCAACATGGACCTCAGAATCTGATGAGGAGCAGCCACGACAGCAGCAGAACCAGGCAACTCAGCAGCAGCAGGAGCCACAACCTCCTGTTCACCCACCTGATGCTGCACAGGGCAGAAGGCGCCAGCACATGGAAGCACGTCGTGCAAGGAATGCACTCATCCTGGCCAGATTTGCATAGGTTACCCATTGTGGCACATGTGCTTGGCTCCTTCTTAACACATGATAGACAATGGACATGACTCTCTGGCCTCCTTTCACTCTGACCACCAACCTGACCACGCAAGTGTCGCGGAGCCCACACTGTGGAGCTGTCTAAGCCAAAATAACAGATGCCACCACGCCAACAGTTTGCCATCACCTAATTTTAATACATTCCCACAGGGATGGCATTCCATCAATAAACAGAAACAATCACCCAATCTGCACACTGATCTGGAGGTTATGGGGGAGAAATTCAGTATCGCCCCATTTGGGGCGCAATTATCGGCCGGGCGCAAAGATTAACACCTGGCGCTAATTATCGCCTCCGACTGCAAACTTGGCTTTTATCGCCCCTGGAGGTGATTGGAGCGCTAAATCAGGCGCTTCACACCTGTCGTAAGGCGCAAAGGCCGAGGAGCGAGGCACTACCTCAGAGCGCTGGTGAAGCTCGTGATGTCAGTCAGCACTGGAACACAGACACACTAGTGCCGGCCAGTTCCTAAAGGGGAGGGTCGATCTTGCTCTCCAGCCACACCCTGCTCATTGCAGCCTTGAATCTCGGCCAGGAGAGACCTGTACATCAAATCTGCTGGAATGAACAATGGAGAGAACCAGGGAAAGATCTCAGAGTGCAGCCCCCACAGTCTCTTCTAAATCGATACAAGAAAGAGCAAATTAAAATGAACCTGCAAAGTGCTGCTCAGTACCCAAAACTCCTTCACACAGCGTTGAATCTCTCCAGAAGCCTCTCTCTCTCTCTCTCTCTCAGAATGCGTGGTGCAAAAATGTCACCAACAAAAAAAGGCAGGAAGCGTTCGCCTTTAAAATAGCACTTCCCCCAGTCCCTTCCTGACTGCAAAACGCTCCGCTCAACCTGTCATTGCTAACGGCAGGCGGTAAGGCAGGGGGCGCCACTCAATATCCGGTCCGGGGCGTTGCACACTCGACTGACGTCACGATCTGCCGGCGCAGGAGATCGTGGCGGTAGTGTTTAGCGCCGCTGCAAAATGTCTAGTTAATTTCGTGAGCGGCGCAAACATCACCGCGTCCGGGCGCTAGTTGCTTTGCGCCCCATTAGCGCCCTCTTAAGGCGCTAACGGGAGGCGCAAACCAACTGAATTTTTCCCCCTATATCCCTTGCCAGCTGGAACCACACAGCCTTGGTTTCTTTGGGAGGCCTTTTCCTCCCAGATGAAGGGAAGAGCACCTCCCTGCTGGCTCTCGCCCCCTCAACCAGAATACCCAGAGCCTCATCCGAGAACCTCGGGGAGGCCCTAGCCTTGGAGCTGGCCATTCTTCAAGGAGATAACAGCTTGGAAATGGTGGAGCATTGACCAAAAACCAGTGGAATGAGCCAAGGCAGCAAGCAGCCCTTAAATGAAGCTGGATAAGTGAGTTTCAGTCCCAAAACACTAATTGGCCCAGGGGAACCCACACCTCTGAAAGCAACTAGCCAATTAGGGGGAAGTTGCAAATTTTTCCCATCTCTCAGTGGAGGCGTGTTTGGAACCCACCCAAACCGAAACCTGCCTCCATTGGGAAAATTGTGCCCGTTAACTCTGTTTCTCTCTCCACAGATGCTGCCTGACCTGCTGAGTATTTCCAGCATGTTCTGCTTTTATTTCAGATTTCCAGCATCCGCAGTATTTTGCTTTTGTGTAAATGTGTCGCTGCTGGTTGCAAATGTCTCGCTGCAGCTATTGGTATCAAAGCAATAACGCAGTCCACTGGTAGCCTTAGTGTTCCACTAGGACATCACTGCGCATTGAGTAGGTTATGGTGTCCTAGAGTTTGGAAAAACCAATCGTTAATTCTATCATGAATCTCTTTCAGAATCTGTATCTTGAGGCACCATTTTTATTGTTTTATAGCTCAGCTAGTCTATAGTACAGAGAAAGCATAAAGGCAATCAATGAGACTAGAGCCTTAACAGTAGATAGGAGAAAGTGATTACAGTGTAATCCTGTTATATGGAGTAAGTTGAGGTGCAGAGAAAAGCAGATTAAACTCCAACTTCTACAATACAACAATAATACATTTTATGATTTGCTTAAGTAAAATCCAAACTTTTGACAATGATTTTCTTTGTTGCCCCGAGCACCTAGCAAATTATTTTATTTAACTTTCATGTACTTGAGCTGCATTTTCACTGCAGAAGATTTAACAAAAGAGCTGGCGTTTGATTTCATTTACTGGTGGTTCTTTACCTGCCTTCAGCGGTAAGGCTCGTGCATCTGTCCAATTTGTAATGCGACTTATGCAAGTGTGGGTGTTGCAGGGCGCTATGTTGTTGACAGGTAATTTAAATGTGATGACTTTTTGTGGGTTTGGAATTAAGACTAAAAGAATCAAGCATATGGTCTTCCGTCTCACTGTTTCTGCACCCTGCCAGTTGTATTGGAGCTGTATTTAAAGATAGCTGCTCTCTGTTTCATCCAGCCACAGGATACAGTCACTGTCTTTTTTGTTATCACACTTCCTGAAGTCCCTGTGTTTTTCAGTAGTTCTCTATTATAGAATCATAGAATGGTTACAGCACGGAAGAGCGCGTCGGCACGTAGAAACATAAGAAAAACAGGACTAGACAGACTAGATGCAGGAAGGATGTTCCCGATGGCGGGGTAGTCCAGAACCATGGGTCACAGTCTAAGGATAAGGAGTAAGCCATTTAGGACAGAGATGAGGAGGAATTTCTTCACCCAGAGAGTGGTGGACCTATGGAATTCTCTACCACACAAGGCAGTTAAGGCCAATTCATTAAATATATTTCAAGAAGGAGTTAGATATATTTCTTAAGGCTAAAGGGATCAAGGGATATGGGGAGAAAGCAGGGACAGGGTACTGAGTTTGGATGATCAGCCATGATCTCATTAAATGGCGGAACAGGCTCGAGGGGCCGAATGGCCTACTCCTGCTCCTGTCTTCTAAGTTTCTATGTAGAGTCGTATTACAGGCCTCCCTCCCCTGATTAAAGGTGAGGGGCCTAGCGCAACGCGCACCGGGGCCCTGCTGGACCACATGAGGAGGCGAAAGCGGGCAGGTGCTGGCAGGCGGCCCAAAAAAATGGCCGCCCGGCACCTGCCCTTTAATTAGCGCCACCGCAGCCGCAAAAACGCCTCCCTGACCCTGTCGGACATATCGTCCAGCAGTAGGTCAGGGGGCGCGACCGAAGTTTGCGGCCAGGGCGTGAGTGGGGCACTGCGCACGGCGATGACGTCATCGCCGGAGGTGCAGCGCCGCGGGGCAATTCTGGCTACCGCCGCCGCTAACCTCCCGCTGAATTTTGCGGGAGGCGTTAGCAGCGCCATGCCCGGGCGCTAGGTGCTTTGCGCAAAGCAACCCAATTTTTCCCCCAAATTCTTTGCAATTTTTTTAATGCAAAGACTTAAAGGTTATAGATTCTTTCAAAACAAAATCGTTAAAACATTTGCTTCCTTTTATGGCAGCAAAGAGACTGCCCACCACACTACATTACTGCAGGCCTCTAAAGGTCTCTGCAGCTAATCTCTGCATCCCCTTCAGGTGGACGCCCTGGCTGAAGCCGGGGAGCCCACCAAAATGATGTGGGAAATCGGTCAGGAGCATGGGCAAGGCGGGCAGTACTCCCTCCAGGACTCCGCCAAAGCAGAAAAATGCTGGACTCGCAGCCTAAGCTCACATATGAAGAACGAGTACTTGGGAGAGAAACCAGAGGGACTTCTGCCACCTGTGGAATCATCTCCAAGCAGGAGTCAGAATATTCATCTGTCAAGAAGCGGAGTTCAGGGGAGAAAATTGCAACAAAACATTTTTTTTTTAAGTAGAAAAACAGATCTGCCCTGATAATTCTTTCAGCTGGTGAGCTAGCCATCCTATATTGTGTACATTTGTGAAATACTTACATGGACTTTGAGGAATAGTGGTAATTACAGGAAGTGGTACTTTACTGCCAGTAGTAATCTACTGCAGTTTGTGATGAATGTGCAACAGCATTACCTGAGTCAAGGCAATCTAACAGAGGGACACATACTGGGCAAAAAGACTCTGTTGGAAATAGTCCCATGAATAAATCGACTTGCGTGCATGTTATCAAATAGTTGCAGGCTTTGTACAGGAAAAAGTTATGGCAAAGAGGATAACACACTCACAAGTGTTTTACAAAAGAAACTAAAGAATAATAGATTTATAAGAGCAAATTACAGCTTGTAATGTAAGTGAGGGGTTCAGATGGCTTGTACATAGAATAACAGATATGTGAGAGTGAGTTAGAGGCTGGATTCTAATGGAAGTGTTCAGGTGATTCGTCCGTTGTGCTCTGCTTGGAGCAAGTCCTAACTCAAGACTCACACAGGAGATTCATGGGCCTTTTACTAGGGAAGTGTAGTTGAGACAGTTCCTTATGGTTTATATCTTCAGAGTAGCTTCTCCTAGATGTGCTGCAACCAAGACTAAAGAGCACCACCTGTCCTTTACAATGTGTGGGGTGGGGTGGGGTGGGATCTGCACGTATCAGACAGAAGTACCCCCACTGGATATCAACCCAGTGTTCAGAGACCATATTCTAGTCTCCACTCGCCAGGGCTGTCTGAAATGGGGCTCGAACCCTTCACCTTCTGACTCAGGACGGAATGCTACCATTAAGCCAAAAGCTCACTCTCTTCAGATGGTTTATGTCTATATTTTGTTAAAAAATCTTGCATATAGTGTCTATTTCCTGTCCACAAACATTCCATAACTTTTTTTGTCAACATTCACAGTGGAATTATGTCTGAGTTTGAGGTAGTACATTTTTGGTTAAAAAATGTAAAATTATACTTTGAATGATGGAAGTTTGGGTGACGTGGAAGAGCAGAGGGATTTAGGGGTTCAGGTTCATGAGACATTACAAGCAGAACCGCAAGTAGATAAGGTCATGAATAAAGCTAATAGAATACTGGGTTTTATGGCTAGAGGTATCGAATATAAAAGTCAAGATGTAACGGTGAATCTTAGTAAGATAACAGTTGAAGTATTATGTGCAGTTCTGGACTCCACACTTTCGGAAGACTGTTGAGGCAATAGAGTGGGTACAGTGCAGATTCACTGCGATGCTGCCTGGTATGAAGAAATACAAATGCAAAAAAAACCTTGATAAATTGGGGCTGTTTTCATTAGAACAAAGGAGATTACAGGGTAATTTTTTTAGAGGTGTTGAACATTATGAAGGGATGGGGCATGTTAGATAGAAACATAGAAACATAGAAGATAGGAGCAGGAGTAGGCCATTCGGCCCCTCAAGCCTGCTCCGCCATTCGATGAGATCATGGCTGATCATCCAAACTCAGTACCCTGTCCCTGCCTGTTAGATAGAAACAGACTGTTTCCGGTGGTTGAAGGATTTAGAACAGAAGGGTCATAGATACAAGATTAAATGCGAGATATTTATGATGAGCAGGAGAAACTTTTATCACACAGAGGGTTGTGAGGCTGTGGAATGCGCTACCGGAGTTAGTGATTGAAGTAAAAAGAAAAAGAAAGACTTGCATTTGTAAAGTGCTTTCCAGCCAATGAAGCACTTGTAAAGTGTAGTCAGTGTTGTAATGTAGGAAGTGTGGCAGCACCGGGGATAACTCCCCTGCTCTTCTTCAAAATAGTGCCATGGGATCTTTTATGTCCACCTGAGAGAGTAGACTTGGTCTCAATTTAATGTCTCATCTGAAAGACGCACCTCCGACAGTGCAGCACTCCCTCAGCACTGCACTGGAGTGTCAGCCTAGATTTTTGTACGCAAATCTCTGGAGTGGGACTTGAACCCACAACCTTTTGACTTGGAGGCAAGAGTGCTACCCACTGAGCCTCGGCTAACCACATAAAGACTATGACAACATTTTAAAAGAGGTTAGATCGGTGGTTGAAGGAAAAAGGGCTAAAGGGATATGGGAACGGGGTGGGCACATGGAATTAGAACTGCTGCTTGTGTGGAGGATAAACACTAACACAGGTTGATTGGGCTGAACAGCCTGTTTCTGTGTTCTAATTTCTATGTAATATTTATGTAAACATTTATAATGGGAAAAAATGTATGTATAGATTTTACCATCAGTTTTTTTATGAACTAATTAAATAATTTAAAATGCTTTTTGCAAAAATATTGGCTGTAATTTTTCTTCTAAGTAGCTGAAATTTCTAATGTCCAAAATAAGACTTTAAACAAAATTTTAAAAATTACATATTTTACAGTATGATGATTAAATGTATCTGTCTCTTTTAATATATTCATTAAAGTTTTTATATAAAGGTCTGGGGGAGAAATTTGGTATTGACCATTTTGGGGTGCTAACATCACCTGGGCGCTAACTTTAGCGCCCGGCGCTATCTAGCACCGGCACCAGCGAAATTCAGTTTTAGTGCTCCAAGAGGAAAGTGGAGTGCTAAATCAAGCGCTCCACTTCAATCTTAGAGCGCTAACTCCAAATATCGGGGCGGTGTGTTGTGCAGCGCTACGCACTGGGCCACGTAGCGCTGCCACATGGAAGGGCTCTTCCCCTCATTAAAGGGGAGGGCCCAAGCCCACAACTCTGCCGGGCCGTACCTGGACCACAAGGGAGTGGGGTGCCGTGCCAGCAGCCCGGCACACAAGAGGAGCGCCGGGCTGCCAGATCGTAGCACGGACCCCACGTTCAAAGAGACAACGGGCCGCAACAAATAAGTCAGCCGATTTTTTTTTTCCCCACCCGCCACCTCCCCTTTACTTATCGCCCTGCGAACCTCCTGCTGCTCCGTTCCCGCCCCGTGAATCAGTCGCTGTCATCGCCCGATGCAGATTATGGGGGCGCGGGCCAATTTTGCAGGCGGGGTGAAAACGGGGCACTGCGCACGGTGATGACGTCACCTGCGCAGCGGAGTGAGGCGCTACCGGTTACCGCTGCCAATAAACTCCCACTGAATTTAGCGGGAGTTGTTAGCGGCGCCGCGCCCGGGCAAAAAGTCGTTTCTGCTCCATTAGCACCCTCTGGGAACGCTAATGAGAGGCGCGAATTTCTAGCCCCTCGTCCTTCCAAAAGGCCTGAGCTTGATATTTTTGCCTAAAGCAATGACTGTGAGCTGAAGGCAGATCCTGCAGTCTGAGCAAGTGTCATGTGCACAGTTTTCCCAGGTGCAACAAGAGCATTAGAGATAGCCAAAGGAGAGAATGCGTCTGTCTCAGTCTCTAACAAAATCTATTTGGTTGTTTTTCAGAATTATTTGTACAAAAGGTGGAGGACAAATTTCAAAATCTTTATTTAGGTAAAATTTATATATTTTTTTGCAACAGAGAGGTAGTGTATTGTGTCTGTGTGTGTGAGAGACACACAAAAAACATAAACTGTACTGATTACACCATTGTTGTATCTTTAATTGGTGTTTGCATTATAAATACTCTATAAACTTCAGAAAGAGTAAGCTGAGGGACATAGATACACAAAGTGTCTTTTCTCATCCTATTTTAAGTACTTTTTGAATTGAATTTTGAAAGCAAGCAGCATCTAATTATCACTTCATTATCACCTGGGTTTTGTTGATAAGTTAGGAAATGTAAACATTCTAATTACTGAAACCTGAAAGGCAGAGAATAACAGACAGACACTTACAGGAACCAATCGCAAGAAACCAAAATTAATGTTGTCAAATATCTCTTGCCATCTTGCAATCCATTGCTGCCAGACCTGGGATTCCCTGCCCCCCCCGAGCTCTCACGGCCATGCCCGCACTACTGACAGCACCAGGAATGCGCTAGTAAGCCAAGCGCCACATTCCACCCTTCAGGTGTGTCAAACCCAACGTTCCCAGTGATGTCATGGTGATGCCAAAACAGAAAACCCTCGCCCCATGCGGCCACATCCCCAACCCCACCAGTGCTGCCAAATCTTTAGGACACGCGATCTCAGTTCAGCCACAGCCCAGGATCATCCTTTAGGTAAAGGACATATCCAGAAAACAAATCCCAGAATACCATTTAATAAAAATGGAGTTTGACTTATTTAGTTACTGTAAATCAGTGGCCCTGATGTTATCACTACATGGTGTAAACACACTAATATGACAAAGCAGTGGAATCTCTGACTAACCATGAGCAACACCACAGAAGATCTTTTAGTATAGAATAAGAAAGAAAGAAATTGCATTTATATTGTGCCCTATCACCTCCACGGAATGTCCCAAAATGCTTCAAAACCAATGGATTACTTTTTGAAATGCAGTCACTGTTATTGTGTAGGTAAATGTGGCAGTCAATTCACACATAGTAAGGACCCAGAAAAGGAATTTGAATGAATGACTAGATAATGTATTTCTTAGGCGGTGTTGGTTAGGAGGAATGGTGGCCAGAACCCCATCTTCTTTGAATAGTGCCATGGGACCTTTTACGTCCATTGAACAGGCAGAGAGGGCCTCGGTTTAACACCAAATATGAAAGACAGCACTTCCGACAATGCAGCACTCCTTCAGTACTGCACTGAATTGACAGCCTAGATAACGTGTTCAAGTCTATAGTGGGCCTTGAACCCGCAATCTTCTAATTTAGAGATGAGAATAATAGATATATGGGAGTAAATTACAGGATGGGTTCAGCTGAAGAGTTCAGATGGTTTATATTTAAAATAACAGACATGTGGGAGTGAGTTACAGGCTGGATTCTAATTGAGGGGTACTGATAATAATACAAACTGTGAGAACACAGCTGTCATCTGAAATCCAACGGTGACATACTACAGTTGCGAAGTCACTGCAGGAACCTATTATTTTTAATTGTGTGCACTGCTTCTGTTCAGCATACGCTGGGTCTCAGTGGGGTTGCAGGTGCAGTGTGCTGAATGTTGTCAACGCCCGATGACATCCACACTGAAGAATTAACAACTGTGTCAGAATTGCAGCAAGGTTTTTTTGAGAAATAATTTACATGTTGATTTCTGGAAAATAATGTAGCCAGGTTGGACAGATAGGAGACCAGGGGAGCGACAAGGCGAACAAAATGAGCGTTTAATTTTTTAAGTTAAAATTGTAACTTAACTGCTTATTTTAGCAGTTTAAGATTAATATTACAATGATTTAACTGCTCCTGACATTACTGTTGTTTCATCAGCACAGTGCATGACTTGAAAAGACCGGTTGGCCCTGGGAGACAGCAATTTCTCAGGACCTGCCAGGAGTCGAAGTGTTAAGTTCACTTCCAGCTATTAAGTATTTATTTTTGTCTGAAGTTTACATTAATTGCTAAAATATACAAGAGTTCATTAACCCAGGGAGCACAACGCTTGTTTATTTCTTTGAGCCTTCAAGTAGCATTTTAGATATTTAACATGAACGTGGGTTTCCTAATTACTGCAGCTGTAATGAATGTTTGTAGTTGATACAGACTGAAAACTTAAACTGGGTATTTTATGTTTTGATTTTATTATCATTAAACAAACAATCTTGACGTTTCCCAAGCAGAGACAGAAGCCCAAGTTCTCAATTGTAAAAAATCTATTTTTATCACTCTGTTAATTTTCATATTAAACCTTTCTTGGCATTATCTTGGAATTTTTATACTTTTAAGAATTTATTAAGGACTGCTTCCTGCAGTGCCTGGTTGTGTGTATCCATGCCGCTCTGCACATTTGTGCTAGAGCAAGTGTGCCAGTACAGGGAATGGTAACATTGTGGTTATGTTACTGGACTAGTAATCCAGAGGTCTGCACTAATGATCCAGAGACACGTTCATAATCCCACCATGGCAGCTGTGGAGTTTAAATTCAGTAAGTTAAATAAATCTGGACTAAAGAGCTGGCATCAGTAATGGTGGGCATGTTAAAAACCCATCTGGTTCACTAATGTCCTTTAGGGAAGGAAATCTGCTGTCCTTACCTGGTCTGGCCTTTTTGTGATTCCAGACCCACAGCAATGTGGTTGACAACCGCCCTCTGAAATGGCCTAGAAAGCCACTCAATTGTCAAGAAGGTAGCTCACCACTACCTTCTCAAGGGCAATTAGGGATGGGCAATAAATGCTAGCCTTGCCAGGGACAACCACATCCAATGAATAAAAAAAAGTGAAAGGATGTATCGCCATTCCTTTATCTTCACTGTGTCAAAATCCTGGAACTCCCTCCCAACAGAACTGTGGGAGCACCTTCACCACATGGACTGCAGCTGTTAAAGAAGGTGGCTCACCACCTTCTCAAGGGCAACTAGCGATGGGCAAAAAAAGCATTTCAGGGATCAGCCAGTGTGTATGGTCCATTTTATAAACAAGCAGAGTGGAACCCATTCCCAGATCCTGTGTACCAATATCCTTTAGGTTAGCCTCTATTGCTAGAATCAGTAGCTGCTTTTTTCTGTCCTTTGGTGAAGGGTAGATAAGAAACACAGTTTAGTCACCAAGAGTTGGACCTTACAGGCTAACCATGTACTCTGAGACCCTATGTGGAGCTGGATCTACTTGTATTCATACCAGGGATCAAAGGGTTGCATGAACTTGGCTTGTATTACTTTGAGTTTAGAAGGTTGAGGGAGGGTCTAATTGAGGTGTTTAAGATGATAAAAGGATTAATTGGGTAGATACAGAGAAGCTATTTCCTCTGGTGGGGGAATCCACAGCAAGGGGGCATAATCTTCAATAAGAGCCAGGCTATTCAGGGGGAAATCAGGAAGCACTTTTTCACACAAAGGGCAGTGGAAATCTTGAACTCTCTCCCCAAAAATAAGTTGATGCTGGAACAATTAGAGCTTTCAAGAATGAGATTGACTGGTTTTTATTAGATAAAAGTATCAAGAGATATGGATCAAAAGTGGGTAAATGGAGTTGTGGTACAGATCAGTCATGATCTAATTTAGAAACATAGAAACATAGAAGATAGGAGCAGGAGTAGGCCATTCGGCCCCTCGAGCCTGCTCCGCCATTCAATGTGATCATGGCTGATCATCCAAATTCAGTACCCCGTCCCTGCTTTCTCCCCATACCCCTTGATCCCTTTAGCCTTAAGAAATATATCCAACTCCTTCTTGAATATATTTAATGAATTGGCCTTTACTGCCTTCTGTGGTAGAGAATTCCACAGGTTCACCACTCTCTGGGTGAAGAAATTCCTCCTCATTTCTGTCCTAAATGGCATACCCTTTATCCTTAGACTGTGACCCCTGGTTCTGGACTCCCCAACCATCGGGAACACCCTTCCTGCATCTAGTCTGTCCAGTCCTGTCAGAATTTTATAAGTTTCAATGAGATCCCCTCTCATTCTTCTAAACTCCAGCAAGTACAAGCCCAATCGACCCAATCTCTCCTCATACGTCATTCCTGCCATCCCAGGTATCAGCCTGGTGAATCTTCGCTGAACTCCTTCCATGGCAAGAACATCCTTCCTCAGATAAGGCAACCAAAACTGCACACAATACTCAAGATGTGGTCTCACCAAGGCCCTGTACAACTGCAGCAAGACATCCTTGTTCCTGTACTCAAAGCCTCTCGCTACGAAGGCCAACATACCATTTGCCTTCTTAACCGCCTGCTGCACCTGCATGCTTACCTTCAGCGACTGGTGCACAAGGACACCCAGGTCTCATTGCACTTCCCCTTCGCCCAATCTATTGCCATTCAGATAATAATCTGCCTTCCTGTTTTTGCCACCAAAGTGGATAACCTCACATTTATCCACATTACATTGCATCCACCATGCTTCTGCCCAATCACCCAACCTGTCCAAATCATCCTGGAGTTTCTCGGCATCCTCCTCACAGCACACACGCCCACCCAGCTTTGTGTCGTCTGCAAATTTGGAGATATTACATCTAGTTCCCGCGTCTAGATCATTAATATATATTGTGAATAGCTGGGGTCCAAGGACCGATCCCTGCGGTACCCCACTAGTCACTGCCTGCCACTCGGAAAAAGAGCCGTTTATTCCAACTCTTTGCTTTCTGTCTGCCAACCAGTTTTCTATCCAAGTCAATACCTTGCCCCCAATCCCATGTGCCTTAACTTTACACGCTAACCTCTTATGCGGGACCTTATCGAAAGCCTCCTGAAAGTCCAAATATACCACATCCACTGGTTCTCCCATATCTATTTTACCAGTTACATCGTCAAAAAATTCCAGTAGATTAGTCAAGCACGATTTACCTTTTGTAAATCCATGTTGACTTTGTCCGATCCTGTCACTGTTTTCCAAGTGCTCAGCTAATACATCCTTTATAATGGACTCTAGCATTTTCCCCACTACCGATGTCAGGCTTACCGGTCTGTAATTCCCCGTTTTCTCCCTACCACCTTTTTTGAATAGTGGGGTAACATTAGCTACCCTCCAATCCATGGGTACTGCGCCAGATTCCATCGAATGTTGGAAGATGATCAGCAATGCATCTACTATTTCTAGGGCCACTTCCTTAAGTACCCTAGGATGTAGATTATCAGGCCCTGGGGATTTATCGGCCTTCAGTCCCATCAATTTCCTTAACACCATTTCCTTACAAATACTGATTTCTTTCAGTTCCTCCCCTTCTTCAGACCCTATGTTCCCCGACATCTCTGGGAGGTTATTTGTGTCCTCCTTTGTGAAGACAGAACCAAAATATGTATTTAATTGGTCTGCCAGTTCTTTGTTCCCCATTATAAATTTCCCTGATTCTGACTGCAAGGGACCTACGTTTGACTTCACCAATCTTTTTCTCTTCACATATCTATAAAAGCTTTTACAGTCAGTTTTTATGTTCCCTGCAAGCTTATTCTCATATTCTATTTTCCCCTTCTTAATTAATCCCTTTGTCCTCCTTTGTTGAATCCTAAACTGCTCCCAATCCTCAGGTTTACTGCTTTTTCTGGCCAATTTATATGTCCTCTCCTTGGATCTTATGCTATCCCTAATTTCCCTTGTTAGCCACGGTTGAGTCACCTTTTTTGTTTTATTTTTATGCCAAACTGGGATGAACAATTTCTATAGTTCATCCATGCAGTCTTTGAATGCTTGCCATTGCCTATCCACCGTCAAACATTTGAGTGACATTCCCCAATCAATCCTACCCAACTCGCACCTCAGACCATCATAGTTTCCTTTATTTAAATTCAGGACCCTAGTCTCTGAGTCAACTACTTCATTCTCCATCTTAATGAAGAATTCTATCATATTATGATCGCTCTGACCCAAGGGGCCTCGTACAACAAGATTGCTGATTAATTCTTTCTCATTACATAATACCCAATCTAAGATGGCCTGATCTCTGGTTGGTTCCTCGACATAGTGGTCCAGGAAACCATCCCGTAAACACTTCAGGAATTCCTCCTCCACAGTATTGTTACTAATTTGGTTAGCCCAATCTATATGTAGATTAAAGTCACCCATGATGACTGCTGTGCCCTTATTGCACGCTTCTCTAATTTCCCTTTTAATGCCACCCCCAACCTCCGCATTACTGTTTGGAGGTCTATATACCACTCCCACTAACGTTTTCTGCCCCTTGGTATTTCTCAGTTCTACCCATACAGATTCCACATCATCAGAGCTAATATCCTTCCTTACAATTGTGTTAATCCCTTCTTTAACCAGCAATGCTAGCCCACCTCCTTTTCCTTTCTGCCTATCTTTCCTGAATATTGAATACCCCTGGATGTTGAGTTCCCAGCCTTGGCCACCTTGGAGCCATGTTTCCGTAATCCCAATCAAATCATATTCGTTTACCTCTATTTGTGCAGCTAATTCATCCACCTTATTCCGAATGGTCCTTGCATTAAGACACAAAGTCTTCAGGCTTGTTTTTTTAACGCTCTTAGACCTATTAGAATTATTATTTACTGTGGCCATGTTTGATTTAAACCGTTGATTTCTCTGACTGCCACTTTTGTTTTTCTCCTTCCTATCTTTTGCTTTTATCCTTGTTTCCCTTTCCTCTGTTCCCCTGTTCAGGTTCCCAACCCCCTGCCATTTTAGTTTAATGCCATTTAATGGCAGAACAGGCTCCAGGGGCTAAATGGCCTATTTCTGTTCCTATGCTCATGTTCCCTCAGGTCTGGTCCAGAAACAGGGCCCAATCCTGGATGGTCTACATCTCTCGAAGCGCAACAGATTCCTTTCTTGCTTTTCTTCTCTTTTAGCCCTTTTTGGTGAATGTGGTTTCCAGATGAGGATATCAGTGTGGAATGGAACTTTCCCATTTCAGGGCACAATGGCAGCACCATGCAAACCTGGATAAGTTATAGCACAGCCTTTTGCACAGTTAAACGCCTTCTGCCCCTGCCAACCGTCTTTTATTTTTCTCATACCCCAAACCAGCAATTGTTGTGGCCTCGTTAGGTGAAATTAACAATGCAAACTATAAGGAGTTTTGTGCTGTGGGCCCATGCCTGCTAAAGGCTACCCAAACCCCTTTTACAGAAACCTGCAGCTGTCAGAGAGAGGAGATTATATCAGATTGGGCTGAATTCAAACCCAGCTGGCAGAGGTGAAAGGACAGAGTGCTGACCTACTGCGCCACTGGCAGAGGTGAAAGGACAGAGTGCTGATCTACTGCGCCACTGGCAGAGGTGAAAGGACAGAGTGCTGACCTACTGCGCCACTGGCAGAGGTGAAAGGACAGAGTGCTGACCTACTGCGCCACTGGCAGAGGTGAAAGGACAGAGTGCTGACCTACTGCGCCACTGGCAGAGGTGAAAGGACAGAGTGCTGACCTACTGCGCCACTGGCAGAGGTGAAAGGACAGAGTGCTGATCTACTGCGCCACTGGCAGAGGTGAAAGGACAGAGTGCTGACCTACTGCGCCACTGGCAGAGGTGAAAGGACAGAGTGCTGACCTACTGCGCCACTGGCAGAGGTGAAAGGACAGAGTGCTGACCTACTGCGCCACTGGCAGAGGTGAAAGGACAGAGTGCTGACCTACTGCGCCACTGGCAGAGGTGAAAGGACAGAGTGCTGACCTACTGCGCCACTGGCAGAGGTGAAAGGACAGAGTGCTGACCTACTGCGCCACTCAGCTCCCCTTCACTTTACTCATTATTAAGTGGCGGGCGAGGAAAGATGACATAAACTAGGCTTGGAGTATGGAAGGCTAAGGGGTGATTTGATTGGGGCTTTTAAAGATTTTTGAAAGGGTAGATAGAAAACATTTTCCGGGAGTCTCAAACAAGGGGAAATACCTCAATGTCAGAGCCAGGTCATTCACGAGAGAAGTTAGAAAATGATTAACGACTGACAATGCGCAATGCAAACATAGGAAAAGTGGTATATATGGGTCATTTGTCGAGAAAGGATAACTTTAGGCGTGAGGCATGGGTTACCCAATCGGATTGGCACTGAAAGGTACACTGTATAACAGATGAACTCTTTATTCATCTGGATTGATTGGCTAGAGTTACTGCGATGTTTCCCCAATGAAGATAGTAGATTGGCCATGGCACATAACAGAGCAATTACTCCGAAAGAGGGGGAAGAAAGACACTGGCCTAGAAATTCAGTTGTGTTCGCCAGCCGTTAGCGCCATAAGAGGAGTAGATTTCGAGCGCTAGGCACTTTGCGCCCGGGCGCAGAGCGATCTGCGCCTACGCCCAACTTCAGTTGACATTTTGCGCCGGCGCAAAGTGTTTGCGCGCGCTCAGCTGCGTGCGCACCTTATGACATCATTTCGTCGTGCAACGCCGTTTGTGCGCCCCAAACCGGAACTTCAGTGGCGCCCGCCCAATGTGGGCGTGGCGCTGTTAAGAACTGTGAAGTGGAACGCAGCAGAGGCCCTGTGGGCCTCGGGGAGCGCTAATTAAAGGGCACTTAGACTGAGGTATAAAGGCCAGCCATTTTGCTGCAATGACTTTAGTGCTTTGGATTTCTGGACAGAGACCAAGGAACAGACCTTACTGATTTGGGACAACATAGGAGAGGTATTTTTGGCTTCTGGCCAGAGCTTGGAAATTTGACTCATTGTGATTTGACTGTTTGCAAGTATATTATGGGGGCTGCATGGGGTTCCAACCCTCAGTTCCAGCATTATGTGCGAAGGGCTCGCAGACGCTGTGTGAGAGGGGCAGCCATGCCTAGACGCAGAGGGGCCATCAGGCGTCGGCAACGTAGGCCTTACCCACTCAGGGAATACCGGCAGCAGGTGTCCTATCTCACCATGACTGCCGCGCATTGTGTGAAGAGGCTGCGCTTCAGAAGGGAGGTGGTTGCAGAGATCTGCCAGCTGCTTCACAGAGATCTGCGTCCACAGCTGATGTGCAGGACGTCTCTGTCGGTGGAAGTGAAGGTCACGGTGGCTCTGAACTTTTATGCAAGCGGCTCCTTCCAAGCCGCTGCTGGGGACATAGCGAACATCTCCCAGTTCGCCGTGCCTCGCTGCATCCGGCAGGTCACCGATGCCCTTTTCGCAAGGAGACACCAATTCATCTCCTTCCCCATGACCCTAGAGAGGCAGGAGCAGCGTGCAGTCGGATTTGCCAGGATCGCCGACTTCCCCATGGTGCAGGGCGCCATTGACTGCACGCATGTGGCTATGCGGGCACCTATCGACAATGCCGAGGATTACCGCAACCGGAAGGGCTACCATTCCCTCAATGTACAGCTGGTGTGTGACCACAGGCAGCGCATCCTAGCTGTCAATGCCCGCTTTCCAGGAAGCAGCCACGATGCATTTATCCTGCGCCAGACTACTGTGGCTGACATGTTCCAGGCACAGCCTCCCCCAAGGGGATGGCTTATCGGGGACAAGGGCTACCCTTTGTGTACATGGCTCATGACCCCGCTCCGCGCGCCCAGGACCCCTGCTGAGGAGGCATACAACGAAAGCCATCAAGCCACAAGGAACATCATAGAGCAAACGATTGGCGTCCTCTAGCAACGGTTCCGCTGCCTGGATCGTTCCGGCGGATCTCTACAGTATTCGCCGGATAGAGTCTCCCAGTTCGTCATCGTTTGCTGCATGCTGCACAACCTGGCTATCCGCAGGACTCAGGCACTGCCACCTCACGTTGGACCACCACCTCAGGAGGAGGAGCAGGAGGAGCATGAGGAGGAGGAGGAGGAGGAGGAGTACCAGCCCAGGAGGGAGCCACAAGGTCCAAGGGCCGTCCGCCGGCGGCTTATTGAACGACACTTCTAGGCCCCCTGTCAGGGAATGGCTTGTGGCAATGAACGCACCTGAATGCAGCCACTCCGCAAGCCCTCAGCCGGTTAACGCAACAACCACTTGAAACATGACACATGGACAAGCTGAATAAATAAAAAGCTTTATTTAACAAACTCAGGGCCCTTCCCACATGAAACACAAAAACAGACAAGACCCCCAAAAAACAGTCAAAAACATATCTCACTCCCACAACCTGGGGAGGAATAACAAAACTTGTCCATCCAATTGGCCTTTATCCTCAGCCTTACCAAGACAAACCCCCCCATACAGAACACAAACACCCCCATCTAAAAAAACATTTGCCATCATCTTCGGCCTTACCAAAATAAACCCCCCCCATACAGAACACAAACACCCCCATATAAAAAAACATTTGGCAACACACTCTACTTGGTGTGCCGAGAGGGCGAGTCCTTGTGCAGGCTTCTCCGGCCCCTGCCCGACCTGCTGCTCCGCCTCAACCTGGGCCCTGTGGGTGTTGCAAGGCTGGGGGAAGGCTCCTGAGGGGCACAAAGCGTGACGGCAGATGCCCTTGGGGGTCGGCCTAGACGAGGTCCGGCCCTGGAGGGGCCGGCTGCTGACTGCTGCAGCTGTGGCTGGGCAGCATCAGTCTCTCCAGCAGCTCGTCGCAGCTTTGCTGGGGGAGTGGCAGTGGCGGCTGCAGCAATGGGGGCAAGCTGGCTGATGCCAGGCGCTCGCTGGTCGCCAGAGACACTGGCACTCGGCCGGGCTGGCACTGCAGCAAGCGCAGCAATCTGGTGAAGGCCAGACCGCTGTGCTGCAGCAGCGCGGCGGGTGCCCTGGCGATGCGTCCGTGACACAGCGAGTGTGGCAGAAGTGAGTGCCCGTACTGCCCTGGTCTGTGCCCACATCAGACCAGCCAGTGTCTGCACGGCACCACTCATGAACTCGCGTCCTGTGCTGCCGCGAGTTGTTCGACACCCCTGGCCTGTGAGTCCCCGAAATCGGCCACACTATGAGCCAGGGACTCAATGGCCTGAGGCAACTGTCCCACAACCCCCATGAACTCGGTGTGGCGCCGCTCCGAATCCGCGGACATTTGATCAAGGAGGCGCACCTCCTGGGCGAGGACCGTCTCCGGACTGGAGGCCGGACTCTCCCTCTGGGGAGAAGGCCGCCGAGCTGGCCGACCCTTCCCGCGTGGCTGGACGCCACTGGGCCCAGCAACTGCCCTCCCCTGCAACACTTCCCCCCTCTGGGGAGAAGGCAGCCGTGCTGCCCGACCCTTCCCGCGTGGCTGGACGCCACTGGGCACAGGAGCTACACCCCCCTGCAACACTTCCCCCTGGCTCTCCTCCAGGCAAGACGTGTTCCCTCCATTGCCATCCCCTGGCGCGGATGAGGGTTCCCCCGATGTGCCGCCTTCCTCTTGGTCCTCGTCGTCCTCCTCTTCCGAGGGACTGACACTCGCAGCTTCAGGGACCTCCTCCTCACCAGCTGAAAGCAGGAAGGCGCAAGAGTAGCTTTAGAGTGAGGACAGGGCGTCAGCGAGGGAGGCATGAGTGGTGGCATTATGCGCATTGGTGGGACAGTGGCAAAGGATGTAGATCTGAAGCGCAAGGGGAACGAGAGAGGTCCAAACGGTCATGTCCTTACCATTGGGGCCCAGCACAGGGTCGGCATCTCCAATAGCAATGGGGCCAATCACCCGGGCACGCATGAGTCGAGCCACGTGCTCCTCCAGGTCACTGAGTTCCTGGAACTGGACACGGCCTCCCCCGGTGACAGTCCGGCTCTTCAGATTCTGCGCCAGCTTGGCCTGCAAGAGAAAGGACGGCCTCTAAGTACAGTGTGGTGCCCTGTTGTTGTGTGTACTGCCTCCCATGGTCGAATAGCTTGGCCAGTGTGGTGCCCTGTTGTTGTGTGCACTGCCTCCCATGGTCGAATAGCTTGGCCAGTGTGTCAAGTGCAGAAAGTGCTACTGATGATCATGCCAGTGCCATAGCTGCTGGAGGAGGGCTGGCCATTAGGCCTTTGAGGTCCCTTTGCCCATAATGTGAGGTGCACATGCAAGGATGAGGAGGACACTGGAAAGGGTACTCACCCTGACCAACCGAGTGAGGTCGTTGAACTTCTTGCGGCATTGGTCACCAGTCCTGGGGACATCGCTGTTGGCTGTGACCCTCTGGGCGATTTCCCTCCAGGCTCTCCTGTACAGCCTCTTGGGAGCCTTCTTGCCACTGTCCGGGCACAAGATATCTCTTTTCTTCTCCAAACCCCTAAGCAGCACCCTCAAAGCATGCTCTGAGAAGCGCTGCGCTCGTTCACGGGCCTTCTGCATGGCTTCAGGCGCTATTTGGGTCCAGCAGCAGTGTTCAGGCCTAGCTGGAGGGCTCCACTATCCAGGGCGTGGCAGCAGACCAAGTCGACCCTTCCCCCTTTAAGAGCTGGCCGGCGTCAGGGTGTCTGCTGTCAATCAAAACATGACCGCACCTGCGCTGCGCCCGGCCTCGGCGTTATCACTCTGCACCGCCGGCTTAGCGCCTAAAGATAGGGGTGCAACGCCAGTTTCAGCGCTCGCCCAAACTCCTTGGCCAAAGCTACTGAATATCGGCGAAGTGGCCTCCACTTTCCGGCGGGCGCTAACTTTAGCGCCCGCCCGACTTTACCGCCCCAAAAGTGGCTATACTGAATTTCTAGGCCACTGTTCTTATAGGAGATTCAGCCCTAAAAATCAATGGCGCGATTACTAAACCTCATCAGTGCCAGATAACAGTGAACATCAAACTCGCGATCATATTTACATTTCAAATACAGGCAATGTAAAACCGAGACCTTTGCCATTGATTTTAAAATCACATTGTAAATCCGCTGCTGTATGCCACTAAGCTTTTAACCCTTTTCAAGCCATCCATCAAATCGAATCACAGAAGCTTGCAGACATGAATTGATCTGTCATTTGGTTCCCACATTGGGCATGTTTTTATTGCCAAACCCACATGAAGGGCTACAGCCCCCTAGTCCAGGACACCATCAAGGCTGAAAAGAGTAGAAGAGATGAGGCGAATCACAAAGCGGTGATTATGTGATGACTGTTATATTTTTAGATCTTTTTATTCTGGGCATATTTTTGGCTTCTGTAACTCTGACTAATATGACAAGTGAGCCCTCGCTCTTTAGCACACTTGAGAATGTTCACACTTGCCCCAATATCTGTGAAAGTTTAATTACCTTCCAGGGATAATGACCAGAAAACCCTTCTTAAGATTTGCTTTAGCTGCAGGATTCTCCTGTGTCTTTGAATGTCACAGCACCAGGCCTTGGCTTTTTAGGCATTAGTTGTCAACCAAATGTATTGAGCAGTGACTGACCAAGTGAATAAATAACAGTAATCTTGAATAGGGCACATACTTCCTGTCCGTAAACCTTACTTCTGGTTGTCATAATCTTTGCTCATGTTTTTATGTCAACATTTTCCAATCAATTTTCTATGTCAACCATCACAGTGTAGTTCAGAGGTGACTAGGTGGTGCTGTGGGGTGAGTTTCTGAAGTCATTCTCCTAACTTTGTTACTATTTTGCACATAAAAAAACATATTCATCAACTGACTGTGGACAACAACACAGGCAATCTACAGAGACTGTTAGACTGAGATAACGCCTCATATAAGAATAATTATAAATGGTTTGCAAACTCTAACTGATATTTTATACTTAACTTTTATATATGTTTTATATATATTCATATTCTCTATATATTCATATATAGAGGATATGCATATTCTCACTTGCAACAGAAGTGTTTGGTTAGCTGATCAGAAGTACTGTTTAGGTTACCTCCTTTCCAGATTTCGGATCAGACTCAAAAAATTGCTAATCAGAAACAGTTACCAGGGCTTTGTGGAATTTGAATTATCTGTCCCCTACATTCAAAAAGGAGCTGCCAACCAGACAAATACCCGAATCAATCATACGGCAAGTCTATGTGCATTGCATTGCATAACTAGGCTGCTCCCGCCAGCAAATAGCTGAATTGCAATCGGGCATAGGCCCTGATATTTGTGGAGAGGTGGGGGGGGAAACCTGGAAATCCCAGGGACGCGGTTTAAATTCCGTCTCCCGCTCGGCAGCTGGCCAAGATTGACAGGCGGAAATGACAGGTGGGAAAGCCGGACAGACGGTCCCCGGCTTATAAGGAAATAATCAGGGGGGCTTGGTGAGGAAGGAGCTGTAAAAAAAAACCCACTTACCTTCTGCAACTGGCTACTCCCATCTCCATTTATTTTTTTTGATTTCCCGAGCCGAGCCCTGGGCAACCGTTAAATTGAAATCAGGCTCCTAATTGCAGCCACTCCAAGACGGAACACAGGCACGCCACCGCAAAAATGACGGATTGTGGTCACCTTTCACGATTTTTAAGTTGTAATTCCCTGACCCTCTCCCGCCTGCCATGAGAGGGGTTAATATCGACCCTGTGGCAAAGCCATCAAGAGACTCTTGCAGTAACGTTTATAATTGTCTTTAATCATAGTTGTTACCTTTAAGTGTGTGCGCTGTTTAAACAGTGCGGGATCGATAAAATCGCAATCTGACGCGATGACGTCATCACGTGGGTCACGTGACATTCCCAACGGCGGGAAACGTGATGACATCATGACGTCAGGGGGGTAGGGCGTTTCTGTTCAGTCCTCGTGGATCCAGCTTGTGTATAGGCCTGTTTGGAGTTTCTCCTGCGTTCTTTTGTTTATAACTGTTTCAGTACATTAAACCACGTTTGTTTAACTGTCAGTTTCAACCGCAGTATTTTCGTAGTAGTGTGAAGACACCTACATTGGTGACCCCGAAACCTCGCGAACGTTTTTCGCGGTGGACACGGAACGCAGGCCAATGATGGAAGCCAACGCAGTGGCTTTGAAGCTCCCCCAATTCTGGGAACAACAGGCGGCCTCCTGGTTTGTGCAGGCTGAGGCACAATTTGAGCTCCGCAACATCGTGCAGGACCAGCTCCGATATTTGTACGTGGTCTCCGCCCTCGACAGCTCGACGGCGTCGAGGATCATCAGCCTTCTGGAGAACCCCCCGACCGCTGACAAGTATGTCGCCATCAAGACACGGCTGCTGCAGGTATTTGGCCTTACAAAGGCGGAGCGCGCTCGCCGTCTACTTACACTACCCGGGTTAGGCGACTCCAAACCCTCGGAACTAATGAGCCACATGCTAACGCTCCTGGGGTCCGAACCCCAATGTTTCCTGTTTCGCGAGCTGTTTCTTAGTCAGCTTCCCGAACAGGTCCAAGCAGCCCTCACCAGGTCGGACGCCGGGGATTGCATCGCGCTCGCCGAAGAGGCGGATAAAATATACGCGGTCCGACAGCAATACTGCGCCATTGGGCAACGCCCAGCCCCGAAGGGCCCCGCCTCAACACCTCCGACGACCGGTTACTGTTATTACCACGCTCGTTTTGGCCTGAAAGCCCGCTGCTGCCGCCCGCCTTGCAGTTTCGCGCCCAAACCGTCAAGCAGACTGCTGCGAGTCAAGGACACCGGAACCGGGGTGTGCCCCACGGCCACGATGGCGATCGGCGATTCCGGGAATCTTCTGTATTTAACCGACTCCATCTCGGGCCGTCGTTTTTTGTGCGACACGGGGGCACAGTGCAGCATACTTCCCGCCTCGGTCCTCGACCTTCAGTCCAGCAGACGGGGTTCCCCCCTCCAAGCTGCCAACGGGGGCGCGATTCGCACTTTCGGGAACCGGCGGGTACAAGTCTGTTTCGGTGGCCAACGTTTTAGCTGGGATTTCGTCACCACTCAAATTTCGCAGGCTCTCTTGGGTGCCGACTTTTTCGGTGCCAACGGCTGTTGGTGGATGTGAAGAATCATTGCCTCGTTCACGCCGCCACGCTCGACGGTATTTCATGTGCGCGCAGCATGGCCGCACCGCACTCGGTCTCCTGCGCTCAGCCACCTCCCGACAACTTCTCCCGCCTTCTCGGGGATTTCCCCGAACTGACCAAGCCCACCTTTTCAGCTTTGACCGCCAAACATCGGGTGGAGCACCATATTTCGATGACTGGCTCTCCCGTCTACGCCAGGGCACGACGTTTAGAGCCCAGCAAGCTCGCAGCGGCGAAGGCGGAGTTCGCCGCGATGGAGAGGATGGGGATTATTCACCGGTCCAGTAGTCCCTGGTCTTCGCCGCTCCACATCGTCCCCAAGCCGGGCGGGGGATGGCGGCCCTGTGGCGACTATCGTCGCCTCAATGATATAACGACGCCCGACCGTTACCCCATCCCGCACATACAAGACTTCTCTGCGCATTTGGCGGGGAAGTTGATCTTCTCTAAGGTCGACCTCGCCCGTGGGTACCATCAGGCACCGGTGCATTCCCAGGATGTCCAAAAGATGGCCGTCATCACCCCTTTTGGACTGTTTGAGTTCCTCCGCATGCCCTTTAGGCTTAAAAACGCGGCGCAGGCGTTCCAGCGCCTTATGGATTCGGTTCTGCGGGATCTCAATTTTTTGTTCGTCTACTTGGATGACATTCTGATTGCCAGCACCACAACGGAGGAACACCTCGAGCATCTCCATGTTCTTTTTCGTCGTCTTCAGCAGCACGGCCTCATTGTAAACCCGGCCAAATGCCGTTTCGGCCTGTCGCAACTCGACTTTTTAGGACACCGCATAACTTCCGAGGGAGCAACGCCGCTTCGAGCTAAGGTGGAGGCGATCACGGCGTTCCCGAAGCCACAATCCGTGAAGGCCTTACAGGAGCTCCTGGGGATGGTTAACATCTACCATCGGTTCGTCCCCAGGGCCGCACAACTCATGCGGTCGCTCTATGAGGCCCTCAGGGGCAAGACGGGAAGGGAGCCCATGGGTTGGTCGCAAGAAATGGATCGCGCCTTCGGGGATATGAAGACTGCGCTCGCGAACGTGACAATGTTGGCACATCCCCTGCCGGGAGCTACTATCGCCCTCACGATGGACGCGTCGGACTATGCCGTTGGGGCCGTCCAGGAGCAATGGGCCGACGGCGCGTGGCAGCCACTGGCATTTTTTAGCCGCCAGCTGCGGCGGCACAAACGCCGATACAGCACCTTTGACAGAGAGCTGTTAGCTTTGTTTTTTGCCATCCGCCACTTCCGATTCCTCCTCGAAGGGCGCCGCTTCACTGTGTTTGTCGACCACAAACCGCTGACGCTCGCGATGGCCAAGACTGCCGAACCGTGGTCGGCTCGGCAGCAAAGACAGTTGACCTACATATCCGAATTCACCACCAACATCCGGCACGTGGCCGGCAAGGACAATGCTGTAGCGGATTGCCTCTCCCGCGCCGCCGTCCAGGCCGTTCAATTAGGCATTGATTATGCGAGAATGGCAGCCGACTCGGAGACTCAAGCTTTTCGTTCCGACCCCGCCAGCCTTCAGCTGAGAGATGTACCGTTCCATTCAGCAGGTACCACTCTCCTCTGCGATATCTCCTTGGGTGATCCACGTCCGATTGTTCCGTCGACCTGGCGCCGAGACGTTTTCGACGCCATTCACGGGCTGTCACATCCCGGGGTGCGTGCGTCGCAGAAGCTGCTGGTCTCCAAATTCGTATGGAGAGGGATACGCAAAGACGTCCGTGACTGGGCGAACACTTGTGCGGTTTGTCAGCAGGCCAAAGTGCAACGGCACGTCAGGGCCCCTCTGGCCACCTTCGCGGTGCCAGAGCGGCGGTTCGACCACATTCACGTCGACCTAGTGGGTCCACTTCCACCGTCCCGTGGTTTTACACACCTTCTGACGATGGTGGACCGCACCACGAGGTGGCCAGAGGCGGTTCCCCTGACGTCTACCACCTCTGCGGATGTCGCTCGAGCCTTCATTTCATCATGGGTAGCCCGTTTCGGTGTTCCGGCGAATATTTCGTCCGACAGCGGGCCGCAATTCTCGTCGGAACTATGGAATGCGGTGGCCTCCGCATTAGGCACTAAACTCCATCGCACTGCGGCCTACCACCCGCAGGCAAATGGGTTGTGCGAGCGGTTCCACCGTTCATTGAAGGCGTCGCTCAGGGCCAGCCTTCTGGACGCGGCATGGATCGATAAACTGCCGTGGGTTATGCTGGGACTGCGCACAGCGCCGAAGGAGGATTTACAGTCTTCTGTCGCGGAAATGGTTTACGGCCAGCCACTTCGGGTTCCGGGCGAATTCCTGCCATCACCTACGCGGCCGTGGTCTGCAGCCGGTCAGCGGGAGGCCCACCGGGACGCGGCTCAGTGCTTCAGACCTGTTCCGACCTCGCAGCACGGTTTGCCTTCCTCCAACGTCCCCGTGGAGCTGTCAAAGGCCAAATTCATCTTTGTACGCCAAGACGCCCATCGCACCCCGCTCGCACCTCCATATGCGGGTCCGTTCCAGGTTCTACAGGCCGGGGACAAGAGTTTCGTGATCGACTTCGGGGGCAAGCCGGAGCACATCTCCGTCGATCGCCTCAAGCCTGCGCACCTGGACCTCGAGCAGCCAGTCGAACCTGCTCAGTCCCTGCGCTGGGGCCGGCCGCCGGCTACCGCCACACCTACCCGCACCGTGCTACCTGCTAGTTCGCCATCTGCTCAGCGTTTTCCTCTCCGGGAATTTAGGAGTCGGTCAAACAGGCTTGTCCGACCTCCTCTGCGATTGACATTCCTCGTTAAAGACAATTCTGCGGGGGGCGTATGTGGCAAAGCCATCAAGAGACTCTTGCAGTAATGTTTATAATTGTCTTTAATCATAGTTGTTACCTTTAAGTGTGCGCGCTGTTTAAACAGCGCAGGATCGATAAAATCGCGATCTGACACGATGACGTCATCACGCGGGTCATGTGACGTTCCCAACGGCGGGAAACGTGATGACGTCATGACGTCAGGGGGGTAGGGCGTTTCTGTTCAGTCCTCGTGGATCCAGCTTGTGTATAGGCCTGTTTGGAGTTTCTCCTGCGTTCTTTTGTTTATAACTGTTTCAGTACATTAAACCACGTTTGTTTAACTGTCAGTTTCAACCGCAGTATTTTCGTAGTAGTGTGAAGACACCTACAACCCCATAGTATCAATTTAAGCTGGAGAATGATTTCTGGGTGTGCAGCTGGTTTTTAATCCCTTATGTACCCAATCTGGATTAAAGTATCCAATATCAAGCTAAAACTGGACAAAGATTATTTATTTTTGTCACAGCAACAATTTGGGCTTTAAAAATGCAACTTTAGCCAGAAAGGAAGTCTGATAGAAGGGAGGTGTCACTCAGCCTTGAGGTGCTAGCAAAGAGTGAGTTAGAATCAGAGACGGTGGGGTAGATTTTCTACTGTACCATCTAGGCGTAAAACATCCCACCCGCAGGGCGCATCAGGCAGGGAAAACCGCTCACCCGGAATGGATCCTGCCTGATTGACCCGCCATTTAAAATGAATGGAAGGAAAATCGGGTGTGACGTTACTGCCGTGCAATCCACCTCACTCGAGTTTCCACCCTGTGATAATTTACACCCACGTGATCCAGACAGAAGATCTACCCCAGTGTGACGAATCCTGATTTTAGCAGAGTAAGGATGCAGGGAGGAGGAAGACCATGTGGGACAACTTATTTGCATTTTAGGAGGAACCAGAGAGGAAGTTTAAGAGAAGTGTGCTTAGATCTTCTGGAAATGAGTGCCTATGGACTTTTCCCCTATTACATACACAACAAAGATCTTGCTCACCCAATTTTCCGACCTCCTTGCACCCATTCTACATTTTCACCTGATCTGCACTGGTGCAACTGGATCAGCTGATTGGAAAATCTACCCTACTATCACTTTACATCGAGTTAGATCGAGTCCTCAGCACAGAAACAGGCCATTCGGCCCAGCTGGCCTATGCCGATGTTTATGCTCTACACAAGCCTCCTCCCACCCCTATTCATCTTACCCTGCTACCCACTGAGTCCGCTGTGGCTCAGAGGGTAGCACACTCACCTCTGAGTCAGAAGGCCGTGGGTTCATAGTCCCACTCCAGGTACTTGAGCACATAAATAAAGCTGACACTCCAGTGCAGTGCTGAGGGAGTGCTGCACTGTCAGAGGTGTCGTCTTTCGGATGAGACGTTAAACCGAGGCCCCATCTGCTCTCTCAGCTGGACGTAAAAGATCCCATGGCACTATGTCGAAGAAGAGCAGGGGAGTTATCCCTGGTGTCCTGGCCAATATTCAATCAACATAACAAAAACATTATCTGGTCATTTGTGGGAGCTTGCTGTGCACAAATTGGCTGCTGCGTTTTCCACATTACAACAATGACTACACTCCAAAAGTACTTCATTGGCTGTAAAGCGCTTTGAGACATCCGGTGATCGTGAAAGGCATGTATAAATGCAAGTCTTTCTTTCTTTCTATCAACATATCCTTCTATTCCTTTCTCCCTCATGTGTTTATCTAGCTTCTCCTTAAATGCATTATTTGCCTTAACTACTCCTTGTGGTAGCGCATTCCACATCTTACCAATCTTTCTCCTGAATTCCCTATTGGATTTATTTGTGACTATCTTAGATTTATGACCTCTAAATAAATGTATTTATTGGACTCCCCACAATTGGAAATATTTTCTCTACGTCTACCCTATCAAACCCTTTCATTATCTTAAAGACCTCTATCAGGTCACCTCTCAGGAAAAAAGGCCCATCCTGTTCAGCCTTTCCTGAGAAGTATATCCTCTCAGTTCTGGTATCATCCTTGTGAATCTATATTGCACTTTATCCAGTGCCTTTTTATAATATGGAGACCAGAACTATTCACAGTACTCCCAAGTGTGGCCTAACCAAGGTTCGATACTTTAGTGTATTTGAGCAATGGACACAGTCAATGTAGCCAGTTTAAAGATTCCATGGACCTTTCTTAACTGGGCTAGTGGGGTTGGAATGAAGCCAAGGGTTAAGATAACTAATATTGAAGGTATATTTGAAAAGAGCTTTATGACAAATAAGTCTGTTCAGGTTTGCTGTTTAAATAGATGCAAAAGACCCACCGAAGCAATTATGCTCAGTAAAATATAAAAACTTGCTTTTGCCCCTTTTATTATTAAAATCAACGACAAGGCCTTGGAAAACGTGGACCACTTTCCATACCTCGGGAGCTGACTGTCAACAAGGGCAGACGTCGATGACGAAGTCCAACATCACCTTCAGTGTGCCAGTGCAGCTTTTGGTCGCCTGAGGAAGAGAGTGTTTGAAGACCAGGACCTCAAATCCGGCACCAAGCTCATGGTCTACAGAGCAGCAGTGATACCCAACTTCTTGTATGGACATGGACCATGTACAGCAGACACCTCAAAGCACTGGAGAGGTACCACCAATGCTGCCTCCGCAGATCCTGCAAATCCATTGGCAGGATAGGCGCACCAACATCAGTGTTCTTGCTCAGGCCAACATCCCCAGCATCGAAGCTTTGGCCACGCTCGATCAGCTCCGATGGACGGGTCACATCGTCCGCATGCCCAATACGAGACTCCCAAAACAAGCGCTCTATTCGGAGCTCCGACACGGCAAGAGAGCCCCAGGTGGGCAGAGGAAACGCTTCACGGACACCCTCAAAGCCTCCTTGAAAAAGTGCAACATCCCCACCGACACCTGGGAATCCCTGGCCCAAGACTGCACAAAGTGGAGGAGAAGCATCCGGGAAGGCGCTGAACACCTTGGGCAGGATTTTCATTGGGCCGTGGAGGCGGGATTGGAGGCGTGTGGTGGGTTAAAAATCCCGAAATCGGGGGGGCACGAACCTATCCCGCCCCCAACCCGCCTCCGTGCCAGTTTCAAAGGAGGCGGGTACCCGACCCGCACTGGGACCCGCCTCCCCGAGGCGGGAAGGGGATTAGTGCCAATTAACTGCCTGTTAACAGGTAGTTAACAGGCAGTTTTTAGCCCAATCCCTATTTTCATTGTTGAAATGTGAGATTCTCGACGGCTCCAAACCACGCCAAGTTAGCGAGGCGGGCCATCAGGATGAAGGGCTTGGAGGGGTCGAGATGTCCGATGTTCAGGTGAGTGATGGGTGCATGAGTGCAGAGGTAAGTGTATTTGGTGTTTAAAGTAGTTTTACTTATATTTACATACCTTTACAGCCTTCCTTCCCTCAGGTCTCGGGAGTCCCTCATCTCACCGGCACAGACAGCAGAATGGCCGCCAGCTGTCAAAAGTTCCAGCATTCAGCTTTCTGTTCCAGGGAGATCTCTAAATCATCCTGATAGGAAGGAATTAACTTGGAGTACAGATTGTCAGTGTTTAACACCTTCAAACAGCTGTGAAACGCTGATATTTCATCTGTCAAAAGGTCTTGACAGATGAAATGTCAATCTGTGACGTCACCTGTTGCTGGGTGGCCCTTAATTGGCCTGCTGAGCCCGCTGGGCGGGCTCAACAAGGTCAGTCGAGTCAAAATCGCGTGGGTTGGCTAGAACTCGATGGAGGCGGGACTACAACCCTGAAAGTTGTAGTCCCGCCTTCTACCCGACTCCTCAATGAAAATCTAGCCCCATGAGTCTCTTCGCCGGGAGCAAGCGGAAGCCGAGCACAAACAGCGGAAGGAGCGCACGTCAACCCAAGTACCCCACCCACCGCCCCTTTAACCACCGTCTGCCCCACCTGTGACAGAAACTGTAGGTCCCACA
Source organism: Somniosus microcephalus (assembly GCF_052327205.1). Taxonomy (NCBI): domain Eukaryota; kingdom Metazoa; phylum Chordata; class Chondrichthyes; order Squaliformes; family Somniosidae; genus Somniosus; species Somniosus microcephalus. Next base: position 16,629,222 of record NC_141016.1, read on the forward strand.
TTGGACTCATCAGTCACCTGAGAACTCATTTTTAATGTGGAAGCAAGTCATCCTCGGCCCCAAGGGACTGCCTAAGAAGAATAGAATCAGATTCTACTTGCAAATTACCCAATTTATCTCAATAGTGAAAAATGGACACCTGCAGCTATCCAGCAGCATTGCAGGAAACTAATCCTGAAGTCTGGATTTATTTTTTGAGTGGACTGCACTGGATTACATCATTTATATCACTTTGGTTTTATCGAAAAAAAGCAATTGACCAGGTCCAAGAATTTACCATGTTGTAAACTAATTGCATCAGTTTAAAAACAATTGCAGCAGTTTAATAACAACCTGATTTGTTATAGGATCCATGTACATGCAGCCTTATCTCAGTCAGACCTCTGCACTTCACTGGTAATTTAATAGAGGGATTTATGACTCACCAGTCTAATTCCAGAATATTTTTCATACTTAAAAATAAGTCACCTGGAATAACCACAACTCTGAGAAACTGAGTGTTGGATTTACCGATTCCAGTTCTTTTTCCAGTTCTGACGAAGGGTCATCGACCTGAAACGTTAACTCTGTTTCTCTCTCCACAGTTGCTGCCTGGGCTGCTGAGTATTTCCAGCATTTTCTGTTTTTATTTCAGATTTCCAGCATCCGCAGTATTTTGCTTTTGGATTTACTGATGTTCTTTCAGTTGTGACATCGGTTGTTGTTGTACATTTCATTGGTACCAGGGCTAAAGAGTGCGTTACTTAAATGAGCTGACCTGACAGATCACACAAGGCTAGCTGGTCTGATAAAATGCAGTGCACCAGCGCCTTGTGCCTTTATAAGAAAGTCGAACCATCAATTTTTATTGTTTCAGTTAATTAATATTTTCTCCATAGTTTAAGGCATTTTCAGCCACAAGGGCTTCTTACATCATTTCTCCAACTCCAGTTTAGCTCTGTTTTACCAAGATACTTGTACAACAACAACTTGCCTTTATATAGCGCCTTTAACGTAGTAAAACATCCCAAGTCGCTTCACAGTAGCATAATTAGATAAAAACTGACACCGAGCCAGAGAACGAGTTATTAGGACAAGTGACCAAACACTTAGTCAAAGAGATCCATAAGGAGCGTCTTCAAGGAGGAGAGAGAGAGGTGGAGGCATTGCCATTAGAGAAAATCCATGGCCTTGCTGTTTGTAATATTCCAGGTCAGAAAATTAGATAGTAATGCCAGGCATTGATTCAGTCAGTGGTATCGTTGGGTTCCTGTACAAGATACAGTGGGAAAAGGCACTGTACTTTGCTGGTGGGATGCTGGAGTGCATGTTGTAAGTAACATGTGCTTCCACATGCAGAGAAAAGTATAGATGGATGGATGTTGTATTCCTTGTGAAGATTTATTAAACAGTAGCAAAATTGTCAATAACAGTATGAATTAACAATACAATAGTTCTTTGCCATGTGGCGCACAGTCCATAATCTGTCACACAGCTTAGGTGAGCTTTCGAACTTCACCTTCAGGTTTGTGTTTGGAGGTTGCCCAAAGCCAACTTTAGTTTTGTTAGTTGGTCCAGCCATCCAAAACAAAGGGGTACAAATTGCACCTTGTCACAACGAGGGCCAATTTCAGGCACAACGACCTGCACCAAACGGGACACCTGAAAGATGTCCCGGGCGGCCAGCTAGAACAGGCGTTCAGCCCTTTACATGTGTTAAATTCAATATCACAGAGTGGAGCAGGAGTCGGGCCTACTCTATTCAGGAGTCCTAAGCATTGCTTAATTTTTTTTTTAAATCGTTGCTGTGGGGCCAGGACGAGCAGGCGTGGACCCCCCCCCACCGCCCCCCCCCACCCCCCCCGATTGCCTCCACCCAATGAGTGCATAATCTAGGCTGAGATGTTAAATTGAGGCCCCGTCTGCTCAGGCACTAATTAAAGAAGTGCAGGGGAGTTCTCTCAGTGTCCCAGCTAACATTTATCCCCCAATAAACATCACTAATCAGATCATCTATCTCATTGCTGTTTGTGAGACCTTTCTGTGCCACATTTGTCTACATTAAACAATAACAATACTTCAACAGTAACTAAAATCAAAAGCAAAATACTGCAGATGCTGGAAACCTGAAATAAAAACAGAAAATGCTGGAAATACTCAGCAGGTCAGGCAGCATCTGTAGAGAGAGAAACAGAGTTAACGTTTCAGGTCAATGACCCTTCGTCAGAACTGGAAAAAGCTGGAGATGGAAGTGCAAGTGCAGGGTCAGGATGTGGTCTCCTCTACATTGGGGAGACCAAACGCAGATTGGGCGACCGCTTTGCGGAACACCTCCATTCAGTCCGTAAGGGGAACCCCGAGCTTCCGGTCGCCTGTCACTTTAATTCTCCGCTCCACTCCCACTCACCGTCCTCGGCCTTTTACATTGTTCCAATGAAGCTCAACGTAAGCTCGAGGAACAGCACCTCGTCTTTCGATTAGGCACTTTACAGCCTTCCGGACTCAATATCGAGTTCAACAATTTCAGACCAGAACCTCTGCCCCTATTCTTTTTTTTCCATTTTATTTATTTATTTATTTATTCTCTCTCCCACATGGCAACTGTCTTTCATTCTGCCATTCACACTTCATCTAGAACCATCTTTTGTTTCTTAACTTGTCCCATTACCATCTCCTTTTGCCTTGCACCATCTCTTAATCTCTCCTGCCTTCCATCCTATCCCAGACCTTCCCTTTTGTTCTTTCCTCCCCTCCCCCCTCTCCCTGCCCCTGCACTTGTTTAAAAACCTGTTCCATCTCCAGCCTTTTCCAGTTCTGACGAAGGGTCATCGACCTGAAACGTTAACTCTGTTTCTCTCTTCACAGATGCTGCCTGACCTGCTGAGTATCTCCAGCATTTTCTGTTTTTATTTCAGATTTCCAGCATCTGCAGTATTTTCTTTTTGTTTTGTCAACAATAACTAGTTGGCTGTAAAGTGCTTGGGACGTCCCGAGGGTGTGAAAGGCGCTATTTAAAAGCAAATTCTTTCTTTCCTACATAGCACCTTATCAAAATCGCTCAGGTAGGTCTCAAAGCACTCCAGATACAGTGAATTATTCTGAAGTGCAGTGACTTGTTATATAGATAGCTCCAGCAATATTTTGTGCACAGCAAGATCTCACAAATCACAATGAGATGAAGAACCAAACAGTCAGTCTTTGGGTGGTGCTGGTTAAGGGCACCAGGAGAATATGCTGAGGTCCTGGAATGGGGTTTGAAACCACACCTTCTGACTCAGAGGAAAGAGTGCTACAACAGAGTCAAGATAATATGCTAGTGCAATATCACATGCCCTGAAGCCCTGTGTTCATTTTTAAGGCTCTGTTGTATTTTTGAATGATTGGTAGCACTGCCTTCAGTCTTAATTAATAAGTATTTTGTGCCTGGATTTTTATATTTAATTGTTTATGTTGGCACGTTAATAAGACATATCATAATATTGCCGCAGGCTTGTGGAAAAGTAGTGATCTTAGTGTCGGTGTCTGCTGATTCAGTGACTGAATAATCACCTTTCTGACCGTAAACATCTATTAATTATGTGATTGTAAATATGCCAGTTGGTTGAAGTGACTCTTGGAGCTGGAGAGCTGCTTTTACGCAAGTCGGGAGGCTCGGCACGATTGTTCTACTGTGCCGGAGTTGCATCCTGGAAATTTTTACAGCTCTAAGCACGTCCTGTGAGTTCAGGATAATTACAGCCTTACAGTCTGTTCCAACAAGGTCAAAAATTCAGTCCATGTGGTTTCTCATTAAATTGTTGAACGTATCAACGTTGGCGTTATATAAAAACATAGAAACATAGAAGATAGGAGCAGGAGTAGGCCATTCAGCCCCTCGAGCCTGCTCCGCCATTCAATGAGATCATGGCTGATCATCCAAACTCAGTACCCTGTCCCTGCTTTCTCCCCATATCCCTTGATCCCTTTAGCCTTAAGAAATATATCTAACTCCTTCTTGAATATATTTAATGAATTGGCCGCAACTGCCTTCTGTGGTAGAGAATTCCACAGGTTCACCACTCTCTGGGTAAAGAAATTCCTTCTCATCTCTGTCCTAAATGGCTTACCCCTTATCCTTAGACTGTGACCCCTGGTTCTGGACTCCCCCGCCATCAGGAACATCCTTCCTGCATCTAATCTGTCTAGTCCTGTTAGAATTTTATAAGTTTCAATGAGATCCCCTCTCATTCTTCTAAACTCCAGCGAATATAAGCCCAATCGACCCAATCTCTCCTCATACATCATTCCTGCCATCCCAGGTATCAGTCTGGTGAATCTTCGCTGCACTCCCTCCATGGCAAGAACATCCTTCCTCAGATAAGGGCCCTAGGAAGCTGTTTCTTTAATGAACTCCACCACTAAAACTGTCTTGTTTATAGAGATAAACTTCTCGGCCCCTAAACTCTGTGAGGGGCGAGGGTGAAAAGAAAAGTAAAAGAAAGACTTGCATTTATAAAGCGCCTTACCAGGACGTACCAAAGCGCTTTTGAAGTGTAATCACAGTTGTAATGTTGGGTGGATCCCAGCATAAGTGCTGAGATATCATTCGCGCCACACAAGTGCCAGGCAATGACTATCTCCAACAAGCGAGAGTCTAACCACCACCCCTAGACTTTCAACAGCATTAACATCGCTGAATCCCCCACCATCAACATCCTGGGGGTCACCATTGACTAGAAACTTAACTGGACCAGCCACATAAATACTGTGGCTATAAGAGCAGGTCAGAGGCTGGGTGTTCTGCGGCGAGTGTCTTACCTCCTGACTCCCCAAAGCCTTTCCACCATCTACAAGGCACAAGTAAGGAGTCTGATGGAATACTCTCCACTTGCCTGGATGAGTGCAGCTCCAACAACACTCAAGAAGCTCGACACCATCCAGGACAAAGCAGCCCACTTGATTGGCACCCCATCCACCACCATAAACAATCACTCCCTCCACCACCGGCGCACCGTGGCTGCAGTGTGTACCATCTACAAGACGCGCTGCAGCAACTCGCCAAGGCGTCTTCAACGGCACCTACAAACCCGTGACCACTACCAGCTAGATAGACATGGACAGCAGGCATATGGGAACACCATCACCTGCAAGTTCCCCTCCAAGTCACACACCATCCTGACTTGGAAATATATCGCTGTTCTTTCATCGTCGCTGGGTCAAAATCCTGGAATTCCCTCCCTAACAGCATTGTGGGAGTACCTTCACCACACAGACTGCAGCGATTCAAGAAGGCAGCTCACCACCATCTTCTCGAGGGCAATTAGGGATGGGCAATAAATGCTGGCCTTGCCCGCGACGCCCACATCCCAGGAACGAATTTAAAAAATGTGCCCAGCACCTCGGACCCCGCCAATGTCGGGGGAGGTCCTTCGTTGTACACGCCCAGGCCACTGAAAAATCTAGCACAAGTAGCTAGATCCGAGGAGAGTGGGGGCACTGGTTCCCCCAGAAAATGAGAGACAAGCGCCCCTGCAGCTCCATTTCAAAATAACAACAGAAAACGCTGGAAAAACTCAGCAGGCCAGGGCAGCATCGGTGGAGAGAGAAACAGAGTCAACGTTTCAGGTCGATGACCCTTCGTCAGAACTGGGAAAAAGCAGGAAATGGAACAGGTTTAGGGGCTGGGAAAAGGGGGAGGGGATGAAAGAACAAAAGGGAAGGTCAGTGATAGGATAGAAAGCAGGAGAGATGAAGAGACATTAAGAGATATTCAAGGCGAGAGGAGGTGGTAATGGGACATTAAGGAACAAAGGATGGCTCTAGATGGGGTGTGAATTGCACTGGCAGAATGAAGGACAGCCGCCATGTGGGAGGGAAGAAAAAAAGGCCAAACAAAAATTGTGGATAAAAAAAAAGAAAAAGTGATAGGGGCCGAGGTCATGATCTGAAATTGTTGAACTCTATGTTGAGTCCAGAGGGCTGTAGAGTGCCTTATCGAAAGATGAGGTGCTGTTCCTCGAGCTTGCGCTGAGCTTCTGTGGAACAATGCAAGAGGCCAAGGATGGTGAGGTCTGAGTGGGAATGGAGCGGAGAATTAAAGTGACAGGCCACCGGGAGCTCAGGGTCCCCCTTATGGACTGAACGGAGGTGTTCCGCAAAGCGGTCACCCAATCTGCGTTTGGTCTCCCCAATGTAGAGGAGACCACATCGTGAGCAGCTCCATTTCAAAGTGGGCTGCTTTTAAATACTTAAAAGAAAACTCCCTGCCTTTTCTTTGGGAGTCCAGGCCACAATCCTGGCCTGCTCCCCCAAGTGGACCCCACCTTTTCCATTCGGGGAGTAGGTATGCCTGGTGGCGTATCTCCACCAACCAGAGCCAGGTTCCTCTGAGAGGCGGGAAAGCGGAAACTCCCCCTTTACATTGAAAACCTTGTCAGGGACTGGCGGAGGCTCTAGACCCCAGTAGATTGTGAAATCCACGACTTCTTAGAATCATACAATTCTTGTTGAAGTTACAGTGGGGGTACACTAACAGGGCTGTGGATTTTCAGCCTTCAGGGCAGAAGCGAACCTTCCACATTACATTCCTCGTAAAAGTTATTCGCTTTTACTTCCTTTGTCTTTCTTTGTGTGATTGAAATTCTGTCACTGTTCACAGGTCTTGCTGTGCAGACTTCTGTTGGAGCTACTGTCACTTCCAAACATTCTCCAGCCCTCAGATCTGTTTCCTCCCTCTTCATATTCACTGTGCATCGACACATTACACCATTAACCTTTTACCTTTCACAGGGTAGGCCATTCATCACTCTGCCTAGGCTTGCAGTTCATTGGCAGATATCATTAACAAAATCAAGGCTGCCAGCTTCTTTAAATTGATAGCAGTACACTAACAGTAAACAAGGCAGGCACGCTTTGTGTACTCTTTAGACTAGAGTCAAGGAGTTGCTGAGGTCACTTTTCTCTTAGTCCTGCCATTGCAATTCATGAAACCCCGGCTGACTGCTGGTTTGGATAGTTTCTAAAGCAATTTAACCTCTCACAAATGTTCCCATCCAAAAGTTTCCATGTTACAATGCAAAACAATTTTATTTTAGGTCACTCAACTATTCCCTGGTTACGAGGACAGTGAGGTGTCCTGCACTCGAATTTATAGCAGTAACACTTTGTAACTACAGTAGTGGCTTAAAGCTCAGGATGGGTCACACTCCAAAATCTGATTCCCTTCCTTTTGCTGCCAGTCCTTGGTATTCCTGGTGAGATGGGGAATTCAGAGTGTCCATCCCGTTTCTAAAAGAAAAGGAAGATTTTCTCGATCTCAGGACGTCCCAAAGCGCTTTACAGCCAATGAAGTACTTTTGAAGTGTAGTCATTGTTGCAATGTAGGAAACGCAGCAGTTAATTTGTGCACAGCAAGTTCCCACAAACAGCAATGTGAAAATGACCAGATAATCTATTTTAATGATGTTGGTTGAGGGATAAATATTGGCCAGAACACCGAGGAAAACTACCCAGCTCTTCTTCGAAATAGTGCTATAAGATCTTTTACCTGAGAGGGCAGACGAGGCCTCGGTTTAACGTCTCATTCAAAAGACAGGGGTGGCGGGAAATTGGGTTGCTTTGCGCCTCTCTAGCGCCTGGGCACGGCACTGCTAATGCCTCCCGCAAAATTCAGCAGGCGGTTAGCGGTGGCAGTAGCCGGTTGCGCCCCGCGGCGCTGCGCCTCCGGCAATGACAGCATCGCCGTGCGCAGCGCCCCACTCACGCCCCGGCCGCAAACTTCGCTCGCGCCCCCATACCTACTGCCAGACACTGTGTCCGACAGGGTCAGGGTGCCGTGTTTGTGGCTGGGGCGGCGCAAATTAAAGGGCAGGTGCCGGGCATCCATTTTTTTTGGGCCGCCTGCCAGCACCTGCCCCTTTTTGCCTCCTCCTGCGGGGTGCCGGCAGCGATCGGTCAGTCCGGCACTCCTCTTGGTTGCCGGGCTCGTTTGCCGGCACCCCGCTCCCCGGAGGTCCAGCAGGGCCCAGGTGCGCGCGGTGCTAGGCCCCTCCCCTTTAATCAGAGGAGGGAGGCCTGTAGTACTGCGGCGCTACCTGCCGACGTGTGTGGCGCTGCTGCACGTAGCGCCGCGATATTCAATGGGGGCACCCCAAGAGGGAGGGGGGCACTTCCAGTAGCGCCCCACCTCCTGCTTAGGGCGCTACCATTCAATTTCCGGCGCGGGGCCACTAACTTCAGTGAAGTTAGCGCCCCAAAGGGGGCGTGACCCAGTTTTTCCCCCAGGATCTCTGACTCCCTCAGTACTGCACTGGAGTGTCAGTATAGATTTTGCGCTCAAGTCCCACTCCAGGAACCCACAACTTTCTGACCCAGAGGCGAGAGTGCTACTAACTGAGCCACAGTGACACCTCCAAAAGCCAACTCTACCTAGCCAGCTTCTCACCATATCCCTCAATCACTTCACTCTCTATTCAATTGTCTTGAACCAACCTGTACTGTATGGGCAAGGTTCTTTACAGCCTTTATCACCTGATTTGAATGTAACTGGGGCTGGTAGAAAATATTGGGCAGAGACCTACAATACTTAGCAGCATCTCACTGACGCCCAGTGTTGCGAGGTCCAGCAGAGGGCATTTAAAAACTAAGTGGCCCATCTCCATAAGTGCAGTTCATCGACCATGGCATCGTCCTCCATTGGTTCTGTTCTTTTGTCCAGCTATGTGCGACTGTTTTTCCATGGTCCACTTCTACTTGACCCAATACAGTCGGTGCATCATTGTACTCCTTCCACTCTGCTGGGTTGGGTCCAAGACTCTGCTAGTTTATCACAGGAAGTTTAAAAAAAAAATTATTGTAGAACAGCAGCACTGCTACAGCTTCCAGAGTTGCAATATCAACATCGTAGGGCTAATAAAAAAATATATATAATATTGGCACTGCCTGCAGCATCAAGTTATTGCTGTCCCCATTCCTTCTGAAACAGTGCAATCCCATGCTAGTGCGGAGAAGAGAAGGAAATACAACACACAGGCCAAACTGAGATACTTAGTGACCCATAGACCTTTGGAATTTAGAGATACAGGTTGACTATCCCTTATCCGAAAACCTTGGGACCAGCTGTGTTTCGGCTTTCGGAAATTTTTGGATTTCAGAAGGTATTATTTCAGACTGGGAAACTCTGAACATTAAATTAATTTGGTAATTAGTATTTAATATAAATTTTAAAAGTTCAGGCTACCTCTTGCGACTGTTCCGTGTCTCATTCCCCTTCCTGCTTCTCTGTGCTGCCGCTCAGAGTCTGTTTACAGCTCCCCCTGCTCCGTGTCTCATTCCCCTTCCTGCTTCTCTGTGCTGCCGCTCAGAGTCTGTTTACAGCTCCCCCTGCTCCGTGTCTCATTCCCCTTCCTGCTTCTCTGTGCTGCCGCTCACAGTCTGTTTACAGCTCCCCCTGCTCCGTATCTGAATTCCTTGACTTAGCGGGGGTCTGGGGCTCGACTGCCGCCACCAGTTGTGGGAAAGCCGGATATCGGCTGACTCCTACGCTAAGCTGGCTCGCAAATCAGGTCAGAAAAGCATCGGCCGCGTCGGGTCATGTTTGGTGCCACTCGGGTTATGTCGTGCGCACGACTTACGCTCCACAAAAAAACTTGAGGTTTTCAGAGGTTTTCGGTTTTCAGAAGTGCGGATAAAGGATAGTCTACCTGTACTGTAACAAGTGTTGTCTTTGATGTAGCTTATGTCCGTAGCAGACTACCCTATTGATATCAGGAACCATTTCATTGTCATATGATCAGTGAGCAAGACCTCATCTATCAGAACTGAAATCATTTATTCCCGATAGATGTACAACATTTTACAAAAACAAATTTCAGACGGTTGAGTGTTTTGCATCACTATCTAAAATAAAAGTCCACTAAATTATAACAGGGGAAATCATTTTCGTTTAAAATGACTGAACTTAATGAATATTGTCACCTACTAATCCTGTAAATTTCTAATTAAAAACTGTTAGTGCCGAGAATGTTTTCAATGGTTGTCTATCAGTAAGCAATGGAGTGCAGCAACCCCTGTACCCATAGACATTTGGGATTTAGAGATAATGAGTGTTGTCTTTGAAGTAGCTTACATCTGTACCCGGAACAGTGGTGGCACACACTTCACAACCCTCACTTAAACACGAACTGACAATTAGCATTCAATACAAAATCATAGCACAATTCAAGTAGCTGGGGAAATATAACTGGTGCAAAAATAACTATTCATGTAGGATTTCAGTGTAAGATCTTTTACCGCCTACTCTCAGAGCTGTTAAGTGCAGCAAAATGGCTGATTTGCATCAGGCTGTGGCAGGTTCTAAAGGGAATTGTCTGCAAGTTTATAACGACAGCAGCTGAATGTCCTTGTACTTATGTTGAACAAATCATATTCGCACTTGTAAAGAATAGTTGTACAATTTTGCTATACCCAGCACACAGAAGAACTCTTCAAACTGTAATACAAGGGGCGATTCTATGATCTAGCGTTCCTAGCAGGGAGCAGCATTCACAGAGAACACACCTTGGGAGATTTTCTGTTCATTAATCACCCCTATGGCGATATCACACAACAATCATGTTGTCTTCTAATGGTATACCTGATCCACTGTCTTGTGATACTGAAGTGTGAACACTAGAACACCAGAATCCACATGCTTACTCACTCTTATTGTACACAGCATTATCTTTCATGGCATTGCACATAGTTATATGAAGAAGGTGAGCATTATGGCTTGCATGAGTTTTTAAAAATTTAGTATTAACCATTGTTTGCATCTTTCTCTAGTTTCTCTCCTATATCCCCTCATGCCCTCTCTGAGCTCATCATGCCCACGAGACCCACCTCCTACACTCTCAACCCTATTCACACTAAACCGCTGACCAGTCAACTTTCCTTCTTGGTCCCCATGCTAGCCGATTGGAAACGGTTTCCTCTCCTCTGATACTACCCCGCTCCCCTTTCAAATATACCGTCATTATCCCCCTCCTCAAAAATCCCACCCATGACCCCTCTGTCCCTGCAAACTACCGCACAATCTCCAACCTCCCTTTCCTCTCCAAAGTCCTTGAAAGTGATGTTGTCCCAAATCCGTGCCTATCTTTCCTGCAACTCCATGTTTGAACCTCTCCAATCAGGTTTCCGCCCTTGCAACAGCACTTAAACGGCCCTAACCAAATTTATAAATTATATCCTCTGTGACTGTGACAGTGGTGCACTATCCCTCCTCACCTTTCTAGACCTTCCTGCAGCCTTTGACACGGTCGAACACGCCATCGTCCTCCAATGCCTCTCCTGCAATGTCCAGCTGAGTGGGACTGCCCTCACCTGGTTCCCTACTAACCTATCCAATCGTAGCCAGAGAATCTCCTGGAATAGTTCTCTTCCCAATCCATGCACAGTTACTTCTGGAGTCCCCCAAGGATCTATCCTTACAACCCCCCCCTCCAGTTCTCATCCACAAGGTGCCCCTCGGCGACATCATCATCCAAAGATATGTCGTCAAGCTTCACGCGTATCCTGAAAGCACCCAGCTCTACCTCACCACCATCTCTTTTGACCCCTCCATTGCCTCTTTGTTGTCAGACTGCTTGTCCGACATCTAGAACTGGATGAGCTGCAATTTCCTCCAATTAAACATTGGGAAGACCAAAGCCATTGTTTTCGACGCCCCCCGCCACAACCTCCATTTCCTAGCCACTATCTCAGGCTAAACCAGTCTGTTCACGGCCTGTTTGACGCTGAGCTGAGCCTCCGACCCCATATCCTCTCCATCACAAAGATCGCCTACTTCCATCTCTGTAACATCACCCGTCTCTGTCCCTGCCTCCGCTCATCTGCTGCTGAAACCCTCATCTGCGCCTTTGTTACCTCCAGACTCGACTATTCCAACGTTCCTCAGGCTGACCTCCCATCTAGCACCCACCATAAACTTGAGCTCACCCAAAACTCTGCTACCCGTATCCTAACTCGCACCAAGCCCCATTGATGCATCGCCTCTTTGCTCACTGACCCACATTGGCTTCTGGTCCACCAAAGCCTTGATTTTAAAATTCTCATCCTTGTGTTCAAATCCCTCCCTATCTCTGTAACCTCCTCCAGTCCTACAACCCTCCAAGAACTCTGCGTGCCTCCAATTCTGGCCTATTGTGCATCCCTGACTTCCTTCTCCTCACCATTGGCGGGCGTGACTTCAGCTGCCTAGGCACTCTGCTCTGGAATTCCCTCCCTAAATCTCTCCACCTCTCTCTCCTCCTTTAAGTTGCTCCCTAAAACCTACCTCTTTCACCAAACTTTTGGTCAATGTCTCCTTCTTTGGCTCATTGTCATTTTTTTTTTCTGATTACACTCCTGTGAAACACTTAGGAACATTTTCCTACATTACAGGCACTATATAAATGCAAGTTGATGTTGTTGTTTACGAGCAGTTCCTCTTTAATTGGATTCTGCTAGTACAGGGGTTGCTGCACTCCACTGCTTCCAGACAGACAACCACTGATAATATTCACAGCACTAACATTTTTAATTGGAAAATTGCTGGATTAGCAGGTGGCAACGTGCATTAAGATCAGTCATTTTAAACAGAAATAGTTACACCTGTTATAATTTAGGGGGCTTTTACTTTAGACAGTGATGCAACGCACTCAACCCTGTCACTCCACCATCTGAAATTAGTTTTTATAAAACGTTGTATATCTGTCAGGAATAAAGGATTTCAGTTCTGATGGATGAGGACTTGCTCACTGATCATGCAACAATGAAATGGTTCCTGGTGTAAATGGGTTGGTCTGCACTTGTCTCTGCACTGTTTGTGCTGAGATATATGGGGTGGTCCCACAATCGAGTGCTCTCAGCAGAGAGTGGCACTCACATGGAGTGCATCTCGGGGAATCGTGGATGCACAGCCCTGACTTTACATCCATTAAGGATGGAAAGATGGGAACGGCACACCTGTGATTTCCCAAAGATGACCCCTGCAAACGCAGCTCTCTGCTGGGAGCACCAGACCACAGAATTATGCCTATTACAAAACAAAGAAAAGACAATAAGATTGGACCACTTGGCATATCCAAACTCATCAATCCAGAAAATTAACTCTCCCCTTGTTTTTCACTTTTCTTATGTTTTTTTTTCTAATCCCTCAATGCAAGCAGTTCAGAGATAACATCAAATCACCTTGCTTATATCAACAAACCTTTTCTTTGCTAAACAGTCAGTGAGCAGGCCCTCATCTATCTAACGTTGTTGCTCTCACTGCCCACCCTGGAAGATTATGCCAAACTTTTTGAGTAACGAAATGGGGGCTGAAGATCCTAAAAATCTAGTAGACAGGAACAAAATGGAATCAAAAGGGTAATGGAATGTTGGCCTTTATCTCAAAGGGGGTTGGAATACAAAAGTGAGGAGGTGAGGCTTCAGTTGTACAGAGTTTTGATCAGACCCCATCTGTAGTATTGCATTCAGTTTTGGGCATCGCACCTCAGGAAAAATATATTGGCCTTGGACGGGCAGCAGCGCAGATTCACCAGAATGATACCAGGCCTTAAAAGGTTTAATCATGAGGACAGGTTACAAAAACTTGGTTTGTATTCCCTTGAGTTTAGAAGATGGAGGAGCGAACTAATTGAGGTGTTTAAAATGATAAAAGGATTCAATAGGATCGATACAGGGAACTCTTTCCTCTGGTGGAGGAATCCAGAACAAAGGAGCACAATCATTAAATTAGAGCTAGGCTATTCAGAAATGAAATTGGGAAGCATTTTTTCCACACAAAGGATAGTGGAAATCTAGAACTCTTCCCCCCCAAAAGGCTGTGGATGCTGGGTCAATTGAAATTTTCAAGATTGAGATTGACAGATTTTTCTTAGATAACGGTATCAAGGAATATGGAACAAAGGTGGGTAAATGCAGTTGAGCTACAGATCAGCCATGATTTAACTGAATTTTCTTTTATTCGTTCATGGGATCATGGCGTCACTGGCAAGGCCAGCATTTATTGCCCATCCCTAATTGCCCTTGAGAAGGTGGTGGTGAGCCGCCTTCTTGAACCGCTGCAGTCCGTGTGGTGAAGGTACTCCCACAGTGCTGTTAGGGAGGGAGTTCCAGGATTTTGACCCAGCGACGATGAAGGATCGGCGATATACTTCCAAGTCAGGATGGTGTGTGACTTGGAGGGGAACTTGGAGGTGGTGGTGTTCCCATGCGCCTGCTGCCCTTGCCCTTCTAGGTGGAAGAGGTCGCGGGTTTGGGAGGTGCTGCCGAAGAAGCCTTGGTGAGTTGCTGCAGTGCATCTTACAGATGGTATACACTGCAGCCATGGTACGCCAGTGGTGGAGGGAGTAAATGTTAAAGGTGTTGGGTGGGGTGCCAATCAAGCGGGCTGCTTTGTCCTGGATGGTGTCGAGTTTCTTGAGTGTTGGTGGAGCTGCATTCATCCAGGCAAGTGGAGAGTATTCCATCACACTCCTGACTTGTGCCTTGTAGATGGTGGAAAGGCTTTGGGGAGTCAGGAGGTGAGACACTCGCCACAGAATACTTAGCCTCTGACCTGCTCCAGTTGCCACAGTATTTATGTGGCTGGTCCAGTTAAGTTTCTGGTCAATGCTGACCCCAGGATGTTGATGGTGGGGGCTTCAGCAATGGTAATGCCATTAAATGTCAAGGAGCGGTGGTTAGACTCTCGCTTGTGTGGCGCGAATGTTACCTGCCACTTATCAGCCCAAGCCTGAATGTCATCCAAGTCTTGTTGCATGTGGGCATGGACTGCTTCATTATCTGAGGAGTTGCAAATGGCACTGAACACTGTGCATTCATCAGCGAACATCCCCATTTCTGACCTTATGTTGGAGGGAAGGTCATTGATGAAGCAGCTGAAGATGGTTGGTCACTGCCCTGAAGAACTCCTGCAGCGATGTCCTGGGGACCTCCAATCACCACAACCATCTTCCTTTGTGCTAGGTATGACTCCAGCCAGTGGAGAGATTTGCCCCCGATTCGCATTGACTTCAGTTTTACTGGGGCTCCTTGATGCCACACTCTGTCAAATGCTGCTTTGATGCCAAGGGCAGTCACTCTCACCTCACCTCTGGAATTCAGCTCCTTTGTCCATGTTTGGACCAAGGCTGTAATGAGGTCTGGAGCTGAGTGGTCCTGGCAGAACCCAAAATGGGCATCAGTGAGCAGGTTATTGGTGAGTAAGTACCGCTTGATGGCACTGTCGACGATACCTTCCATCACTTTGCTGATGATTGAGAGTAGACTGATGGGGCGGTAATTGGCCGGATTGAATGTGTCCCGCTTTTCATGGACAGGACATACCTGGGCAGTTTTCCACATTGTTGGATAGATGCCAGTGTTGTAGCTGTACTGGAACAGCTTGGCTAGAGGCGTGGCTACTTCTGGAGCACAAGTCTGAATGGCAGAGCAGGCTCGAAAGGTTCATTGGCCTACTCCTGTTCCTAATGTTCTGGCTCACTCTTGCCCTCACTCCGGATACAGCAATTCATGAGCAGCCCTCGAGTTCCTGATTGGCAACCTCTGTTCGCCCAGAACAAGATCCATCAGTGGGTGGCTCCAAGACCTTTAACCCTGTTATTCTTAATCTCTCTTTTAAATTTCCATTTCACTAATTTAAATTTCCATCCTCTCGTCCGACTCACCTGCCTTACTTTGATATGATATTCTGGGTTTACCTTATCCGTACCATTTAATATTTCCCATACCTCGATGAGATTCCTCCTTCGCTCCAGACTGTATTTTGAGTCTCTCTAATCTTCACTCATTGCTCATCCCCTCCACACTGGAGATCAATACTACTGTTCTTTTCTGTACCCTCTTCAATGCATACACATTCTTTTTTGTGGCGCGGTGACTAGAATTAAGCATTGTACTTTAAATGTAGTCTGACCAGTGCATTTAAATTCTTAGCATAACTTCTGTTACTGGTGTGGCGAAAGAGCCCAGCATTCTACTCGCTTTTTAATTGCTTTGCTACATCTAAACATTGAAAGTGACAAGATTCGTCTTAAGCCAAAGTCCTTTTCTAAGCCTCTCTGTGCTAATTTAATTTAATTCATTATGTAGTTATGCCTCAGGACTAGAGATTTATAAACGCATTGCTCATAAATTACTAGGTTAAACAAGGAATAGTTTAACAGGGAACAGGGTAAAGGTACAGAGTGTGGTTGATTGACATAAAACAGCCACTAAGCTCTTTGAAATGGAATTCAGTTTAGATGAATGCCTGTGCTGGATGAAGCGATGCCAGGATGTGGCTTATCCAACTCAAAATTCTTCATAGCTTTATCTCCATTCACAGTAACTCCATGAGATGAGCTACGTGCTTGATAACAAGTATTGGAGCTGTGGGAAGGAAGGGTTATACAGGAAACTTTTTTTTATCCGGCACCGACGGGACCGACGTGGTGCCAGTTCATCAAAAATTCTGGATAACCGAAAGCTATAGTAAAAGATACGGAGAGCCGAGAGCTCCGTATAAAGCAACAAACCCTGTTGCTTAGCAACAGGTTCAGAACAATGGCCACAAGTCCCAAGCGTCTCTGTAGCTTAGCAACAGCTGCAGCCACACCCTTGCACAGCAACAGATCGAGGAAGGCAAGTACAATATGAAGTAAAACTTACCTGAACCTACTCCTGAATTTTGCCGGTTAACTGAGATTTCCGGTTATTTAGGTGCCAGTAAATCGAAAGTTTCCTGTAATCTGTTGCACATTCCCTAGCAATGCCCAAAGATATCCCTTTATAGGAAACTATTTTCCGAGCAGTTGTTTGACATCCAGGATTGGATGCGCAGAAATTTCCTCCAATTAAATATTGCGAAGACCAAAGCTATTGCCATCAGTCCATGCCACCAACTCTGTTCCCTAGCCACTGACTCCGTCCCCCTCCCTGGCCACTGTGAGGCTGAAATGGACTGGACTTGATTAAGGAAATGGCAGAGAAATTAAACAAATACTTTTTGTGTCTGTCTTCATGGAAAAAAACGCAAAAAACTGCCTGGAAATAGTGGAGAACCAAGGGTCTAGCGAGAGGAACTGAAAGAAATTAGTATTAGTAAAAAAGTAGTAACGGAGAAATTAATCGGACTGGAAGCTGATAAATCCCCTGAACCTGATGGCCTACATCCTAGGGTTTGAAAGAGTTGGCTATAGAGATAGTGGATGCATTGGTTGTCATTTTCCAAAATTCCATAGATTCTAGAACGGTTTCCGCAAATGTAACCTCACTATTTAAGAAAGGAGGGAGAGAGAAAACGAAGAACTAAAGACCAGTTAGCCTGACATCAGTAGTAGGGAAAGTGCTAGAATCTATTGTTAAGGACGTGGTAACAGGGCACTTAGAAAATAATAATACAGGAAACTTTGGTTTATCCGGAGGTTATATGTCCGGAATACTCGATCTAACGGCAAAAATCAGGAGCCGTTTTCTATAAGTTTTTTTAGTTCTCGTTGCTTTTTTTTCCCAGTCAGGCACTGCAAGGTCTGTAGCTATAGCAACAGCTTCAGCTAGAGACGCTTGCAGCTGCAGCCGACTGTTTAGAAGCTGTTGTGTTTGTTGTCAGATACGGAGATGAAAACCTCCGTATGCTTCAATATTAACTTTGTATGTCCAGCAGTTTTGATAGATCGGCAACAGCTCAGTCCCGTCGGTGCCGGATATCACAAAGTTTCCTGTAGATTGGGCAGAATCAACACAGATTTATGAAAGGGAAACCGTGTTTGACGAATCTGTTTGAGTTTTTTGAGGTTGTAACTGGCAGAATATATAAGGGAACCAGTGGATGTGGTGTATTTGGATTTTCAGAAGGCATTCAATAAGGTGCCACACAAGAGGTTATTAAACAAAATTAGTGCTCATGTGATTTGGAGTAATATACTGGCATGGATTGAGGATTGGTTAACGGACAGAAACAGAGAGTAGGAATAAACGGGTCATTTTCGGGTTGGCAGTCTGTAATTAGTGGGGTACCGCAAGGATCAGTGCCTGGGCCTCAGCTATTCACGATCTACATCAATGATTTGGATGAAGGGACTAAATGTAATCTATCTAAGTTTGCTGATGATACAAAGCTGGGTGGGAATGTAAGTTGTGAGGAGGATGCAAGGAGGCTTCAAGCGGATATAGACAGGCTAAGTGAGTGGCCAAGAACATGGCAAATGGAATATAATGTGGAGAAATGTGAAGTTAACCACTTTGGTAGGAAAAATAGAAAAGCAGAGTATTTTTTAAATGGTGAGAGATTGGGAAATGTTGGTGTTCCGAGGGACCTGGGTGTCATATACACGAATCACTGAAAGTTAACATGCAGGTACAGCAAGCAATTAGGAAAGCAAATGGTATGTTGGCCTTTATTACAAGAGGATTTGAGTATAAGAGTAAAGACATCTTACTGCAATTATATAAGGCCCTGGTGAGACCACACCTGGAGTATTGGGCACAGTTTTGGTCTCCTTACCTAAGGAAGGATATACTTACCATAGAGGGAGTGCAGCAAAGGTTCACCAGACTGGTTCCTGGGATTGGGGGATTGCCCTATGAGGAGAGATTGAGTAGACTAGGCCTATATTCTCTAGAGTTTAGAAGAATGAGGTGATCTCATTGAAACATACAAAATTCTTACAGGGCTTGACAGGGTAGATGCAGGGAGGATGTTTCCCCTGGCTGGGGAGTCTAGAACCAGGGGTCACAGTCTCAGAATAAGGGGTCGGTGATTTAGGACTGAGATGAGGAGAAATTTCTTCACTCAGAGGGTGGTGAATCTTTGGAATTCTCTACCCCAGAGGGCTGTGGAGGCTCAGTCTTTGTGTATATTCAAGACAGAAATCGATAGATTTTTGGATATTAAGGGAATCAAGGGATATGTGGATAGTGTAGGAAAGTGGAGATGAGGTAGAAGATCAGCCATGATCTTATTGAATGGTGGAGCAGGCTCGAGGGGCCGAATGGCTGACTCCTGCTCCTATTTTTTATGTTCTTATGTTCGCAGTCTCGGTATGCTATTTGATCCTGAGCTGAACTTCCGATCCCATATCCTCTCCATCACTAAGACCACCCACTTCCCACCTCTGTAACATCGCCTGCCTCTGCCCCTGCCTCAGCTCATCTGCTGCTGAAGCCTTCATCTGTGCCTTTGTTACCTCCAGACTTGACTATTCCAAGGTTCTCCTGACTGGCCTCTCACCTTCTACCCTCTGTAAACTTGAACTAATCCAAAACTCTGCTGCCCGCACCCTAACTTGCACCAAGTCCTGTTCACCCATCACCTCTGACCTACATTGGCTCCCTGTCTGGCAACACCTCAATTTTAAAATTCTCATCCCTGTGTTCAAATCCCTCCATGGCCTCAGCCCACCCTATCTCTGTAACCTCCTCCGAGATCTCTGTGTTCCTCCAGTTCTGGCCTCTTGAGCATCCCTGATTTTCATCGCTCCACCATTGGCAGCATGCCTTCAGCTGCCACGGCGTTAAGCTCTGGAATTCCCTCCCTAAATCTCTCCACCTCTCTACCTCTCTCCCCTCCTTTAAGTTACTCCTTATAACCTACCTCTTTGACCAAGCAATTGGTCACTTGTCCTAATATCGCCTTAAGTGGCTCGGTATCAAATTTTGTTTGATATCAGTCCTATGAAGTGCCTTGCAATGTTTTTGCTACGTTAAAGGCACTATATAAATAAAGTTGTTATTGTTGTAATGTGCTATTAGCGCTGCCTCCTAAAGTTTTATGCAGGGTATGCATACGGTACAAAATAGAGCTGCATTTGGACTTTCAGAAGGCTTTCGATAAGGTCCCGCATAAGAGATTAGCGTGTAAAGTTAAAGCACAAGGGATTGGGGGCAAGATACTGACTTGGATAGAGAACTGGTTGGCAGACAGGAAGCAAAGAGTTGGAATAAACGGGTCTTTTTCCGAGTGGCAGGCAGTGACTAGTGGGGTACCAGCAGGAATCGGTGCTAGAACCCCACTAGTCACAATATATATTAATGATCTAGACGAGGGAACTAGATGTAATAGCTCCAAGTTTGCAGACGACACAAAGCTGGGTGGGCATGTGTGCTGTCAGGAGGATGCCGAGAAACTCCAGTATGATTTGGACAGGTTGGGTGATTGGGCAGATGCATGGCAGATGCAGTATAATGTGGATAAATGCGAGGTTATCCACTTTGGTGGCAAAAACAGGAAGGCAGATTATTATCTGAACGGCAATAGATTGGGAGAAGGGGAAGTGCAACGAGACCTGGGTGTCCTTGTGCACCAGTCGCTGAAGGTAAGCATGCAGGTGCAGCAGGCGGTTAAGAAGGCAAATGGTATGTTGGCCTTCGTAGCGAGAGGATTCGAGTACAGGAGCAAGGGTGTCTTGCTGCAGTTGTACAGGGCCTTGGTGAGACCACACCTTGAGTATTGTGTGCAGTTTTGGTCGCCTTATCTGAGGAAGGATGTTCTTGCCATGGAAGGAGTGCAGCGAAGATTCACCAGACTGATACCTGGGATGACAGGAATGACGTATGAGGAGAGATTGGGTTGATTGGGCTTATACTCGCTGGAGTTTAGAAGAATGAGAGGGGATCTCATTGAAACTTATAAAATTCTAACAGGACAAGACAGACTAGATGCAGGAAGGATGTTCCCAATGGCGGGGGAGTCCAGAACCAGGGGTCACAGTCTAAAGATAAGGGGTAAGCCATTTAGGACAGAGATGAGGAGGAATTTCTTCACCCAGAGAGTGGTGAACCTGTGGAATTCTCTACCACAGAAGGCAGTTGAGGCCAATTCATTAAGTATATTCAAGAAGGAGTTAGATATATTTCTTAAGGCTAAAGGGATCAAGGGATATGGGGAGAAAGCAGGGACAGGGTACTGAGTTTGGATGATCAGCCATGATCTCATTGAATGGCGGAGCAGGCTCGAGGGGCCGAATGGCCTACTCCTGCTCCTATCTTCTATGTTTCTATGTTTCTACGCATTACTTACCCAGAATAATTCAATTGGCTTTATTGATTGCTGAGACCTGGACATCGAAAGAGCTAGCATGGCAGCCTCACTGACAGGATGCTAATTAAGACAGCAACTTGCATTAATATAGTCCCTGTCATATAGAGAAACATCTCAGAGCACTCAACGCCATCCCTTTCAGAACTACCACCATCACCCCTCTCCTCAAAATGCCCATTCTCGACCTAATTGTTATCTCCAAATACAGCTCCATCTCTAAACTCCCTTCTCCCTTTCCTCTCAAGTTCTACCATGTGCCACTGCCTCCCCGATCAAGGGGGCATCATCTTAAAATTAGAGCCAGGCCATTCAGCAGTGAAATCAGGGAGCACTTTTTCGCACAAAGGGTAGTAGAAATCTGGAATTCTCTCCCCCAAAAGGCTGTGGATGCTAGGTCAATTGAAAATTTCAAGACTGAGATCGATAGGTTTTTGTTGAGTAAGGGTATCAAACATTATTGAGCAAAGACAGGCAAATGGGAATGAGGAACAGATCAGACATGATCTAATTGAACAGCAGATATGCTCAAGGGGCTTAATGGCCTCCTCCTCTTTCCATGTTCCGTGCCTATCTTCTAAAACTCAGTGTTCAAATCCCTTCAGCCTGGCTTCTGCCCTGCTCACCGCGCTGATACCACCTTGGCCAAAGTCACAAATGCTATGCTTTGTGGTTGTTCTCGCAGTGCGTTATCCCACATCGATCTTTCAATGACCACACCATCCTCCTCCATGTCCAGCTCTTTGGGGCTGCACTGACATGCTTCCACTCCAACCTATCCCAGTGCAGCCGACACATCGCTACTAATAGTTCTCTTCCTGCCACTTCTGGAGTCACCCAAGCTACCCATGGCCTCTTCTCTTCCCAATCTACGTGCTGCTACTCGGTGATACCATCTGCAGGCATGGGGTCAGCTTCCACCTGTATGCTGATGGCACTTAGCTGTACCTCTTCATTACTTTTCGAAATCCTCCAGTTATCTCTGTGCTGTCAGACAACCTGTCTGACATTAAGAAACAACTTGCACTTATATAGTTCCTCATCATGTCCTCAGTATTTTCTAAAGCAAATTGATTATATTTGATGTACAATCACTGTAGTTAATATAGG
This sequence comes from Somniosus microcephalus, assembly GCF_052327205.1. Lineage (NCBI taxonomy): Eukaryota > Metazoa > Chordata > Chondrichthyes > Squaliformes > Somniosidae > Somniosus > Somniosus microcephalus. Next base: position 16,651,330 of record NC_141016.1, read on the forward strand.
CCAAGGTGACAGCCAATTTATGCATAGCCGGATCCTACAAACAGCAAATTAACAAATGAACAAATAATCTGTTTTTGGAGGTAATTGAGGAAGGAATATTGGCCAGGATAGTAGGGAGAACTCTCTGCTCTTTCCTTGAATTATGGCGTGGAACCTTTTACATCTGCTAAGGGGAGATTTCATTGAGGTTTATAAAATTACACTAGATAGAGTGGATAGGAAGGCCCTATTTCCCTTAGCAGAGAGGTCAATAACTAGGGGGCACAGATTTAAAATAATTGGTAGAAAGATTAGAGGGGTGTTAAGGAGAACTTTGTTCACCCAGAGGGTGGTGGGGGTTCTGGAACTCACTGCCTGAAAGGGTGGTAGAGGCAGAAACCCTCATCGCACTTAGAAAGTACTTGGATTTTCACTTGAGGTGCCGTAACATACAGGGCTATGGACCAAGAGCTGGAAAGTGGGATTAGGCCGGACAACTCTTTTTCATCCAGCACAGACACAATGGGTCAAATGGCGTCCTTCTGTGCCATAAACTTCTATGATTCTATGATCCACCTGATCAGGCAGACAGGACCTTTTGTTTAACATCACATGCAAAAGATTACACTGCCAACAATGCAGCAATCCCTCAACAAGGCAGCACTGAAGTGTTAGCCTAGAAAGTCATGTGCTGAAGTTCATAGGAGGACAAACCCACAACTATTTGATTTGGAAGTGACAGTCCCAAAAAAACATTCACTATTTAAAGACCAATCTTTACAAATACGGAGACCATCCTTTTAGCAACACTGGATTTGTAATAGAAAAATGCTGTAAGTACACCAGGTCAATTAGGGGGCTAAATTCGGTTGATTTGTGCCTCCTGTAATATTGGGTGGAGCCCCCTGACTTACCGCCGGATGCTCTGTCCGACGGGGTCAGGAGGGCCTACCTGCAGCCGGGGCGGCGCTAGTTAAAGGGGAGGTGGCGGGCGGCTATTTTTGTTGCTGGCTGCCTGCCAGCACCTGCCCCCGTTGCTGTTCCCAGCCCCTCGTGAAGTCCCCCCGCGGGGCGCCGGCTGCTCTCCGTGAGCCCGGCACTCCTCTTGAGTGCTGGGCTCGTTTGCCGGCATTCCCGATCCCTGGTGGCCCAGCTGGGCGCCAGGACGCGCTGCGCCAGGCCCCTCCCCTTTAATAAGGGGAGGAGGGCCTGCAGTACCACGGCGCGACGTGCTGTGATATTGGCTCGCAGCGCCCCAAGAGGGACGCGGGGTGCTTCCAGTTGTGCCCCTCCTCCCTCTCGGGGCACTACCTGGGAAAATCGGCCATAGGGGTGCTAACTTTTTCGAGGTGCTAAAATTAACGCCCCGGCGAAGGTAGTGCTACCCAATTTTTACCCCTTAGTATCTTAAAACGGGTAAGTCAATGTTTTGGCTGCAACTGATTGTAAACCAATCTTTTTCATCTGATGCTGGCTGAACTGTTGTTTCTTTCCAGCATTTTCTGTTTTTATTTCAGTGTTCCGGCATTTACAGTTTCTTTTTATCTCTGTATTTGCCATTGTTGGTATGGAGGTCAGTCCACAAATTATTATTTAAATGTATGGCCTAAATTTGTTAAATTACACAAATCTATTGAGGTGCAACAAACTGTGAATTAATTAGCAGTACGTGTGCCTGGGTTTAACGAACCGATTTCACACTAATTTAATAATCAATCTCTTTTGGATGCGTTTCTGCCTTTTTTATGCTTTGTTCAGGAAGAGATTATTTACACCAAATTGGCTCGGGGTTTTGTAATACAGAGAAGATGCTTTAGGCAGAAATTAATCACTAACCCAGGGAGGATAGCTGTTCCGTATGCATTCAAATGATGTCCTTATTTTCAATTAGATTAGATCGGCAAAGTAATCCTGTGTAAACTTCTAATCCCGAATATCTTTAAGTAAAATTACAAAAACAATTACGGTGTCAAATTTTGTTTGATAACACTCCTGTGAAGCGCCTTGGGATGTTTTACTATATTAAAGGTGCTATGTTTAAATGACGTCATCACCAGAGGCGCAGCGTGTGGGGTGCTACCGGTTGCCACCACCGCTAACCTCCTGCTGAATTTCGTGGGAGGCGTTAGCGGAGCCGCACCCGGGCGCTAGTTGCTTTGCGCGCTCTTAGGGCGCTAACGGGTGGCGCAAAGCCACCGAATTTTGCATCCGAAGGCAGGGACTGTGTCCACAGATAGCTCTTTGGGCTGGACCATCACAACTTCCAAAGCACGATGAAAGATGCGTGTTGGGAGAAGGGGCTAAAGGAGGGGAAAATAAGAGCAAATAAAGGAAAAAAGAACTATGCAAGCAAGAAAAAGCAAGAATATAAATGATTCCATGTGCACTATACGTAGCAGAGGGACAGAGAATTATACAGTCAACAAGTCAAATTTACTTGCACATCTCTGTAATTGAAATAGGCCTACAGTGAAATTACATGCAATCACTTGGGCAATTATTTCTAATTGGCTGTAACAACGCATTTCAGTTTCCAGAAGCAATTCTACCCCTCACCCCCGCCATTCCACCCCGTTGCGTGGCTCTGTATAATTAGGAGTTACTGTAGGTACTGCAGTCTTTTTCTGTGAATGAAGTGTTGCCAAATGCAGGAAGGTAATAACTTCTGTACACAAGTGCATGTCTCACTACTAGATGGCTATTCCTGCATTGTCAATTAACAGAGGGAGTCAACTGTGCTAACTTGCACTGGCTGTGGATTGGGACAGGATGAACATCTCCAGACAATATACCAACCTGAAGAAAAGTCTCCAGGTTACTTCTTACCTCCAGCCTTATTCTCACTGACTCCCCCCTCTCCCAGTAATGTTCCAGTGATTGCAGATGCAGCTGTACATTGCACTGGCAGCAGATTTGTAAACATTCCCCAAATACTCATCGTTATAATAAAGCAGCGCCAACTCCAGTCTTTTCACACAGAAATAACTAGGCAATTGGTTTAAAAAGTCAGCGAGTGTAAACAATAAGGTTGAATTTCCACAGGGATTCTCCTGATTGTCCACCATAACTTTATTCGCAAAAACCCCAGGAAAACAGCCTAAACACCGTTTACATTTGTTTCCACCCTTTCCTTGGGGTTTCTGCAGATCTGCCGTCGAAGTTACCTTGATGATCGGGAGAACCTATGTGGAAATTCAACCCCAATGTGGTTGTTGAGAGCCTATCTATAACCATGTTGCAAAATTGAATGATAGCTCTAGCAGAATGGGATCGGATTAAAATTCCTGAATTGTCATTTTAAAGGAATTTAATTCACAAACATTTCTCCATGTGGCCTGAGCCCCCAAAATAGACAGAGAACGTCATTCTCCCCAAGGCCTCAGCCATTATTAGGCTTCCGGTCAATTATTAAAGTCCTTGAGCATGTTGCCTCTCGTTCATGCTCATCTTTTCTGTAACTCCATGTTCAGATCTCTCCAGGCTGATTTCTGCCCTTCTCGCATCACTGAAATGGCCCCAACCAAAGCTACAAATAACATTCTCTGTGATTGTGACCATGGTGCTTTATCCCTCCTCGCCCTCTTTGCCGCCTTTCACGTAGTCAACCATGCTATCCTCTTCCAATATCTCTTCTTAGTTGGCCAGCTCTGTGGGACTGCTCTTGTATGGTTTTATTCCTGCCTTTCTGAAAGTAGCCAGAACATTTCCAGCTATGACTTTTCCTGTACTGTCATCTCTGGAATCCCATGAAGGATCCATCCTTGGCCTGCTCCTCTTCATCTTCTACATGCTTCCCCTTGGCGACACCTGCAGACGCAGTGTAAGTCTTCCCCTCAACCACTCCACTGCTACTGTGTTGTCAGAGTGCTTATCTGACATCCAGTCATGAATAAGTAAAACATCTTCCATCTTAACATTGAGAAGACTAAAGCCATCATCTTCAGCTCCATCACAAACTCTGTTCCCTTTCCACATTGTATCCCCCTCCTCAGCCATTGGCTCAGGCTGAAGCAGACTATTCACAATCTTGGCATCCTGTTTGACCTGAGTTGAGGTTCAGATCCCACATCCTCTCCATCACTAAGACTGCCTACTTCCACCTCTGCAACATTGCCCACTTTCACCCCACCTCAGCCCCTGTACTGCTGAAACCCTTATCCATCCCATCGTCAAGTACAGACTCGATTATTCCTTGCTGGTGTCCCAGCCTCCATAAATTACAACTTGTCCAAAACCCTGCCACATATACCCTATCCCATACCTCATCACCTCTGCTCCACTGACCTATACTGGTTCCCTTTCCCTACAAAGCCTTTAGTTTAAAATCCTCACCCTTAACTTAAAATTAATCAATGGCCTTACCCTCTCTCCAGAACCACCTCCAGCCCTATATTCCCTTCCTCTGAACACTCACTTCCTCTGTCTCAAGTCTCTTGAGTACCCCCACCTTGATTTCTCCTTACCATTGCGAGAAAAGACTTCAACCGTACCTTTTGCAATCCCAAGTCTAAACCTCTCTCCTTCTTTCTCTCTCTATCCATCTCTCTCTCCACCTTTAAATACCTCCTCAAAACCTATCTCTTTAACCAAGCTTTCGGTCACCCTCTTAATCTTTTTTAATTTTTTCTCTCCTCATTTGGCATCCATTTCCACACAGTTGTTCTGTGAAGCATCTTGGGACATTTTTACATTAAAGGCCTGATATAAATAGAAATTGTTGCTGTTATTGGGAATGTCATTCTCCCCAGGGTCTGTGACTCCATAAGGAACCGGTAGGGTCATTCTCCCCAGGGTTCACTCCCAATAATGGACTTAGGGGCTGAAATTCGCTAAAGCTTCCACAGGTCTGCCGCCATAACTCCTGCAGGAGATGGGTGGACTCCCCAGGAAAATGCCAGAAACAGTTGTTTCACTGGGGGTACCACTGGTTTCCTGCCAGAATTATGGTGGGAGACCAGTGGAACGTCCATGATATTTCAGCCCTAATTATCATTAGAATGTTGATGTCAACCGGAGACAGGAGCTGTCATTAGGAAGAAAAGTTATATATGTGCATGTATTTTAAACAATCATTATATAGATTTTATGATCCTCTATTGAACCCATGAATTATTCTTGGCAATAGTAAATTGTCTTCATCCATATAATACTATTTGGATTTATATAGCACCTATCATGTTGAAATATCTCACAGCAACTTGCTCAATGAATTATTTTGATGTGTAATTTACAATTCTCATCATTGTTTTCAAACCCCTCCATGGCCTCACCCCTCCCTATCTTTGTAACCTCCTCGAGCCCTACAAGCCCCCGAGATCTGTGGAGATGAGGTAGAAGATCAGCCATGATCTTATTGAATGGCGGAACAGGTTCGAAAGGCCGAATGACCAACTCCTGCTACTATTTCTTATGTTTCTATCTCGCCGCTTCTCCAATTCTGGCCTCTTGTGCATCACCGGTTTTAATTGTCCCACCGTTGCCGGCGGTGCCTTCAGCTGCCTAGGCCTTAAGCTGTGGAATTTCCTCCCTAAACTTCTCCGCCTCATGCTCCTCCTTTAAGATGGTCCTTAAAACCTATATGTTTGACCAAGCTTTTGTTCACCTTTCCTGATATCTCCTTATGTAGCTCGGTGTCAAAATTTGTTTGATAACGCTCCTGTGAAGCGCCTTGGGATGTTTAAAGGCGATAATTAAAGGGGAGGTGCCGGGTGGCCATGCCATCTCTGCCGTCCCCGGCCCCCCTGCAGCGATCAGGCAGCCCGGCACTCAAGAGGAGTGAGTGCCGGGCTCTTTTGCCAGCACACCGATCCCTGGTGGCCCAGCTGGGCCCCGGGTCGCGCTGCGCAAGGCCACTCCCCTTTAATAAGGGGAGGAAGGCCTGCAGTACCGCGGTGCATCATACTGCCGCGCCATATCGCCACGATATTCCCTGGTAACGCCCCAAGAGGGAGGGGGAGCGCTTCCAGTAGCGCCCCACCTCCCTCTTGGGGCGCTACCAGGAAATTTCAGGTGCGGGGGCGCTACCAGTGAGTTTCGGGTGCGGGGGCAGTAACTTTTTTGGGGCGCTAAAAGCCCCGAAGTTAGCGCCCCAAAAGGGGCGCGACCGAATTTTTGCCCCTTAGTCTCTAGCTGAACAACAAGCTGGGAGATGTGATTGTGGTTGACTTCCAAAATGGCAGTGGAGGCTTCAAATTAACGTTGCACACTGATCCGTATCATGATTTGCCGATGGACAGTAAGCGCATGTGCGTGTGTGCAAACTACTTTACCAAAATGGCATCCTGTGCACTTCCCATTGGAAGTGTGCGCACGCATCTTGGACCCCATTTTCAAGTCATAGGTGGCCGCGTAGCATCTAAAAAGCGGGCGCTACTTGGCCCAATTTAACCCCCCAAAAATCTGAGTTTTTAAATTTATGCCCTCTTTTTCCCTTCATTTCTGTGTCTGATGATGTGGCCTGTAGTTAGTGTTAGTTATATTGAAATGTTCAAAGAATTTTGATCAACAAAGCAAACACGAGATCTTAAGTTACAATCCTACCCATAATTTAATTTTGGACTTTGGAAAGGGATAGACGATCCTATTTATTATGGGTGACATAAGAACAGGTTGCAATTAAAAGGAACTATAACAGGGATAGATGTATTTGGAACTTAGGAGAAACACGAGAGGAAAATTTAGATGAACAATAGCCATAGTCATATTGGCAGAGTATAGAAGGACAAGACAGTGAAGCGAAAGGTGGAGCCTGCTACTGCTAATTATCGATACTAGAATCTGGCTTCCAATTGTGATTACATCCCTTTAACTGTATACAGAATCTGCTGGTAGCACACAGCCTGTTTTTATTTGATGATAAGCAGTCACTGAGTTTGTTACCCATAAACATCATTAAAAAAATGGAACAACAGTCGCCAGTGAAAATTAGCATCTATATTAAAAAGTGGAGAGTAAAGAGAAGTGGGATGTAGTGCATAGATGTGAAAACATGGTTATTAAAACAATGGGAACTGAGGTGGGAATACAACTTGTCCAGTAATGGGTATGTGGGAAGATGAGACCACAACAAATATGAGCAAAGCGTTTAAGGCTTTTACTGTCAGTAGATTTTGTGAATTAAACAAGAAAGAATCAATATTTATTCAGGAATAATCATCGACAGCTTCTTCCCAGACCGAGCTCAGTAGAACCTCAGCTGCAGATTCCTTACAGAGTTTTCTTGCTCGTTTTACACTACAGGGTTGCCTCTGGAAGCACTCTGGCTAAGTGTAAATGGCCAGACCCCAGTACTGTCAGAGGCACCGAAAACTTCTCATCTAGTCAGTGTTTCGCTGGGTGACTCGTACTAAAAGAGCTGCTAGGAGCACTTACGTCAAGTCTGCCATTTGGCTCGAGCGGCAAACAGACTGACCTTTCAGACCACCTGTACATGCCATTCCTTGTGCTTTCACCTCTCCACAACAGTACCACCTCCCCAACAGTACCACCTTTCCACCAGTATCAGTTCTCCACCCAGACCACCTCTTCACCCAGACTCCCTCTCCAGCCGGACCACCTCTCCAGCCAGACCACCTCTCCAGCCAGGCCACTTCTCCACCCAGGCCACCTCTCCACCCAGACTCCCTCTCCACCCAGACTCCCTCTCCACCCAGACTCCCTCTCCACCCAGACTCCCTCTCCACCCAGACCACCTCTTCACCCAGACTCCCTCTCCACCCAGACCCCCTCTCCACCCAGACCACCTCTCCACCCAGACCACCTCTCCACCCAGACTCCCTCTTCACCCAGGCCCCCTCTCCACCCAGGCCACCTCTCCACCCAGGCCACCTCTCCACCCAGACCACCTCTCCAACTACATCACATTCATTCTGGTCAAACCCAGGCAAGAATGGGATCAGTCTCTGACATAAATCACTAACTTGGCCCCTGCCATCTTGCTGTTGTGAAGCTCTACCTGATTTCCTTTCTATGAAAGGGTTAGAATCTGAACTGAATTCGATGAAACAATGTGATCCTGGATTAAACAATTGTGACAAAGGTTTTTATGCCCCACATAATTCTAAATTGTAGATTATTATTATATTTATAAACTAAAAATAATCCCAGTATTACCCTCTGTACTAGACAGCTGTGGGAGAGAGTGGACACCAGGGGAACAGTATAGTTCTGCTATAAAAACAGAAAATGCTGGAGAAACTCAGCAAGTCAGGCAGCATCAGTGAAGAAACAGTGTTAACGTTTCAGGTCGATGACCTTTCGTCAGAACTGGTCATCGACCTGAAACGTTAACTCTGTTTCTCTCTTCACAGATGCTGCCTGACCCGCTGAGTTTCTCCAGCATTTCCTGTTTTTATTTCAGATTTCCAGCTTCTGCAGTATTTTCTTTTTGTATTTGTTGTAGTATAGTTCTGCTGTCCAAATACAGTGCAGTGTATGTGTTTTGTAGATTACAATGAGAATTCAGTGCAGACACTGAAGTTTTAATGACAGGGATTACTGCTGTGTGCTGAATGATCTCACAAATCTTTGTGTATTTACTAACAGACTAACAGCATTTGGAAATTGGCCACTTAAAACAGTCCCCATCTGGTCACATGACCAGGCTGCATCCCAAGAAAAGCATTAGGCAATGGAATGTTAGTGTTCATGTGTGGGGAAGCACGTGGACATTTTTTGAGTAATAGTAAGATCGTGTGAATAATATCTCGGATCTATGCGATTTAACCCCTTTAGGACTACAGCAGCAGTTCTGGTACATTTCCACAAGCACTGGCAGGTCTTCGCCCAAGTGACCATTCTTCAGGTGGAGGGCATCACAGCCGAGCCCACTCTTGTCCTCATCTGACTTCCATGCGCATACTTTCCAGTAACAGTTTTTAATAATATTTTCCCTCAAACCCTTCATCTCTCCGCCTCCCTCTCCTCCGTTAAGAAGGTCCTTAAAACCTACCTCTTTGATCAAGTTTTCGGTCACCCCTCCTAATATCTCCTTCTCTGGCTTGGTGTCCGTCTTTGCTGAGTATGCTTCACTGAAACATCCTGGGTGTTTTTCTACGTTAACAGTGCTATATAAATGAAAGTTGTTGTTGAGTCTTTGGATAGGGAAAAGTCAGCAATCTGGTTTGTCATTTGCTGGTGCGTACATATTTTTCCCAGAATGAACTGTGACTGAAAATAAAACGTGCTTGAGGACTCCCAGTTTTTTTCTGCCATTCTGTTGCTTTGGAATCCACCTTGTGGTATAAACTGGACAGATTCCACAGCACCGGATCAGGCAATATTGCAGAATCACTTTTTGAAGTAGTCTTGCAACAGAAATGTAGCACAGATAAAAGACAAAAGAGAGAGAAAGAGAGAGCAAGGCAGACGAAAATATAGAAACACAGGTAGTCAAAGGAAGCTGGAGAGACAGGTGGACCAAAGGAAACACAGAAAGTGAAGGCAAGTGAACTAAACAAATTGGTGAAAACGTGGGCATAGATGCTTAATTTCTGTTTAATCTCTGTTTAATGGATATTTTGAGAACCAGGAAAGGTTCATTGGAAAGTCAGTAAGCAGCACAGGGTTCTATGGCTAGATTATCTGGATAGAGTCCTGATGTTTCAGACATTCAGTTGAAGTGTTTATAAGTGGCAGGTCATTTGCAAGCTTTCCAGAGTTTATGTGCACTGGAGTATATGGACCTAATCACACAGCCAGCTGCACGATTTCTGCTGGGAAGCAGATAGGACGTGCCAGAAAGGACCACACTGGCTGTGCCCTGATGCAACAGACTTATATCCACAAATATATGTTTTTAATTTAGCTACAGCCTCTCTTACAGGATAATTGGCATTTAATGTAATGCACTTTAAAGGTTTTAATCTAACTGACCTCCCAGGAATAGCCTTTCTGTTAGGGCATGGAAGGACACTCGAACCCGTTGACATAAAGGGAAAATGACTGCAATAGCTTCTTCAAACTGAAGTTAAAGTTAATCAGTAATCTTCCACAACTCTGCAGCACCAGCTCAGTCTGGTGAGACTAAAAACTGGCTAGCTCTGCGTGACATAAAACAGTCGCTCCTTTACCTGACATTAAACGCTGGTCCCTCTGTACCTAACATTAAACACTGGCCCCTCTGTACCTAACATTAAACACTGGCCCCTCTGTACCTAACATTAAACACTGGCCCCTCTGCACCTAACATTAAACACTGGCCCCTCTGTATCTAACATTAAACACTGAACCCTCTGTATCTAACATTAAACACTGGTCCCTCTGTACCTGATGTGCCAAATAACTGCCTGAATCCATGAGGTTAAAACTTAAAACTAAAGGCTTTTATTAAGTAAGAATCATGGCATCAAGTTAACACAGGGCAACCATCATTCATCACCGACCCAGCCCTTATGAGTAAAACCCAGCTCTTATAAATAAGACTCACACCAATCAGGAGGGTCCATAAAGGCGCTCTTTTGGTTGAACCAAACATAAACAAATAGACTGTAACTAATTAAACTTTAAATAAACCTTAACAAATCAAATTAAATTTGGTTGTCCAAATCAATTATGCACTCCAGTCCCCCCGGCGCCCACCGGTCGCGGAAGTACTCGAGCGAGCCAGCGGACACCGCGTGCTCCATCTCCAGGGCCACCCGGGCGCGAACATGGCCGCGGAAGACAGGGAGGCAATCTGGCTGGACGACCCCCTCAACTGCCCGCTGCCTGGACCAATTGATGGCTTTTTTAGCCAGGCCCAGGAGCAGACCCACAAGGAGGTCCTCCAACCTGCCCGCTCCCCTCCGCACCGGGTGACCGTAGATCAAGAGTGTGGGACTGAAGTGCAACCAAAAATCAAGGAGCAGCCCCTTCAAATAATGGAAGAGGGGCTGCAACCTCTCACACTCCGTATATATATGAAACACGGACTCCTCCAGGCCGCAGAAAAGACAGGCGGCCTAGGAGTCCGTGAACCTACTTAAAAATATATTGCACGGGACTGCTCCGTGCAACACCCTCCAGGCCAAGTCCCCAATGGAACAAGGGAAGACTCCCGCATAGAGAGCCCTCCATTGGGGACCTCCGTCTCCGCCGGAAGGCAAGACGGCACGCCAAGGCGTGTCCGGACGGCAGGCGAAGATGGCAAAGTGGAGAGTGTGCAGGAGCAGCCCGTACAGGAAATACCTCCATGCGGAATGAAAAGGCACGGAGGGTATTTCCTCGAGACGGCTCAAGTTGTGAGGCGCCGGCTCCCGAGGGGAGTTTTGGGGCCGGGCGCCGATGAGGAATTCCGTCCGAACGGGGGAAAGCTCGGGCGGGATCGCCCCACGCGCTTGAGCCGCCTCAATACACCTTGTGGCGCCGGGGCGCAGTGTCGCTTTCATCGACTCGATGGCATTGACCGCGAGCTGGACGTTGGCCCAAGACATGCGCCGCGCCAACTCCTCCGGCGCCATCCAGCCCGCTCCTCCGCCATTGAACAGGTCCCCGACTCTCATCACCTTGCCAGGCACAGCCCTGCACTCTGCCAGCCACCCGAACCCGCGGACGTGGAGGTGCGGATTCCTGAGCAGCGGCTCCCGAAGGATAGCCACCATTCCGGACGGGGGAGAGCTGCGCCTGGAAGCGACGTAGTTCCAAACCCATAGCAGTTCCTGGTAGAAGACAGGCAGCTCCTGCAGGCTGGCACGCGTGCCGCCCACTTTCACAAACAGGAGCTGCATGTCGTAATTGAGGCCATGCAGCTGGCGGAAAAAATACGTCACCAGCGCACACCATCTCGGAGGATTCTTGACGTACAGGTATCTCTGCAGCGTCTGAAGACGGAAAGTCGCAGCCTGGGTGCGAAGGCACACCAGCGCCTGACCGCCCTCCCTAAACGGGAGACTCAGAACCGCGGCAGAGACCCAGTGCTTCCTTTTGCCCCAGAAGAAGTCGATGAGCTTCTTCTGCATCTTGGCGACAAACGCAGGGGGAGGGATCAAAGTGACCAACCGGTACCACAACATGGCGGCCACCAGCCGGTTTATGACCAGCGCTCGACCCCTGTAGGACAACACTCGGAGCAGTCCTGTCCAGCGTCCCAAGCGAGTGGTGACTTTGGCCTCCAACTCTTGCCAGTTCGCCAGCCAGGCGTCCTCGGCAGGGCTAAGGTAGACTCCCAAGTAGAGGAGGTGCGTGGTGCTCCAGGCGAAGGGCCTGAACTCCTCCGGCAGGGAGTCCACCCGCCACTGACCCACCAGGAGTCCGGAACATTTCTCCCAGTTGATCCTGGCGGAGGATGCGTCCGAGTAAATCTGCTGGCATTCCCGCATCCTCCGCAAGTCAGCGGGATCCGTGACCATGAGGAGCACGTCATCAGCGTAAGCCGAGAGGACCACCTCCATGCCCAGCCCCTGCAGAGCCAGTCCCGTCAACCTCTTCCGCAAGAGGCGCAGGAAAGGCTCTACGCAAAGGGTGTATAACTGACCGGACATGGGGCATCCCTGACGCACCCCCCTCCCGAAGCGAAGGGGCGCCGTCAAGGACCCGTTAACTTTAATCAGACACTCTGCGGCAGCGTACAGAAGTCGGATCCGGGTGACAAAATGCGTCCCGAACCCGAATGCGCGCAGAGTCCCGAAGAGATACTCGTGATCCACCCTGTCGAACACCTTCTCCTGATCCAGGGAAAGGAAGGCGACCGACAGACCAGTCCTCTGGGAATGGTGGATCAGGTCCCGGACCAGGTGGATGTTATCGTGGATAGTCCGGCCCGGGACCATGTAGGACTGGTCGGGGTGGATCATGTGGGCCAGCACGGCGCCAAGGCGAGCAGACATGGCCCTGGCAAAAATGTTATAGTCCGTGCTGAGGAGGGAGACCGGGCGCCAGTTCTTAAGGAGGCGGAGATCGCCCTTCTTAGGCAGCAGGACAATAACCGCCCTGCGCCAAGAGAGGGGCATCTCCCCGGTCGCCAAACTTTCCCCCAGGACCCGCGCGTAGTCGCCCCCCAAGACATCCCAGAACGCCCTGTGGAACTCCACGGTCAGCCCGTCCAGCCCCGGGGACTTTCCCTTGGAGAGCTGGCGGAGGGCGCCAGTCAGCTCCTCCAGACTCAGAGGAGCGTCCAATTTTTCGGCGCCCTCCAGGCCGACCATCGGCAGGTCCTCCCACAAAACTCTGCGCGCATCCTCGCTGGATGGATCCGGAGAGAACAGAGACCTGTAATAGGCGCGGGCCTCCGCGCTGATTACCTCCGGATCCGAGACCAGAGATCCGTCGTCGGCCAGCAGCCCCAAGAGCTGCTTACGGACCCCCCGTCTTTTTTCCAGCGAGTAGAAGAAGGGGGAGCCGCGGTCCAGGTCTCGCAGGAACTGGATCCACGACCTCACATACGCGCCTCGGGACCCGACGAGCTGCAGGTCCTTCAGCGCGCCCTTCTTCTCTTCGTACACCTTCCGCAGGGCCGGGTCCTCGACGACTTGACCGAGACGGGACTCCAGGTCGAGCACCTCCTTCTCCAACCGCCCGACCCGGGCCTCCTGCCTCTTGGTCGACCCCTTCGCGTACTCCTGACAGAAGAGACGGACGTGAGCCTTACCCACATCCCACCATAGCCTCAAGGAGGGGAAGCCCCCCTGCTTCCTTCTCCAGTCGGCCCAGAACCGACGAAACGAATCCCGGAACCGCGCGTCCTCCAGCAGCAGGTTGTTAAAATGCCAGTACGCGGACCCCCCGCGCGCACGCAGCGGAATGTGCTCCGCCCACACCAGGTGGTGGTCCGTGCACGGCACTGGCCGCATGGAAGCCGCCGGAACGCAGGAGACATACGCCCGGGAAATGTAAAGGCGGTCGATTCTGGACCTTCCTCCTCCAGACCCCACGTAAGTGAAGGCGCTGGAGTCGGGATGGAGATTTCGCCAGACGTCCACCAAGTCGAAGGACCCGACCAGGTCCCTCAACTTCTCCATCGCCGCCGGGCATCGCAGGGGACCCGGACGGTCCCTCGCCTCGAGGGTGCAGTTAAAATCCCCCCCGAGGATGATGCACTCGCCCACGTCGATGGAGCCCAGAAGAGCGGACACTTCTTCAAAGAAGCGCACTTGCTGCGCACCGGCCTGAGGGGCATACACGTTCACTAGATGGAGCGGCACGCCCCCCAGGCGAACAGTGACCTGGAGCAAGCGGCCCGGCACGTGCTCCTTGACCCCCAAGATCTCCGGCTGAAAATGCGGGGCCAGCAAGATAGCCACCCCGCTGGAAACGTTGGAGAGGTGACTCATGCTGACCCCTCCTTGCCACTCCAGGAGCCACGTGGCCTCGTCTCCCGGAACGGTGTGGGTTTCTTGCAGGAAGCACACCGCATACTTCCCGTCCCGAAGGACCGAAAGGTTATTAAATCTGCGGCGAGCCTCCCTGCTGCCGTTGATGTTGAGGCTGGCTATGGTTATCTTCATATCAGAAGCATAGTGCAACCTCTACCTACACCTAACGGGAGGAGGGAGCGCAGCCGCTAGTCGACCGCCACTCCCTCAGCAGCCCAGTGAGGAACGACCTGAGCCGACGCAGCTCGAGCGGGCTCACGTCCGCGTCCGCGCCCATGATCTTGACGGCGGCGCGGACCGACCCAATGAGCAGCGCCAGCTCCGACCACCTGGCGAGGGCCAGCCGGGTCTTGTTTTGACGACCCTGGCACACGGCCACAAAATCCCCGAGTTCCCTGACGGGAATGAGGGGAGACTCGGCGAGGGGCACGAGGTCATCCATCGCCTCGTCGGCGATGGAATCCAACTCGTCCTCCGCGCCCATCACCGAGTCCCCGTCCTCCTCCGGGGGGTTGCCACCAGCGGCCGACCCGTCCGTCGCGCAGTGCGCAGCGAACGGCTCGGCCGCATCGGCCGGCCCCGCCTCTGCCCGGATCCCACCCCCAGGATCGGTGGCAGAGGATTCCTCCCTGGGCTCCTCCGGGGGCGCCAGGCCAGAAGACGGCGGCGGTTCGGAGTCCCCCTCCGCCTCAGACGCCAGAACGTCCGGAGAAATCGGGGAGTAAACAAATGGAAATTCCTCTAGGACGTCCGGCGCTGGAGACACAGTCAGGGGGCCCTCCCCCTCCACGCCACCAGCCTCTGACCCAGCGGAAGGGGTGCCTTCAACTAAACCCTCGACCAGGTCGAGCAGCCCCTGGGGAATGTCCGGGTCATATTGGGCGAGCTCATTTTCCTCGAGCTCGCCCGACCCAGACCCCAGGCCGCCCGACCCGGCGAGGGGTAACGGCACCGAAAGAATATCAATTTCTGCTGTGGGTTGTTCCGCGACCCCCCCCCCCACGAGCAGGGTCTCATCCCCATCACCGGGAGGCACGAGCTGGACAGACACATCTGCCTTAGCCTCCCGAGGGACAGGTGACCCCTGCCGATCGCTGGTGATGATGACAGCGGTGGGGGGTGGCGCAGTACCCGCGGCGGGCGACGACTCCCCCAGGTCGGAGGGACCTTCCTCCTCCCGGTCCTCCTCCTCTTCTAGGGGGTCGCGCCTTCTTTTTAGCACGGAGGGAGCGAGGGAGACCTCCATGTCTCCAGAGGCCTCCTCCTCAGCTCGCTCCGGTGTAGCAGGTTTGTCGGGTTCCTCGGGCCCGAGCCCGGCCGCAGGTATTGACGTTTCTGCCGCGGCGGTCACGACCACAGGCTCGGGCACGAGGTCCCTCCCACCCTCGTCTGCCCCAACCAACTCCGCGAGGAGCGCGGGTGTCAGGGGCTCCAGGTTCAAGGGCTCGCCCTCCCCGGGGGGACCCACCCTAAGGTGTTTGGCTTTTCTCCACGCCTTCCTTCCGCCCAGACGCACTCCCTCCCCCCCGCCAGAGGCCTTGATGGCATCGGCCTCCGACGACGACGACCGCGCATCAGTTGTTTGGGGGGCGCGGCCAGACCCGGGGAGAGGAGCAGCGGCGGCGCCCGCCTTGGCCGCACCAGACGATCCGGCGGCCTTGGAGGCGGGGCAGTTTTTCCTGATGTGCCCCACCTCCTTGCAGGCGTGGCACCGCACACCGTCCGCCATCCAAAAGGCGCGATAGGCGGTCCCCTCGTGGAGGACGACGAAAGCCCCGTCAGTGACCTCCTCCCGCGCCAGCTGAATAAAGAGCTGGCGCCGGAAGGAGAAGACGTGCCGAAGGCTGGCTTCCCGGCAGCCGAGCGGGATAGGCGTGATCCCCGACCTCACCTCCCCAAGATGGCGTAAGTGGGGGAGGAGGAGCTCACCAGGAATATAGGGCGGGACATTGGAAATAACGATCCTCCGCGCGGTGGCCTCGAGAGGATCCACCGGCAGGAAGGTCCCGCCCACGGTGAGCCCCTTGGCGACAGCCAGGGACACCGCCCGCTCCGACCCCAGGAAGAACACAGCCTTCCCGTACATTTTTGAGGCCGCGACGATGGCTTTTACGCAGGCCTCAATAGTCATGTGGGGGTGAGTGTAGCTCTTCACCCCAAGCTTTTTAGTTATTAAAGTGAAAGGTGACGGGGCAGCAGAAGCAGCGGGAGCAGCCGTGGCTGTGGCTGCCACCGCCGCATATCACAGAATCACAGAAACCCCACAGTGCAGATAGAGGCCATTTCGGCCCATCGAGCCTGCACCGACACATATCCCACCCGATCCCCGTAACCCCTACACCAACACATATCCCACCCTATCCCCGTAACCCCACGTATTTAATCCCCCTAACACTAAGGGTCAATTTATCATAGCCAATCAACCTAACCCGCATATGACCTTGCTGACCTCATCACCGGCGATGAAGTAGTCGCCATTATGGGTGTTTTTTTTTTTAAAAGAGCCACAGTCACCCCAAGTCACAGGCCTGAAAGTGTTAATGGCCTCAGGTTAATTAGTGTCTTCTCTTGAGCAGAGGGAGCTGTTAAATTGAAGGCACACCTCTCCCCTTATTAACTAAAATTGGGAGAGGGGCCTTCTCCCCTCTGCTCAAGTGGCAATTAATGTATATAAAATAGAGGTGCCTCAGAGAGAGAGGCAAAGAGAGACGAAGAGAGAGAGAGAGGGGGGGGTTGGGAAGGAGGGAGGCCGCAAGGGCAGGGTCGCCACTCAGGATGGTGGGTGGGTGTCGGCAGGGGTGCACTCTCCGATGGAAAAATAAAGTCTGTTGTTGGTCTTCCGGTGGGGGGAGAAGATGTCTTCACCCGGGAAAGCTGGAGAATGCCCAGGCTCAGTCCTTTACACCAGGTCTTAAATGGGTTGATTGACTTCGCCTAGGCACCTCCAGCTGTCCCAGGTCAGGCAGTGGAAGGGGTGTTTTAATAGTGGTGTGTGTGGCCTAGTGTTTTACAAGAGCCACACACACACACACAGACACAGACACCACTTGGTGTTCCGGCCTTCTGTCTTCTGTCTTCTTTCCTCCCCCCACCTACAAAACAAAGTCTTTAGGAGAGTGCACCTAATAACACCCACCTGTAGATGTTCTTATTCTTCCCTCCTTCCAAAAGGTTGGTCGGTGGTTGTTTCTCCCCTCTCTCCCTCTCCTGAAAAGGAGGCCAATTTGGGGAGGCAGTGATGGGAAGGGCCTCTCCCCTGGTTGATGATGAAGTTGGCCTTCCCCTTCCTCCTCTCCTCCTCTGTCCTCTCTCTCCAGGCACCTCAGTAGTTGAAGTTGATGGTAGAAGGAGACCACCACTTTCCACTCTGTATCTCCTTAGACAGCAAGGCTGAGAATGAGCTGAGCAGGTCCAGGTCAAGGCTTCAAACTCAGGGCTTTTAGTAAGTAAGAATCATGGCATCAAGTTAACACAGGGCAACCATCATTCATCACCGACCCAGCCCTTATGAGTAAAACCCAGCTCTTATAAATAAGACTCACACCAATCAGGAGGGTCCATAAAGGCGGAGGTAGGGAGGAACATTAGTGGTTACACCTGTAAAACATTCCAGACATTAGCAAGTACAACAACAAACAATCCAGAACACAGAGTTATTTCATCACAGTGCCTAACATTAAACACTGGTCCCTCTGTACCTAACATTAAACACTGGTCCCTCTGTATCTAACATTAAACACTGGCCTCTCTGTATCTAACATTAAACACTGGCCCCTTTGTATCTAACATTAAACACTGGCCCCTCTGTATCTAACATTAAACACTGGCCCCTCTGTATCTAACATTAACCACTGGTCTCTCTGTATCTAACATTAAACAGTGGTCCCTCTGTACCTGATATTAATCACTAGTCCCTCTGTACCTGACATTAAACACTGGTCCCTCTGTATCTAACATTAAACACTGGTCCCCCTGTATTTAACATTAAACACTAGTCCCTCTGTACCTGATATTAAACACTGGCCCCTCTGTACCTGATATTAAACACTGGCCCCTCTGTATCTAACATTAAACACTGGCCCCTCTGTATCTAACATTAACCACTGGTCTCTCTGTATCTAACATTAAACAGTGGTCCCTCTGTACCTGATATTAATCACTAGTCCCTCTGTACCTGACATTAAACACTGGTCCCTCTGTATCTAACATTAAGCACTGGTCCCCCTGTATTTAACATTAAACACTAGTCCCTCTTTACCTGATATTAAACACTGGCCCCTCTGCACCTGATATTAAACACTGGACCCTCTGTACCTGATATTAAACACTGGCCCCTCTGTACCTGATATTAAACACTGGCCCCTCTGTACTCAGCATTAAACGTGGGTCCCTCTGCACTCAGTGTTAAACACGGGCTCTTCTGTACCTAACATTAAGCACCGGTCTCTCTGTACTCATCATTAAATGCGGGTCCCTC
Source organism: Somniosus microcephalus (assembly GCF_052327205.1). Classification (NCBI taxonomy): domain Eukaryota; kingdom Metazoa; phylum Chordata; class Chondrichthyes; order Squaliformes; family Somniosidae; genus Somniosus; species Somniosus microcephalus. The sequence continues at coordinate 16,670,074 of NC_141016.1, forward strand.
TGTTCCTAACATTATACACGGGCCCCTCTGTACCTGATATTAAACACTGGTCTCTTTGTACCTGAAATCAAATACTTCCCTAGATCGCCAAATAATTCCAGGGCAGGTGAATGACACGGAGACAGTTGAGAGAAATAGAAAAAAACTCAATTAAAGATATGAAAAGAGAAAGAATGACCCTGTGTGCAATAACGTTACAGCATGCCTAGCACATGTTGCCATTGGCTATAATGGAACACTTAAAGTAATTGTTATGAGATTACATTGCCCACATTTATTTTAACCCAGCTGTAATAGATCAGTGCACATTCATTAAAACTCTAATTAATTCAGCTATTAGAGGATGGTTCTGGCCAATAAACCAGAAGGGTATTTTCCTCATTTAGAAACCTCCTTTGTGATAACAGTCACATGTGAAATAATCACTGCCAGGCACTCAATCACTGCCATTACCTTACTATATTTGTCCATTCAGAAATGGCCTGTGTGAATGGAGTGCTTACTTTGGCCAGTGATGCTTCACAACAGCAGAGACAAAAGCAGAGGATTGTGAAGGAGGACAAATTCACTTTTGCAAAAAAATTTACAGGCCAAGAAGCCACCTACCTGACCTTGACTGAGCCACAAGTATCATCAGCTGGGTAACCATCTGTTTTCTTCCCTGGCACAAATTCTGTTACCTGCAGCTGTCAGCAGATCACAGCAGAGAGGCAATCGACAGGACGAATTGAGTGGTGAACTGTAAAATCAAATCAGCAGCGTATAAATTGGAGGATGTCATAAAGAAAGAAATAAGAAAGACTTGCATTTCTATAGCGCCTTTCACGACCTCAGGACGTCCGAAAGCACTTTATAACCAATATTGTCAATACAGGGATCCCTCCCCAAACGTGGGTTTGCAATACGCGAATTTCACGTATACACGGTTTCCACTCTGCGACAATTTTTGTGAACTGCGGCAGTGAAATTCGCGTATCTGCGGTTTTTAATTTAGGAACAAGGTAAAAACCATGATTTTTATGCTATTTATATGCTTTTTATATTCTTTTTTATTTTGTTTATCGTGAATTTGCCAACCGCAGTTTTACTAACCACAGGGGTTTTCAGGGACGTATCCCCCGTGGTTGGGGAGGGATTCCTGTATTGTACTGTAGGAAATGCGGCAGTCAATTTGCACAAAACAAGCTCCTACAAAAGCCATGAAATAAATGAGCAGATAATCTGTTTTAGGTCTTGGTTGAGGGATAAATGTTGTCCAGGACACTGGGAGAACTCCCCTGCTCTTCTTTGAATAGTGCCGTGGGACTTTTTACGTTCACCTGAAAGGGCAGACGGGGCCTCGGTTTAACTTCTCATCCAAAAGACGGCACCTCCGACAGTGCAGCACTCCCTCAGCACTGCACTGAAATGTCAACCTAGCCTTATGTGCTCAAGTCTCTGGAGTAGGACTTGAACCCACAACCTTCTGACTCAGAGGCGAGAGTGCGACACACTGAATCAAGGCATGGCAGGAATGTACAATCCTCTGCTCTCACTGTACCTTGAATCCTGTGTACACATTTGGTAACCAAGAAACAAGCTCTGGGGATGGTGCAGAACCACAAGACAGATCCCTAATATCAGGATTCATTTATTAGGATAGATTGGAGAAACCTGAGCTTTTCAGGTGGCAAGGAAATGATGAAGAGTAGAACTGATAAAAGTATACATGGTAGTAAACTGTACATGGAACAGTACTTCAAGTGAAACCATGATCTAAAGATAGGTTCAATCTAGCAAACGGAAAATTTAAGATTATGACAGAAATTCTTCACACATGTGCAGTGAACTTTTGGGAATGGAAGTGGAGGCAAAATCCCTGGATTAAATTAATAAGCAGATGCTGTGATGGTAGGACTGAAGATTTGTTCTGAAGGGATTAATTAAATGGGCTGAACAACCTGCCTCAACTCTATCCGTCTTGTGATCTTGTTAACACTGGTAGTTGATGATCCCTATTTGTATCCAGAAAGTCCACTAGTCATCCAGATTCATCCATTCTTATAAATCAAAGAGTAACAGCGAGCTACTCAACAAGACTACCATACCCCTGCTGGCTTCTGGGACTCAGTGGCCCCGATTTGAACTGCCTCCGCCTAGCAGAAACTGGGCAGGGGATAGATAAAATAAGGCGAGTCACTTATCCCCACTGATCCAACTTCCTTCCCGTCGTGTCCCGATATTAACCTGCTCTTTTGAGTAGACGAGCAGGACACCTGCAGGAAGGAAGCACGGTCCTACTTTAAATATGCAGATCAGGTCCAATGATGTCATCTGCGATCTGCAATCAACAGTGTAAGGCAAACCTGTCGGGAGCCAGATTCTAGGCCCAGAAGGTAAGTGTAAAAGTTTTATTTCAGGCATCCTTGTGGGCCAGAAGGGGCAGGAGCGCCCCGCCGGGCATCACAAAGAAGCCTTGGGCCTTCCTTGCATCAGGCTCCACCCCGCTTCTGATTGTAGCCAGATCTGGAAGCTAATATAGATCAGTGTGCACAGGGGTGATGGGTTAACAGGACTTGGTGCAAACTTTACAAGACACTTTATCCAGGTGGCATTGCCCTTTCAAACCGATAATGACATGCAGCAATTTGCATTTATAGAGGGCTTTTGACATAGCAAAAAAGGCCCACGGTGCAGTAGCTATTAGGAGTGACCAAAAGCTTGATTAAAAAGGTGGGCTTTAAGGAGGGTTTTAAAGGAGGCGAGGGAGATGAAGTGGTGGAGGGATTTGGGTAGGGATTTCCAGTGTGTGAGGCCTAGGAGGCTGAAGGCACAGCTGCCAATGGTGGGATGAAAGCTGCGGGGGGGGGGGGGGGTGCGGCGGTGATCCACAAGAGGCCAGAGTCAAAGAAACAGAGTTGGAGGGTGTGAGGAGTTGTAGGGCTGGAGGAAGTTACAGCAATAGGGAGGGACAAGAGCATGAATGGATTTAAACTCAAGGACAACAATTTTAAATTGGAGGCATTTGGGGACCGGGAGCTAATGTAGATCAGCAAGGACAAAGGTGATGGGTGAGCGGGACTTGGTGTGGGATAGACTTTGGCCAGCAGAGTTTTGAATGAGCTGAAGTTTACAGAGAGTTGAGGATGGGAGGCTGGGCAGGATAGTTGAGTCTGGAGGTGATAAAAGCATGGATGAGGGTTTCAGCAGCAGATGGGCTGAGATGGGCGTGGAGGCGGCGATGTTACGGAGATGGGAATAGGCGGTATTTGTGACGGAGAGAATATGGGGTAGCGAGTTCAGGACAAGATCGAATAGGTTGTGAACAGTCTGGATTAGCCCGAGACAATGGCCTGGGAGGGGGGTTGGAATTAGTGGCGAAGGTTCGGAGTTTGTGGTGCGGGCAGAAGACACTGGCTTCAGTGTTCCCAATGTTTAATTGGAGAAAATTGCGTCACATCCAGGACAAGTAGGCTGACATTAACAGAGGCAGTGGAGGAGTCAAAAAAAGTGTTGGAGGGGTAGAGCTGACATGAGTGTACATGTGGAAGCTGACCCCATGTAGATGAGGAAGCGGAGGGGCTGAGGATAGATCCTCGGGGGGCTCCAGAGGTAACGGTACGGGTGCGGGACGAGAAGCGATTGCTCGAGTTGATCTGGCTGTGATCAGATAGGTAAGAGTGATATTAAGCCAGGGCAGTTCCACTGAGCTGCACAACAGAGGAAAGGTGTTGGAAGGGGGAGGTGTGATCGACCATGTCAAAGGGAGCAGAGAGTTCGAGGAGAGCAAGGAAAGATGATATGCCACAGTCAGTTTTGCATAAATTCCTTATTCCCATGACATTTGAAATCTATAGTGATTAATTTTGCTAAATATAGGTAATTATATTTCCACTGGGGCACTTCCAGAATTAGCTTCATATTGGGCTGTAATTTGCGGCCCCTATGGATGCATACGAGGGGCGTACGCATCCGTAGGGGTCGCGCAAGTTCCGGGTTTTCGCACCCAAAGCGCATTTGTGAAAACCCGGAACTTGTGATCTGTCTTCTTGACAGATCATCTGCATCCCCAGTAAAAGGGTATCCGCGGGCGGAGATTTGGGCTATTTGCCCAACTTCAACCCAGTGAATGTCCGTGAAATTCTTACGCCTGGTAAAAGCAGGGGTAGACCTGCTTTGACCAGCGTAAGAGTTTAAAAAAACATTAAAATTATTTTTTTTCAATCATTTATACATTTAAAAACCTGTGCAACAAGGTAAGGTTATTTTTAGCCCCTTTAAAACATTTAAATTTATTTTTCAAAACATTAAATTTTGTTTTAAATATTTAATTAAATGGCATTTTTATTAATTTTAAATATGTAATTTAAAAAAATATTAATGTGTAGATGTATTTTTTGGGGTATTCCCATTCATGCTTATGGGGTTTCCATACATACGGAATCCCCATAAGCATGAATGGGGATCCCCTTCTTTTATTGGTTGGGCTGGCCCACGTAATCCCAGGGGCGACCCTGAGATATGTGGGCCGATACCCACGCGTACCCGGAGAGGCCCAGGACCGCAAATCTCCGGACCACCAGGTACGCGGGCATTTTATTTGCGGATCGGAAGCCTCTGACCGCAAATTCAGGGCCATTGAGTTCAGAAAAGTAAGTGAAGGATTTACATGTTCACAGATTGGAAATTCATTCTATATTAATAGGCTGTTAATAGAAATAGAATTCTCTGTACAGAGGCCTTGGTGGTATGTCATGGGTGTACTGTTACATTGGAAGAATGAATTACAGAAAGGCCCACATGTCAACTGTCATAGTCCCCAGGTGGGATTTCCCCAAAATAGTCTGGGATAAAATTATGAGATTTTTTTTTATAGTTGGACTCTGTCCCAAACAGAAACATTCAGTCCCAGTTTACCCCTGCTGCTGTCCCAACACCACTTAGCAGACTTTCCAGATGTTTTTCTCATGTACTTATTCTTAACTCTTTGACCTACACACTGACTCAGTGTGTCCTGGTTTGTGGGAGAGCTTGAATGCACGTTTCACTACTGCCCCGTCCAAGAGTGGAAATTATTGTCATCATGAGGTTTCCCTCATAAAATACTTGTGGGTGTATAGAGGATGGAAAAAAATATCAAACAGCACCAGGAAATGTAGCAGGTGTGGTACATCCTGCAGCGTCTGGCACAACTGTTCTACAGGGATATTTCGCAGAGAATACTATTTCACCAACAAATCATCTTCGGAAATTCCTAATATGGTGACATTTTTTTCCTTCCCATTTTCTTCTCTCCTTTCCTCAACACTTTGATTCCTTGCTGCAATTCCATGAACAGCATTGCCCCCTGGCTCATGTTCAGACAGTGAATATCTGCAAGTTATTCAACCTTGGAAGGGCATCACAGCCAATCATGCCCTCACCTGACCGCCCACACTCACGCATCAGTAGGGGATCACTGGACAGTGATCAGGAGCACGATCCCTGGCTGATCTTTGTCCCTGCCCCACCCAGGTGCACAAAGCAATCGGGGGGAGCTGGCATTGCCTCTTTAAACAAAGCCTCTCAACTTCAGACAATTACCATTAAATGCACAGCATGCTCTATTTCCTGGCACGAATTCATTTTGATTATGTAAAAACAAATTTCAAATTGAATCTTTTCATTTACTGAGAGGAGCTTTTAGCATGCACTCAATTTATCCTTCTCAATCAAGAAGACAGAATGGTTTAGTCCACCGACATCTCCTTGGATAATGTGTAAGAAGAGGTGATGCTTGAGCAATCAGAGAAAAGACTCATCCCTCATGATGCAAGGTATTTTCTTGCCTGCTTCCAAAGGCCATGTCAATCACCATGTCCTGATCCCAGACATCTGCCAATGCCACTCGAGCTAACCAAGAGCTGAGATTGAGAACTCACCATTTTACTATGCACACAGAATGGATTATTGGGGCTTGTCAGTTACTGGGAGTCCTGTTACACTGTGATTAGCTTGCTGTTTACAACTGATTATTAAAAGAGGCAGGTTTTGCACAGGAGGATTGGCAACTCTCTTGTACTGTAATCATGCAATCAGCAATGAGACTTCACATTCTGCAGAAATTTCAAGTGCTTCAGTTTCACTCCAGTACAATAAATAGAACACTTTCATTAATCACTGTAGTATAGAATCGCAATAGAAATCATTTGAGTTCCTGTATTTGGCAGAGCTCTTTACCAAACCTTTCAGATAAGTACTTGTATTCGGTGGTTTGTAACGAGTAAACCTGTTACACAGTTGATTTGGATGTTGACCACTTGAAGGTAACTGGCACGTCACAAGCTGCTATCACACCGAAGGCAAATATCCATTGTGTAACTGATGTGGGAACTCTGAGACTGGGATGGCGGCTGCTGAAAGGCATTATCTAGATGTCACATGTGAGAATCTGAATTTGTTTATCCAGGGCTCAGTGCCCTCATGATTGAGTTGCAAGGAGGCAAGCAGATGCTGCTGAAGCTTTGCATCTTCAACTGATAGAACCACTTATCAGTGGGGTATAATGTGTGCCCATGTGGTGGTCAGGAGGATGGTGGCAACTCGCACATTCCATGGTGAGTTGTGCTGCTCACCATGCCACTCTTGAGGAGTTCCCAGTGTCTGCTATCCATCTAGCAAGGGCTCAAACCCGTGCTTGTCAGTTGCTTAATGACCAACTGGTAATACTTGAAATACTCAGCAGGTCAGGCAGCATCTGTGGAGAGAGAAACGAAAGGTCATCGACTTGAAACGTTAACTCTGTTTCTCTCTCCTCAGATGCATTTTCTGTTTTTACTTCAGATTTCCAGCATCTGCAGTATTTTGCTTGTGAATTGGTAATACTTCTTGGGCAGAAGATACGTAGGGTCTTTATGGGACCGAGGTGGCAAGCCCAGTGATGGAAGTTTGGAAGCAAGTCAGTCCTCTATGGCAGACTTGGTAATTTGATACTTGTACCGGGCTGGTCTACAATATTCCAGGGTACTGTTGACCAGCTAGCATGGCTCACTAATACTTGGAGGGTTAGACCTTTCAGTGGAGGTAGGCGTTCTTCCCATACGGCTCCAAATAAATTGCCGAGCCAATGCCTGATAAGTAAAGTAGTTCTTGATGGATAAGCTTGTGCTGTTAACCCATGTGGTTTTAACTGGTTAAGTTCCAGCAGTATTTGGGCCCCTACACCTCAGCCTTCCCACTCTGTGTCTACACTCACTAGACTTCGATAAGTGGGGTATGTCTCTACAGGCAGAGACGGTGTCCTCTATGTCGGGCAGAAACTCTATCAATATGGATTTCTCAGTAGCTTGGCTTGGAGACTTAAACATATTGATGGCTTTCAATGCACATCAAATACCTGGTTAACCTAAAAAAAAGAAAGTACCTGTATTGGGTTAAAAATCATATATATTGTGCCTTTCTCAAAACTGATGTGTTTCACTATAACTTTTGCAGCAACCTCCATATGCATTGTGGTTGTTTTTGAAACAAAGGAGGTAATTTTAACCGAATCCGACTGGAAGGAAACTGACAGCATTGGGTCGAGCTCCAAATTTACGCCCCGCCTGATTTTACTCTGCACCAACTTTAATAGTGTAAAATTGGGCGGGGTGTAAAACCAGTGTTCGGCCTCGATGCTGCCACTTTCCTGCCAGGCGTCTTCGGTTAAAATTACTTCCAAAGTGTAAATACTGCAGAAGAGCAACGATAAAGAGTCATAGCAACAGACACACTTTGGTTCTGACTTTGATAACTAGTGGTGTAATTGGAAGGAGGGCATCCATTTCCGAAGATTTAGTGACACAGTATGTGTCCCGTCTAGGCACTCCCTTTCTTATTATCATAGTGGTCTCTGATGGCCTACTGGTGGTTATGTTCCATACAGCCCAGGTGCTCCAAGCCAATACATGCCATATTCACAGTGATCCAGTCCTTGACAGTATAGTGGTGTTTTTTTTTGGCAATCTAAGTGGTTTGTGAATAGGTGTATATACAATCTCTAGTGAATTGGGGGAATGGGTATGCCCATATTTTGCTTATTGTGCTATGCTGTGTACCTACCCTGTGCATACGTTATGTAACTGAATAGGGCTTCTGGCTGTTCAGCATTTTCTTTGCTGCGTAGCTGTGTGAAATTTGTGCATATTCAGCATGCTAAGGTGAACATGGATTGATTCAGAATAAATATTTATAAATTTCCATTTTAAAGGGATTTACTCTGAGCTGTGTTTAATCTTCTGGTGATAGTATCACGAGCTGTGCCCACTCACACATACCTGAGAGCACTGGTTTCTGCACATTCATTTCACACTTCTAAGCAGAGGAAAAGCACCATCACCCACACACAAACGCTTCCGTGTTCTGGCCCAGGACAGAGTTAAACAAGAGGAATGAGATGCCGGGGTGGTAGAAGCGATACTGTGTTTTGTAACTGGGAAAATACGTGACAGCCGCCTCTGCAGCAAACTGACTTTATTAAAGCTCCCACAAACTGCTCGTACAACTCATTAACTGAGCTGACCCTTCCGAGTGTTTGTTTCCTGTGAGAGTGACTGAACTTGGGATTGGCTTGTTAGCTTCCGCAGACTCTGCTGGCCATTTCATTTATCAAAAATTGTTATTAACCAAAGCCAAGGGAGACCCTTTCCACCCCCTCACTGTTCGGCATAGTGTATGAGAACCTTTCTAATTTTGGAATGCAATGCTGCTCTCCATGTGGCACACACATATGCAGCAGACTATGTCCCCCACTCTTATCTTTCCAAATACTAATCTCGTGGTTGTTTTCTCAGGGTAGTTATACAGCCCTGAGATTTGGCATTGACTGTGAGACCAGTGTGAGGAGCTAGACTGATATTACTTCAGTTTTTCACATGGTTGCTGTATAGCTATGACTAGGGCAAAGACAACTTTTAGTTTAATTTGCTGACATTGGAGAAAAAGCCGACTGCTCCATCCATTCTTCTACTGTGAACATAAGAACATAAGAAATAGGAGCAGGAGTCGGCCATTTGGCCCCTCGATCCTGCTCCGCCATTTAATGAGATCATGGCTGATCTGATCTTGGGCTCAGCTCTATTTCCCTGCCCGCTCCCCATAACCTATCACTCCCTTATTGTTCAAAAATCTGTCTATCTCCACCTTAAATATATTCAATAACCCAGCCTCCACAGCTCCCTGGGGCAGAGAGTTCCACAGATTTACGACCCTCTGAGAATTGTCACCAGTGGATGAACAGGCATTTGAAGGGGAAGTAAAATACAGGAGAGTACATTTTGTGCAAAGTACTCAAGACATTCTGTATTGACAAAAATACATATTTTTTAAATATAAACTTTCTGAACTGCAAGGAGGCCAGCCGGTCAATGCTCCCTCTCTGATGTGCTATTCCATGATATCATCAAGGGGCAGCCACCCTGTGTGCTCTGAAGTAACTGAATTAAACTTAATGATTTCATGACTTTTGACTGGCCTGAGACCTGATTTGGAGGCAGCTAACCAGGGAGAACAGTACCATCTTCGGTTACATCTGTTACATATCCAGCTTTTTCCAGTTCTGATGCAGGGTCCCAGACCTGAAACGTTAACTCTGTTTCTCTCTCCACGGATGTTGCCTGGCCTGCTGAGTTTTTCCAGCGTTTTCTGTTGTTATTTCAGATTTCCAGCATCCGCAGTATTTTGCTATTATAGTACCATCTTAGGGTTTGGCCAGCTCTGGTTTGGCTCTCAGGCTGGTCCGAAGTGGTGACTGGGATGTCATGGAGTAGCTACCCATAAAGAAAAGAAAGACTTGCATTTATATAGTGCCTTTCATGACCATCAGACGTCCCAAAGCGCTTTACAGCCAATGAAGTACGTTTTTTTATGAAGTGTAGTCACTGTTGTAATGTATGAAACACAGCAGCCAATTTGCACACAGCAAGCTCCCACAAACAGCAATGTGATAATGACCAGATAATCTGTTTTAGTGATGTTGATTGAGGGATAAATATTGGCCCAGGACACTGGGGATAACTCCCCTGCTCTTCTTTGAAATAGTGCCATGGGATTTTTTACGCCCACCTGAGAGAGCAGACGGGGCCTCGGTTTAACATCTCATCTGAAAGACGGTACCTCCGACAGTGCAGCACTCCCTCAGTACTGCACTGACCCTTGTGACCCCACCTCATTGTTCTTTGATGTAATGTTTTCCTGACTGACCTGTTTGGACACCATCCACACCTTTGATTGCTGTGATTATCTCTCTGCCGAGGTGTGATAAAGGGCAGTTAGAAAGATTACCTGTAATCATCTGGCAGTATTCTCTGACTATATATGCTGTGTCTATATGCATCTCTTCACTTCACCTGACGAAGGAGCAGCAAAGCTTGTGATTTCAAATAAAGCTGTTGGACTATAACCTGGTGTTGTGTGACTTCTTACATTTCTGACTCCGAGGCGGGAGTGCCGCTCACTGAGCCACGGGTAAAGTCACGGAGCAGGAAGGATCCAGCTCAGAAAATTGATGTTTTTAAAAACGTAAACCAACAATTTTGTGAGTGTACCTTATTTCAGTATATAATGAGAAATAACTTTGAATACAAAGTACTTCCCTAGATATTCATTCCTCCTGAAGGAATCATGCACAGATGCTCTCCTCTGATGAGACATCCGTACCAGCAGGGCAGTATAACTCTTCACTGGCCCATTTTAGAAGCAGCTAGCTGCAATATAAACAGAGCATTAATTGCACCAGTTCTACAGTTCTTACTAGTTGGAACGTTACACACCCTTTCCTTAAGCTTGTTAAGGTGTTTTAATTGCAAATAAAGCAGCAGTGTTGTCAATTACTAAGCTGCCTAATTAATAATTGTGCTGATTTGTTGTTCATTGGGGTAACAAATATGTCAGATTGAATCTCTAACTGAGACAACAACTTATCGTGTTAACAAGGCTGAAATTTGGTCCTGGGATTTAAATGACATAATTTACTATAAAAGCAAAAAATCACTGGGCCATTGGAAATCTGAGTGTACTCCCAGACACAACTTATGTTTTGGAATCTGTACATCTTGCTCCCGCAATAACTCAATGAGTATGTGCACCTCATCATGAAATACTGAGCCATATTGAACAGGAGGTGCCAAACTGTAATGCTCTCCACACCACCCTGGCCATTGCTGAATTAGAGTTAATCTAGGGTGGAGCCAGCAAGGAGGGCATTGGAAAAGTTGAATCTGGACGTGACAAGACATGAACGAGATTTCAGCAGCAGTGGGGCAAGGTAGGGACAGCGATGGTGATATTTCGACGGTCAAACTATGCGGTCTCAAAGCTGGACTTGATTTAGAGACATTGGGCTGGATTTTGATTGAGGAGGCGTGTAGGAGGCGGGACTACAACTTTCGGGGTTGTAGTCCCGCCTCCATCAAGTTGTGGCCAACCCACGCGATTTTCACTTGATTGACCTTGTTGAGCCTACCCAGCAGGCTCAGCAGGCCAATTAAGGGCCACCCGGCAACAGGTGACATCAGAGATTGACATTTCATCTGTCAAAAGCTTTTGACAGATGAAATATCAGTGTTTGACAGCTGTTTGAAGCTGTCAAACACTGACAATCTGTACTCCATGTTAATTCCTTCCTCTCAGGCTGATTTAGAGATCTCTCCGGAACAGAAAGCAGAGGCTGCAACTTTTGACAGCTCGCAGCCATTCTGCTTTCTGTGCCGGTGAGATGAGGGACTCCCAAGACCTGAAGGAAGGAAGGCTGTAAAGGTAAGTAAATGTAAGTAAAACTTCTTTAAACACTTTACACACACCAAACACACTTACCTCTGCACTCATGCACCCATCACTCATCTGAACACTGGACATCTCGAACCCTCCAAGCCCTTCAGCCCGACGCCCCGCCTCGCTAACTTGGCGTGGTTTGGAGCCACCGGGAATCCCACACTTCAGCAATAAAAATAGGGATTAGGCTAAAAACTGCCTGTAAACTACCTGTTAACAGGCAGTTAATTGGCACTAATCCCCTTCCCGCCTCGGGGAGGCGGGTCCCAGCACAGGTCGGGTATCCGCCTCCTTTGAAACTGGCATGGAGGCGGGTTGGGGGCGGGATGGGTTCGTGCCCCCCAATTTCGAGATTTTAAACCCCCCACATGCCTCCAATCCCGCCTCCACGGCCCAATGAAAATCCTGCCCATAGAGTTATACAGCACAGGAAGAGGCCCTTCGTCCCATCGTGTCTGTGCCGGCCATCAAGCCCTATCTATTCTAATCCCATTTTCCAGCACTTGGTCCGTAGCCTTATATGCTATGACGCTTCAAGTGCTCATCCAAATGCTTCTTGAATGTTGTGAGGGTTCCTGCCTCTACCACCCTTTCAGGCAGTGAGTTCCAGATTCCAACCACCCTCTGGGTGAAAAAGTTTTTCCTCAAATCCCCTCTAAACCTCCTGCCCCTTACCTTGCAACTATGCCCCCTGGTTATTGACCCCTCTACTAAGGGGAAAAGTTCCTTTCTATCTATCCTATCTATGCCCCTCATAATTTTGTACACCTCAATTAGGTCCCCCCCTCAGCCTTTTCTGCTCTAAGGAAAACAACCCCAGCCTGTCCAGCCTCTCTTCATAGCTGAAGCGCTCCAGCCCAGGTAACATCCTGGTGAATCTCCTCTGCACCCTCTCCAATGCAATCACATCCTTCCTATAGTGTGGCGACCAGAACTGCACACAGTATTCCAGCTGTGGCCTAACCAGCGTTTTGTACAGCTCCATCATAACTTCCCTGCTCTTATATTCTGTGCCTCGGCTAATGAAGACAAGTATCCCATATGCCTTTTTAACCACCTTATCTACCTGTCCTGCTGCCTTCAGGGATCTATGTGCATGCACACCAAGGTCCCTCTGATCCTCTGTCCTTCCTAGGGTCCTACCATTCATTGTGTATTCCCTTGCCTTGTTAGTCCTCCCAAAATGCATTACCTCACACTTTCAGGGTTAAATTCCATTTGCCACTGTTCTGCCTATCTGACCAACCCGTCTATATCGTCCTGTAGCCTGAGGCTTCCCTCCTCGCTATTTACCACTCCACCAATTTTCATGTCACGTTAGGGTTTGAAGCTCAGTGAAGGGTCAAACAGAACACCAAGGTTACGCACCATCAAGTTGAGTTTGAGGGGGTACAAGGCTGGAATCAGGGGCTAAAGTGCGGCATTTCTAGCAGGGCAAAACAGAGTGTTAAACTGCAAAAAGTTCTAGCTTGTCAATGACTTGATGTTGGACAGGCAGTCAGATAACAAAAGGACAGTCATGGAATGAAGGGCGTGGTAAGAAGATAAAGCCCGGTATCATCGGTATATGTATGAAAGATGACCCCACGGTTGCAGATAATGTCACTGTAGGGTAATCAATAGATGAACACAGGAGGGAATCAAGGATGAAACTTGGAGGCACACCAGAAATGACTGTATGGACATGGGAGGAGAAGCCATTGCAGAACATGAGTTGGTTGCATTGGAACAGTAAGAATGAAATCATGACAGGAGAGGTAGTAGAGGAGAATGGTAGGTTGAAGTGGTAGTGTAAATACCAGCCTGGCTTACTGAGTGACCAGCAGCTTGAAACCTGTTGCTTCTTTAAGTTCTTCTTCCTCTCTTCTGCAGTCTATCTGTGATATTTATGCACCATCAGAAATGGATTGGCTGAATGGTAGCAAAGCATAAATACAGGAGCACATTGGTAAAGAAGTGTTCTGCTACAGGGGTGTCCAACCTTTTGGAGCAGGGGGCTGGATTCACGGGACCCAGCCATTGAGTCGGACGTTGGAAACACTCAGCAAGTCAGGCAGCATCTGTAAAGAAGGGAAAATGTTGACATTTGAGGCATAGCCCTTCATCAGAACTGCATTCTTCACAGAGGCTGCCTGATTTGCTTAGCGTTTCCAGAGTTTTATGTTTTTGTTTCAGATTCACAGCATCTGCAGTATTATATGTTTTGATTGAGTGGGCCAGGTATGTTTAAAAATAAAAGCCCCCACCCCATCCCAAGCTAAACATTACATACAGCCTAAAAGTCCCACCCCCATACACAAAATGCCATCTTACCCCATGCTAAAACTTGATGTTCCCATATACTAAAATTCCAAGGGGGAGAAATTGGGTTGATTTGCGCCTCTCGTTAGCGCCCACAGGGTGCGGCGCCGTTAACGCCTCCCTCGAAATTCAGCGGGAGGTTAGCCGCGGCAATAGCCAGTAGCGCCCCATGGCGCTGCTCCGCCAGCGATGACGTAACCGCTGTGCACAGCGCCCCACTTGTGCCCCGGCCACAAAATTCCCTTGCGCCCCCTGACTTATCGCCAGATGATATGCCTGACAGGATCAGGGGTGTTTTTGCAGCGGTGGCGGCGCTACTTAAAGGGCAGGTGTCGGGCGGCCATTTTTATTTTGGCCGACTGCCACCACCTGCCCCCTTTCCTTTTTTATGCGGGGTGCCGGCCGTGATCGCTTAGCACGGCACACCTCTTGAGTGTCGAGCTGTTTTCATGGCTTCCTGCTCCCCGCTGGTCCAGCAGGGCCCCAGTGCGCACAGCGCTAGGCCCCTCCCCTTTAATCAGGGGAGGAGGCTGCGCTGTTGCACGTAGCGCCATGAGCTTCAGTAGTAGTGCCCTAAGAAGGAGGTGGAGCACTTTCAGTAACGCCCCACCTCCTGCTTGGGATGCTACTACTGAATTTCCGGCGGAGGGGCGCTAACTTTTTCAGGGCGCTAAAATTAGCACCCTGGTGACGTTAGCCGCCACACAGTTTTCCCCCCCAAGTGTCACTTATCTTTTTCCCCCATTCTGGCCTGATCCACCACCATCTGTTTCATGTTGCTCTTTGTACCTTACCACAGTTTTTAATTTTTTTAATTTATTCATTCATGGGATGTGGGCGCTGCTGGCAAGCCCAGCATTTCTTGCCCATCCCTAGTTGCCCTTGAGAAGGTGGTGGTTTGCCGCCTTCTTGAACCGCTGCAGTCCATGTGTTGAAGGTGCTCCCACAGTGCTGTTAGACCCAGTGACGATGACAGAATGGCAATATATGTCCAAGTCAGGATGGTGTGTGACTTGGAGGGGAACTTGGAGGTGGTGGTGTTCCCATGCGCCTGCTGCCCTTGTCCTTCTAGGTGGTAGAGGTCACGGGTTTAGGAGGGCAAAGAAATCTTGGCGAGTTGCTGCAGTGAGATGGTACACACTGCAGCCATGGCGTACCCGTGGTGCAGGGAGTGAATGTTTAAGCTGGTGGGTGTGGTGCCGATCACATGGACTGCTTTGACCTGGATGGTGTTGAGTTTCATGAGTGTTGTTTGAGCTTCACTCATCCAGGCAAGTGGAGAGTGTTCCATCACACTCCTGAATTTTGCCTTGCTGATGGTGGGAAGGATGGGAGTCAGCCTCTGACCTGCTCTTGTAGCCACAGTATTTATGTGGCTGGTCCAGTTAAATTTCAGGTCAATAGTGACCCCTAGGATGTTGATGGTGGGGAATTTGACAATAGTAATAAAATTGAATGTCATGGGGAGGTGGTTAAACTCTCTCTTGTTGGAGATGGTCATTGCCTGGCACTTGTGTGGTGCGAATGTTACTTATCAGCCCAAGCCTGGATGCTGTCCAGGTCTTGCCGCATGTGGGCACGGACTGCTTCATTATCTGAAGAATTACAAATGGAGTTGAACACTGTGCAATCATCAGCAAACATCACCATTTCTGACCTTATGATGGAGGCAAGGTCATTGATGAAGCAGCTGAAAATGGCTGGACCTAGGACATTGCTCTGAGGAACTCCTGCAGCAATGTCCTGGGGTTGAGATAATTGGCTTCCAACAACCACAACCATCTCCATTTGTGCTAGGTAAGACTCCAGCCAGTGGAGAGTTTTCCCCCGATCCCCATTGACTTCAGTTTTACTTGGGCTCCTTAGTGCAACACTCGGTCAAATGCTGCCTTGGTGTTAAGGGCAGTCACTCTCACCTCACCTCTGGAATTCAGCTCCTTTGTCCATGTTTGGACCAAGGCTGTAATGAGGTCGGGAGCCGAGTGGTCCTGGTGGAACCCAAACTGAGCATCGGTGAGCAGATTATTGGTGAGTAAGTGCTGCTTGATAGCACTGTCGATGACACCTTCCATCACTTTGCTGATGATTGAGAGTAGGCTGATGGAGCGTTAATTGGCCGGATTGGGTTAGTCCTGCTTTTTGTGGACAGGACTCACCTGAGTAATTTTCACTTTGTCGGCTAGATGCCAGTGTTGTAGCTGCATTGGAACAGCTTGGCTAGAGGCACTGCTAGTTCTGGGGCACAGGTCTTCAGCACTACAACCGGGATGTTGTCGGGACCCATAGCCTTTGCTGTATACAATGCGCTCAGCCATTTCTTGATATCATGTGGCGTGAATCGAATTAGCTGAAGACTGGCTGCTGTGATAATCAGGACCTCAGGAGGAGGCCGAGATGGATCATTCACTCGACACTTCTGGCTGAAGATGTTTGCGAATTTTTCAGCCTTGTCTTTTGCACTCACGTGCTGGGCTCCGCCACCATTGAGGATGGGAATGTTCATGGAGCTTTCGCCTCCTGATATTGTTGTTTAATGGTCCACCACCATTCATGACTGGATGTGGCAGGGCTGCAGCGCTTTGATCTGATCCGTTGGTTGTGAGATCGCTTAGCTCTGTCTATAGCATGCTGCTTCCGCTGTTTAGCATGCATGTAGTCCTGTGTTGCTTCACCAGGTTGGCACCTAATTTTCAGGTACGTCTAGGGCTGCTCCTGGCATGCTTTTCGATACTCCTCATTGAACCAGGGTTGGCCGCCTGGCTTGACGGGAATGATGATGATATGCCAGGCCATATGGTTACAGTTCACAAGGTGGAAGCTCTTTCAGCTGCTTTAAATTTCCTAGGCCTGGAAGCTGTTTCATGATTGCTGCAAAAACACTGCCTCTTCATTGTCTCAATGCACCAGTCTGGAAACAGATCTTTGAATCCTCAAGGCCTGGGGAGTTTGCAGGCTGGGTGGAAGAAGCTCGCAGGGTGGAGTCAGCCTACGGGCCATGTCTTGAACACTGTCATTCTATCACATGGAATGGCACAATGCAGATTCATGTCCATGATCCCAAGTTCTTCTGTCTGCTGTTCAGACCTTGGCAAGGGTCTAACAGGAGAACCTGATTGCAATGCCTTCATCTATAAGGCTTCTTCGGCAGCACCTCCCAAACCCGCGACCTCTTCCACCTAGAAGGACAAGGGCAGCAGGCGCATGGGAACACCACCACCGCCAAGTTCCCCTCCAAGTCACACACCATCCTGACTTGGAAATATATCAGCCGATCCTTCATCGTCACTGGGTCAAAATCCTGGAACTCCCTCCCTAACAGCACTGTGGTAGTACCTTCACCACACGGACTGCAGCAGTTCAAGAAAGCGGCTCACCACCACCTTCTCGAGGGCAATGAGGGATGGGCAATAAATGCTGGCCTTGCCCAGCAACGCCCACATCCCGTGAACGAATAAAAAAAATAGATATTCTCCCCACCTCTTCTGAAGGTGCTGACTCTTGCTGGGTATGATTCCATAGTAGGCGTTAGCCCTCTAGCGCTTTAGCCAAGTGGTCATTCTTCCAGTGTGGTTCTGGACAGCGGGCAGTCCAACTGTGGAGAGCATCACAACTGTATCCAATCCAGTTTTTAATCCAACATCAACACGTGGTCTTTCCAGAAAGGATCACCTGTGTTCAGGAGCTGATCTTCTCTAGTGCAGGGGAGTTGAGGCCAATTGTAGCGCTCCAACTGACAGTCAGGCTTAGGTCAACCAAAAAAAACAGCCCAGCGATCGAACCTGAGACCTTCTTGTCTGTATGCTCGAAAAAGGTTTTAAAGTGAGAAATTTATTCGCTTGCACATTTTTCAAATTCACCTTTATACAACAAAGTATGTATTTGAGAAAGATGCAAGTTCATTGTCGTCATTGTCTTGCGTCCACTGCACACTTGGTGTGTTCGACGACGCCACATGCCAGGCTGCATCGCTTGAATGTGTTCAAAAGCACCAAACTGAATGGGAGAAAAATTGAGTCGCGCCTCCTTTGAGGCGCTACTTTTAGCGTCCCGAAAATTAGCGCCCCCCCCCACCCCCCGTGGCCGAAATTCATCGGTAACGCCCCAAGAGGGAAGCGGGGTGCTACTGGAAGTGCCCCGCCTCCATCTTGGGGCGCTGAGAGGGAATATCGCAGCACGTCGCGCCGCGGTGCTGCAGGCCTTCCTCCCCTTCTTAAAGGGGAGAGGCCTAGTGCAGCGCCACCCAGGGCCCAGCTGGGCAACCAGGGATCAGTGTGCCGGCAAAAGAGCCCGGCACTCAAGAGAAGTGCCGGGCTCACGGAGCGCAGCCGGCACCCCGCTTCAGAGGGGGGCTTCAGAGGAGGCCGGGGACGGCAGAGGGGGCAGGTGCTGGCAGGCGGCCAGCGACAAAAATGGCCGCCCAGCACCTTCCCTTTAATTAGCGCCACCCCAGCCGCAGGTAGGCCCCCTTGACCCCGTCGGACATAGCGTCCGGCGGTAAGTCAGGGGGCGCTACCGAAGGTCGCGGCCGGGGCACTAACGGTTACCGCCGCCGCTAACCTCCCGCTGAATTTTGCGGGAAGTGTTGGCGGCGCTGCACCTGGGCGCTAGCTGCTTTGCTCCCCGTAAGCACCCTCTTAGGGTGCTAACGGGAGGCGCAATGCAACTGAATTTTTAGGCCTATGTCTCTCTAACCGTAAACACATAGTTGAAATGAATTCATTTGCAGCAGGGAGGGTTCTGTTCTCCTTTACAATATTGGTAATGTGCCAACTTTTAGATGCAACCTGCAGAGACCATGGCCTAGAAATTCAGTTGGTTGCGCCAGCAGTTAGCGCCTTAAGAGAAGTGAATTTCGGGCGCTATGCGTGTAGCGCCCGGGCGCAGCGCAGTTTGCGCCTCGCCCCAAATTAAGTTGACCCTTAGCGCCGGCGCAAAGTTTAGCGCCCGCCCGGCTGCGCGCGCAGAAAATGACGTCACATCCTCGTGCAACGCCCTTTGCGCGCCCCGATTCCAAACTTCAGTCGGACCGCCCCATTGTGCGGCTGGCGGCCAGAGCGTTTGTAAAATGGAACGCAACACAGCCGACGCGGGCCCCGGGGAGCGCAAATTAAAGGGCACGTACCCTGCAGTATAAAGGGCAGCCATTTTGCAGCAAACACTCTTGTGCAACGGATTTCTGGACACACAACAAGGAGGAGAGCTAACTGGTTTCGTGCAGCAATAGCTCAGGTATTTTTGGACTCAGGCCAAAGCGCTGCAAGTGCCCTGTTGGAAATTTGACTGTTTGCCAGCATTTGATGGGGGTTGCATGGGGTGCCAACGCAGAGTTTCAGCGCCATGTGCGTAGGGCTCGCAGACGCGGGGTCAGAGGGGCAGCCCTGGCTAGAGGCAGAGGGGGCAACAGGCGTCGGCAACATAGGCCTTACCCAGTCAGGGTATACCGCCAGCAGCGCTCCTACCTCACCATGAGTGGCGCGCGATGTGTAAGAAGGCTGAGATTCCGAAAGGAGGTGGTTGCAGAGATCTGCCACCTGCTTCGCAGAGATCTGCGTCCAAAGCTCAGGTGCAGGACGTCTCTGTCGGTGGAAGTGAAGGTGACGGTGGCATTGAACTTCTATGCCACCGGCTCCTTCCAATCCGCTGTTGGGGACATAGCTAACATATCCCAGTTCGGCGTGCATCGCTGCATCCGCCAGGTGACCGATGCCCTTTTCAGAAGGAGACGCCAATTCATCTCCTTCCCCATGGCCCTGGAGAGCCAGCATCAGCGTGCAGTGGGATTTGCTAGACTCGCGGCCTTCCCCTTGGTGCAGGGCGCCATTGACTGTACGCATGTGGCTTTGCGGGCACCTCTGGAGCATGGCGAGCAGTATCGCAACCGGAAGGGCTACCATTCTCTCAATGTGCAGCTGGTGTGTGACCACAAGCAGCGCATCCTGGCTGTCAATGCCTGCTTTCCAGGCAGCTGCCACGATGCCTTTATCCTGCGGCAGAGTACTGTGCATGACATGTTCGAGGCACAGCCTCCCCCAAGAAGATGGCTACTCGGGGACAAAGGCTATCCTTTGTGTACCTGGCTCATGACCCCGCTCCGCGCGCCCAGGACCGCTGCTGAAGAGGCATACAACGAGAGCCATCAAAGGAGCAGAAACATCATCGAGCAAACTATTGGGGTCCTCAAGCAGCGGTTCCGCTGCCTTGATCGTTCCGGCGGATCTCTGCAGTATTCGCCGCACCGGGTCTCCCAATTTGTCGTAGTTTGCTGCATGCTACACAACCTGGCTCTCCGCAGGATTCAGGCACTGCCACCTGACGTTAGACCACCACCTCAGGAGGAGGAGCAGGAGGAGGAGGAGGAGGAGTACGTTCCCAGGAGGGAGCGACAAGGTCCAAGGGCCGTCCGTCGCCAGCTTATTGAACGTAACTTCTAAGCCCCCTGTCAGGGAATGCCTTGTGGCCATGAAGCAAGATGAATGCAGCCGCTCCGCAAGCCCTCAGCCGGCGAAGGCAACAAAGACTAACAAGAACAACCATGGACACTGTCTGAATAAAGATAAATTTATATTTGACAAAAATGAAACCCCTTCCCACATGAATCCCAAAAACAATCAACGGCCCCCACAAAAAGTGCAACAAACGACTCACTCCCATAACCTGGGGAGGAGTAACTCCACATTTGAACAAACCAGGCCTCAACCTCGGCCTTAACGCAAAAAACATACCCATAAACAAAACAACCATGGGCAAAATAAAGATGTCCACTGCCATATAAAATGAAAGCTGGCCACACCCTCTACTTAGTGGCCCGCGAGGGCGAGACCTTGTCCAGCCTTTTGGCGCCCTTGCCCGGCCTGCTGCTCCTCCGCAAGCTCTGCCCAGTGGCTGCTGCGAGGCTGGGGGAAGGCGCCTGAGGGTCAGATGTCCTTCCGCCAGATGGCCTTGGGGGGCGGCCTACACGGGCTTTGGGCCTCGAGGGGCCGGCTGTTGATTGGCGCACATGTGCATGCCCACCATCAGCTCCAGCTGCTTGCCGTTGACGCTCCACTGGGGGAGTGGCGGCGACGGATGGCGCAATGTGGGCAAGCTGGCATATTGGAGGCGCTGGCTGGTGATGTCAAACGCTGGCACTCGCCCGGGCACGCACTGCACGATCCGCACCAATCAGCCGAAGGGCGGATCGCTGTGCTGCTGCAGCGCGGCGGGTGTCCTGGCGATGCCTGGCTGAGGCAGCGCATGTGGCAGCAGTGAGTGCCCCTGTTGCCCTGGTCTGCGCCCGCATCACATCCGCCACTGACTTGACGGCATCAGCCAGTGACTCCATCGCCGGAGGCATCCGTTCCACTACCTCCATCATCATCCGGCCACTCTCGGCATTTGATGCCCCAAACTCCCGCACACTGGTCGCCAGCGACTCGATGGCCTCAGGCGTCCGTCCTACCACCTGCATGAGCTCTGTGTGGCGGTGGTCCGAATCCTCAGCCATTTGGTCCAGCTGGCGCACCTCCTCCGAGGTGAAGGTGGCCGGACTGGAGGCGGGACTCTCCCGCTGGGGAGCAGGGGTCCAAGCTAGGCGACCCTTGGCACGTTGCTGGCACCGAATGTCCGCAGCAACTGCACTCCCCTCCGATCCTTCCCCCCTCTGGGGGGAAGGCCGCGGCCCACCCGCAGCCCTCCTGGGTGGCTGGACGCCACTGGTCCCAGCAGCTGCACTCCCCTCCGAAAGTTGCTCCAGGCTCTCGTCCAGGGAAGACGTGTCCAACACTTCGCCCTCTGCTGCGGGACCTGAGTCCTCCCCTGATGGTCCGGGTTGCTCTTCCTCCTCCTCCTCCTCCTCCTCCTCCTCCTGTTCGGAGGGGCTGTCACTGGCAGCTTCAGGGAGCTCTTCGTCACCAGCTGAAAGCAGGAAGGTACAAGAGTAGCTTCAGAGTGAGGAGAGGGCGTCAGCGAGGGAGTCATGACTGGTGGCATTCAGCGCATTGGTGGCACAGTGGCAAAGGAGGTAGCTCGGATGCGCAAGTGCGACGAGAGAGGGCCAAAAGGCGAGGTCCTTACCATTGCCGGGCAGCGGAGGGTCGGCCTCTCCGCACGCTCTGGGCACAATCACGCGGCCTCCCATGAGGCCACTCACGCGCTCCTCCAGGGGAGTGAGCTTCTGGAACTTGGCGCGGCCTCCCCCGGTGATGTCGCGGCGCTTGCGATTATTCGCAAGTTTAGCCTGCAAGAGAAAGGACGGGCTCTAAGTACGGTGTGTAGCCGTGACGTAGTGTGCACTGCCTCCCATGGTGGAATAGCTTGGCCAGAGTGTAGCCCTGATCTAGTGTGCACTGCCTCTCATGGTGGAATAGCTTGGCCAGTGTGTAAAGTGCAGAATGTGCAATTGATGCTCATGATTGTCCCAAAGCTGCTGGCTGAGGGCTGCCCATTAGGCCTTTCAGATCCCTTTGCCCATCATGTCAGGTGTACATGCAAGAATGAGGAGGAGAGTGGAAAGGGTACTCACCCTGACAATCCTGGTCAGGTCATTGTATTTCTTCCGACATTGCACCTTGTCCCTGGGGGCATCGCCGTAGGACGACACCCTGGTGGCGATCTCCCTCCAGGCTTTGGTGTAGACGCGGTGGGTGGGATTCCTGCCAGTGTCTGGGAACAAGATCCTGCGCCTCTTCTCCAATGCTGTCAGCATGATATCCAGATCACGCTCTGAGAAGCGCAGGGCACGCTCACGGGCCTTCTCATGCGTTGCCATGGCTCCTTGGGCTCAGCAGCAGTGTTGAGGCCTAGTTTGAAAGCTGCAGTGTGCAGGGCGTGCCAGCAGACCAAATCGTCCCTTCCCCCTTTAAGAGCTGGCCGGCGCCACGGGGTCTGCTGTCAATCAAAAAATGACCGCACCCGCGCTGCGCCCCGCCTCGGCGCTATCCCTCTGCACCGCCGGCTTAGCGCCTAAAGATAGTCGTGTAACGCCTCTTTTAGCGCTCCAGCAACCTCTTAGGGCGAAGCAACTGAATTTCGGCGAAGGGGGTGCAACTTTGGGGCGGGCGCTAAAGTCGGGCGGGCGCTAACGTTAGCGCCCCAAAACTGGCAAAACTGAATTTCTAGGCCCATATTCATATATGTCCAATAAAATGAAATTGTTTCAAAGGCATCAGATGTTTCAAATGCATCTGCTGGCTAATTTGGAAAAGTGACAGCCAACACATGCAATATTTGTACCTGTTTACTGTTTTGTGAAAATGCAGCTGAATGCTAATAACCGCATAGATATTTTTGTTAATACATTTTATGCGTGGCTGAGCATTTCTGTCGACTGTATGTAAAATAATGACAAAGGTACAGTGTTTAGGCTGCGAGCAGCTCGCTTAAGAATTAATTCTACACAGGGATCGTATTAAAGTAATTCAAGCAGTTATTCATAAAAATAGCAACAAAAAGCCATTTTGGATCAATTTATTAATATAACTCTGGTTAAATTAAACTAACCATTTACAGTAACATGAGTCATTTGACCATGGACAGATAACATTCAGAGGACCATGAATATCAGCGAGAACAAAAAATACCGTGTCACTTAATATTCTGTACATTGCATGGATTGGAAGTTGTATCTAATGGGAAGTGGTTAAGGATACTGGAATTCTGTACTTGGATCCATATAGAATCATAGACTTATAGAATGGTTACAACACGGAAGGAGGCCATTTGGCCCGCCAAGCCCCTGCCGGCTCTCTGCAAGAGCACTTCAGCTAGTCCCACTCCCCCCCGCCCTTTCCCCGTAGCCCTGAAAATTTATTTCCTTCAGGTACTTATCCAACTCCCTTTTGAAAGCCGTGACTGAATCTGCCTCCAGCACCCTTTCAGGCAGTGCATTCCAGTTCTTAACCACTCGCTGCGTAAAAAGGTTTTTTCTTACACTTACGTCGCCTTTGGTTCTTTTGCCAATCACCTTAAATCTGTGTCCTCTGGTTCTCGACCCTTCTGCCAATGGGAACAGTTTCCCTCTATCTACTCTGTCCAGACCCCTCATGATTTTGAACACCTCTATCAATCTCCTCAATCTTCTCTGCTCTAAGGAGAACAACCCCAGCTTCTCCAGTCTATCAACATAACTAAAGTCGCTCATTCCTGGAATCATTCTTGTAAATCTTTTCTGCACCCTCTCTAAGGCCTTCACATCCTTCCTAAAGTGTGGTGCCCAGAATTGGACACAGTACTCTAGTTGGGGCTGAACCAGTGTTTTATACAGGTTCATCATAATTTCTACACTTTTGTACTATACCTCTATTTATAAAGCCCAGGATCTCGTAAGCCTTTTTAACCGCTTTCTCAACCTGCCCTGCCACTTTCAACGATTTGTGCACAAATACCCCCAGGTCTCTCTGTTCGTGCACCTCCTTCAGGATTGTACCATTTAGTTTATATTTCCTCTCCTCATTCTTTCTACCAAAATGTATCACTTCATACTTTGCTGTGTTAAATTTCATCTGCCACGTTTCACCAGCTTGTCTATGTGTTCCTGAAGTCTATCACTCTCCTCACTCACTGTTCACTACACTTCCAAGTTTTGTGTCATCTGCAAATTTTGAAATTGTGCCCTGTACACCCATATCCAAGTCATTAATATATATCAAGAAAAGCAGTGGTCCTCGTACCGACCCCTGGGGAACACCACTGTATACTTTCCTCCAGTCCGATAAACAACCGTTCACCTATCACTTAGCCAATTCCATATCCATGCTGCCACTGCCCCTTTTATTCCATGGGCTTCAACTTTGCTGGCAAGCCTATTATGTGGCACTTTGTCAAACGCCTTTTGGAAATCCATGTACACTACATCAACTGCATTACCCTCATCAACCCTCTCTGTTACCTCATCAAAGAACTCAATCAAGTTAGTTAAACACGATTTGCCTTTAACAAATCCGTGCTGGCTTTCCTTAATTAATCCACACTTGTCCAAGTGACTGTTAATTTTGTCCCTGATTACAGTTTCTAAAAGCTTCCCCACTTTAAACCCTTTTTTGAACAATGGTGTAACATTTGCAATTCTCCAGTCCTCTGGCACCACCCCTGTATCTAAGGAGGATTGGAATATTATGGCCAGTACCTGTGCGATTTCCTCCCTCAATTTCCTCAGCATCCTAGGATGCATCCCATCTGCTCCTGGTGACTTATCCACTTTAAGTACAGCCAGCCTTTCTAACACCTCCTCTTTATCAATTTTTATCCTATCAAGTATCTCCACTGCCTCCTCCATTACTATGTCTATGGCAGCATCCTCTTCCTTGGTGAAGACAGATGCCACATACTCGTTTATGTACCCCAGCCATACCCTCTGCCTCCATGCATAGGTCTCCTTTTTGGTCCCTAATCGGCCTCACCCCTCCTCTTACTACCCTTTTGGATTACCTTTTATGTTGGTTGCCATTCTATTCTCATACCCTCTCTTTGCCCCTCTTATTTTCTTTTTCACTTCTCCTCTGACCTTTCTATATATAGCCTGATTCTCAGATGTATTTGCAACCTGACATCAGTCATACGCACTCTTTTTCTGCTTCATCATATTCTCTGTCTCTTTCGTCATCCAGGGAGCCATGACTTTAGTTGCCCTGCCTTTCCCCCTAGTGGGAATGTACTTTATCTGTACCTGAACGATTTCCTCTTTAAAGGCAGCCCATTGTTCCATTACAGTTTTGCCTGCCAATCTTTGGTTCCACTTTACCCGGGCCAAATCTGTTCTCATCTACTGAAATTGGCCTTCCCCCAGTTTTTACTCCAGATTGCTCCCTGTCCTTTTCCATAGCTAATCTAAACCTTATGATACTATGATCACTGTTCCCTAAATGTTCACCTACTGACACTTGCTCCACTTGACCTACCTCATTCCCCAGAACCAGATCCAGCAATGCCTCCTTCCTCATTGGGCCGGGAAACATACTGATCAAGAAAGTTCTCCTGAACACACTTCAGAAATTCTTCCCCTTCTCTGCCCTTAACACTATTACAATCCCAGTCTATATTAGGATAGTTGAAGTCCCCCATTATTACTACTCTATAGTTCTTGCACCTCTCTGTAATTTCTCAACAAATTTGCTCCTCCATATCTTTCCCACTATTTGGTGGTCTATAGAATACACCTAGTAGTGTAATGGCACCTCTATTATTTCTTAACTCTAGCCATATAGATTCTGTCCTTGACTCCTACAGGACATCCTCCCTCTCCAGCACTCTAACATTCTCCTTGGCCAATACTGCCACCCCATCTCCTTTCTTTCCTTCCCTATCTTTCCTGAACACTTTATAACCAGGAATATTTAATACCAAATCCTGCCCTTTTTTGAGCCAGGTCTCAGTTATTGTCACAACATCATATTCCCATGTGGCTATTTGTGCCTGCAGCTCACTTACCTTGTTTACTACGCTTTGTGTGTTCACATACATACACTGTAAACCCATCTTAGACCATCCTGTATTCTCTTAGTTTGACCCACCCTAATACCTTACTATTTCTTACTTTAGTGCTCTCTGCCTCTCCCAATCCTTTGAGCACTTTATTTCCCCTTTCTAATGTTACATCCTGGTGCCCATCCCCCTGCCAAATTAGTTTAAACCCTCCCCAACAGCACTAGCAAGCCTCCCTGCCAGGATATTGGTTCCATCCCTGTTGAGGTGCAACCCGTCTGGCCTGTACAGGTCCCACCTCCCCCAGAACCGGTCCCAATGCCCCAGGAATCTAAAGCCCTCCCTCTTGCACCATCTCTCCAGCCACACATTCATCTGCACTATCCTCCTATTTCTATATTCACTAGCGCGTGGCACCGGAAGTAGTCTGGAGATTACTACCTTTGAGGTCCTGCTTTTTAATCTCTTTCCTAGCTCCCTGAAATCTGCCTGCAGGACCTCATCCCTCTTTCTACCTATATCGTTGGTACTGATATGGACCATGACCTTAGAATGTTCTGCAGCCGCTCCATGATTTTACAGCTTTGTTAGATATGTAAACAAATCAATTTGTTGGCTTCTAAGTTAATAACATGTATCTTCCTCCTTCATTAATCCTTGATTTCTTCTCTGTTTCTATATGCCTCTCATCTGTTACAAGCTGCCCTCCCCCAAACCTCCCACTGACACCAAAATTGTGTTTTATTCTTTTTCAGACTCCAGCTTTACTGATTGGAGTTCAGTCTTGGCAAATGGGAAGTCAGTTTAGGTGAGTGGTACCAAACACAAGTCAGGTAATGTGTAAATGTGCAGAGTACTTTGCAGCACTGATGTTAGTGTAATGTGTAGGTCTAGCGCAACAGAATTTTTATACAACATTTGATCATCTCGAGTCAACTGCACAAAGATATGAATTTGCCATCTTAGACCAGCCTTATTGGGAGAACAATCAGGATAATGGACAGGCTGCAAAGGCTGGGCACGAGCTGATTTTTTTTTTATTCGCTCATCTAATATGGCCGTTGCTGGCAAGGCCAGCATTTATTACCCATCCCTAATTGCCCTGGAGAAGGTGGTGAAGGTATCCCACAGTGCCGTTAGGGAGGGAGTTCCAGGATTTTGACCCAGTGACGAAGGATCGACCGATCTATTTCCAAGTCAGGATGGTGTGTGACTTGGAGGGGAACTTGGAGGTGGTGGTGTTCCCGTGCGGCTGCTGCCCCTGCCCTTCTAGGTGATAGAGGTCGCGGGTTTATGAGGTTTTTCGAAGATTATTTCTATTTGTAAAAAATGCTCTATGTAAAGCGTTGTATGTACAACGTATTATAGAGAAATGGGGATCCATCGAACCTTCATTAACAAATTAACCATGGCTTGGTAAAACCAAGCCCATCTGTCATATCAACCCACAATCTTCTCACCATATCCCTTGATGCCACCAGAAACACATCCAATTATCTTTTGAACCCATTTGTACTGTCCGTTCAACAGCCTTCCCTGGTAACTTATTCTACAAATCTGTTACCCTTTGGGTGACAAAGATCCATCTGACTTCCCTTCTTGCTCCTACTTTCCTAATTTTTTTAAACTTGTGTTCACTGGACACAACTTGCCCACTGACAACAGAACAAGAAGCTTGTTAAGGAGACACAGTCCTCCATTTGTACAAGCCCTTCCACTGAAAAACACAAACATGCTAAACCAACATGAAATAGGAGTTCACATCATTTAAAATCTAAAAAGTGCCTTACTGTGTTATACATCTAGTCTCACAGAACCAATAACCTGCATTTTAAGCAGTAGGTATTTTTATGAAGAAATCCATATTCATTTATGGAAATGTTTCTCTTTTTTTAACAACCCAAGGAAATGCTATTATATTCTGGCTTTTATTGAAAAACACTTTTGTAACTGAAGCTGAAATAAAAATCTGGCTGTTTTTTCATTGTTGCCGTCTCAGAATTACACTGCAGCAGGAATTGTCCACACTGGAGCTACTTCAGAAATGATATAATCACCGTTTCCTCCTTTGTGTGGACGCAAAACATAATTTACTGAAAAAATTTATATTGCATCGTGCTAAAGGTATTAAACAGAAATGATGTGTGATCCTATCAGTTTGAATTTAATACAAACCAGAACAGACACTGTAGCGAGAAATTCACTGGGACTGGCTCACAGCGGGAGATGAACCGATACAGGAGTTTATTAATCTCAGTCCCATTGTAGCAAATGGATAAGAATTCAATTAAAGTTGGCTTGTCCAATGGTTCAGTTGGTAGTGTTATGTGTAAGTTAAGCCACAAACGCCAGAGGAACCCAGTTTCAAGTCCTAGCCTGTGCTGAATTAGCTGATTTCAGCCAGGGCTGAGTAACAGTTACAGTACCCCTAGGGCTAAGGTGGGTAAAAAATCAACCAGGGTCCTCACGTTTGATTGCTAATCATAAGAATATAAGAATTAGGAGCAGGAGTGGGCCATACGGCCCCTCGAGCCTGCTCCGCCATTCAATGACCATGGCTGAACTTCGACCTCAACACTTTCCCGCCTGATCCCCATATCCCTTGCTTCCCCTAGAGTCCAAAAATCTATCGATCTCAGCCTTGAATACAGGAAACTTTTTTTTATCCAGCATCAACGGGACCGACGTGGTGCCGGTTCATCAAAAATTCCGGATCACCGAGCGCTATAGTAAAAGATACGGAGAGATGAGAGCTCCGTATAAAGCAACAAACCCTGTTGCTTAGCAACAGGTTCAGAAGAATGGCCACAAGTTACAAGCGTCTCTGTAGCTTAGCAACAGCTGCAGCCACACAGCAACAGATGGAGGAAGGCAAGTAATATGAAGTATGAACCTACTCCTGAATTTTGCCGGTTAACCGAGATTTCCGGTTATTTAGGTGCCGGTAGATCGAAAGTTTCCTGTATAACTCCATGATTCAGCATCCACAGCCCTTTCAGATACAGAATTCCAAAGATTCACAACCCTCTGAGTGAAGAAATTCCTCCTCATCTCAGTCTTAAATGGCCGACCCCTTATCCTGAGACTGTGACCCCTTAGTTCTAGACTCTCCAGCCAGGGGAAACAACCTCTCAGCAGCTACCCTGTCAAGCCCTCTCAGAATCATATATGTTACAATTGGATCACCTCTCATTCTTCTAAACTCCAGAGAGTAAAGACCCAAGCTACTCAATCTCTCCTCATAGGCAACCCTCTCATCCCAGGGATCAATCATTGTCCCCTGCTGGAAAATATATGGATATGATATTGGAAAACCATGGGATTTGGCTGTGATACTCCCCATAGTGGAATAGCCTAATGTTATTCGCTGGAAACTAGACACTGAAGGGCAACCAGCATGTGTGAACTGGCCCCAGGAACAGCCAGTGCATTCAGGGGAGGAATGGGGAGAAAATGTGCTAAAATAAAAGTTTTAAACATTTATAATGTCATCCAATATGATCCTATCAGGTTCACGAAATAGTGAAAAGTGTTAAATAAAAGAATAATGTTGATGGCAGTAAATGTTGTTGCCAGACACAGTGGTACTCCTTAACCAGAGGTGTTAGTGACTAACAGCTCAGCATGTGTAAAAAAAACTGTGACAGCTCAATATAGAAATGCTGGAAATATGCAACAAGTCTGATAGATTCTATAAAAGAAAATGACCAGTTAAGTTTTCAGTTAGGAACTTTCATTGCTTTCACCTGTGGCGTATTGGCTGGCAGTACTTAAAGTGGATAAGACACCTGGTCCGGATGGGATGCACCCTAGGTTGCTGAGGGAAGTAATACTGGAGGTGCTGACCACAATCTTCCAATCCTCCTTAGATACAGGGGTGGTGCCAGAGGACTGGAAGATTGCAAATGTTACACCCTTGTTCAAAAAAGGGAAGAAGGATAAATAACCCTGGCAATTAACGTAGGTGGTGGGAAAGCTTTTAGAAACAACAATCTGGGAGAAAATTAACAGCCACTTGGACAAGTATGGACTGATAAAAGAGAGCCAGCACAGATTTGTTAAGGGCAAATTGTGTTTGGCTAACTTGATTAAGTTTTTTAATGAGGTAACAGAGAGGGTGGATGAGGGCAGTGCAGTTGATGTGTATATGGACTTTCAAAAGGTGCTTGATAAAGTACCACATAATAGGCTTATTAGCAAAATCGAAGCCAATGGGATAAAAGGGGCAGTCGCAGCATAGATATAAAATTGGCTAAGGGATAGAAAACAGAGATAAAAACAGAAAATGCTGGAAATACTCAGCAGGTCAGGCAGCACCTGTAGAGAGAGAAACAGAGTTAACGTTTCAGGTCAATGACCCTTCGTCAGAACTCTTTATAAATAGATGCATAGAGTACAAAAGCAAGGAAATTATGCTAAACCTACATAAAACACTACCCAGCTCATGTATTGTGTCCAATTCTGGGCACCACACTTTAGGAAGGACGTGAAGGCTTTGGAGAGGATACAGAAGAGATTTACTAGAATGATCCCAGGGATGAGGGATTACAGTTACGTGGAGAAGCTGGGGTTATCTCCTCAGAGCAGAGAAGGAGGCGATTTGATAGAGGTATTCAAAATCATGAGGGGTTCAGATAGAGTAAATAAAGTGAAACTGTTTCCAATGGCTGAAGGGTCGATAACCAGAAGGCACAGATTTAAGGGGATTGGCAAACGAACCAGTGGCGACACGAGGGAAAACTTTTTTATGCAACAAGTGGTTAGGATTTGGAATGCACGGCCTGATTGGGTGGTGGATACAGATTCAGTAGTAGCCTTCAAAAGGGAATTGGATAAATACGTGAAGGTGAAAATAATTGCAGGGATATGAGGAAAGAGCGGGGACCAACTGGATTGCTCTTCGAAAGAGCCGGCACAGACTCGATGGGACTTCTGTGCTGTACTATTCTGTGATTCTAACATGGGATTGTACATTTAACTGCAGCGAGTTGGGCTACATGCGAGCAACCCCCTCGGGAGAGGGGGGTTGTCAATTTCAATATGTTAATCACTCATTAACAGCGATATTAACATGGCTTTTGGAACTTAACTGTGGGTGCACGGGTTTCCCAGGGTTCCCGGGACTCGCCAGTGAAAGCAAGGCAAGAACACAGCGGCAATTGAGGGGGCTGAAGACATGACAGGGAAATATGCCAATAAGTACTGAAACCTCACAGCTGCTTTCTTGCCTGATAGTGTGAAAGGCTTGTTCACACGACTTGTGCTGTGAGGTTACTTTCACAACTTTAGAGGTTACTTTCACAACTTTGGAGGTTTGCACTTCTGATCTCTACTTTGGAGCTGTGATCTATCAGATCAGCATGGGTGCCGCTTATGCAGTTTTACTTTGGACCTCAGATGAGAATCAAGATGATGAGCAGCAGGAGAAGCAGGAAGAACGCCAGCAGGAGCAGCACCAGCAGGAAAAGCAACAGCCTGCTCCTCACAGGCCAGCCGCTCCACAGAAGAGAGGGGATGAGCAGAGAAATGCAGCGCACAGGAGACCATACCCACAACACAGGGTGTACAGGATAAGCTTCCGCAACATGTTGGAACACCGGTGTCTCAGGAGGCTCAGGGTCTCGCGTCAGGTTGTGGCAGACATCTGCAGCCTGCTGAAACAAGACCTTTTTTTTAATTATTCGTTCATGGGATGTGGGCGTCGCTGACAAGGCCAACATTTATTGCCCCTCCCTAGTTGCCCCTGAGAAGCTGCTGCCAAGTGGACCTGGTAGTCACGCTTTACCAGTGGCTGTCAAAGTCACCACCGCCCTCAAATTCTTTGCCTCTGGCTCCTTCCATGGCTCTGCTGGAGACATTTGCAGGATGTCGCAGTCGGCAGCCCACAAATGTATAAGACAGGTGACTGATGGTGTGTTTGCCAAGGCAGGCAATTATGTCAGCTTTGCCACCAATGATGCCAGTCAGAGTGAGCGGGCGCTCGGTTTTGCGGCTCTAGCTGGCTTTCCACAGGTACAGGGCATCATCATTTGCAGGCATGTGGCAATTAAGACACTTTGAGACCACCCAGGAGTATTCATCAACCACAAGGGCTTCCACTCCATCAATGGGCAGCTGGTGTGCAATCACAAAAAGATGTTTATGCAGGTGTGCGTAAGATTCCCAGGCAGCTGCCATGATGCTTTCGTCCTGCGGCAGTCCACCCTCCCTGATCTCTTTGCACCCCGAAGCAGACTTACTGGGTGGCTGCTTGGAGACAAGGGATATCCACTTAAAATGTGGCTGATGACACTCGTGAGGAACCCAAACAATGAGGCCCAGGAGCGATACAGTGAAAGCCATATAACAACCCAAAGTGTCATTGAGCAAGCCATTGGCATGTTGAAGATGCACATCAGGTGCCTGGACAGATCTGGAGGTGCCCTTCAATACGCAACAACCAGGATCTGCAGAATGGTCGTGGTGTGCTGCACTCTGCACAGCAGCGAGGTTTGGACCTGCAGAGCCCAGACGATCCCGAGGAGGAGGAGGAGGAGACTGAATTTGATGTGGCCAGCGCACCAGCAGCGGCGGACATTGCTGCCTGGGTTGCCCTCATCATTGTGCGGTTCACTTAGGTTCCACTAGTCCACCCATTTGAAAGCCACATGCAAAGGCCACTTCACCCCCACTTCCCCCATCACAAAGCAGTCCTGAAAACAACTAAGCATCACTTTCACAGGCTCGGCATCAATTCTTGTCTTACCATTCATCACAAGTGTAAAGGCCACTTGCCAGGCAGCAACCAAAAATGGGCAACACAAGAAAGTGATGGAAACAAATAATATTTATGTGGCTCAAAACTAAAACAGAAACTTAATATCTAATATTGTGTAATACACCCATGTGCATACCCTTGTGCAACTACAAATCTTTACTCTTCCTCTTCCTAACACTAGGTAGAGGCAAGCTGTATAGATGCATTTAAGGGGAGGCTGGATAAGCATATGAGGGACAAGGGAATAGAGGGTTATGCTGATAAAGTTAGTTGAGGAAAGACGGGAGGCTCGAGTGGAGCATAAACGCCGGCATGGACTGGTTGGGCCGAATGGCCTGTTTCTGTGCAGGATATTCTATGTAAATAGCCTACTGACATTAACTGTCCCACATAAAGAATGTAAGATATCACACAACACCAGGTTATAGTCCAACAGCTTTATTTGAAATCACAAGCTTTCGGAGCGCTGCTCCTTCGTCAGGTGAAGTGGAGAAATGCATAAAGACACAGCTTATATAGTCAGAGAATAATGTCAGATGTTTACAGGTAATCTTTCCAACTGCCATTTATCGCATCTGCATGTTCTTTGATGTAATGTTTTCCTGACTGACCTGTTTGGACACCATTCACACCTTTGATTGCTGTGATTATCTCTCTGCCGAGGTGCGATAAATGGCAGTTGGAAAGATTACCTGTAAACATCTGACATTATTCTCTGACTATATATGCTGTGTCTGTATGCATCTCTCCACTTCACCTGACGAAGGAGCAGCGCTCCGAAAGCTTGTGATTTCAAATAAAGCTGTTGGACTATAACCTGGTGTTGTGTGATATCTTACATTTGTCCACCCCAGTCCAACTCCGGCATCTCCACACCATGGCCACATAAAGAATGGTCACTTTGGCAAGGTACCAACTGTTGCCTATGGAGCCATATTGCAACAAAGGAAAGGAGAGCTTGAGAAAAATAGGAGAAACAATTAAAAAACCCAAATGGCCCCACTGGGTCATAATTTCATTTTTAATGACTGAAAAGTACAGGCACGGGGAGGCTACTGACAGCACTCCATTCCTTTGTTCGAATACTCGTGGATATTACCTTCCTCAATTCAACAGCAATGCCAGCAGGCAGTATAACAACGGCCAGTGCTTGCATTGCAGTTGACCTGGGACACCAGAGGGCTTTGTAGACCTGGTCCCTAGAACATTTCTTAATTCATGGGATCATGTATTCATTCAGTCTGTCCACTAGGATTTGCTCATTGGTCTACAAGGTGGACAGGGAATCAGCACCCAGATATCTGCCATTGTCCATTCTACGCCTGCCTCGGAGCAACTAGTTTTCTCTCTCAGCCTGCAGAAGTGTCTCTTTCACCCTGAGCATCTGTTTGAGGTCAGATATGTGAGGGGCGGGGGCAGTAACCAATGTTCCCGTTAAACTGTGCGGCCGCACAGCGGTCAGGAGGTCCCGCCCAGGCTGCTTGCCAGCTTTAGCGCGGAAATTTGAGTGGGCCACGCAGCCCGTTAGAAGGGGCCGTGCATCCCCAAAATATAATTAGAGGGAACATTGGCAGCAACCTGTGTTTGCACCATTTGTATCTATCATGACACGTCAATTAGGTAGGTATCATTATTCAATAACTGAGTGATCTTGTGTGCTGTACAACAAGTAAGAAAGAACTTGCATGTATACAGTGACCTCTCGTGACCTCAGTACATCCCAAAGCACTTCACGGCCAATGAATTATTTTTGAAGTGTGGTGCCTGTTGTTTGTAAATAAATACAACAGCCAATCAATCTGTGCACAGCAAGGTCCAAGCTGACCCACATTCTACTGCATCCAGCTGGTTTGTACCTGCTCTAAGGGTGTTCAGTGTTGACACTTTCCCCAATATCATGTTCCCAGGGAAATGGCTCAGCCAGTGAGGTGCTGAGTAATACGGAGCAATCTGTGCCGAATTAACTGACCTCGGCTGCAGCGCAACAGTCGGGTCTCGGTAACTGCCACCGGAGCCCCGGGCTGAGGAGGGGGGAAATCAGCCACAGGATCAGGAGTTCTTGCTCCTGATCACTGTTCACTGACCCCTGCTGGAAGATGCAAGGTGAATGTCAGATGAGAACAGGATTGGACTCGGCTGGCGATGCCGAACAACGGACTGAAACTCTCCATCTAGTACCAAAGGTGAAGCAGTGACCAATTGGGTGAGTTGCAGGGGCCAGCTGGCACGTGTAGAACCGCAGTCCACCAGGGTCAGCCGCTTCTGGAGAGGTGGAGAGAACATTGGAAGGGAAACGAGGTGCGCACAGAACGAAGGTGGGAGGGCCCCCGCTGGCCCTTTACATGTAGAAAGTGTGACTGAGTGCTCTGTTGAGAGTGTGTCTGCAATCTGCAGAACTGTTTATTTGTGGCTGCTGGAAAAAATAACAAAATATTTACTGCAGCAAGCTGTGAGGAGCCGTGGGAAAACATCTGTCTGATAAAAGGCTGGAGTGAATGCCCCCTCTCTTGCTGTACAGAACACACTCACACGCACAGACTGGCAGAGTTAATCAGGAGAACATTTGCTGTGTATTTTCCCTGCCGATGCCTCATAATCCAACTAATCTACAGTCCAGCTATTTGAAGGATTTGTCCATTTCAGCGCTGGCTCGACGCCACTTGTGTATCAGAGAGCAGTTGGCAAACAAAAGGAAGCACAGACAATTAAACGCTATATCGTTTGATCCCGTTCCCTGATTAGTGTGCATCACGTCTTAACAGGGCTGAGTTTCAAATAAAAAACGAGATCTCTGCATTCTCCTAATGATGCAGCAGTTGTAGCTTAGCCACACAGACCTGAAGGTCCCAGGTATGACCCGTTACTCTGTGCTGAGTTGGGTGATCTCACTCAGGGCGGCTGTTAGGCTCCCAGAATTGGCCTTTGCACTCCTGGGTTAGGGACAGGAATAACGGCTAGGGATTCCCCCTCCTGTAGTGACCCCCTCCGCCACCACCCCAATCCTCCTGCTGGAAGTGAGAATGTGTGGATGTCAAGTGAGGATACGATTGTAGCTTGGCTGTGGTGCCCTTCACAGCCGAATAGCCTGCTGACAAGCACATGCAAAACGGTTACTTGGGTGAGGAATCGGAGAATGGTCGGTACGCATGAAATCATATCCCAGCAAAACATTCAGGAAGAGGAGACAGAAACAAAGAAGGAAAAACCCCAACTGCATGAAAATATGCTTCTGTTGTCCTGCTGGGAGTATAAAGCCAACTGTTTACTTTTCATTATATCTGACCAGGTTTTTAATGTGAAATTTCAAGCGCAGTCAGTAATTTGCAACCTGTCCCAATTTAACATAAACTGCCCGCACATACCACAAAGTATTTTCAACATTGTGGCTGCCAAGTGTGCCAGAGGCCAAGTAAACCCAGTGCAAAATATCACAGCAACATTACTGGCATCTACTCCTGGTGCTTTTACACTTTATGAATGTGGTAGACTTCAGGCACATTGCTGCACTCCATAGCATAAACAAGCCTGCCTCCCTAGCCCAGCGAGATGGTAGGCCCATGAAAATGTGGGTCTGTGATTTTGCCGTCGGGGTAAGGGAGCTGGTTTAAGTTATGCAAATATGGGGGTTTGGTCCCGTGTATTTGTTCCTTGTGGAGTGGCCATATAAAAGCAGAACCCAGTCCATCAATGGTGATCGCCTCTCCGGTGTGCAGTGTAACAGTAGGAGAACAGCAATCAAGGATCACTGTGCTGAAACTGGGTGCATTGTCAAGTGCAAATATAAAAGTACCTTTAATCACACTCTCCTTTTATCATGCTCAGAATGAAATCTTTTCTGTCTGACAGGGTCAGTGTGGTGCAGTGGTTTGGGCATTGTCCTTTCACCTCTGGGGTGGGAGTTCAAACGTAACTTAGAATGAGAGGATGGTTCTGTTTGACTGTTACATGTCCGAAGCAAATTGAGTTATGAATTCACGGTGTAAAAGGCTGCCAGATGTGTTCTGCCCAGGGGGTTTGAGATTCCTCTGTGTGCTGCTTTAATAGGAAAATTATGATTAAAATAGCAGATGGGGATTTGATCTGAATACATTAAGCAGTGCTCTAAAAAGGGAGGAATTTAAAAATCTCCCTCCATGTTCATACAGACTTTAATTCACTCCAGTTTGGTGCAGTCATTCGCACGAATCTGAATAGGTTCCCCTGTGTTGTAATCTGAAGATAGAATCATATGGGCTAGAAATTCATTATAGCCAAGGAATGGGCAGTGACAGTAGAAAAGTTGGAGAATTAGCGCCAGACGCAGATGCTTTAGACTGCATGTAAAATTCGTCCTCACTAAAATGATTGTAGTCCTAAATCAAGTCTTAAAGCCCAAGCTCATTGGTGTTACACTCAAAGGATGGACCAATATCAGGTGTAGTCTAATCGCAACTCATTATTGCCACAGGCTTTTTTCACTTCTTAAAGGGGAGGTTCATTGATGCTGCAGCTCCTCATTCTCAGCATTACTGGCTGTGCAGTTGCCTCAGCAAGCAGAAGCAGAACAAGGAGAAGGAGCTGGAGGACTGAACCAGGTGTTCTCATGGCAGATCCACGCCCCAGGGAGAGAGCCTACAGATTCTTCGATGAAGCATTGACGTCATTGGTTTTCACTGTGGAGAGACGGAGGGCGGTGCTCTACCCAACAAGTGGCAGGAGGCCGTTGCCACAAGTCTTCCACACCATGTGGAGGGAGGTAGCACAGCACGTCTCGGGCAGCACTCTGGTCCCCAGGATTCACACACAGTGCAGGAAGAAATTTAACGACCTCACTCGGGCGGTCAGGGTGAGTCAATGCTTCAACAAATGCTACATATCACCATCTGTACCTCAGTCTGCACACACTGCCCAATGCACCAGACCCCCAGCACTCACTCACCAACAATCTCTACCTACCAACACTCACACCCACATCTCACACCTTGCACACAATGACAGCTATTCAACTATGGCAGGCACATCACCCAAACACATTGCTTCACACTCACT
Organism: Somniosus microcephalus; assembly: GCF_052327205.1. NCBI lineage: Eukaryota > Metazoa > Chordata > Chondrichthyes > Squaliformes > Somniosidae > Somniosus > Somniosus microcephalus. The sequence goes on from NC_141016.1 coordinate 16,708,322, forward strand.
CACACACTTTCCTTTCTCTTGCAGGCCAAGGTGGCTCACAACAGGAAGGAGCAGGAGCACACAGGTGGGGGACAAGCTGACACCCAACCACTGTGTGTGGTGGAGAATCGAATGCTGCAAATCATTGGGTGCCAGGTGGTACATCCCACTTCCCCCTCACCCCACAAGCGTTTCGCACTTTCTGGCTAATCATGCTGTATGCATGCGTTTCTCCCTTCCTGCCCCCCTCCCCTCACCTTAACCCGACTCTTGTGCCTTTATGCTTTCAGATAATCAGCAAGCATCTGAGCAGCCAGTCCCTGAGAGCACCGTAGAGAGCAAGGCGGGAGAAGAGGAGGAGGAAGAACACACCACGTCACTGCATGTCTCACCAGCTCAGATACTGGCACTACGCGCTCTTTAGAGGCTAGCATAGTAGCGGGATCTACACAGGGTGAGGCACTGGGGACGAGTGGGCTGCTGCAAGGCCAGGGGGAAAGGGTAGCTCGGGGGCCAGCTCCCCGGAGGGCAAGTTCTCAGGCGAGTTCTGCTGCACAGGACTCAGATGAGGACCTTGTTGAGGAGGCCTTTAGAAGAAGGGTGATGGGCATGCAGACGGAGATGATAGGTGCAATGGCAAGGGTGCCCGAGAGCCAGCCACGAGCTCTCTAGGAGGTAGTTCAGCCCACCACGCCTGTGTTGGATCTCTGAGAGCAATTCGCTTAGGCCCATTACCCTGCCTTTTCCCATAGTCTTCTAAAATGTTATGTTTCAAATATTTATTCACTTTCTTTTTAAAGCTTTTGTGGATTAATGGCAGGTAAATGGAGTTGAGGTACAGGTCAGCCATGATATCATAAAATGGCGGAACAGGCTCAGGGATGAATAACCTACTCCTGTCCCTATGTTCTGGTAGGGCATTCCATCTCCTAGCAACCCTCTGCTTACAAAACATTCTCTGAAACGCAAACTTCGTTCTTTTTGTGATGATCTTAAATTCATAGCATCTAGTTACTGACTCACCAACCACTAGAAACAGTTTGCAAGGAGAGAGAGGTGAAGAGGTTTAGAGAACAATTCCAGAGCTTAGGGCTTAGACAGCTGTAGGCACGGCCGCCAATGGTGGGGTGGAGGAAGTGGGAGATGCACAAAAGGCAAGAGTTGGAGGAACGCAGATTTCTCAGAAAGTTGTAGGGGTGAAGGAAGTTACAGAGATCAGGAGGAGCGAGGCCATGGAGGGATTTGAACACAAGGAGAATTTTAAAATCGAGGCGTTGCTGCACTGGAAGCCAGTGTAGGTCAGCAAGCACAGGGGTGATGGGAGAATGGAATTTAAGGCGAGTTCGGATACGGGCAGCAGAGTTTTGGATGAGAGGGGAGGCCATCCAGGAGGGCATTGGAATAGTTGAGTCTGGAGGTAACAAACACAGGGGTGAGGGTTTCAGCAGCAGATGGGCTGAGGTGGGGGGTAGACGGGTGATATTATGGAGGTGGTCTTTGTGATGGAGAGAATATGGGAGCGGAAGCTCAGCTCAGATTCAAGTAGGATGCCAAAGTTGTGAACAGTCTGGTTCAGCTTCAGGCTAGGGAACGGAGTTTGTGACAGGGAACAAAGACAATGCCTTCAGTCTTCCCAATATTTAATTGGAGGAAGTTTCAGCTCATCCAGGACTGGATGTCAGACAAGCAATTTGACATCTCTCTCCTCCTTAAAGACGCTCTTCAAAACCTACCTCTTTGACCAAGCTTTTGTCACCTGTCCTAATGTCTCCTTCTTTGGATCTGTGCCTTTTTTTTGTCTGATTACGTCCCTATGAAACGCCTTGGGTGCTATATAAATGCAAGTTGTTGTTGCTTTCCTGTTTAGCTTATCAAAACCCCTTATAATTTTCACACTTCTATCAGATCACTTCTTAATCCTCTTTGTTCTAATGAAAAGAACCCCAGTTTCTCTAGCCTCTCCTCAAAACTAAAGTCTCTTATCCATGGAAATAGGTTTGCATGTGTCGGCATCATATCACCTTGCACATATATGCCAACCTGGGGAAGCTGCAACACAGGACTACATGCATGCTAAACAGCGGAAGCAGCATGCTATAGACAGAGCTAAGTGATCCCACAATCAACGGATCAGATCAAAACTCTGCAGTCCTGCCACATCCAGTCATGAATGGTGGTGGACAATTAAACAACTAACGGGAGGAGGAGGCTCTATGAATATCCACATTCTCAATGAGGCCCCAGCATGCGAGTGCAAAAGACAAGGCTGAAGCGTTTGCAACCATCTTCAGCTAGAAGAGCTGAGTGGATGATCCATATCAGCCTCCTCCTGAGGTACCCACCATCACAGAAGCCAGTCTTCAGTCAATTCGATTCACTCCACGTGATATCGAGAAATGGCTGAGTGGACTGGATACAGCAAAGCCTATGGGCCCGACAACATCCTGACTGGCGTGTTGAAGACGTGCTTCAGAACTAGCTGCACCTCTAGCCAAGCTGTTCCAGTACAGCTACAACACTGGCGTCTAGCCGACAATGTCGAAAACTGCCCAGTTATGTTCTGTCCACAAAAAGCAGGACAAATCCAATCCAGCCAATTAACGCCTCATCAGCCTACTCGCAATCATCAGCAAAGTGATGGAAGGTGTCATCAACAGTGCTATCAAGCGGAGCTTACTCACCAATAACCTGCTCACCGATGCTCAGTTTGGGTTTTGCCAGGACCACTCGGCTCCAGACCTCATTACAGCCTTGGTCCAAGCATGGACAAAAGAGCTGAATTCCAGAGGTGAGGTGAGAGTGACTGCCCTTGACATCAAGGCAGCATTTAACCAAGTGTGGCATCAAGGACCTAGTAAAATTGAAGTCAGTGGGAATCAGGGGGAAGCCTCTTCACTGGCTGGAGTCATAACTAGCACAAAGGAAGATGGTTGTGCCTGTTGGAGGTCAATCATCTCAGCCCCAGGACATTGCTGCAGAAGTTCCTCAGGGCAGTGTCCTAGGTCCAACCATCTTCAGCTGCTTCATCAATGACCTTATCTCCATCATAAGATCAGAAGTGGAGATGTTTGCTGATGATTGCACAGTGTTCAGTTCCATTCGCCACTCCTCAGATAATGAAGCAGTCCATGCCTGTATGCAGCAAGACCTGAACGACATTCAGGCTTGGGCTGATTAGTGGCAGGTAACATTCACGCCGCACTAGTGCCAGGCAATGACTGTCTCCAACAAACGAGAGTCTGACAACTGCCCCTTGACATTCAATGACATTACCATCGCCGAGTCCCCCACCATCAACATCCTCGGGGTCACCATTGACTGGAAACTTAACTGGACCAGCCACATAAACACTGTGGCAACAGGAGTGGGTCAGAGGCTGGGTATTCTGCAGCGAGTGTCTCACCTCCTGATTCCCCAAAGCCTTTCCACCATCTACAAGGCACAAATCAGGAGTGTGATGGAATTCTCTCCACTTGCCTGGATGAGTGCAGCTCCAACAACACTCAAGATGCTCGACGCCATCCAGGACAAAGCAGCCCGCTTGATGGGCACACATCCACCACGTTAAACATTCACTCCCTCCACCACTGGCGCACTGTGGCTGCAGTGTGTACCATCTATAAGATGCACTGCAGCAACCCGCCAAGGCTTCTTCGGCAGCACCTCCCAAACTCACCACCTCTACCACCTAGAAGGACAAGGGCAGCAGGGGCATGGAAACACCATCACCTGCAAGTTCCCCTCCAAGTCACACACCATCCCGACTTGGAAATATATCGTCGTTCATTCATTGTCGCTGGGTCAAAGTCCTGGAACTCCCTCCCTAACAGCACTGTGGGAGTACCTTCACCACACGGACTGCAGCGGTTCAAGAAGGGGGTTCACCACCACTTTCTCCAGGGCAATTGGGGATGAGCAATAATTGTTGACTTTGCCAGCAACGCCTACATCCCAGGAACAAATTTTAAAAAATGTAGCTGATGGCTTCAAATCAACTCAAGAATTTACAAAGGAATTCCAGGGAAATGTTGCAATGCATTCCTCCTGCTGTGAGATACTTCCCCAAGCACCTGACCTACTGGAGCTATGGATCAGGAGCCCCCTCTCTTTCAGGAATATCTTCTCCTAGTGTGATGCCACCTGTGCCCTGTAATGCTGCATTAACTCTGTCTTATTCACACTGCAGTCTTATACTTAGCTGTAGCGATGACGCTCCTGTAAAGCTCAATGCCACTTAATGTGATCTACACATTTGCAGCAATACTGCAAGTTTCAGAGGATGTCAGCCCAGCGTGAGTGCCCACTTCACCTAGCTACAGAAGCTGAATCTTAATGTCCTGTGGGCGCTAAATTTGCCTAAGGGTAATGGCAGTTTCAGTGTGCTTGGTTACACCAAGACTTGACCAGCATTGGTTTCTGGGTGCTATGCTCACTCCAACCCTATTACAGCATCAGATCATCTGCTGAGAGAAGTCTCACTGGTTATGCTTTATATACTGTACTCTCATTCTGTATTCAGCAGTGTTAAATTACACATTGAACACAGAATTTGGCATCAAGTTCATGGTGTAACAATGCTGCAAGTAAATCTGCAGGAGTTGTTGCTGACTGCAGCTTTAGAAAGATGTTAGTAGGAATTTAAACCAAGAATAAAATGAATCATATTATAGATGTATTACAAACTGTTGAAAAGTACAGTTTTATTGACGTATTGTAAAATAACTATCCCCTTTCTGCTGCCTATCTCTCATCAGCAGAACAGTGCAGACATCAGAACTCTTGTGTTGTGGAGTAATTTCAAATCACTCAACACAAGTCCGAGATCGAGGGTCCAAACAGCCTTTATTGGCACCGGTGGGGCAGCCTGCTTCCGCCTTAGTCAAGCTTCTTCAAATTGTTACATATTTATACATACAGTTTGATGTGCTATACATTGTTCCCGTCTACCTTCTAGAATGTGCTGTGTTATAACATCCTTTCGTTCTTATTAGCATTTGTTTACTGGCTCTTTGTCCTAATCCCAAGAATCGTTGACTTTGTGTCTGTTTCCTGACCTACTTAATGTCCTTGGGATATTGTTAGGCCGTCTGGTTTCTAGGCCAGTTACACATCTTGAGCAACCCCTTTGTCTTGCAACATTGTGGGCCAGAAATTCAGGTCCCCACGGGTGAGTACGCGCTGGGTACTCACGCGTAGGCCCAACGAAAGTGCCGGTTTCGTGCATGCACTGCGCATGCGCGGGAAACCGGAACTTCCATTCCCTTGAAAGAAGGGGTTCACAGGTCGAACGCATGCGCCGGAGAGGCAGCGCGTATGCCTGGAACTTCCGTTTTTTTTACAGCTTTCTCCGGGAGGGTAAGCCTCCAGCAGTTACACTTTTAAAAAGCAGTCGCAAGGCCTGCTTTTAACAAGGTAAGTGGTGAATTAAGTAAAATTAAAACATTTTTTCCACAGGTTTATTATTTTTAAATACTTTAAAGAAAGGTAAATTTATTTTTAGCCCCATTAAAAACTGTAATTAATTTTTTCAAAAATTTAAATTATTGTTTAAAATAGTTATTTTATGTAATTTATAGTTATTTTTAAAATGTGATTTAAAAAAAAAATTATTTGAATTTTAAGTTATGTTTTGGGGCTGATCTCTATTTCATAGATTGACAGGTCTTCCTGTCAAATCTATGAATAGAGATTCCCTGCTACGATTGGCTCTCCATGGCCCACGTGATCCCAGGGGACGCTTTGAACTAACTGCGCCCCTGGGATACGCAAGCACTGCGCACCGGCAGCTGGAGCAGGCCCAGGATCGGAATCCCACGCAGGCCCACAGCACAACGGCCGGCGCGCTACGTAAGCGCAGGTCGAGGGCTTGCACCCGCGGGAAGCCTCCCACCCGAATTTCTGGCCCTCTCTTGTAGCCAGCCCAGTCATGTGATTATGTGAGGTAATGCCTTTCCTGACCATTTTGTATAGAGCCAAGTCCCCATCATGCACCGGTACGCAACACCAACCCCCATACATCTTCTTTCCCCCTTTCATCTTAGCACGCAAGGAACTTATGCTTTGCATTGTCAATAGGAATCCTTCTTTCCTGTTCTAAAAGTGATGACCGGTCCCTGGGGTACAGTTCCACAAGCATTGACAGCCCTCCCTCGCATGGGCAAGTCCAGACAGTGAGTGTCAGCAGGGTATTCAGCTGTGCGGAGGAAGGGGGTGGAAGGAGCATCATAACCAAGTTTGATTCCATGTGCATGTTTACGAATACTAACCCCACCACATTCCCATTACAGCACCTGATAGAGGTTTTCAAGATGATGAGAGGTTTTGAAAGGGTAGATCGAGAAAAACGATTCCCTCTGGCGAGTGGGTCTATAACCAGAGGTCATCGTTTGAAAATCAATGGCAAAAGATCGAGATGGGAGATGAGGAGAATTTTTTTCACTGGGATGGGGAACGCTGTACCTGAAAAGGTGGCGGAAGCTGATCCCATCAATAATTTTAAAAGGGAGTTGGACAGACTCTTGAGGATGAGAAACTTACAGGGTTACGGACACAATGCGGGGGTGTGGGACTGAGCACGACGGCTCTTTCAAAGAGCCAGCACAGGCACGATGGGCTGAATGGCCTCCTTCTGTGCTGCAACTTTCTATGATTGTAACTGCATTCACACTATCAGGTTAGGGTCAGTATGAAGCTGTTTCTGCTTTGTAGGAACGCTAAACATGTGCAGTGTAAATTTGGTGTCAAGGCTGGACCTGAGTCTGAAATGAAGCACCGTGCTGTAACAAACATCTCCAGAGAGTCTCACTCCTTTTCACCCCGGCATCAGATAAGGCCATGACTCCGGCTTTACATGACATCGAAACAAACCCACTTCACACCCTCGCTACAGTTACAGTGTCAGTGCACCCTGTACAAACCCACTTCACACCCTCGCTACAGTTACAGTGTGAGTGCACCCTGTACAAACCCACTTCACACCCTCGCTACAGTTACAGTGTGAGTGCACCCTGTACAAACCCACTTCACACCCTCGCTAGTTACAGTGTGAGTGCACCCTGTACAGACCCACTTCACACCCTCGCTACAGTGACAGTGTCAGTGCACCCTGTACAAACCCACTTCACTCCCTCGCTAGTTACAGTGTGAGTGCACCCTGTACAGACCCACTTCACACCCTCGCTACAGTTACAGTGTGAATGCACCCTGTACAGACCCACTTCACACCCTCGCTACAGTTACAGTGTGAGTGCACCCTGTACAAACCCACTTCACACCCTCGCTACAGTTACAGTGTGAGTGCACCCTGTACAAACCGACTTCACACCCTCGCTACAGTTACAGTGTGAGTGCACCCTATGCAAACCCACTTCACACCCTCGCTACAGTTACAGTGTGAGTGCACCCTATGCAAACCCACTTCACACCCTCGCTACAATTACAGTGTGAGTGCACCCTGTACAAACCCACTTCACACCCTCGCTACAGTTACAGTGTGAGTGCACCCTGTACAGACCCACTTCACAGCCTCACTACAGTTACAGTGTGAGTGCACCCTGTACAAACCCACTTCACACCCTCGCTACAGTTACAGTGTGAGTGCACCCTGTACAGACCCACTTCACACCCTCACTACAGTTACAGTGTGAGTGCACCTTGTACAAACCCACTTCACAGCCTCGTTACAGTTACAGTGTGAGTGCACCCTGTACAGACCCACTTCACACCCTCACTACAGTTACAGTGTGAGTGCACCTTGTACAAACCCACTTCACAGCCTCGTTACAGTTACAGTGTGAATGCATCCTGTACAGACCCACTTCACACCCTCGCTACAGTTACAGTGTGAGTGCACCCTGTACAAACCCACTTCACACCCTCACTACAGTTACAGTGTGAGTGCACCCTGTACAGACCCACTTCACACCCTCACTACAGTTACAGTGTGAGTGCACCCTGTACAAACCCACTTCACACCCTCACTACAGTTACAGTGTGAGTGCACCCTGTACAAACCCACTTCACACCCTCACTACAGTTACAGTGTGAGTGCACCCTGTACAAACCCACTTCACACCCTCGCTACAGTTAGTGTGAGTGCACCCTATATAAACACACTTCACACCCTCGCTACAGTTACAGTGTGAGTGCACCCTGTACAAACCCACTTCACACCCTCGCTACAGTTACAGTGTGAGTGCACCCTGTACAGACCCACTTCACACCCTCGCTACAGTTACAGTGTGAGTGCACCCTGTACAGACCCACTTCACACCCTCGCTACAGTGACAGTGTGAGTGCACCCTGTACAGACCCACTTCACACCCTCGCTACAGTTACACTGTGAGTGCACCCTGTACAAACCCACTTCACACCCTCACTACAGTTACAGTGTGAGTGCACCCTGTACAGACCCACTTCACACCCTGATGCGCTATCAATTACTCATAAAAGACTGAGAGTTAGAAGAGTAACCAAAGGCTTTTATTAACAACAGAATGGAGGTCTGCCTCGAGTGGTCGACCGGTCCAGGATACCAAGGGCTGGGGAGCAGTCACCTTTATACTAGGACCTGTGGGAGGAGTCAGCCGAGGCATGTCCAGGCATGTACACAGTGGAATACAAACAGGACAAACAGGAATACAAACAGTGGTTTACCACACACCCTCGCTACAGTTACAGTGTGAGTGCAACCTGTACAGACCCACTTCACACCCTCGCTACAGTTACAGTGTGAGTGCACCCTGTACAAACCCACTTCACACCCTCGCTAGAGTTACAGTGTGAGTGCACCCTGTACAAACCCACTTCACACCCTCACTACAGTTACACTGTGAGTGCACCCTGTACAGACCCACTTCACACCCTCGCTACAGTCACAGTGTGAGTGCACCCTGTACAGACCCACTTCACACCCTCGCTACAGTTACAGTGTGAGTGCACCCTGTACAGTCCCTCTTCACACCCCCGCTACAGTTACAGTGTGAGTGCACCCTGTACAAACCCACTTCACACCCTCGCTACAGTTACAGTGTGAGTGCACCCTGTACAAACACACTTCACACCCTCGCTACAGTTACAGTGTGAGTGCACCCTGTACAAACACACTTCACACCCTCGCTACAGTTACAGTGTGAGTGCACCCTGTACAGACCCACTTCACAGCCTCGCTACAGTTACAGTGTGAGTGCACCCTGTACAAACCCACTTCACACCCTCGCTACAGTTACAGTGTGAGTGCACCCTGTACAGACCCACTTCACAGCCTCGCTACAGTTACAGTGTGAGTGCACCCTGTACAGACCCACTTCACACCCTCGCTACAGTTACAGTGTGAGTGCACCCTGTACAGACCCACTTCACACCCTCGCTACTGTTACAGTGTGAGTGCACCCTGTACAGACCCACTTCACACCCTCGCTACAGTTACAGTGTGAGTGCACCCTGTACAGACCCACTTCACACCCTCGCTACAGTTACAGTGTGAGTGCACCCTGTACAGACCCACTTCACAGCCTCGCTACAGTTACAGTGTGAGTGCACCCTGTACAGACCCACTTCACACCCTCGCTACAGTTACATTGTGAGTGCACCCTGTACAGACCCACTTCACACCCTCGCTACAGTTACAGTGTGAGTGCACCCTGTACAGACCCACTTCACACCCTCGCTACAGTTACAGTGTGAGTGCACCCTGTACAGACCCACTTCACAACCTCGCTACAGTTACAGTGTGAGTGCATCCTGTACAGACCCACTTCACACCCTCGCTACAGTGACAGTGTCAGTGCACCCTGTACAAACCCACTTCACACCCTCGCTAGTTACAGTGTGAGTGCACCCTGTACAGACCCACTTCACACCCTCGCTACAGTGACAGTGTCAGTGCACCCTGTACAAACCCACTTCACTCCCTCGCTAGTTACAGTGTGAGTGCACCCTGTACAGACCCACTTCACACCCTCGCTACAGTGACAGTGTCAGTGCACCCTGTACAAACCCACTTCACTCCCTCGCTAGTTACAGTGTGAGTGCACCCTGTACAGACCCACTTCACACCCTCGCTACAGTGACAGTGTGAGTGCACCCTGTACAGACCCACTTCACACCCTCGCTACAGTTACAGTGTGAGTGCACCCTGTACAGACCCACTTCACACCCTCGCTACAGTTACAGTGTGAGTGCACCCTGTACAAACCCACTTCACACCCTCGCTAGTTACAGTGTCAGTGCACCCTGTACAGACCCACTTCACACCCTCGCTAGTTACAGTGTGAGTGCACCCTGTACAGACCCACTTCACACCCTCGCTACAGTGACAGTGTGAGTGCACCCTGTACAGACCCACTTCACACCCTCGCTACAGTGACAGTGTGAGTGCACCCTGTACAGACCCACTTCACACCCTCACTACAGTTACAGTGTGAGTGCACCTTGTACAAACCCACTTCACACCCTCGCTACAGTTACAGTGTGAGTGCACCCTGTACAAACCCACTTCACACCCTCGCTAGTTACAGTGTGAGTGCACCCTGTACAAACCCACTTCAGACCCTCGCTAGTTACAGTGTGAGTGCACCCTGTACAGACCCACTTCAGACCCTCGCTACAGTTACAGTGTGAGTGCACCCTGTACAGACCCACTTCACTCCCTCGCTACAGTTACAGTGTCAGTGCACCCTGTACAGACCCACTTCACTCCCTCGCTAGTTACAGTGTGAGTGCATCCTGTACAAGTCCAATGACCTGGTCTCAAGCACGAGCTGATATCCCGTTCCATTGCTGACCAGAAAGGAATATGTCTTGGTAGCTGGTCGAACCTTGCCCTTCTGCTCTGACATCCTGGTATAGCTGAAACTCACGGCTCATCAACTGTTTAGAAATCCTTCTGAGTTCCCCTCAGTCCCACTGTTAGAAGTTTCCACTAGTTCTATCAGAACCTACATAAATGTGGGATTTTAACATGCTCTGCTTTAAAGCAATCTTCTATTTAATAGATTTTCTCTACACGATTACAGGGCTTCGAGTACAAACACATGTCATTGTATATTTATTGAGTCTCAACGCAGCTTCTGGTCCAGTAACCCCACTAATAGCCAATCAAAATATCCTCCATTTTAAATATTTTCTTTTAAAGTGGTGAGGTCCGCAAGACTCTCTCTCCAGTGAGTCATGCGGTCTTGCTCACTCGTGCAGCAATATTCTTATTCCACCCGAACCCAATAATCTGCATGCATTGCTGATTTAAAACTGAATGGAGTTGTTCACAATTAGTTCTGTGGTTACAAATGGTGTAAATGAGGCGTTTGAACCAGAATTGTAAATGGCTATTTGTGGTTTAACAGATATGGGTCAGCAATTTTACAGGAGTACAGACACGGGGAGGGCGCTAATATTCTGCATTCCCTTGTCTGGAGGATCAATTCTTACAATGGTTGAGAGGCTGGGCGAAAGAGCATTTGTCCTGCAGCCTGTGTAAAAAGGTGAGAATTGTGGTCGGAGTGTGAAAGCTGCGCGAACTTCCAGCTTGTACCGTATTCCAACATTGCAGGGGTTTCCTCACCGGAATCGCCAGCCGATTTCGCTCCCCTTCATCGACCTACAGAGGACCCGAGTACATTTCTGCAATCAACTAACAGACATTTCACTTTGTAGCACCTCGTTTCCTCAACAGCTCATTTATTTCGTTATTTGAGAAGAACATCACTTTACTAAGACATCGGTACAGTTGCATGCCATTTATTTGGAAAACTTTTATTTCGTTTAAAATAAATCTTTTTGTTTGCTTCCTCTCTCTTCGTGCACCCCCCCCCCCCCCCCCCCACCCCCTGCAACAGACAGGTCTCTGAAAGCTGCCGGCTAGACCCGGTAGAGAGATCGTTTCTGTTCTCGGCAAAGGATCTTTTTGAAAGCTCTCCTGAAGTCCTGGTTGAAGATAGTGTAGATGACGGGGTTGAGGGAACTATTGCAATACCCAATCCAGAAGAAGAACTTGAAGATGACAGGTGGGACCGAGCATGTCGCCGGGCAGATGGCAGTCAGACTGTAGGAGAAGAAAAAGGGGAACCAGCATAGGACGAAAACGCCAATGACCACAGACAGAACAAAAGTGAAGCGTTTTTCCCTGTTCTGGATCGCTTTCCTCCGGATGGCACTTGGCGTCAGCGGCTTCTCGCGCCTTCCAAAGTGCTCGTCGTCCCCTTTACAGTTCGAGTTATTCTCATCCTGCACTAGTTTGGGGGAGCCGAGCGGCTCAGTCTTTTTGTGGGGCTTCTCTTTGCTTGAACACTTTTCCTGACCCGAAGAATCAGCCGCTTCCTCCTTGTCCTTGTCCTTGGAATTGGTTTCCTTCTCCCGCCCATTGGGACCAGAGGAGGCTGCTTCCCCCGCGGGTCGGGCTGTGGCGCTGACCAGAACTGGTTTTCTGTTGCCGGGTGGCTGCCTGGTCCTCTGCTTGGCTACCTGGTAAATCCTCATGTAAACCAGAATCATGATGACACAGGGAGCAAAGAAAGACCCAATGCACGAAGATAAGATGTACCATTTCTCGTCATTCAGTCGACACACGGGAATTTCGTCTTTGCCAAGGTTTTTGTTCATGGAGATCAGAGGAGGGAAGGAAATGACCCCAGCAATGAGCCAGACGATCAGGATCACACACCGGATTCTTCTAGGTGTCCTCTTTGAGTTGTACTGGATGGCTTGGGTCACTGACCAGTATCTGTCCAGACTGATCGCACAGAGGTGCACAATAGAAGACGTGCAAAACAAGACATCTAACGCCAAATAAATTTCACACCAAATCTTCTTAAAGTACCAATACCCCATCAGTTCATTGGCCAGAGAAAAGGGCATCACCAAAGTGGCCACCAAGATATCTGCGGCAGCCAGCGAGACCAGGAAGAGGTTCTGGGGGGCTTGCAGCGACCTGCTGGTCAGCACAGCGATGATGACCAGGACATTCCCAATGATTGTGAACACTATGATGAAGCTGATGGCAGTGGCGATACTTGCGGTGGTCCGAGGCGAGTAGGGGAGGGAGAAGAGGCGCTCCCCCCAAAAGTTCTGCTGGCTGGCGTTGCAGGGGAAGCTGCCGTTGTTGCCCCGAAGCGTTGAACAGTCCACAGCTGCCATCGCCCTTCTTCCAGCCACCTGGTCAGTCAGCGCTCGCCCCGAGCACCATGCAGTTCAAAGAAATCCGACTGCGGTTCCCCTGAAACACGGCAGAAACTTGAATAAAATGACACCGATCTCATGGCAAAGTATATTTCTTGCTGTTCTGTTCCGATGCAGAAACTAACTCTGCAAAACTACTTTCTGAAAGAGCATTTCAAGGAGACGGCAGTGCTGCAGAAGGCTCTGAATATTTTACTATTTGACTTGATCAGCCGCAGGTCGTGTGTCTAGGCTGGTGACAAACGTCCCACAAGCCTTTGTTTCACTTGCTTCTCTCTCACTCTGTCCCCCCACAGCCTCGACAAGCTGCATTTAAAAGCGAGCATTGCACCATACACAGCCCTGGGCACAGACGTAAGAGATCACGTTGCTCCTTCGCCTCCTCCCCACTATCATCATTCTCAGCCTCTAAAATCAACGTTTGTTCCACACCCTCAAACAGCATCAATTGAAATGCAATACGCGCCGTCATGAACTATTATAATCTTTTCTATATTTGAATCCGAACTATCAACGCCTTGAAAAGATTATTCAAACCCACACATGAAATAATAACTAGCATTGGATGTCCCTTATTGCACTTGGCTGCGTGGGACGGGGTTTGACAACAGGAACCCGACCCACGTTGGCTTTCCAGACAATATACCTCAATAATAACTATTAACATTATGCCTACATTATAGGGTAACACTAAGCATTCTGATGACACATAAATAAGAAATGAACAGTGGGTATTTTGGTGAGCCTAACCCACATTTTTAATGACAATTCTATTATTTTAGATGGCGTGATTATCCGCAATGGTCGATCTGACAGTGACAGTGGTTGTAGATATAAGATAAAATAATAATGATTTATAAGTAATAAAAGACAAGATTTACCAAACCTTTAAGTTTTAAATGTGATTGGAACTTTCAATAAAGTCTAGCAAATAGTCACTAATAAACACAAATAAAACTGTTGGACTATAACCTGGTGTTGTGTGACTTCAAACACAAAGCAGGCATATTTTTCTGATGAAGGGTCCCAGACCTGAAACGTTAACTCTGTCTCTCTCTCCACGGATGCTGCCTGGCCTGCTGAGTGTTTCCAGCATTTTCTGTTGTTATTTCAGATTTCCAGCATCCGCAGTATTTTGTATATTTTTCTATGTATAGTTTCAGTTTATGAATCTAGAAGTCCTGAATGTACAGAAACCTTATAACCTGGAAATTCCGGATTATACACAAATCAGTAAACAGTGGGTGCGAGTGATGCTCCCTGTGTTTATGGGTGAGATTCGGCATTTATATTTGTATATGTTAGCTATTCTGTGTGAGACCCACACGACCATTTTAGTTGTACAAATCCTTAAAGAAATGAGTGGTGTCACCCGATTAAGGAGGCACACGACTGTTTCCCCGTAGGGTGAGTTTCACCTCACTCTACATCAGTGCCAGCTTATGCAAAATAGGACCCTCTTTGGAAATGCGAACGGTGTTACCCCGCAAAGGGAGGCACTTGATTTGTGTTCCTGTGGAGCCAGCCTGCTCCTATATTTATCAGAAAATAGGGATTTTTCTGTGCATGTACCTGCCTATGCAATAAGCCACCTGAGGGAGTACGGGCACCAATTTCACAGCTGACAAGCATGTAATGGGCTGCAGCAGTCATGGGTGCATTCTCAACCTAAACGCCACGGAAGGGGTTTAAAGCTCACCTTTGTGCTGTTCTTAACAGAGCCGTTTATTTTAAATGGGTTCACAAACTGCGATAAAATAGTGCAAAAAAAGGAACGTCACAAAGATATGTAATGAAACCCACTGGGGCAGTAATGCAGTCGAGAAGTTCACGCAAACTTGTCTCAGTACCCTGGACAGGGCCGGGGAAAGTTGGGAACAGGTTGACTCCTGTGGTCAGGCTCCAGCTCAGCAAGCTTATAAATGGCAAACAAACTTTATAATCACTCGATTGAGTGTCGCTATTGTATTATTATTTTAAGTGACTGGATATGTTGAAATACACGTTAACACTTTTTCATTCACCTTGCTAAAATGTTTTGCCCTCTTATGTATTATTTCCCCTATTATTTGCAGAGCAATTTATGTATCGTGTTATTGCGTTATTCTCTTTTATTAAATTCTGTTACATGAAGGATGTAGATGAGTAGCTGTTCCCCAGCATTGTGTCACTCGTTCACATGAACCTCCGCAGTGAACCCATGCTGAAAACTAACGCTTTCAAAACCAATCCATTTTCTACTAGTGTTTAAAATTACATTTCAACGGTTTTGAATTTTGTTAATAAGAACTTAGATATCTACATCTATCAGCCGGAATATAGATATTGTACTGCAGGGCAGATAATTTAACCCCTGCTGGTTGTATGTGCTTTTGATCACAATTTGCAACGCCTCCTTGTTTTGTTTAGTTTTTACTGTTCCCACGCAATGCTTAAATCATCAAAAATACTGGGGCACCTCTAAAACCCGTACAAACCAGAAGGCCCTAGTTTTAATCCCTGGTTTAGGGTATAACTAATCTCAGGTACGGTGGTAGTGTAGGGACACCGCAGCACTTCTGGGCTAGGGAGTGGCAATATCAGCCTAAATTCCCCGTTCTGTTCAGTATCCAGTGACCTTTGCTGACAAGTGCACATGGGGTTGTCAGGGGAGGGTAGGATTGGGTGTGACATTGATTGCCCCGCCCCGTTGTCGAATAATTTTAACTGAGGTAAAAATCTCAGCTCACAATACAAATAGGCACAAATGCACAATCCTTCATGTCTCCCCGTGGGAGAGTTCTACTTTAGAATTCTAATCAAAATGCACAGATAGAAATAAACAGCTGTTAGCCTTTGCCCACAGACCCATTGTCTGTTCTCCGAGAAATCACTCCCGTACATTCACATGACCATGGGTTACTTGCAATCCTAAGTTTCAGTGCTCGTGTTACGATTTTTGGACTGTTGAAGGTGAGGGGTCAGGTTTCAGCGATCTGTGTATTTTAGTTAGTTAAACATCTCAAGAAACTCCAAGGGCAGTTTGGAGGCTCCTTCAACTGTTGTGCCTAGGGATTTGGACTTCGCAGGATCTGCCTAAAATGCAGTTTTGTATTTCAGCATTAATAGTTCATGCAGTCACTGTGGAGTATACTAAGTAGCCTGTACATTTTGGGAGTAACCATGGAGGAGTCCACAACTCATATTGTTGTCAGCTTGATTCAGTTGGGAGCACCCTCACCTCTGAGTCAGAAGGCTGTGGGTTCAAGCCCCACTATGGATTTGAATATATAGGGCTTGATTTTGCCATTGGGGTCGGGCTGGGGCGTGTCAGCTGGTTTTCGTGTCAGGACCCCGACTCCGATGTGAAGTGGGGAAAAAGTGCGATTTCCCCCTAATTGGGCACTTGATTTCCAGCGTGTGGGAACCCCTGGCCCAATTCGTCGTTCCATCCTGAAAGTTGCCTCCGATGATGTCATCGGTGCTGCTGGATTTAAGACCTGCAAGCAGCCTTGCTTCTTCTGGAGACTGGAAACACTTTGGACATTGTATGAAGGACTTCATTTACCGACCATGTCCACCAGCAAGCAAAAGTGTGCACCTCGCTTTGATGAGCCCTCCCTCCAAGCTCTGGTGCAGGGAGCAAGATCTAATAAGGAGGTGCTCTTCCCTTCCTCAGGGAGAAAAAAGCCACCACAACAGACTAAAGCTGTGTGGCTGCAAGTGGCCGAGGAGGTCAACTCCATATCGATGAGCCGCAGAACCTGGCTGCATTGCAGGAAGAGGTTTCATGACCTTCTCCGCACAGGAAAAGTGAGTATGACTTTCTCATCACCCTCAATCTCATCCCCATCGCCTCTCCTCACCAGCACTCTGCTTTGCCAACCTCTTCCTCCACATCCCACTTGACACTGACATCCCTGCACCCTTACGCATTCCCTCTCTCTCAATGGTCACATTCACTTAACTATTCGACCATGCAGTCCTCACACTCCCTATCACTGTGACGCAATGACAGCAATTTACAACACACAGGGAGGGCCCTTTGTCTCCTTCTAAGCATCTATGCTATGGATTCTCTACACTCACTCCTTCATTCTCACTCAAACTCCACTTGTGTCCCTCATTGCAGGAAAAGAGAGCCCACAATAAGAGGGAAAGAATGAGGACAGGAGGAGGGCCACCCTCAGTAGCCCAGCTCACCACCTCGGAGGAGGCGGCCCTAGAAATTGCCGGGATCGAGGAGGATTCCCAAGTGGGGGACGGACAGGCGGGCGCATCACAGCAAACTGGTGACAGAATAGTTTGGCATCTCTCTCATTGACATTGCATGAGTGACTGATAATGATTCTGATGCTCTAACAGATTTTCTAATGATCATCTGCACAAGTCAATGTGCATGCAACCTTCACCTCACATCTCTAACTCTTTCCTTTACTCCCCCACAGGACCATCGAGAGCCCCCGTCCCCACTGTCCAGGAGGAAGAGCCTGAGCTTCCAGACTCCTCAGAGAAAGCTGCAACCTCTGAGGGCGCTCAGTCAGCAGAATTAAGTGCACCCTGCACCAGCGCAGACACTCACTCCTCGGTGGGACCTTCGGGACATAGAGTAGAATTGTCACCTGGTGTATCACAGTTCACAAGTGAGCATCAGCAGATGGTGGAGACAGGGACAGCAGTGGAGAGTCCTCGTCGCAGTGGAGAGGACGCTCCCAGCTCGGCTCTGCTGCATGTCGACCCTGTGCCTCCGGGTCCATCCAGAAGGAGAGCGGTGCTGGAACTCCAGGAACAGGTGCAGGAGTCTCTGGCAGGTTTTGTCTCCAGGGTCGCTGCGAGTGTGGAGCGAATGGAGGAGTCCATCGCTAACATGAGCAGAGCCTTTGTGGAGGCGTTGGCACATGAACGCATCACCACGGAAAGGATGGCTACCTCCATGGTAAGGCTGGCTACCGTAGAGGAGAGGATGGCAATGGTAGAGGAGAGGATGGCAATGGTAGAGGAGAGGATGGCAACGTCCATGGAGGAGCTTAGTCGCCAGGGTATGGAAAACATGGTAATTGTTCAGAATAGACTGACATCTCTTGAGGAGCGATGGTCAGCTATTGAGCAAACAAACCAGACCTTCATGCAAGCCCTCTGGAGTAGGACTTCCAGTGCAGAAACGGGTCCTCATGGTCCCCCTGCAGTGCAGCAAGGTGCTGTCCAGCTACTTGCTAGCTCTGAAGTGGGGCTGACCCATGAGAGGGATGTTGGTGGCATACAACAAGGAAATGGGGGCTCCTCTCCAAGCGCTCACACGACCATGCCACTGCAGAGCCCTCGGTCAGAGCCCCACCAGAGTCCCCACCCAACTGAGATCGGCGTCTCAACCCCTGCACAGCCGCAGGAGCAGCAAACTGTTGCCGAGCCCTCACAAAGGTGTCGAGACAGGAGCAGCAAGAAAGTGAGCAAGGGGCCTCCACATCTGCTGAAGCCACAGGGGAAGCACCACGTAGGAGCATGCGTAAGAGGAAGATAATGCACAAGTAGTCACAAGGGTAGTCACTTGTGTGTAATGTGTTTAATTTTGAAAAGCCATCAGTTGCTTATTGTCATAAAAAATTCTGATGGCAAACTGTTGCAGTTGTGGCGTGTGTCATTTCGCTAATGGGACTTCCACATTGAGGGCTTAGGGCGAGTTGCAATTGTCAGTATGGTGGCCAGAGTGATAGGAATCCGTAGGTTCTTGGCCATTGTCGATGGTCTGATAAGAAGGTGCGAGGCAAAAGTGTTTGATTGTGCAGGCTAAGCAAACCTGGCCAAGATGAGTGCATCCCGGGCAGCAATGTGGTCGCGCGCTGGTGCCTTCTGGCCTGTGCAGCTTCAGGTGGATGAGTTGCAGCTTGGCGCTCCTGTTGTTGCTGCTGCTGTAGGTGGTGCTGTTGTTCATGGTTCTGCTGCTGCCACGGCTGGTCTTCGTCCGAATCTGATGTCCAGGAGGAAAGAAAATAAATGGTTCCCATGCTGTATATGCCTCAGTTGAGGAAGCGCTCAGTCAAGGTGGCGAGAGGGGTTTCCCAGGAGGTCACACTGGAGATGGGTGTCAGGCTCCAAACTTCCACAACAATGAGTAGGCCTGCTAAAAGTCCCCCCAGACCTGAGACAACAAAGTTCTGCCACCTGCAAATGATGATTGCTGAAAACTCCTTTTTAATGGTGGAGCTGCAGCTGTTAGTAAGCAGTCCACTTGTGAGGCCGCCAGGATTCACTGGCGTGTTCCAGAGGAGACGTGCAGGACGTGGGAAAAGTGGTAAAATCAGAAAGGCCTCTCAAAATGGGATTATCGAGGCAATTAAGTGGTCGTTAAGGGCCTTAAGGGCCTATCCCGCCTCTTGGAGGCGGGATGGAAACAGGGTCAGAAAACGCGCATTTGGGAAAATTGCTCGGAGGCGGGATGGAGGCGGGATCGGGCCCGCCCGCCATTTTTTGTGATTTTACCACCTCACAAGCCTCCAATCCCGCCTCCTCGGGCCTGGCAAAATCGAGCTCATAATCTAATTTGACACTGCAGTGTAGTGCTGTGGGAGTGCTGCATTGTTGGAGGTGTCTTCCTTTGCATGAGATGTTGAAACAAGGCCGTGTCTACCTACTCAAAGATCCTATTGCATTGTAGGGAGTTCAAAACTAGGGGCCATCAACATAGGATAGTCACTAATAAATCAAATAAGGAATTCAGGAGAAACTTCTTTACTCAGAGTAGAGAGAATGTGAAATTAGCTACCACATGGAGTGGTTGAGGCAAATAGCTTAGGTGCATTTAAGGGGAAGCTAGATAAGTATATGAGGGAGAAAGGAATAGGACATGTTAATTGGATGAAATGAAGTAAGGAAGGAGGCGTCTCATGTGGGGTATAAACATTGGCATAGACCTTTTGGGCCAAATGGCCTGTTTCTGTGCTATAAATTCTATGTAATTCTGAAAACTTGCTTGGTGCAAAATCCTCCTGTGCACTGCAGGAATTCCAGTCATAGATGAGGTGATGTGAACATGGCAGGGTCAATGATGTCACTGAACGGCTGCAGGACATTCTGAGGGGGGAGGGTGAACAGCCAGAGGTCGTGGTCCATATCGGTACCAACGACATAGGTAGAAAGAGGGACGAGGTCCTGCAAACAGAATATAGGGAGCTAGGAAATAAATTAAAAAGCAGGACCTCAAAGGTAGTAATCTCATAGAAACATAGAGACATGGAAGATAGGAGCAGGAGTAGGCCATTCGGCCCCTCGAGCCTGCTCCGCCATTCAATGAGATCATGGCTGATCATCCAAACTCAGTACGCTGTCCCTGCCTTCTCCCCATATCCCTTGATCCCTTTAGCCTTAAGAAATATATCTAACTCCTTCTTGAATATATTTAATGAATTGGCCTCAACTGTCTTCTGTGGTAGAGAATTCCACAGGTTCACCACTCTCTGGGTGAAGAAATTCCTCCTCATCTCTGTCCTAATAGGCTTACCCCTTGTCCTTCAACTGTGACCCCTGGTTCTGGACTCCCCCGCCATCGGGAACATCCTTCCTGCATCTAGTCTGTCTAGTCCTGTTAGAATTTTATAAGTTTCAATGAGATCCCCTCTCATTCTTCTAAACTCCAGCGAGTATAAGCCCAATCGACCCAATCTCTCCTCATACGTCATTCCTGCCATCCCAGGTATCAGTCTGGTGAATCTTCGCTGCACTCTCTCCATGGCAAGAACATCCTTCCTCAGATAAGGCGACCAAAACTGCACACAATACTCAAGGTGTGGTCTCACCAAGGCCCTGTACAACTGCAACAAGACATCCTTGTTCCTGTACTTGAACCCTCTCGCTACGAAGGCCAACATACCATTTGCCTTCTTAACCGCCTGCTGCACCTGCATGCTTACCTTCAGCGACTGGTGCACAAGGACACCCTGGTCTCGTTGCACTTCCCCTTCTCCCAATCTATTGCCGTTCAGATAATAATCTGCCTTCCTGTTTTTGCCACCAAAGTGGATAACCTCACATTTATCCACATTATACTGCATCTGCCATGCATTTGCCCAATCACCCAACCTGTCCAAATCATACTGGAGTTTCTCGGCATCCTTCTCACAGCACACACGCCCACCCAGCTTGGTGTCATCTGCAAGCTTGGAGATATTACATCTAGTTCCCTCGTCTAGATCATTAATATATATTGTGAATAGCTGGGGTCCTAGGACCACGTGCTAGCAAGAGCAGAAATAGGAGAATAGATCAGATGAATGCGTGGCTGGAGAGATGGTGTAGGAGGGCGGGATTTAAATTCCTGAGGCATTGGGACCGATTCTGGGTAAGGTGGGACCTGTACAAGCTGGACGGATTACAGCTGCAGCTCCACCATTAAAAAGGAGTTTTCAGCAATCATCATTTGCAGGTGGCAGAACCGGGACCAACATCCTCGCAGGGGGGTTTGCTAGTGCTGTTGGGAAGGATTTAAACTAGTTTGTCAGGGGGCTGGGAACCTAAGTGTGGGCCCAGAACGGAGAGAAACAAAGCTGGAAGTGCAAGTTAGAAAAGTAGTCAGCAAAACTAGTAGGGAGCAGAAACAAAGGCCAACAGTAAAGAGGGTCAAAGTGCAGAAAAATATTAAACAGGCAAAGTTGAAGGCACTTTATCTAAATGCACGTAGCATTCGCAACAAGGTGGATGAATTAATGGCACTAATAGAAGTAAATGGGTATGATGTAATTGCCATTACAGAGACATGGTTGCAGGGTAACCAAAGATGGGAACTGAATGTTCCAGGGTACTCAACATTTAGGAAGGACAGACAAAAAGGAGAAGGAGGTGGCGTAGTGCTGTTAATAAGGGATGAGATTGGTACGGTCAAGATAAAAGATCTTGGCACAGCAGATCATGATGTAGAACTGGAATCAGTTTGGGTGGAACTAAGAAACAGCAAAGGCCGGAAAACATTGGTGGAAGTTGTGTATAGGCCACCAACAGTAGTGGTAATGTAGGGCACAGTATCAATCAAGAAATTAGAAGTGCATGTAACAAGGGCAATACGGTAATCATGGGGGACTTTAATCTACATATTGACTGGGCAAATCAAATTACTACTAATGGTGTGGAGGACGAATTCTTGGAATGCTTGCGAGATGGTTTCCTGGATCAGTATGTGGAGGAACCAACCAGGGAACAGGCTATTCTGGATCTGGTACTGTGTAATGAGAAAGGGCTAATCAATAATCTTGTGGTAAAGGGGCCTTTAGGGACAAGTAACCATAATATGATTGAATTTTACATTAAGTTTGAGAATGCTGTAGTCCAATTTGAAACTAAGGTCTTCAATCTAAACAAAGGAAACTACAAGGGTATGAGGGACAAGTTGGCCATGGTAGATTGGGAGAGACTACACTAAAAGGTATGAAGGTGGACATACAATGGCTAACATTCAAGGAAATAATGCATAATTTGCAACAAACATATATTCCTCTAGGGCATAAAAACCCAAAAGGAAAAGTGATCCAACCATGGCTAACAAAAGAAATTAAAGCTAGTATTAAGTCAAAGGAGGAAGCTTATCAAGTTGCCAGAAAAAGCAGTCAGCCTGAGGATTGGGATCTTTTTAGAAATCAGCAAAGGGGGACCAAGAATTGATAAAGAAAGGGAAAATGGAATATGAGCACAAACTAGTGAAAAATATACAAATGGATTGTAAAAATAGGTATGTGAAAAGGAAAAGACTGGCGAAGGTAAATGTAGGTCCTTTACAATCAGAGACGGGAAAATTTATAATGGGGAATGAGGAAATGGCAGAGAAATTAAATAAATACTTTGTTTCTGTCTTCACGGAAGAAGACACAAAAATCCTCCCAGAAATACGAGAAAACCAAGGGTGTGGCGAGAATGAGGAACTTAAAGAAATTATTATTGGCAAAAAAAAGTACTAGCAAAATTAATGGGACTAAAAGTCGATAAATCCCAAGGACCGGATGACCTACATCCTACGGTTTTGAAAGAGGTGGCCATTGGGATAGTGGACGCATTGGTTGTCATCTTCCAAAATTCTATAGATTCTGGAACGGTTCCTGCAGATTGGAGGATAGCAAATCTAACCCCGCTATTTAAGAAAGAAAGGAGAGAGAAAACGGGGAACTACAGACCTGTTGGCCTCACATCAGTAGTTGGGAAAATGCTGGAATCTATTATAAAGGATGCAATAACCGGGCCCTTAGAAACTAATAGTAAGATTAGGCAGAGTCAACATGGATTTATGAAAAGGAAATCCTGTTTGACAAACCTATTGGAGTTCTTTGAGGATGTAACTAGTGGAGTAGACAAAGGGGAACCAGTAGATGTGGTGTATCTGGATTTTCAGAAGGCCTTCGATAACATAAGAAATAGGAGCAGGAGTAGGCCATACGGCCCCTCGGGCCTGCTCCGCCATTCAATAGGATCATGGCTGATCTGAATCTAGACTCACGTCCACTTCCCTGCCCTCTCCCCGTAACCCCTAATTCCCTTATCTGCTAGGAAAATGTCTATCTCCATTTTAAATTTATTTAATGTTGCAGCTACCACAGCTCTCTGGGGTAGCAAATTCCATAGGTTTACTACCCTCTGAGTGAAGAAGTTTCTCCTCATCTCAGTTTTGAAAGGGCAGCCCCTTATTCTAAGATTATGCCCCCTAGTTCTAGTCTCACCCATCAGTGGAAACATCCTCACCGCATCCACCCGATCAAGCCCCCTCACAATCTTATATGTTTCAATAAGATCGCCTCTCATTCTTCTGAACTCCAATGAGTAGAGTCCCAACCTACTCAACCTTTCCTCATACGTCAACCCCCTCATCTCTGGAATCAACCGAGTGAACCTTCTCTGAACCGCCTCGAGAGCAAGTATATCTTTTCTTAAATATGGAAACCAAAACTGCACGCAGTATTCCAGGTGTGGCCTCACCAATACCCTGTATAACTGCAGCAAGACTTCCCTGTTTTTATACTCCATCCCCCTTGCAATAAAAGCCAAGATTCCATTGGCCTTCCTGATCACCTGCTGCACCTGCATACTAACTTTTTGTGTTTCATGCACCAGGACCCCCAGATCCCTTTGTACTGTAGCACTTTGCAGTTTCTCTCCATTTAGATAATAACTTGCTCTTTGATTTTTTCTGCCAAAGTGCATAACCTCACACTTTCCAACATTATATTGCATCTGCCAAATCTCTGCCCACTCACTTAGCCTGTCTATGTCCTTTTGCAGGTTTTTTATGTCCTCCTCACTCACTGCTTTCCCTCCCATCTTTGTATCATCGGCAAACTTGGATATGTTGCACTCGGTCCCTTCCTCCAAATCGTTAATATAGATTGTAAAGAGTTGGGGTCCCAGCACTGACCCCTGCGGAACACCACTAGTTACTGATTGCCAGCCCGAGAACGAACCATTTATCCCAACTCTTTGTTTTCTGTTAGATAGCCAATCTTCCACCTATGCCAGTATATTACCCCCAATCCCGTGATTTTTTATCTTGATCAGTAATCTTTTGTGTGGAACCTTGTCAAATGCCTTTTGGAAGTCCAAATACACTACATCCACTGGTTCCCCTTTATCCACCCTGTATGTTACATCCTCAAAGAATTCGAGCAAATTTGTCAAACATGACTTCCCCTTCGTAAAACCATGCTGACTCTGTCCTATTAAATTATGTTTATCCAAATGCTCTGTTACTGTTTCCTTAATAATGGACTCCAACATTTTGCCAACCATAGATGTTAGGCTAACTGGTCTATCGTTTCCAGCTTTTTGTCTACTTCCCTTCTTAAATAAGGGTGTTACATTAGCAGTTTTCCAATCTGCCGGGACCTTTTCTGAGTCCAGGGAGTTCTGGAAAATGATCACCAATGCATCCACAATCCCTACCGCCACTTCTCTCAAGACCCTAGGATGTAGGCCATCAGGTCCGGGGGATTTATCCGCCTTAAGTCCCATTATTTTACTGAGTACCATCTCCTTAGTGATTTTAATCGTGTTTACTTCCTCCCCCCACCCCCATTGCCCCCTGTTTGTCCAGTGTTGGGATATTTTTAGTGTCCTCTACTGTAAAGACTGATACAAAATATTTGTTCAGCGTCTTTGCCATCTCCATGTTCCCCACCACTAGTTTCCCGGTCCCATCCTCTAAGGGACCAACGTTCACTTTAGCCACCCTTTTTCTTTTTATATAGCTGGAGAAACTCTTGCTATCTGTTTTTATATTTTTTGCTAGTTTACTTTCATAATCTATCTTCCCTTTCTTAATTAATCTTTTAGTTATTGTTTGCTGGCTTTTAAATGCTTCCCAATCTTCTATTCTCCCACTAGATTTGGCTACTTTATATGCCCTTGTTTTCAGTCGAATACTATCCTTTATTACTTTACTAAGCCACAGATGGCTGTCTTTTCTTTTACTCCCCTTTTTCCTCAGTGGAATATATTTATCTTGAAAGATGTGAAATATCTCCTTGAATGTAGACCACTGCTCTTGTACCGTCTTACACTTTAATCTGTTTTCCCAGTCCACTTTAGTCAATTCTACCCTCATACCTTCATAGTCTCCTTTATTTAAGCTTAGTACGCTGGTTTGAGATCCAACTCTCTCACCCTCAAACTGAATTTGGAATTCAACCATATTATGGTCACTCATTCCAAGGGGATCCTTTACTAGGACATTTTTTATGAATCCTGTCTCATTACACAGGACCAGATCTAAGATTGCCTGCCCCCTGGTTGGTTCAGTTACATACTGATGCGCCATCAATTACTCAAAAGACTGAGGTTGAGCGAGTAACAATCAGGCTTTTATTAACTAAAGAATGAAGGTCTTGTCTCGAGTGGTCGACCCGTCCAGAATACTAAGGGACTGGGAGGTAGTCACTTATATACCTGGAATAGTGGGAGGAGTCAGCCGAGGCATGTCCAGACCTGTGCCTAGTGGAATACACATACAGACACAGACAGGTATGACAGTGGTTTACCACACATACTGCTCAAGGAACCCATCCCTAATACACTCTATGAACTCTTCCTCAATGCTGCCGTGCCCAATTTGATTAGTCCAGTCAATATGAAAGTTAAAATCCCCCATGATTATAGCTGTTCCCTTATTACAAGCCCCAACTATTTCCTGATTTATACTCCGACCAACAGAGTTGCAACTGTTAGGAGGCCTATAGACTACGCCCACTAGTGACTTTTTCCCCTTATTATTCCTTATCTCCACCCAAACTGTTTCACTATCCTGATCCTTTGACCCAATATCATTTCTGACTATTGCAGTGATTCCATCCTTGATTAACATAGCAACCCCACCTCCCTTTCCTTCCTGTCTGTCCTTCCTAATTGTCAAATACCCTTGTATGTTTAGTTCCCAGTCATGATTATCTTGCAGCCATGTTTCCGTAATGACCACCAGATCATACCCATGTGTAGTTATTTGCACCGTCAACTCGTCAATTTTGTTGCGAATGCTGCGTGCATTCAGATAAAGAACTTTCAAATATGTTTTCTGACAATTTATTCCTGCTTTTACCCCTTTTACTACTTTACCTTTATCATTATACATTCTGTCCCTTCCTGACACGCTCTGGTTTTTAATTCCCCCACTGCTACCTTGCTCTATTGCCTTCTCCACTGTCATTTTTATTTTTCGCTCTCTTAAAACCTCCCCCCCACTAATTAGTTTAAAGCCCTCTCTACAGCCCTAGTTATTCGATTCGCCAGGATTCTAGTCCCAGCACTGGCCAAGTGAAGTTCGTCCCAATGGAACAGCTCTCTCCTGTCCCAGTACTGATGCCAGTGTCCCAGGAAGCAAAACCCATTTCTCCCACACCAGTCTTTGAGCCACGCATTTAACTTTCTAATTTTATTTACCCTAGCCAAATTTGCACGTGGCTCAGGTAGTAATCCAGAGATTATTACCCTTGTGGTTCTGCTTTTTAATTTGGCCCCTAGCTGCTCAAACTCCCTCAGCAGAACCTCCTTCCTTGTCCTATCTATGTCGTTGGTACCAACATGGACCACGACAACTGGATCCTCCCCCTCCCACTCCAAGTTTCTCTCCAGCCCAGAGGAAATGTCCTTAACCCTGGCACCGGGCAGGCAACACAGCCCTCGGGACTCTCGCTCTCGGCTGCAAAGAACTCTATCTATCCCCCTAACGATACTATCCCCTACCACTACAACATTTCTTTTAACTCCCCCCACTTGAATGGCCCCCCGTTCCACGGTGCTGTGGCCAGGTTGCTCATCCTCCCCGCAGTCCCTGTTCCCATCCTCACAGGGAGTAAGAGCCTCAAACCTGTTGGACAAGAGCAAGGGCTGCGGCTCCTCCAACACTACCTCCTGGATCCCCGTACCTGCCTCACTTCTAGTCACACCATCCTGACCCTGGCCACGGACTACATCTGAATTAATTAATCTAATTGGTGTGACTACCTCCTGATACACAGAGTCCAGGTAACTCTCCCCCTCCCTGATGTGCCTCAGTGTTTGAAGCTTGGACTCCAGCTCTTCAACACGGAGCCGGAATTCCTCGAGCAGCCAACACTTACTGCAAATGTGATCACCGTGAGCATCAATGGTGTCCACCAGCTCCCACATATTGCAGCAGCAACACATCACCTGATCTCCCATTCTATGTAATTAATTAAATTTATTAATATTATTTTTAAATACCCTCTGCCCCGATTCTAGATGATGAATATCGCACCTTAGAAACTATAAACCACAGAGTTTAAGCTTAAAAAAGGGAGCAATACTTACCAACCAATCACTTACCCGCTTTCTGGTGACGTCACACTTGGATTACTTTTTACCTCTCTCCTTCCCTCCGAGTTCCGAGTTCGGAGACTGGTACGCCTTACCTGGTCTCTGGGGCCTTTTATAGCCCCGCTCTGCCGCTCGAGATTCCCGTCGACGCTGTGAGGCCTTACCTGGTCTCCGGGGCCTTTTATAGCCCCGCTCTGCCGCTCGAGATTCCCGCCGACGCTGTGAGGCCTTACCTGGTCTCCGGGGCCTTTTATAGCCCCGCTCTGCCGCTCGAGATTCCCGCCGACGCTGTGAGGCCTTACCTGGTTTCCGGGGCCTTTTATAGCCCCACTCTGCCGCTCGAGATTCCTGCCGACGCTGTGAGGCCTTACCTGGTCTCTGGGGCCTTTTATAGCCCTACTCTGCCGCTCGAGATTCCCGCCGATGCTGTGAGGCCTTACCTGGTCTCTGGGGCCTTTTATAGCCCCGCTCTGCCGCTCGAGTTTCCCGCCGACGCTCTGAGGCCTTACCTGGTCTCTGGGGCCTTTTATAGCCCCGCTCTGCCGCTCGAGATTCCTGCCGACGCTGTGAGGCCTTACCTGGTCTCTGGGGCCTTTTATAGCCCTACTCTGCCGCTCGAGATTCCCGCCGACGCTGTGAGGCCTTACCTGGTCTCTGGGGCCTTTTATAGCCCCGCTCTGCCGCTCGAGTTTCCCGCCGATGCTCTGAGGCCTTACCTGGTCTCTGGGGCCTTTTATAGCCCCGCTCTGCCGCTCGAGATTCCCGCCGACGCGGTGAGGCCTTACCTGGTCTCTGGGGCCTTTTATAGCCCCGCTCTGCCGCTCGAGTTTCCCGCCTACGCTGGTCCCACACAAGAGGTTGGTGAACAAAATTAGGGCACATGGAATTGGGGGTAATATACTAGCATGGATTGAGAATTGGTTAACATGGATTGAGAATTGGTTAACAGACAGAAAACAAAGAGTAGGGCTAAATGGGTCTTTTTCAGGATGGCAGGCTGTGACTAGTGGGGTACCGCAAGGATCGGTGCTTGGGCCCCAGCTATTCACAATCTATATCAATGATTTGGATGAGGGGACTAAATGTAACATTTCCAAATTTGCTGATGATACAAAACTAGGTGGCAGTGTCAGTTGTGAAGAGGATGTGAAGAGGCTTCAAGGGGATCTCGACAGGCTCAGTGAGTGAGCGAGAACATGGCAGATGGAATATAATGTGGATAAATGTGAAGTTATCCACTTTGGTAGAAAAAACAGAAAGGCAGAGTATTTCCTAAATGGTGAAAGATTGGGGAATGCAGATGCTCAAAGGGACCTGGGTGTCCTTGTACATGAGTCACTGAAAGTGAATGTGCAGGTGCAGCAAGCCATTAGGAAGGCAAATGGTATGCTGGCCTTCATTACAAGAGGATTTGAGTACAGGAGTAAAGAAGTCTTACTCCAATTATATAGGGCCTTGGTGAGACCACACCTGGAGTACTGTGTACAATTTTGGTCTCCTTACCTAAGGAAGGATATACTTGCCATAGAGGGAGTGCAACGAAGATTCACGAGATTGATTCCTGGGATGGCGGGACTGTCGTATGAGAAGAGATTGTGTAAACTAGGCCTGTATTCTTTTGAATTCAGAAGAATGAGAGGAGATCTCATTGAAGCATACAAAATTATTACAGGGCTTGATAGGGTGGATGCTGGGAGAATGTTTCCCTTGGCTGGGGAGTCTAGAACCAGGGGCCACAACCTCAGGATAAAGGGTAGGCCATTCAGGACTGAGATGAGAAGAAATTTCTTCACACAGAGGGTGGTGAATCTTTGGAATTCTCTACCCCAGAGGGCTGTGGAGGCTCAGTCATTGGGTATATTCAAAACAGAAGTCGATAGATTTCTGACTAGTAAGGGCATCAAGGGATATGGCGATAGGGCCGGTGAATGGAGTTGAGGCAGAAGATCAGCCAGGATCTCATTGAATGGCGGAGCAGTCTCGAAGGGCCAAATGGCCTACTCCTATTTCTTATGTTCTTATGTTCACACACAAGCAGTGTCAAATTTTATAGGAAAATATTATATAATTTTTTTTCTTAGCTTTTTACAGGTTTGAGCCAAGAGAGGTGGAAGCGAGGAAACGAATAAGGCTTACGTCTTTGGATCAATGAATAGATTTGACCTTTTATTTCCAATGGGCCATTACCTCAATATCTTATCAGGTGCAGAATGACATACACACAACCAGCCAACGCGTCATAGTGTAAGACAATGGCAAGTTGCTTTATTTTCTGATTTTGACAACCGTATTCTTAGTGTTCACAGCTGAAAGTGTGATAAGCATCTGTGCTGTATAATAGGTGGCTGCAATCATTCCGGAGTTATACACGGGAAAGCAAAACGTACTGACAGCATAGGTGAAATCAGATACGATAAAAAGCATTCCTCCAATAGTGGCAAACAATTTTACCCAAGACCAGTGCTGATGGAAGAGTGTGCCGGCGCTCGCACGCCAGGCCATGGTACCTATTAAACTGATGTAGATGTAGGCTGCCCACTGGAAGGGCTTTTGATCCCAGAGACATCTGTTGAGGAACAACAAGTATACGGTGCCAACAACCACCAGGAAAAAGCCTGCCAGCAGGTTTAATGGTTTCGCACCAAACATCCAGATGTAGAAAACATGTGCGAGCCCAAACATGAAGTCACCTGAAATGACAGCAGAATTAAAAATGACTTCCTATACACTTGATCATTCCATTCTCTTCATTTTCCGCTTATTATGTTCTACTTATGTGATGCCTTTGCACACCATCTTTCTCTGATACTCCCAACTATTTATCTGTCATTCCTAAACAAATACGATTTGAATAAAACTTTGCATTTTCCATTTCCTTTCAATTTTCTTGCCTCCACTCCTGAAGCCACAGATTTAATCTGGTATGTGGCCAGGTGGCTGTTCTTCATGTGAGCCTAGACAGTGAATGCTATCACAGCGGAGTCTGATCCTGTCCTCATTCGACATGCACACCTGGCATACTTTCCAGCTGGATTAATTGGATATTAATCAGGATTGGGAAGCCTAGCTGATTTTTCTCTCATTTGGGCCAACGAGCACTCAGGCTATTTGTTGCACCCCAACTGCTTTCTCGACTGAGATCAGCCAACATTACAGGAAGGATGTGATTGCACTAGAGAGGGTACAGAGGAGATTTACCAGGATGTTGCCTGGACTGGAGAGTTTTAGCTACGAGGAAAGATTGGATAGGCTGGGATTGTTTTCTTTGGAACAGAGGAGGCTGAGGGGAGACCTTATTGAGGTGTATAAAATTATGAGGGGCCCAGACAGAGTGGACAGGAAGGACCTATTTCCCTTAGCAGAGGGGTCAACAACCAGGGGACATAGATTTAAAGTAATTAGTAGGAGGTTTAGAGGGAGTTTGAATGGAAATTTCTTCACCCAGAGGGTGGTTGGGGTCTGGAACTCACTGCCTGAAAGGGTGGTAGAGGCAGAGACCCTCACCACATTTAAAAACTGCTCGGATGTACACTTGAAGTGCCGTAACCTACAGGGCTATGGACCCAGAGCTGGAAAGTGGGATTAGGCTGGATAGCTCTTTGTCGGCCGGCACAGACACGATGGGCCGAATGGCCTCCTTCCGTGCTGTAAATTCCTATGATTCTATAATTCAACACAGACTGGTTATCAAACCTCGAGCTTTTTGGTTTGTGAAACTTAATGCTAAGCCAGCTGATGTCTTTGCCCATTGGGAAAATCTTGAAAACAGCTTTGCAAAACACATGTGTTTGTCTCCCAAAAGTGTCTAATACAAGGCGCTTCACAGGAGCATTATCAGACAAAATTTGACACCGAGCCACAGAAGAGATATTAGTGATATTAGGATTGGGAAGCCTAGCAGATTTTTCTTTCTTTGGGCCAACAAGCCTTCTGATTACAGATGCTGCCTGACCTTCTGAGTATTTCCAGCATGTTCTGTTTCTATTAGAGATATTAGAACAGGTGACCAAAAGCTTAGTCATAGAGGTAGGTTTTAAGGAGCAACTTAAAGGAAGAGAGAGGCTGAGAAGTTTAGGGAGGGAATTCCAGAGCTTGGGGGGGCGAGGCCATGGAGGGATTTGAACACAAGGATGAGAATTTTAAAATCGAGGATTTGGTGGACAGGGAGCCAGTGTGGGTCAGTGAGCAAAGAGGTGATGGGTGAACGGGACTTGGTGTGAATTAAGATATGGGAAGCAAAGTTTTGGATGAGCTAAATCCCCTGGACTTGATGACCTACATCCTAAGGTTTTGAAAGAGGTGGCTATAGAGATAGTGGATGCATTGGCTGTCATTTTCCAAAATTCCATAGTTTCTAGAACGGTTCCCGTGGATTGGAAGGTAGTAAATGTAACCCTACTATTTAAGAAAGGAGGGAGAGAGAAAACGGGGAACTACAGACCAATTAGCCTGACATCAGTAGTAGGGAAAATGCTAGAATCTATTATTAAGGACGTGGTAACAGGGCACTTAGAACATAATTAAAGAATTGGGCCGAGTCAACACGGATTTATGAAAGGGAAATTGTGTTTGATGAATCTGTTAGAGGTTTTTGAGATTGTTACTAGCAGAATAGATAAGGGGGAACCAGTGGATGTGGTGTATTTGGATTTTCAGAAGGCATTCGATAAGGTGCCACACAAGAGGTTATTAAACAAAATTAGGGCTCATGGAATTGGGGGTAATATACTAGCATGGATTGAGGATTGGTTAACAGACAGAAAACAGAGAGTAGGAATAAACAGGTCATTTCCGGGTTGGCAGGCTGTAGCTAGTGGGGTACCCGCAAGGATCATTGCTTGGGCCTCAGCTATTCACAATCTACATCAATCATTTGCTGATGATACAAAGCTGGGTGGGAATGTAAGTTGTGAGGAGGATGCAAAGAGGCTTTAAGGGGATATAGACAAGCTAAGGAGTAGGCAAGAACATGGAAAATGGAATATAATGTGGAGAAATGTGAAGTTATCCACTTTGGTAGGAAAATAGAAAAGCAGAGTATTTTTTAAATGGTGAGAGATTGGGAAATGCTGGTGTTCAGAGGGACCTGGGTGTCCATGTACACGAATCGCTGAAAGTTAATATGTAGGCACAGCAAGCAATTAGGAAAGCAAATGGTATGTTGGCCTTTATTACAAGAGGATTTGAGTATAAGAGTAAAGACGTCTTACTGCAATTGTATAGGGCCCTGTGAGACCACACCTGGAGTATTGTGCACAGTTTTGGTCTCCTTACCAGGAGGATATACTTACCATAGAGGGAGTGCAACGAAGGTTCACCAGACTGATTCCTGGGATGGGGGGGGATTGTCCTATGAGGAGGGATTGAGTAGACTGGGCCTATATTCTCTAGAGTTTAGAAGAATGAGAGGTGATCTCACTGAAACATACAAAATTCTTACAGGGCTTGACAGGCTAGATGCAGGGTGGATGTTTCCCCTGGCTGGGGAGTCTAGAACCAGGGGTCACAGTCTCAGAATAAGGGGTCGGCCATTTAGGACTGAGATGAAGTGAAAATTCTTCACTCAGAGGGTGGTGAATCTTTGGAATTCTCCACCCCAGAGGGCTGTGGAGGCTCAGTCGTTGAGTATATTCAAGGCAGAGATCGATAAATTTTTGGATATTAAGGGAATCAGGGGATATGGGGATAGTGCAGGAAAGTGGAGTTGAGGTATGTTGGAGTTGAGCCATGATCTTATTGAATGGCGGAGCAGGCTTGGGGCCAAATGGCCGACTCCTGCTCCTAGTTCTTATAAGTCCAAAGATGTGCGGGTTAGGTTGATTGGCTATGATAAAAAAAAATTGACCCTTAGTGTTAGGGGGATTAAATACGTGGGGTTACGGGGATAGGGTGGGATATGTGTTGGTGTAGGGGTGACGGAGATCGGGTGGGATATGTGTCGGTGCAGGCTCGATGGGCCGAAATGGCCTCTATCTGCACTGTGAGGTTTCTGTGATTCTGTGAAGTTCAGGTTTATGGAGGGTGTTAGGTAGGAGGCCGCCCAGGAGAACATTGGAATAGTGAAGTCTGGAGGTAACAGCGCATGGATGAGGATTTCAGCAGTACATGGGCTGAGGCATGGGCGGAGGCAGGCAATATTATGGAGGTGGAAGTAGGAGGTCTTGGTGATGGAGAGGATATGGCGTTGGAAGCTCAGCTCAGGGTCAGATAGGATGCCGAGTTTGCAAACTGTCTATCAGCCTCAGACAGTGGTCAGGGAGGGGGATGGAGTCGGTGGCAAGGGCAGAGAGTTTGTGGCGGGGACTGAAGACACGGTCTTCCCAATATTTAATTAATGTGCATTCCACAGTCCCACAACCCTTTGTGTGGAGAATTTCTTTCTAGATCTGCTTTTATCTGACTTAGTTTTAAATTCTAAGATTAATGTCCCATTGTTCAATTCCACTCATTATTTTAAATACCTCAAATCAGATCATTCTTAAGCTGTTCATCTGTAGGGACAATAAACCAGGTTTGTCCAGTCTCTGATCATAGCTAAATTCTTTCATCCCAAATATCATCCAGTTCAATCGATGCTGGACCCCCTCCAAGGCCATTATATCCTTCCTAAAGTTCTGGCTTCGAAAAGTATGACATTGCTGAATGAAATACATCAGAAAAATATTTAAATGTGCAACTGTAGGAACGGAGGTTCCTAACGAAAAAACTGAGTTCGACTCAGGCAATCAAAATAACGAACTTTAATGGAACAGAACAGGTTTTAACTGGAAACTGCTAGAATACATCGAATACAGGTCTGCTCTCCTTGAAGGCTCCACGAGGACTGATCCTCTGGTCTGAAAGCTGACGTCATCACGTCATCACGTTCTTCCCGCCATTGGGGAATCACATGACTAACGGCATGACGTCATCACGTTGAAACCGCGCTGTAAAGGTAACTAGACATAGTACAGTTAAACAGTGTAATTAAAGGTACAGACACAGGCAGTAACTACATTGCTGTTAAAGGAATTATGTACAACCGCTCTGAGTCCTTTGGTGGCTCCGCCACACAACAACACTATTTAAGTAAACTACAAATCTTTCATCTGTTTTCTCACACTTACCATGAAGGTGGTATAGTTGTGTAGATGTGGTGCGGAAGATATCTCCTGCTGCTGAAAATAGGAGGCCTGCAAGGAGCTTTGGAGCTTTGGAGTGTGTGTACATGTTTATTCCATGGGTCAAGATGTATGTACACAGGAACAAAATGGGCAAGCATTTGAGGAGGGCCTTCATCCATAAGGGACAGGAAGATTGCGGTGCCAATACAAAATAAACACAGACGCTCAGCAAGAAGGGCACCAACCTGCACAGCTCCTTTAGCACCTTTAGTAAGAAAAAAATAACAGCTTGTTAGCTATAGAGATAGAGAATAAAGGAGAGAGATATGATTCTTCTGGCGGTTTCTGATATTTTGCTACAAGCAAACCCAAATGCATAACTAGTGAGTGACATTTCAGTTCCAGGGGTCACCAAAGGATAAGAATTACAGTTCTGTTTGCTTTTCATACCAGAAATGTTAAGAATTTTTATCCGTCTAGTTTTCACGCCT
Source organism: Somniosus microcephalus (assembly GCF_052327205.1). Taxonomy (NCBI): domain Eukaryota; kingdom Metazoa; phylum Chordata; class Chondrichthyes; order Squaliformes; family Somniosidae; genus Somniosus; species Somniosus microcephalus. Next base: position 16,743,840 of record NC_141016.1, read on the forward strand.
GTTTTGCAAGGTACAGTCCCCTCCTACTGGGGTACGGTTGCACAGGTGCCAGTCACTCTCCACCACCTTAACTAAGCAGTCATTTCTTGATACGTGAGCTTAGGCAGCGAGTGTCATCATGGTGATCCACCACAGGGTCATCACAGCGAGCCCGATCCTGTCCACTCTAGCTTTTCACACTGTTTCATTTTCCAGCAGGAGTGACTGATACCAATTGTAGAACCCAAACTGACACGCTAAAATCAGCTAACTCAGCGCAGACTCCGGATCAAACCTGGCCCTTTGCTGGTCTTTGTGGCTCACTACTACACTAGGCCGAGTATTTAATCCATCAAACTGGAGCTTATTGTTTTTAAAACAAAAAGGGTAGGTGTGGTTGAGTGACCCAGTCTTCATTGCTAATGTGCTGTGCCACACAGTGCTAAAACACAGATTCACACCCTGAGATTCCTCACATAGCAGGACAAACTAATAAAACATAGCTACAAGAAGAATTAACCCAGGTAGCATAGTGGTGATGTCCAGAGGCCTGGACTAATGATCGGGAGACATGAGTTCAAATCCCACCACGGCAGCTGAGAAATTTAAATTCAGTTAATTAAATAAATCTGGAATAAAAAGCTAGTATTAGTAACCGATTGTTGTAAAAACCCATCTGGTGCACTAATGACCTTTAGGGAAAGAAATCTGCTGTCTTTACCCAGTCTGGCCTCCATGTGACTCCAGACCCACAGCAATGTGGTTGACCCTTAACTGCCCCTCTGAAATGGCCTAGCAAGCCACTCAATTGTACCAAACCGCTATGGCACACCACATGGACTGCTGTGGTTCAAGAAGGTGGCTCACCATCACCTTCGCAAGGCCAATTAGGAATGGGCAATAAATAATACTGGCCTTGCCAGTGATGCCCACATAAAAATTTTTAAAAGGTCATGCTCAGGATCCTTCTGAATGATGATTACAGAATGGCTCTAATAGAACATACAAAGAATAACAGACAGGAAAAAACCCATCTAGCCTGTCCCACACAACAGCGATGCCTTGTGCATCACAATATATACACCTGCCCACCACCCCATCCAAAAACCATGTGATCACCAGGGGGGAGAAGAAAAAACTCAGGCCAATTAGGGAAAAAACATATGGAAAATTCCTCTCCGACCACCTTAGGTGATCAAAACTAGTCTAGGAGACCAATCTGACCCTGATTAATGTTACACATAACCTACCTTTCGTATGAGGTGATCTCTGGCCCAGCCAGAAAAAAGGTCCAGCTCTCGCTTAAAGGAATTCAGCGAATCAGCGTTCACCGCACGAGCCGGCAGCCTGTTCCACAGGTCCACTATTCTCTAGGAAAAGAACCACCTCCTGACATCTAACCTAGTTCTGGCCTTACAGAAATTTGAGCACAAAAATCTCGGCTGATACTCCAGTGCGGTGCTGAGGGAGTGCTGCACTGTCGGAGGGCCATCTTTCAGATGAGCCGTTAAATCAATGCTCTCTCAGGTGGACATAAAAGATCCCATGGCACTATATCGAAGATGAGCAGGCGAGTTTTCCCCGGTGTCCTGGCCAATATTTATCCCTCAATCAACATAACCAAAACAGATTATCTGGTCATTATCACATTGCTGTGGGAGCTTGCTGTGCGCAAATTGGCTGCCGCGTTTCCTACATTACAACAGCGACTACACTTCAAAAGTATTTCATTGGCTATAAAATGCTTTGGGACGTCCTGAGGTCATGAAAGGCGCTATATAAATGCAGGTCTTTCTTTTTCTTTTTACATAACTTGAGATTGTGACCCCCTGGTCCTCCCTAACCTATTTAGTTTAGAATGGAAGCCTGGGAGCAGGTTTGCTGCCCACTCCAGAATGTGAAGTGGGCACATATCATGCAAACCCGAAAGTCCCAGGTTCGATTCCCAGCCTAGTCAGTTAGCTGATCGCAGCAGAATTGGCCTCAGCGCCTCTGGGTTTGGTGTGGGAAAAATCAGCCAGGATTCTTGCCCCTGATCCCTATTCAGTGACCTTATTACAAACTGTGTGTGTGCACATGCATGTTCGGGCAAAAGCAGGATTGCGCTTGGGTGTGAGGCTCCCTGTGTTCAAACACTGACACTCACGGCCTAGGCTCTCTTGGCAAGGAAAAAGTTTGTTGGCACTATATTTAGCAAGGACTTGATGCCTTCAGAAGAGGAGGGGAGAAAACTGCCAAAGCAACAAGTGAAAAGCACAGCTGGGAGTCATTTGAACAGAAAGCAGAAGAACTCCCATTGTCCTGACAGTGACGTTACATGGGTGGTACCGACATCCCCAGATACACATTTTAAATAAATTCCTTACTTGAAACCAAACTCTATTCCATTTCAGAGCCATCGTTGTTTGATCGTCTCCCAACCAGATCAGTCACTCACGCCATGGAGAAGGAACACCGAAAACAGCAGCACCACCTGTTGATGTCTGTCAGTTGCACTGCGCCTCTTTCAACAATGTTTGATACAATTTCGGTCAAGGAGTACTGAATAATGAGAGTCTCCCACAGCTAAGTTAACAGTGGAATTTACTTTAGTGTTAGCCTACTTGCTCCTGGCTGCAGACAAGCTTCTGCTTGTACAACAATCCTGCTTTAGTGGGAGGACACTACAGAAACAAAAAAGGGATTGGCTCCTTCTAAATTGGCCGCCTCCACAAGGCTGGACATGTTATGGCAACTTGGTTGGACTGTAAAAATATATGTGTGTGTGTGAGAAATGCAAGACAGCAAAATTTAATGGGTTGCAAAGGGTTAAATGTTAAAACTCTGACAACAGCAAATTTGTGTTTCCAAAGAAGGCTTCTACCAACAGATTACAAGATGCTAGAGGTTCCCCATGTTGCCGATGGTAGCTAATGAATTGTGTGGTGTGTTAGTGGGACACAAGGAGCAGGAAGGTCCCAGGTTTGATCCTCAGTCTGTGCTGACTTAGTTGATCTTAGGCCAGGTGGCAGTGGGCCATTATAGTTAGCCTCAGTGCATCTGGGTTAGCGAGGGAAAAATCAGCCAAACTACCACCCAGTGTCTAGGATGGGATTCTATCACTGAACCACATTCTGTATCTGTGTTGCTGGTTTGTTTTTGTGCAGCCGTACAGGGCGGACCAAAAGTTTTGTGTCATTCAGTGTGGTATAGTGCACCAAGGGGAAGCATCAGTGTTTATGAATAAAGCGCTTGTGTTGGTTACTGCTACTTCTATCTCTGTCCATTAGTTGATTTGTGATGGAATGCATTCTCCTTCTGCACAGTAGGTGGCCCAGGTGATGACTATATTACAGTATCTCTGCTTTGGCTTATGAGCAAGATCTTTGTTTAACTCCCTTATATCTTTGGCGGTTGCGAGATGCAGGACTTGTGTTTGATTGCACAAAATCCTAGCCATAATTTACTTCTAATCAAAAACCGAAAGCACCCATGGGCTAGGAAGAGTTTTAAAATAGCCACGGTTCTTCCTCTTGGTCCCTGTCCAGTGACCCCTGCTGGAAAGTGTGCTTGTATGGACGTCGACTGAGTATAGGATCAGGCTCCGTTCTGTTCCTGTTATAGAGCATCTGAGACCTGTTTTACTGCATAGTATTTACAGCACAGAAACAGGCCATTTGGCCCAACAGGTCTATGCCGGTGTTTATACTCCACACGAGCCTCCTCCCACCCTTCATCTAACCCCCTCAACATATCCTTCTATTCCTATGTAGCTTCCCCTTAAAAGCATCTATGCTAGTTGCCTCAACCACTCAATTCAATTCAATTCAAATTGCTTTATTGGCATGACAAGGTACATCTTATGTTGCCAAAGCACCGAAAAAAACCATTTATGGTTGAACACATAAACGCAGATCTATCCATACAGTGTATAAACAGATATATCCCTGTGTGTATAAATATACACTCATACAATATGTATATACTCTTTTCTTAGATTTAATGGTTGTCCCTCTGCTTATGGCAAGCTGTAACATAGTTTGCCGCTAAGGTTACGCAGCCAGTTCCACGTTCTACCCACTCTCTGGGTAAAGAAATTTCTCCTGAATTCCCTATTGGATTGATTAGTGACTGACTATCATATTTATGGCCCCTAGTTCTGGTCTCCTCCACAAGTGGAAACATCTTCTCTCGGTCTACCCTATGAAACCCTTTCATAATCTTGAAGATATCTATCAGGTCACGTCTCAGTCTTCTCTTTTCTAGTGAAAGAGCCTCAGCCTGTTCAATCTTTCCCGATAGGTATAACCGCTCAGTCTGGTATCATTCTAGTAAATCTTTTTTGCACCTTCCCCGGTGCCTCTATATCCTTTTTATAATATGGAAACCAGAACTGTTCACAGTACTCCAAGGGGGAGAAGTTCGGCATCGCCCCGTTTGGGGCGCGAACCTTTGAAATCGTGGAAAAATTAGTGCCAGGCGCTAATGAGTCTGAAGTTTCCCTAAATTGGCTGTTACCGCTCCTGGAAAGAGCTGGAACGCTGAATCAAGCGCTAATGACCTAAGTAGAGCGAGAATGAATTTCAGGTGCTATGCAATCGGGAATGATCCTTCACACTGGCCCCTTCCAGCTCTTAAAAGGGGAGGTTGCATCATTGTGCAGATACTCATTATCAGCATTACTGGCTGTGAAGGCGACCTGCAAGGAACTCAATCCCCTGATCGCGATAGCTGATCCCACTCCCAGGGACGAAGCTAACCGTTTCACGGCCGAGGCATTGGTCGCGGGACTGGAGCGAAGGAGGGCAATGCTGTTCCTGCCCCCGGAGGCGCTAACGGGAGGCGCAAAGGTACCCAATTTCTGCTCCCAAGTGTGGTCTAACCAAAGTTCTATACGTTAACATTTTTCTGTTTTTGAACTCTATCCCTCTGGAAATGAACCCCAGTGCTTTTTTTTGCTTTTTTTTTTAAATGGCCTTATTAACCTGTGTCTTTACTTTTAGTGATTTTTGTATCTGTACCCCCAGATCCCTCTGCTCCTCTACTCCATTTAGACATTTATTTTCCAAGGAGTATGTGGTTGCCTTATTCTTACTACCAAAATGTACTACCTCATACTTCTCTATATTGAAATTCATTTGCCAATTACACACCCATTCTGCAAGTTTATTAATGTCTTCCTGTCCTCTGTTGCAGGGGTATGTGATCTATTGGCACTATTTCAGCTGGATAACGGTCTGTAAGTGTTTGCCACTGTCTCCAGTAACAGATTTACACAGCTTTAATTAGTGTCATTAAATGAAGAAACCGAGAGACAAATATACAATGAGAAAAGCAGGGAGGAGCAAGTACATAGAAGCCAAAGAACGTTTAGTGTCTGAATCCACACACACTTACTGATTTTTTTCAATTACGACACTCAATTTTAGAACTAGAAAAGCATTCTGATGTTTACTGTGTATCTAATCCAGTCCCAAAGAGGAGATGCCTGACTGCATAGGTTTTGTGAATCTAATCTAACCCTTTGTCACAGGCTAATGTTTCTGCAATGTTAGGCATTTAAAGTGTAGGTGAAAGCAAACAGACCTGTTGAGAATCTCATTTCTTACTGTCCAGCTTTCTTTCTTACTTTCTCTCCTGAGCTTGCTGATGTATACTGGGGTACATATACATAGGATTACAGAGGATATACGGCATAGAAACAGGCCTTTTGGCCCAACCAGTCCATGCCGGCGTTTATGCTCCACTCGAGCCTCCTCCTGTCTTTCCTCATCTAACTGTATCAGCGAAACCCTCTTTCCCTTCTCCCTCATATGTTTGTCCAGCCTCCGCTTAAATGCATCTATACTATTCGCTTCAACCACTCCCTGTGATAGCGAGTTCCACATTCTCACCACTCTTTGGGTAAAGAAGTTTCTTCTGAATTCCCTATTGGATTTCTTGGTGACTATCTTGTATTGATGGCCTCTAGTTATGCTCTTCCCCACAAGTGGAAACATTCTCTCTGTATCCACTCTATCAAAACTGTAGTGTATGTACCCGTCTACCTTTAAGAGAACTATTGTATGTAACCGTCCACCTTTAAGAGAACTACTTTAGGTGTTGCACTACTTTGTTGGCTTCTGTATACTGTAATACCGACGGTGACCACACCGGTATATAAGTGCTGTGTCAGGATTTATTGGGCAGATTCGCCCTGACCTTCGAATAGTAAAGTCCTGTTTTAAGTTACTCTGGTAGTCTGTGTATTAATTAACTAAACAACCCACAGACTTTACAGTGGCGACGAGTCCGATCGTACCCTGCGGCAACAATACTTCCGAAGCAGTTAACGAGCGTCGAGAAGAGGCAACCGCCCTCGTCATTCTGCTGGGAGAAAACTCGAGTCTGCAGAGCTGGAAAGGAGGAAGAATTCAGAGACAAAGACTTCCATCAGCAACAGGCACTGACTGTCCCTTCTGCCACGGTGAGGAGTGAGCCGATCAGCACGAGAAGCAAGCCGGCCACGGTGACTGTGAGTAAGGGAAAAGTAAAAAGAATAACCGGAGGATAAGGGCGGTGCACTCGACCACGGTCGAGGGGGAAAGGAGCCGGACAGAAGTCGGGCCCAGAGGCGCTGAGACTGGGGCAGCGTGGAGCAAGGAAGCCGTGGTACAGACAGGCTGGGGACGCAACGGCGTCGTGAGACAGCTAGACCGCGACCGGCGAAAAAGGCCGGGCAGCGACCGAAGCCACGAAGCGCTGCGACCGGGAGCGTAGGCGCGGGAAGATATAAAAACTCAGCCGCAGCCGGGGAGGGAAGCTCCGGACTGCGAGAGGGCTGGGAGGCGCGATTGGGAGCCAAGCGAGCGGGAGAGGCAGAGCCGACCAAGGGAGACTGAGCGAGAGCCAGTCCAGCGGCTGAAACTGTTCGCCGTCAACGGGGGGGTACCCAGCGCCGGTAGAGCCGAGCGAGCGGGAGAGAGACAGAGCCCGAGCAAGGGGAACTGAGCGAGAGCCAGCCCAGCGGCTGAAACTGTTTGCCGTCAACGGGGTGTACCCAGCGCCGGTTGCCCTGCCGAGAAAAGGGAAAGCACTGAAGCCGACGCGCAGGCTGTGAACCTGAAAGCCAGCGGCCGTCGCCCGTGGGGAAAGTGTACCCCTCCCGCTAGGGAAGAAACGCGGGAAGCCGCCATTAGGCGGGGAAGAAGACAGAAGCGGGAAACCGCCATTGAAGTGGGCGGGGAGAGAAGATAAGCGCGGGAAACCGCCATTTTCGCGGGAACCGCCATCTTGGAAAAAAAAAGAAAAGAAAATTTAAAGAAATAATTCGTGGTGTTATCAGGAAGAGAGGAAGATGCCTAAGCGTGGTAACATCAACGATTTTAATTCCGAGGTAGAAGACTGGGCCACGTATGTGGAACGCATTGAGATCTATTGTGAGGCCAATAAAATAGAAGAAGATGACAAAGCTATAACCTTGCTAAACTCGATGGGCGCGAAGACATACGGGCTCTTGAAGCATCTACTAGCACCAGCTAAACCGGCGGATCAGACTTTCGATGATATTGTGACTGTTCTGAAGGATCACTTGAACCCCACACCGTTGATGTTGGCGGAACGATTCAAATTCTATGCGAGAACGCAAAGGAAAGACGAAAGCAACGCAGAATACTTGGTCGAACTGCGTAGACTAGCGAAACACTGCCAGTTTGGAGGGAATCTGACAGAGGCATTGCGAGACAAGTTCGTGTGCGGGTTGTCAAAGGAAGGAACGCAAAAGCGACTACTCGAAGAGAACGACCTTACACTTGACAGGGCTGTCCTTATTGCAGCATCGCACGAAGCCACAGCGAAGGGAACTGCGGAAATGCAGCTAAAGGCAGTGGCACTCAGTGTGGATCAAATTACCTCGAGTACAACAAAATGCTATCGTTGTGGGAAGACAACACACGACCAGAACCAATGCTGGTTTAAGAACCAGGAATGTAGGAAATGTGGCAAACTGGGTCACATAGCTAAGGTATGCCGGTCAGGGAAGAAGACCAACAACCAAAGGAAGTCATCACAGGAAAAGTACAACAAGGTACACAAGGTGGCTGAGAAGAGTTCAGACAAACAGAATTCGGACTCAGACCCAAACGGCCAGGAGCTGGATAGTCTGAGAATTCACAATGTGAGTAATGAAGCTGACCGACAAGCTATCTGGATCACACTACAGATTGCAAAAGTCCAAGTGAAAATGGAAGTGGACACCGGATCGGCGTTGACGGTCATGAATAAGCATGATTATAAAAAGTTATTCAAGCATATTCCCCTACGGGATACGGAACTAGTATTGCAGACTTACACGGGGCACAAAGTATACCCCATCGGAAAGATAGAAGTCAAGGTGAGATACAAGGACAAAGATCACCAAAGGATGGACCTGTATGTGTTGCCTGAGGGAGGTCCACCACTTCTGGGACGGGAGTGGATCAGGAAAATAAAGATAGACTGGCATTCACTAAACACCATGACGGTAGATTCCGGAAAGGAAGATGCCAAACCTGAACGGTTGTCCAGAATATTGGACGAAGCTAAAGAGGTATTCCAGCAAGGACTGGGAACACTGCAAGGAATTAAAGCAAAGGTTAAGATTGCAGAACATGCAAGCCCCAAATTTTTCAAAGCCAGATCGGTACCTTACGCGATACGACCTGCTGTGGAGGCAGAACTGGAAGAACTTGAACGATCAGGGGTACTGTCAAAAGTGGACTGGAGTGAGTGGGCCACGCCCATTGTTCCCGTCATGAAGTCTTCACCAAGTGACAAGCCAGGGGGACCGGGGAAGGTCCGCATCTGCGGAGACTTCAAGATCACAGTGAATCCGGTGCTTCACACGGTACAATACCCGCTTCCGCGGATTGAAGATATCTTTGCTTCGTTGGCTGGAGGGAAACACTTCACCAAGATAGACCTGGCACAGGCATACTTACAAATGGAAGTCGAGGAAGAGTCGCGTCAGTACCTCACCATCAACACACACAGAGGCTTGTATCGTTATAATAGACTGGTTTTTGGGGTAGCTTCGGCTCCAGCAATTTGGCAGAGGGCCATGGAGCAGGTATTACAAGGAATTCCAAGCACGCAGTGTTACTTAGACGATATCCTGATTACGGGAGAAGACGAGGAAGAACACCTCACAAATTTGAAACTGGTGCTCACTAGGTTGAAGGAATATGGCCTTCGAGTTAATCGCAAGAAATGTGAGTTCTTCCAAAAACGGATCTCGTACTGCGGTCATGTCATTGACCGAGAGGGGCTGCACAAGTCACCTGACAAGATAGAAGCTGTCGTGAAGGCCCCCGCTCCGGAAAACGTATCACAGTTAAGATCATTCTTGGGGTTGATTAATTATTATCACAAGTTTCTGCCGAATCTATCCACGGTGCTGCATCCGCTGAATGCTCTGTTGCGGAAAGAAGTACCATGGAAGTGGAGTGAGGAATGTAAAAAGGCCTTTCGCAGAAGCAAGGCGTTGATTACCTCTGAAGAAGTGTTGGCTCATTTCAACCCAACGTTACCTCTTCGTCTAGCTTGTGATGCTTCCCCCTATGGAATTGGAGCAGTACTTTCACACAAGTTACCAAATGGCTCGGAAAGGCCAGTGGCATTCGCGTCCCGATCATTGACCTCCGCGGAGCGAAATTATGCTCAAATAGATAGGGAGGCCCTCAGCCTTGTGTGGGGCGTAAAGAAATTCAATCATTACCTGCAGGGCAAGAAGTTCACATTACTGACAGACCACCAGCCGTTGGTGTCCATATTCAACCCTAACAAGGCCGTTTCCACCATGACAGCGCAAAGGTTACAGAGGTGGTCCGTGTTACTTGGGGCACACCAATATGACATCGAATACAAAAGGTCCAAACAGCATGGAAATGCTGATGGGTTATCGCGCTTGCCATTGCCGATAGTAGAAGAAGCGACTACAGTGGACCCGGTAGAGATGTTCCACTCATCCATAGTGGAATGTCTACCAGTAACAAATTCGATGATCGAAAACGAAACAAGAAATGACCCGACTCTCTCACGAGTCTATGATTTAACGGTGGAGGGATGGCCAGCACAGGGCGAACCAACGCTGCCAGCATTTTCGCAGAGAAAAGAACAGCTGTCAGTGTGTCGAGGAACCCTGATGTGTGGATCTAGAGTGGTGATTCCACCCAAACTTCAACAGAAGGTGTTAAAGGAGTTGCACGAGGGACATCTGGGTGGAGTGAAAATGAAGAACCTAGCAAGAGCGTTTGTGTAGTGGCCAGGCATTGATGGGGACATCGAAGAAATCACTAAGAGCTGCCTAGGATGCCAGAAGGTCCAAAACGCGCCACCACAGGCTCCTCTGCATCCATGGGAGTGGCCCTCATCTCCTTGGCAAAGGGTACACATCGACTTTGCTGGTCCATTTATGGACTCAATGTTTCTAATAGCGGTGGATGCACACTCCAAGTGGCCGGAGGTAATAAAGATGTCCACCACCGCCACGGAAAAAACCATCACAGTGTTAAGGACCATGTTTGCTAGGAATGGGCTGCCGGAACAGATCTGTTCTGATAATGGACCGCAATTTGTGTCCGAAGAATTCAAGAAATTCTTAAAGAGCAATGGGGTTAAGCACTACACGTCAGCCCCATACCATCCCGCCTCCAATGGATTGGCTGAAAGGTTTGTCCAGACCTTCAAGAAGGCCATAAAGGCCATGGGTAATGAAGCCATCAACTTACAACATAAGGTGGATAGCTTCTTGTTGGCGTACAGGAATGCAACACATGCGGTCACAAATCAAACTCCCGCCATGATGTTTTTTAATAGACGACTAAGATGCCGGCTGGATTTGCTTAAGCCAAACGTCAGAAGGGACGTAGAGAACCGGCAATTCCAGGGCATGAATGAAAGGCCAACTAGATCTTTTCAGATAGGTCAACAAGTTTTGGCCCGGGACTACCGTACCGAGAAATGGCAGCCTGGAACTATTGGAAAAAGGCTAGGGCCGTTGGTGTATACGGTGGACATTGGGGACAGTATAATAAGGCGCCATGTTGACCAGATCATAGGGTCAGCCACAAATGGCAAACCTACTCCACCACCTTACACGGTTAATGTTGAGACAGAGATACCCAGAACACCTACCTCCGATCTGGTAATACTGGAATCAGATGAACCTGACACTGTCCTTCAAGCCGAATCGACCTTGCCAGAAGCACCTACTACCCCGCCGGGTGTTACGACACCACCGAGGCGTTATCCGGACAGAGTCCGGAAACCTCCAGAGAGACTGAATCTGTGAACTGTCTTGCATAAAGTTGTATATATGTTATAATGTATGTTTAATGGGGAATCAGTATGTTGTAAGCTAAAAAGGGAGGATTGTAGTGTATGTACCCGTCTACCTTTAAGAGAACTATTGTATGTAACCGTCCACCTTTAAGAGAACTACTTTAGGTGTTGCACTACTTTGTTGGCTTCTGTATACTGTAATACCGACGGTGACCACACCGGTATATAAGTGCTGTGTCAGGATTTATTGGGCAGATTCGCCCTGACCTTCGAATAGTAAAGTCCTGTTTTAAGTTACTCTGGTAGTCTGTGTATTAATTAACTAAACAACCCACAGACTTTACAAAAACCTTTCATAATTTTAAAGACCTCTATTAGGTCACCCCTCAGCCTTCTTTTTTTCAAGAGAAATGAGACCCAGCCTGTTCATCCATTCCTGATATGTATACCCTTGCATTTCTTGCACTGTAAATCTTCTCTGCACCCTCTCCAGTGCCTCTATATCCTTTTTATAATATGGCGACCAGAACTGTACGCAGTACTCCAAGTGTGGTCTAACCAAGGTTCGATACAGGTTTAGCATAACTTCCCTACTTTTCAATTCTATCCCTCTAGAAATAAACCCTAGTGCTTGGTTTGCTTTTTTAAAGCCTTGCTAACCCATGTCACAACTTTTAGTGATTTATGTATTTGTACTCCGAGATCCCTTTGTTCCTCTCGTACCCGCCAAGTAATAATTGGCCTCTCTATTCTTCCTACGAAAATGTAATACCTCACATTTATCTGCGTTGAATTTCATTTGCCAATTATATGCCCATTCTGCAAGATTATTAATGTCCTCCTGTAATTTGTTGCAGTCCTCCTCAGTATTGACTATCCCCCCCAATTTGGTGTCATCTGCAAATTTAGAAATTGTGTTTTTGATTCCAAAGTCTAAATCGTTAATGTAAATTGTGAACAACAGTGGCCCCAGCACTGATCCTTGTGGAACACCACTACCCACCTTCGGCCACTGTGATTAGCTACCCTTTACTCCCACTCTCTGCTTTCTGTCCTGAAGCCAGCTAGCTATCCATTCTGCTACTTGTCCTCTGACCTTGTTTCTCAGTCTATTATGGGGTACCTTATCAAAGGACAATCTAGATAAATTACATCTGCAGCATTACCATTGTCTACTCTCTGTTATCTCTTTAATAAATTCAATGAGGTTGGTCAAGCAGGACTTTCCCTTTTGAAATCCATGCTGACTATTCCTTATTATATTTTAGGTTTCTAGACATTCTTCTATTTTCTCCTTTAGTAGGGATTCCATTATTTTTCCTACCACCGATGTTAAGCTGACTGGTCTATAATTCCCTGGACATGTTCTATCCCCCTTCTTGAATATAGGTATTACGTTAGCTATCCGCCAGTCCTCTGGCACTACACCTTTTTCTGCTACTCCACAGACACAAAGTACTTCACCCAAGCGGACATTCTTCATGCATGAGCCTTACGGTGAATGCAGACAGGCTATTAAACCATGGAGGGCATTACAGACAGGTCCAATCCTTTCCATCCATGTACCTGCTCTTTTTCCAGCACGTTTGTTCCTTTTCTTTTAAAAATGAGACCTATACTGATGTGCGTCACTCTTAAAAACAGCAGCTCCACGTGTTTCAGTGAGTTTGCAGTCTATTGTCATTGTTGCTGATCACAAATGTCCATCCTAACACTTCCTCTGTGCTGACCGCTGGAAGTGAAAGGGTGAGTAAAATGTTTTTAACTTTAAAAGGACTTACCGATAAGGCAGCTGAGTTCATCGTGGATACCAGTGTGGTTGCACTCTGCTTCTCTTGCACTTTTTTGTCTGTTCAACTGGTTGTCTTGTACCACTTCACTGAAAAGTTATTAGCCAGGTTTAAACAGGTTTGACTGGTCCCTCCTCCACAGAGTGGAATGCTGGTTCACCCAACAAGTTAACACCAATCCTCTCAGCAGGTGTGTGATATTTTCACTTGTCACATGATTGAGCTCAGTCTTATAAAAAGCCTCCCAGTCCAGAGCAGACTTGGCAGATTCTTTTTGGATTACTGGCAGGGATGGTATCTGTACAGTCAGCTCTGGCAAACCTCTGACTAGCTCTGGGATGGAGGCAATACATAGGCTACTGGTTCTTGAGTGATTTTAGAGCATTAAAAGCCAGTAAAACAGGGTGTAATTTGTTCAGTGAAGCAGTCCCCTCCTATCAGCCGATGCCATTGCAATGTTGACTAAGCATCACAGTTTGTGAAAAAGATAACATGATCACATGATGCACTGCTGGATAAGGAAATCTCACAAGCACAGAGGTAGTAACATGGAAACGGCTTAAAGGAAGGGCGGTGCAAACTCCCAACATAATGAGAAAACGTTTGAAAAGATTTTAGTCAAAAATGTCACATTGGTGGTTTCTCCTGTTGTACGAACCCTTGAGGACACAAGAAAAGGGAAGTCAGGCAAAATGTTTTTCACCAGGGAAAGCCACTGAAGCAGTGTAAATGGCTGCACAAGACAATTGGAATTGGGGAATGAAGGGGTCGCCTGGCAAGAAATTAGATTTTATTAGACCGAAGCGGAGAGCTGTCTCACCCATTTGCATCTGACTGCGCCAGCACACCCTGGAGCCACTGCTGCTTATAAATAGATTGTTTGTGTGTCCTATTTTCTCCCCTTTTTATTCCCTGTTCTCCTGATGGTGCAGACTTACGCTGGGGTCCGCTTTCACGGCTGCTGGCAGCCCTTGGTTACCTTGCCCAATTGATCATTCTTCATATGAGAGCTGAGTGTCAGCCGGCTACTCGACTATGGAGCACATCACGGCTGAGCCTGATCGAGTCCTCACCCTTGCACTTTCCAGCAGGAGTCACTGGATAGTGATCGGGAGCAGGAACCTGGTTGATTTTCCCCCTTCCTAACCCAGGGAAACTGAAACATAGCCATAATCACAGGTTGTGCTCCTGCCCAGTTTGTTACTGCTAATTTTACATGTGCGCACAATGAAAGATTTGGGAGGAAAAATTCAGTACTTTAGCACCTCCCGTTAGCGCCAGCAGATGGCGGTAACGAAGCGCTGATGCCATAGTGCTGGGACGATGCGAATCCAGCGCCGCACGGCGTTTCCAGCTACCCCATTGCGCCGCCGGTACGAGGTACCGCTGGGGACTTCAATGCCAGGCAGATTGTGATGTCAGTGAGCGTGCAACACTCACTGGCCGCCCGATCTGGAAAATTGTCGCCACTTACCTTCGCGCCTCGACCAGACAGCGACAGGGAAGCTGGCTCCGGCGATGTTATTTAAAGGCATCCGCATTAGTCATACCCAGCTGTCAGGGCAGGTTAGTTTCGATGGGCCGAATGGCCTCCTTCTGTGCCGTTATGACTCTATGACTCTGTCATCCTCCTCACCTTCCTCTTCCTCCTCCTCTCCCTCTTCCTCCTCCTGAGGAGGTCTCGCAATCCCTGGTGGCAAGGGCTGGGCCCTCATGGTGGTCAAGTTGTGGAGTATGCAGCAGACCACCACGAAATGGGACACCTGCTCAGCCGAGTACCGGAGGGCTCCTCCCGAGCAGTCAAGGCAGCGGAACTGTTGCTTCAGCAGGCCAATGGTCTGATCGATGATGTTCCTGGTGGCAGCATAGCTCTCATTATATGACTGCTGAGCAGGAGCGTTGCGGAGGGGAGGCATGAGCCAGGTAAGAACGGATAGCCCTTGTCTCCGATCAGCCAGCGCGAGCTTGACGTGGTGGCTGGAAGAGTGCTGGCACACCGGTCTGGCGCAGGATGAAGGCATCATGCCTGCTGCCAGGATAGCGGGCACTGACATTGAGGATTCGCTGTGTGTGGTCACACACCAACTGCACATTAAGTGAATGGTAGCCTTTGCGGTTACGGAAGATCTCAGGATTGTTATGCAGTGCCCGCAAAGCCACGTGGGTGCAGTCATTGGCGCCCTGCACCATGGGAAATCCTGCTATTCTGGCAAAGCCACATGCACGCTCGCCCTGCTTCTCTCTGCTGATGGGGAAGGAAATGTTGTCCATTCTCCTACTGTAGAGAGCCTCTGTGACCTCCCGGGTGCAGCGATGGATGGCGAACTGCACGATGTTAGCTATGTCTCCTGTTGCAGACTGGAAGGATCCACTGGCGAAGAAATAGAGGGCGACGGTGACCTTGACTGCCACTGAGAGAGCCGTCTGCTGGTGCTAACGGGAGGCACTAAGGTTCTAAACTTTTCCCCCCTTGTGTCTGTATCTATACCCCCTCCCAATCTAAATTGTAATCTTTCGCCCATGAAGCTAATGTGCTGTGTATGAGAATGTAAGATATTTATTTTCTCCAATTCTTTCCAGCTGGCAGCTTCTCAGTAATAAACAGAAGGCAGAGGTTATGATTCTGATTAGAAGCCCTTCATGCTGAATCTTCAAATGTTCCAAACAATCAAATACTGCTCCTGGTAGGTCTTACCATCTTTATTTCATGTAAATTCATTCAATGTGAAGCAGAACTAATACACAAGGACAGTGAGATAGATGCTTTAGCGGAAGGAGCTTACTGGAAGGAGATATACCCCCGAGTATCTCTTACACTTCCCCAAACAGCGGCTCACATCAGCATTGGCATTCCCTCCCCATGGGCTAAAGTGGACCAGGATGGTATGGTATGATGTTCCAGGGTTCATTTCCACCACGGTTCCTGATGTGTTGTTTCTCCCCCACACCCATCACCCCACCCTCCCCACACACAAACCTTGTGTTTCTTCCTCCACACCCCCACCTATGCTGCTTTTCTCCCAACAAGCCCTGGACTGTTTCCCTTTCTGATTCTTGCGCTGCTGTTCCCTCCCCTCCCACTCAGTCCTGATTTCCTTCGCCCCACTCCTATAATTGTTCTCCGCCACTCCCAAGTCCTGCTCATTTCTCCTCCTGAGTCCTCGACTATTCGCTCACCAAGATGGCTGCTGCTGCCCCGCCCCTCCCTTCCAATTCCTTCTTAATTCTCCCTGCAATGTATTCTGAGAATTCCTCATACTTGTACCGCTGTCTCCCCTCCCCCTCCCTGAGTTGTGGGTTGCTCTCTTCCCTTTCTGCATCAACCCTGATAGCTCAGTATAATGAAGCCTCTGTTTGTCTATCTACTGTATCACTTCCACCTACAGCTGGATCTTCAGATATGAAAATGGCACTTTGTACATATTTCATCTTCCCGGCTCCAAGTTGCCAATATATATTTGAAAAACAAATCTGCATTATTGTAGGTAAAGTCATGTTGCTACTTGGGCGAGCTATAAACGGATTGGTAATAACTCTGCTTATTCCTAAGAGATTGTTTCTTTCACTTATCCATTTTACATGCTGCATAGATTAATGTTTTCTGTCATTGTTTTTGTCCATCAGCATGAAAAATCCAGAATATCGGTAGCTAAATTGGAATTTATAATTTATACTCTACTGTTGGACTTCGTGCTGTTGCTCACTAATAACATTTAAAAATGAATCAAGTAGATTGATAAATAAAGAGATATAGACCCACATGTATTGCAGTTGCATAAATAAATCTGTGTAAGTACCTAATAAACAGAGGCGCGTTCCACATAGCTGTCCCCTCGCTGAGAGTAATGATCCCAATTTTTCTGGCCTGTGGTCCACCCGTGTCTTTACAGTCACATTTAAAATAGCAGGCGTAATATGCGCTTTTTTTTTAATGCATTAAATCTTGAATTGACTCACAGGATCTAAAGCTACTTGAACTGTTTGGCTACGCCATTAGAGAGTTCTAATAAGAAAAGGTGAGGTGTTGTGATCAAGCCATGGCCTCCAGTTAGCTCTCCTCATTTGGACAGGCCAGCTTCGAGTGCTGAGCCTTCACTCCTACCCCAGTTGTGCCCAATCTCTGCTCTTTTCTGCTTCACTGCTCTGGAGGGGAAAACTCAAGTGCTTGACCTGGACCTGCCTGAGCAAGGAGAGGGAGAATCTGAGGTTCACAGTCGTTGCTGGGAGGAGGGGGGGAATCAAGTGGGGGACTGGGCTGGGAGCGAGCTTGTCAATGATTGGGGACAGACTGGAGAGCCAGGTGTGTTGAATTCCTGCACCTTTGCAGCTTGGAGAGGACGAATTGGACTTAAGTCCTTTGAGGTTGAGTCGGGGGCAGGGCTGTAAAAAGAGGAGGTGCAGGAGCAGCCGGCATTACTGGAAGAAAATGAATCCAGTGGACCCCCACCTTTGCATGGTTCCCACGGACCAATCTGATCGCTGGAGAAGTCATGGGAGCATTATCACATGATGACCTTGGACCAATCAGATTGTCGGAAGTTGACACAGACTGGGCCAACCAAATGGCTAGAAGAGGGAAACAAATTCAACATTTTCAGCAATATTGGTAGATAGATACATTATTGCTTAGCACAAGTTAATCATAAAGAAAGCTATTTATTACCTAATAACTATGTTCACCATATACAGAATATGGAATTCAAACTATTTAATAACCAGAGCTTCAGTCCTCAATAAAGGTGAGATATGTGAATTTTATTTTGTTTTTTAAAAAGTATATAAAAAGATTAACTCAGAGGAAGGGTTGAGATTTATCAGCAAACACAAATTAGTTCCATGCCTAAGCACTGCTGCTGTCTGGTTTTGGGCTGGGCAAGAGGCGAAAGCCCTTAGAATACCTCAGAGCAGGGATGTCCAGGTTTAGTCGTCACGGACTACAGGGTCTCAGGAACCACAACCAAAACTTAATTTATATTGTCCCATTAATTTATCTGTATCTCAAGTTCTTGGTACTAACAGATCTTGGTGTTCTGATTTAGAACAACAGTGGGGAAAAAAAGCAGGCCTTTCCAAACATCCACCATCTACAAGGTACAAGTAAGGAGTGTGATGGAATACTCTCCACTTACTTGGATGAGAGAAGCTCGACACCATCCAGGAAAAAGCAGCCCACTTGATTGGCACCCCATCCACCACCTTAAACATTCACTCCCTCCACCACCGGCGTACCGTGACTGCAGTGTGTACCATCTACAAGATGCACCGCAGCAACTCGCCAAGGCTTCTTTGGCAGCACCTCCCAAACCCGCGACCTCTTCCACCTAGAAGGACAAGGGCAACAGGCGCATGGGAACACCACCACCTCCAAGTTCCCCTCCAACTCACACACCATCCTGACTTAGAAGTATATCGCTGATCCTTTATCGTCGCTGTGTCAAAATCCTGGAACTCCTTACCTAACAGCACTGTGGGAGTACCTTCATCACACGGACTGCAGCGGTTCAAGAAGGCAGCTCACCACCACCTGCTCAATGGCAATTAGGGATGAGCAATTAATGCTGGCCTTGCCAGCGATGCCCACATCCCATAAACAAATTTAAAAACAATCCAGGACCACAAAATTCAAACAGGACAATTTATAGAATAAGAAATATGCAAACACAATTTTTTTTTAAAATTCCTTCTTGGGATGTGGGCATCGCTGGCAAGGCCAGCATTTATTGCCCATCCCTAGTTGCCCTCGAGAAGGTGGTGGTGAGCTGCTTTCTTGAACCGCTGCAGTCCGTGTGGTGAAGGTGCTCCCACAGTGCTGTTAGGGAGGGAGTTCCAGGATTTTGACTCAGCGAAAATGAAGGAGCAGCCGATATACTTCCAAATCAGGATGGTGTGTGACTTGAAGGGGAACTTGGAGGTGGTGGTGTTCCCATGCGCCTGCTGCCCTTGTCCTTCTAGGTGGTAGAGTTCGCGGGTTTGGGAGGTGCTGCCGAAGAAGCCTTGGCGAGTTGCTGCAGTGCATCTTGTAGATGGTACACACTGCAGCCACGGTGCGCCGGTGGTGGAGGGAGTGAATGTTTAAGGTGGTGGATGAGGTGCCAATCAAGCGGGCTGCTTTGTCCTGGATGGTGTCGAGATTCTTGAGTGTTGTTGGAGCTGCACTCATCCAGGCAAGTGGAGAGCATTCCATCACACTCCTGACTTGTGCCTTGTAGATGGTGGAAAGGCTTTGGGGAGTCAGGAGGTGAGACACTTGCCGCAGAATACCCAGCCTCTGACCTGCTCTTGTTGCCACAGTATTTATGTGGCTGGTCCAATTAAGTTTCTGGTCAATGGTGACCCCCAGGATGCTGATGGTGGGGGATTCGGCGATGGTAATGCCATTGAATGTCAAGGGGATGTTGTTAGACTCTTGCTTGTTGGAGATAGTCATTACCTGCCACTTATCAGCCCAAGCCTGAACGTCATCCAGTTCTTGTTGCATGCGGGCATGGACTGCTTCATTATCTGTGGAGTTGCGAATGGCGCTGAACACTGTGCAGTCATCAGCGAAGACCCCCATTTCTGACCTTATGTTGGAGGGAAGATCATTGATGAAGCAGCTGAAGATAGTTGGGCCTAGGACACTGCCCTGAGGAACTCCTGGGGCTGTGATGATTGACCTCCAACCGCCACAGCCATCTTCCTTTGTGCTAGGCATGACTCCAGCCAGTGGAAAGTTTTCCTCCCGATTCCCATTGACTTCAATTTTACTAGGACTCCTTGATGCCACACTCGGTCAAATGCTGCCTTGATTTCAAGGGCAGTCACTCTCACCTCACCTCCAATAGGACAGAGATTTCTGGGCTTCAAAGGCTTGTTTGCCAGGGGGCTGCATGTTGCCATAGGCCAGCTGTTGGGCACCACTGCTACAAAGTACCACTTAGAGCACCCCATAAAGTAAACAGTAAAGCAATTCGAGTAATCCCTGGATCACCACCCTAGAGGAGACCAGGCTAACGGAGAAGAAAAGAACAAGCAGCTTCCAATTAGGAGCCCAAAGTCGAAAGTTTTTACACTTAAATTCCCAATCAGTGTAGTCATCAAGAGAACCACAGAAAGCTGCTTAAATGTCACTTCTGGTAAATTAACCGAGGGACATTGATGGCTGAGCACTGCCTTGAGTACAAATCTCCAGTGCATACATTGATAGTACAAACCCCCATACATCTCCACTCTGACGTTCCATGAATGCGAGGGGTGAGAACACAGATAAAATAACATATTAAGTAAATATAAGCAAAAATAGATGTGCTAGTGATGAGGCCTCCACAGAACACAAGTTACAAATTAGAATATGATATATCTATATCCATTGCTGTTTATTGAAAAACATTGAAAGTTTCACTGTAGATTGCAACATAAAACAATCTCCATCACAACAGTTAAATGAGGCCAGTCTAGTCACTCTTCATTTTGTTATCATTTACAATACCTAGAGTAATAAACAGTTGTGCCATATAGTAGGTGGTCATGACAATTACCCACTGATATGGCACAGGAAAACATAACAGATTTGTAGCCAAAGTAAAGTCAGACACCATAAAAAGCACAGCTCCAATTCCACCTATCACCTTTGTGGCTGGCTGTTGGTTATGGAACAGCACCTCAGCGTTGGCTCTCCAGGACATGACCCCAATCAGGATGCAGTAAAAGCAGAGCAGCAGCGCCTCCAACATCTTCAAATACATGCAGATAAAGGAAGAACCCAGCACGGTTACAATGGCCATTAAACCTCCTACTCGGAGATTCAGAGGCTTGAACCCAAAGGCCCATGTGTAGAGACAATGGGCAAGAGCAAACATGGCCCCACCTGAAGTTAAAAAGAGACAAAGTTAGTAACTCTGATGCCCCTCTAGCTCATAAACAGTGTAATGTAAGAGTGCCCTTGAACCTATTCCTTTATACTAAACGTGCTATTCAAATGTAAGCTTTTGTTGTTGAAAAAAAGTAACCATCCAGACTCCTCCAATGATTTATTTGATTTTTTTTTTAAACTGTTTAAACCAGAAAGATTGAAGCCAGGGCAACAGTAGGACTGCTACAATTGGGCCCAGTGCCCTGGATAAGGGAAGGAGAATGGGTCAGGATTCCTGCTCCTGACCCAGGAGCCCCTGCTGCTTGTTTGGGTGTTGATAGGATCAGGCTCATGGGTGATACCCTCCAACATTCAAATAGCCTGTTGACTCTCACTGTCTCGGTTCACACATGAAAAATGGCCACTTGCGTGAGGTATTAGACTACACCTTACTCCAATGAAATTACACCCAGAAAGACTGAGCACCTTCAGCCAAGGGGAGAAGATTTGCAAGAAAAGGGGAAAAAAAAGAACCATTCCAGATTTGTCAGGATCTGCCACAAATTTTTGGTTGTGGCACAACTCAATAGAGTTGTATGTGCTCAGCGGTCTTGTTCCAAGGTGACTGATCTGAATAGGCCACTCTTTGATTATTTGTAGCTTTTCTCTACTTTTCACACTGGTAATTGCTGCATCTCCCCATCCAATCCAGCAACTGAAAGGGTGGAGCAGTCCCTGGACACTGTCAGCACCACTCTCTGATCAGCAGGCAGGAGTTCCAGCTCTTTCTGGAGGAGTAGGAATAGTGCCAATTTCTTTCCTCCAAGATGAAATAAGCTACTTTTATGTAGTGCTCCATCAAGAACCTGACCACGATCTGAAGATAGCCAAGTGAGCATGAGACAGGTTACCTTGGATGCCAACTCAACAACCGCTGCTAGCTAGGAGGCAAGCACATAACTACTCTATGTACAAAACCATCTTATTGCATCCTAATACTTATCACAATTCTGTCCCCAATCTGCGTCAGAATCTAATTTCAGAATATTCTGCTTACCTACAATGAAAATCTTTTTGTCGTCCTTGAGAAGAAGCACATCACCCATTGCTGAAAGGATGAGGCCCACGAGCAGTTTCAGAACACTGTGGTGACTGCATAAAAACTTTTTTCCATTGTACAGAACGAAAATGCACAAACAGATGATTGGCAAGACTTTGGTTAGTCCTTTCAGCCAAACTGGCACAGAGGATACAAGACTGACGATCATGTAGATGCAGACAGTTACGAAGAAAGGCACCAATCTTGCCAACTCATTGCCAACCTGCATACCAAAAAAACAGACAGCCATTGACTATCTACAATGTAATGAATCCTTCCCATATCCCCACATGATCCTCTGAACCATTGGCACGCATGTTCATGTCTACTTAGGTTCTTAATATTTCACAGTCAAACTTATTCAGACTTCCATAGCTTACTCCAGAGAATCCTCAAGCCTGCCATATTCTTAATTTTCCCCTTCCCAACCCACAACATATTTCCTCTCTCCCCTTCTCCTACCCTCTTTAATGGCGGTTCACTCCTTCTCATACCTTGGTATTTCCTTTCCTTCCCCTACTTGTTGTTCCCCTACCCTGCACTCTCCGTCCATTATCTTCGTCTACATTTCTGTTACTGTAAGTCTAGCCAGCAACCACCTCTTACCGTTGGTGGCTCCAACCATAGTCCTTTATCTATTGACATCCTTGGCCTTATTGTCTCCCCAAATGGAGTTCCAAATCCTCCTCCGTTGCTAAAGCTGCCTCCAAGAAGCTCAGGTTCCTCTTTGGTTCCAAACTCATCTTTTACCTGAACAATTCATAACTCTGTAGGAATCCTAAGTACCTCCAAGACATGAGGTGCTGACCCCATGTTTGTGGAGCCTTTTTTCTAGCACTTGGCTGTCTTGGACAGGATACAAGAAAAAGCTCATCATCTGACATGGGATCATTTTCTCACCCCTAGCCCCTAATCTCTGTCTCTGAGACTTCCTTGTCTTTCTCAATTGTATCCATACTACTATGCTTTGTGCTTTTCTCAACTTTCCTCTTTCATTCCTCCTAAACACCAAGGCCTAGAAATTCACTATGGCCCCGCCAGCTGGCTAGCGCCCAAAAGTTAGCGCTGGGCGGGAAGCCTATAGCGATCGTCAGATATTCATTGTTAGCGCCCCAATTCGGAAGCGGGCGCTATACCAGGGTGTGCCCGCCTCCGCTTGGTGCGCTGACACTGAATATCAGCGCTCTTGGCGCCGCTGCGCCAGGTGCTGCGCAGCGGCAGGCTGCGGTACTGCAGGCCTCCTCCTTCTCTTAAGGGGGAGCTGCCTGCAACGGGGAGATCGCCGCTGGATAGTGCCGGCAAATGAGCCCGGCACCACGGAGAAGTGCCGGGCTCGCGGAAAGCAGCCAGCAATGCCGCGGGGGGGGGGGGGGGGTGGAGGAGGCCGGGGAAGGAGGTGTGGGCAGGCGGCCGCCGCAAAAGCGGCCGGCCGCACCTTCCGTTTTAAAGCGCCCCACTATGGCAGCAGGACAGCCCCGTTTTCTGGTCGCTGTTTGCGGCCGCTTCGGAGGAGGCGGCCGCAACTAAATATGGGGATCGGCGCGGTTTCGGGGCGGAACCGGGGCACTGCGTACACCGATGACGTCATCGGTGCCGGCGCAGCGCTAACGGCTACCGCCGCCAATACCGCTGCGCTGAATATCTGCGCAAACTCATTTTTGGCACAAAATCACCCTTTAGGCGTTAACTGGGCGCAAAGCTGGCAGCGCCTTAATGAATTTCTAGGCCCAAATACATTGTCCTACATATTATTCCTTTTTGCGTTGTCAATCTTCAATCATCACATGCCACCACTCTGGAACCCTATTTCCACAGCTCTCTTCCCCCATCATATCTCTCCACACTTTCAAAAATGTCCTGAAAAGCTACCCCTTCAACTGTGCCTTTAGTTGTCTCTTCCCAAACTCTACTTGGTGCCTGGTCCTTGTTTGTGAAAAAACCTTGGGACATTGTACTACATTAAGGGTACTTCTTCTTCTTCTTCTTCTTAGGCAGTCCCTCGGAACCGAGGATGACTTGCTTCCACACTAAAAATGAGTTCTCAGGTGACTAATGAGTCCAATGCGGGACCTACAGTCTCTGTCACAGGTGGGGCAGACGGTGGTTGAAGGGGCAGGTGGGTGGGGTGGTTGAAGGGGCGGGTGGGTGGGGTGCTTGGGTTGGCGTGCGCTCCTTCTGCTGTTTGTGCTTGGCTTCCGCTTGCTCCCGGTGAAGAGACTCGAGGTGTTCGGCGCCTTCACGAATGCTTCTCCTCCACTTTGTGTGGTCTTGGGCCAGGGATTCCCAGGTGTCGGTGGGGATGTTGCACTTTTCCAAGGAGGCTTTGAGGGTGTCCTTGAAGCATTTCCTCTGCCCACCTGGGGCTCTCTTGCCGTGTCGGAGCTCCGAGTAGAGTGCTTGTTTTGGGAGCCTCGTATCGGCATGCGGACGATGTGGCCCGCCCATCGGAGTTGATCGAGCATGGTCAAAGCTTCGATGCTGGGGATGTTGGCCTGAGTGAGAACACTGACTTTGGTGCGCCTATCCTGCCAATGGATTTGCAGGATCCAGTGCTTTGAGGTGCCTGCTGTACATGATCCATGTCTCTGAAGCATACAGGAGGGCGGGTATCACTACTGCTCTGCAGACCATGAGCTTGATGCTGGATTTGAGGTCCTGGTCTTCAAACACTCTCTTCCTCAGGCAACCGAATGCTGCACTGGCACATTGAAGGCGGTGTTGGACTTCGTCATCGACGTCTGCCCTTGTTGACAGTAGGCTCCCGAGGTATGGAAAGTGGTCCACATTGTCCAAGACCTCGTCATGGATTTTGATAATCGGGGAGCAGTACTGTGTGGCGGGGGCAGGTTGGTAGAGGACCTTTGTTTTACGGATGTTTAGTGTAAGGCCCATGCTCTCGTACGCTTCAGTGAAGGTGTTGACGATGGTTTGGAGTTCGGCCTCAGAATGTGCGCAGGCGCAAGCATCGTCTGCACACTGTAATTTGATGACAGAGGATGGGACGACCTTGGATCTGGACTGGAGGTGACAGAGGTTGAACAGTTTTACGTTTGTTCTGTAGATTAGCTCCACTCCAGCAGGGAGCTTACTGAGGGTGATATGGAGCATTGCAGCCAGGAAGATCGAGAAGAGCGTTGGTGTGATGACACAGCCTTGCTTGACCCCGGTCCATACGTGAATTGGGTCTGTGGTGGATCCATTGGTCAGGATCACGGCTTGCATGTCGTCGTGAAGCAGGCGGAGGATGGCGACAAAATTTTGAGGGCATCAAGTTTGATGAGGACACTCCATAATCCCTCACGGTTGACGGTGTCGAAGGCCTTTGTGAGGTCAAAGAAGGCCATGTACAGCGGTTGGTGCTGTTCCCTGCGTTTCTCTTGTAGTTGTCGCGCGGTGAAGATCATGTCCATTGTGCCCCTTAGCGGGCGGAATCCGCATTGCGACTCTGGGAGGAGCTCCTAAGCCACTGGGAGAAGGCGATTGAGGAGGATTCTTGCGATGACTTTCCCCGTGGCAGACAGCAGGGAGACTCCTCTGTAATTACCGCAATCGGACTTGTCACCTTTCTTGAAGATGGTCACGATTACGGCGTCTCTGAGATCCCCTGGCATGCTCTCCTCCTTCCAAATAAGAGAAATGAGTTAACAACAGAAAATGCTGGAAATACTCAGCAGGCCAGGCAGCATCCGTGGAGAGAGAAACAGAGTTAACGTTTCAGGTCTGGGACCCTTCATCAGAACTGAAACGTTAACTCTGTTTTTCAGGTCCCAGACCTGAAATGTTAACTCTGTTTCTCTCTCCACGGATGCTGCCTGGCCTGCTGAGTATTTCCAGCATTTTCTGTTGTTATTTCAGATTTCCAGCATCCGCAGTATTTTGCTATTATCAGAGAAATGAGTTCATGTATTCACGCCAGTACTGTTTCTCCGCCATATTTTAGCGCCTCGGCGGTGATTCCATCTGCTCCTGAGGCCTTGTTATTCTTCAGTTGTCAGATGGCCTTTTCAACCTCATGCCGGGCTGGGTTGTGCGGAGGTGGTGGCGGGTAGCTTGCTGCGGGATGGAGTTGAGGATGCTCGCGTCGAAGACGGAGTCTTGGTTAAGGAGATCTCCGAAGTGCTCCTTCCAGCGGGCACTGACTGCCTTTCTGTCCTGGATGAGTACTTCTCTGTTCTTGGCCCGCAGTGGGGTAGAACCTTGGGTGTTTGGGCCGTAGCTGGTCTTGACTGCGCTAAAGAATCCACGCACGTCATGGTTGTTGGCTAGCTGCTGGATCTCCTGCGCTTTCTCCACCCACCATCTGTTCTTTAGGTCGCGAGTTTTTTGGTGGGCCTCGGCCTTCAGGCATCTGTAGAGCTGCTTTCTTGCTCTCGAGTTCAGTTGCTGTTTCCAGATAAGCTTGCGGCTTATTAGTTCCTGGATCACCTGGTCGTTCTCATGCAAGTCACTGATAACCTCAAAACTCAGCTGCCTCAATCATCCTTTTCTCTTACAATTTTTTTAACCCGACGCTTTGTATTGCCCAATTACTACTTCCTGATTTTCCTTGTTTCCTTTTCTGCACATTATGGGGCAGTAATTCCTCCCCAAACGCGTGAGTACGGAAGGGGTACTCACGCGTCTGGCCGGAGGAAATGCCGGTTTTCAGCATGCACAGCGCATGCGCTGAAAACCGGCATTTCCTCTCCTCCAACCCAAGAGGTGAAGAGGCTAGCGCGTGCGCTGTAGGGGGCAGCGCGTTCGTCTTGGATTTCCTCTGTTTTGGGGGATTTGCGCATGTCTAAAGGCCTCCGGTCTTTACGCTTGTAAAAAGCACACGTAAGTATTTATTTTTACAGGTAAGTGGTGTTTTAGTGTAATTTAGAATTTTTTTTCCCACAGGTTTATTATTTTAAAGAATCTACAATAAGGTAAGTTTAGTTTTAGACCCTTTTTATTAAAAATTTATTTTTTTCAAAAAAAAAAATTATTGTTTAAATTTTTTTTTTAACTTATTTATACTTAATTTAATGATTGGGATGTTTTTTAAATTTTTATTTTAAGTTTAAGTAGTGTTTTGGGCCCCCGTAGTTTTCATGAGTTTGACAGTTCTTACTCTCAAACTCATGAATGAACCTTCCCCTCCCCTGATTGGTTGTACAGTGCTCACCTGATCCCAGCCGGCACATCGCACTAACTACGCCGCTGGATCAGGTAAGCACAGCGCGCTGACATCTGAACCGGGCCTGTCACAGGAAATGCAAGCAGGCCCGGGCTTCAGATGTCAGCGCGCAGGGTGAGTGCAGATCGGGGGCTTGGACGCGCGGCAAGCCCCCGACACCAAGTTCTGGGCCACTAATGTTAGTGGTGTCCTGCACTGTGTGTGTTTTGCCCCATCTAGGTTCCTCGTTAAAATAAACTATTTTATGCCTGCACTTTCCTTCCTCTTCCTTTTGGACTTCCATTTTGTACAGAGTGCAACTGTGTTTGTGCCAGTTTCTTCCTTCTTGCCCTGAAGGAGCTGACTCCTGCTTGATTCAACAGATGCCATCAGCTGACCGATAGCTCACCCAAGTGGCCATTCTTCATGTATAAACATAGACAGTGGCTGTAGAAGAATACTGTACATAACCTTCAAGCAGAAGCTGAAACATTGCACATTCTCAGCTCATTCTTTACAATGTCCTGTTACATTCAGCTTTATGTTTGACAAATACTAGGCATGTCATGCAGAAAACAATTAACATTGATGAGAAGTTACTCTCCAACTAATGGATATTCACTGGTCAACAAGTTAGGAATATTTGAGGCACGCTTTCTGTTTTCCATGCCTTCACTCCATATTAGATAGCTCAATAGAAACTCCTGAAAATACAGTTTAACCCAAAAAAAATGATGTGCAGGATCGTAAAAGCTGTCATTAATTCTGGGATGGTCATGGGAGATAAAGTGGAAGTGGAAGCCTGTGCACGATCAATAAAAATGATGTTTTCTGATCCTGCACAATCCCATGTTCCTATGGACACTGGGGACATTTTATAAAGGTCTATTTACAAAATATGTCCAAAGATGCATCACGGGTAGCTTGCTTCATGCTTTAGGGAATCGAGGAGGAATTTTCCCAGAGTTTTGCCTGAAATTGGACATGGTGTTTCTTCTCTTTTTTTTTGCCTTCCTTGCACCCACCACCCCCCTCCCCCCTCCCCCCCATAGGATCAGCATTCCCTGTGGTTGGTGATGTTGGTGCACTCTAGCACTAATACCCCACATCACTAGGGGACCTCACACACAGCGGGCAATCAATCGGGAAATTGTGGGTGCACTGCCCATGATTTTGTGTCCAAATGGAACATCTGATCTCAGAAAATTTCACCTTAAATACGCACACTATGCACTCACACTTGCACAGATACTATACACACAGGTGCACACACTACACACACACAGATACACTTGTGTCTTAACTCAAGCCCGCTAACACGCTCACTCACATATTGATACATTGTTCTTGTACACTAACCCTCGTACAGAACAACCTATTCACTAACGAGAGAAAGAGGACCAAAGAACAAAGCCACTTGTTTTAGACCAACAGACCTCAGGATAGGTTTGTGTAAACATGCACTGAAGTAGAAAATTCAAATTCGACAACATCCACGATACTGGTTAAGGGAAATGAAAAGAAATTAATTTATGTTTCTTCTACCTACCATAGAGATAGGTGATACCATCTTGAGCGGAGGCTGTGCTGCGCGTTTCTCTGGGTTCCAGTATCTTTAGGAATTGAATTGTTTGGTAGCTGTTCCTTCAGATAAGTTACTTACTGAGAACGCGGCGTGGTCGGGTCGGGTTTCACTGTAAGTGATTTTGACATTCTTATTCAAATTCATTAATCTAAAAAAAATCTTTCAGGAAAATGAAACTGGTTCTGCAGGCTAAAGTTCAAAGGCAAGGAGGGCGTCTGCCTCAAATGAGTGAACATACTGTGTTTCTAACTGATCATGTGACCACAGCTTGTCAGCAGCAGTCTGGGCGAAGCAGTAACTGACGGTGGCCTACACAGCACATTCACCACAACCATTACATATGGGTGTGTTTCCTACATAGCATATTCAGTAGGGTAAAGGTTAGGTAAGTTAGATTTTCAACATCAACAAAAATTACTGGCCTGTTTTTTCCTGTTGCCATTTAGACTGCAAAAACGTCTCTTGCTTAGAGTGACCTGCCTGGGGTTGCCAACTATGATTGGAGGCATTCCTGGAGGTGTGATCATGTGATTTTTCTGACCGCATGACATCTGACCACGGGACGTCTGCAAATTTTATTGCATTTACCTGATAAAGGTCGGGTCCCCTGTAGTTCAGCATTTTTAGCACGTGGTTTTGCGGCAGCAGCTGTTGTGTGAGAAATTCCAAGAACCAGGAGGCCACCTGCGAGCAGGCGAATAAGGAAAACCAAGGGCGGGGAAACCGTGGGTGAGGAAGTGGGGAAACCAAAGGTGGGGGAACGATTCAGAAAGGGGAAACCAGAGGTTGGAAGAACTTTGATTCCACCAGTAACTAATAGTAACTCACTGAAATTACACTGATAACTAATAGGGGTAGATTTTCCCAAACCAGTCGGGAAGAAGGCGGGACTTCCCCTTTCGGGTTTTTGACCCGCCTACTTCGACGTCCGGCCAATCCGCGCGATTTTCCCTTGATTGACCTTGTTGAGCCCGCCCAGCGGGCTCAGCAGGCCAATTAAGGGCCATCCGGCAACAGGTGACGTCACAGACTGAAATTTCATGTCAAGAGTTTTTGACAGATGAAATATCAGTGTTTCACAGCTGTTTGAAGCTGTCAAACACTGACAGACTGAGTTCTGACATGAGTCATTCTGCACAGACTCAGTTAGAACTCTTACCGGCACTCAAAGCTGAAGGCTGTCACTTTTGACAGATCGCAGCCGTTCAGCTTTCAGTTCCGGCTGAGTGATGCGCTCCCGACGGCTACAGGAAGAAAGGCTGTGAAGGTAAGTACAGGTAAGTAAAAGTTCTTTACACACTTTAGACACACCAAACACACTTAGCTTTACACTCATGCACCCATCACTCACCTGAGCGCCAACATCGCGACCCCTCCAACTCCTTCAACCCGACGGCCCGCCTGCTCTAACCTGGCGTGGCTTGGAGCCGTCGGGAAACCCACACGAAACCCCTCAAAATAGGGATTAGGCTAAAAACTGCCTGTTACCTGTTAACAGGCAGTTAATTGGCACTAATCCCTTCCCGCCTGGTTTCAGCGGGTCCCAGTGTGGGGCGGGTACCCGCTGCCCCTGAAACTTACGCGGGGCGGGGTTTTGGGCGGGATGGTGTCGGGACCCCCAAATTCAGGATTTTCAGCCCCTGCCCGCCTGAAACCCCGCCCAACGGCTGGGGGAAAATCGGGGCCATAGTCTTCTTCTTAGGCAGTCCCTCGAAACCGAGGATGACTTGCTTCCACATTAAAAATGAGTTCCCAGGTGACTGATAAGTCCAATGCGGGACCTACAGTCTCTGTCACAGGTGGGGCAGACGGTGGTTGAAGGGGCGGGTGGGTGGGGTGCTTGGGTTGACGAGCGCTCCTTGCGCTTGCTCCCAGCTAAGAGACTCGAGGTATTCGGCGCCTTCCCGGATGCTTCTCCTCCACTTTGTGCGGTCTTGGGCCAGGGATTCCCAGGTGTCGGTGGGGATGTTGCACTTTTTCAAGGAGGCTTTGAGGGTGCCCTTGAAGCATTTCCTCTGCCCACATGGGACTCTCTTGCTGTGTCGGAGCTCCGAGTAGAGCGCTTGTTTTGGGAGTCTCGTATCAGGCATGCGGACAATGTGACCCATCCATCGGAGCTGATCGAGCGTGGTCAAAGCTTTGATGCTGGGGATGTTGGCCTGAGCGAGAACACTGATGTTAGTGCGCCTATCCTGTCAATGGATTTGCAGGATCTTGCAGAGGCAACGTTGGTGGTACCTCTCCAGTGCTTTGAGGTGCCTGCTGTACATGATCCATGTCACTGAGGCATACAGGAGGGCGGGTATTACTACTGCTCTGTAGACCATGAGCTTGGTGCTGGGTTTGAGGTCCTGGTCTTCAAACACTCTCTTCCTTAGGCGACCGAATGATGCACTGGCACACTGAAGGCAGTGTTGGACTTCGTCATCGATGTCTGCCCTTGTTGACAGTATGCTCCCGAGGTATGGAAAGTGGTCCACGTTGTCCAAGGCCTTGTCGTGGATTTTGATAATCGGGGGGCAGTACTGTGTGGCTGGGGCAGGTTGGTAGAGGACCTTTGTCTTACGGATGTTTAGTGTAAGGCCCATGCTCTCGTACGCTTCGGTAACGGTGTTAATGATGGTTTGGAGTTCAACCTCCGATTGTGCGCAGACTGCATACTGTAATTCGACGACAGAGGATGGGACGACCTTGGATCTGGACTGGTGGCGACGGAGGTTGAACAGTTTCCCGTTTGTTCTGTAAATTAGCTCCACTCCAGCGGGGAGCTTACTGAGGGTGAGATGGAGCATTGCAGCCAGGAAGATCGAGAAGAGCATTGGTGCGATGACACAGCCTTGCTTGACCCCGGTCCGTACATGAATTGGGTCTGTGGTGGAACCATTGGTCAGGATCACGGCTTGCATGTCGTCATGAAGCAGGCGGAGGATGGTAACAAACCTTTGAGGGCAGCTGAATTTGAGGAGGACACTCCATAATCCCTCACGGTTGACAGTGTCAAAGGCCTTTGTGAGGTCAAAGAAGGCCATGTTCAGCGGTTGATGCTGTTCCCTGCGTTTCTCTTGTAATTGGCGCACGGTGAAGATCATTGTGCCCCTTAGTGGGCGGAATCCGCATTGCAACTCTGGGAGGAGCTCTTCAGCCACTGGGAGAAGGCGATTGAAGAGGATTCTTGCAATGACTTTCCCTGTGGCAGACAGCAGGGAAACTCCTCTGTAATTACCGCAATCGGACTTGTCACCTTTCTTGAAGATGGTTACAATTACAGTGTCTCTAATAGTAACATTAATAGTAACACTGGTAACACTCAGATTCTAGTCATAA